>NC_133000.1:39170636-40371261 GCF_048564905.1 Vicugna pacos
CCCTGTTGGAGCTTTGATTAGAAGCAATATTAAGATAAGAGTTGAAGCATATAATTTAATACATAGTGTAAATTTAGGCTCTGGAATCAGACAATTGTGAGTGAAAATATTCCTACTTCACTACAGAACTGATGGTATTGTGCAAGTTATTTAATATCTCTGAATCTCAAATTTTATGCAAAATATTATAAGATTAATACATATTTCATACTGTTGTTTTGAGGGTTAAATAGTTCTAGCAGTAATAATGGTAACAGTACTAGTAGTAGCAGTAGCTAACGTATATTGACTGTTTACCATGTGTAAGAACCAGTGTTCAGAGATTTATATGTATTAAATGACTGCACACTTTCTGGAAAATAATACTAGCACTCAATAAATGCTAATGCATTGTTATTATTACTGTCACTATTCATGAAAATTACAAACTAGATTTGATTACAAAATTACATGACAGGCCACTAGAAAAGAAGCCTAAGTTGAAGGAAGCAATAGACCATTATGATTTTGGAGGCCAAATATTATCATTTTTAACTGAAAAAAATCTACATTTCTTATTCAGGAGAAAGAATTAGTTTTAAATAAAATTTGAGATGGACAAAATTTTTCCTTATCAATTTATTTATTTAAGAAATATAGTTGCAATGCAATATTATATAAGTTACAAGTTTACAATATAGTGATTTGCAATTCTTAAAGGTTATACTCTATTTATAGTTATTATACAACAATGGCTCTATGTGTTGTACAATATACCCTTGTAACTTATTTTATAGTTTATACTTCTTACTCCTCTACCCCTGTATTGCCTGCCCCCCTTCCCCCTTCCCACTGGTAATCACTAGCTTGTTCTCTATATCTGTGAGTCTGATTCTTTTATGTTGTGTGAACTAGTTTGCTGTATTTATGAAATTAGACATATAAGTGATATCATACCATATTTATCTTTCTCTGTTTGACTTATTTCACTTCGCATAATGTCCTCCAAGTCCAGGCATGTTGCTGCAAATGACAAAGTTTCATTCTTTTTTTTGGTTGAGTAGTATTCCATTGCACATATATATACTACATCTTCTTTATCCATTCATCTGTGGATGAACAAATAGATTTGTATGGAAACATAAAAGACCCTGAATAACCAAAGCTATCCTGGGAAAGAAGAACAGAACTGAAGGTATCACTTCAGACTATAGTACAAAGCTACAGTAATCAAAAGAGTATGGTACTGGCAAAAAAACAGACACATAGATCTATGGAACAGGATAGAAAGTCCAGAAATAAATGCACACACTTATGGTGAATTAATCTGCAACAAAGGAAGCAAAAATATACAGTGCAGAAAAGACAATCTCTTAGAAAATTGGTACTGGGAAAACTGGACAGCTACATGTAAAAGAATGAAATAGAACAGTCTTTAATATCATATACAAAAATAAATAAATAAATAAATGTAAGAGTGGATACTCCTAGAGGAAAATGTAGGCAGAACATCCTGACATAAGTCACAATAATTTTTTGGAATCATTTTCTTTATCTACTTCTATTTCCTCCAAATTTTTTAGTAGGTACTTCCTTTCCATCATTGATATTCTTTATTTTCCCATTCAGAAGTTTCTTCTGACCAGCTGAAGCCTCTCATTTTATAATGTTTCCATAAATAAACTTTAATTTCTTTATCCATACAACATCAAAATTTGTCAGGACTTATATGTCTCATTTTTTGAAGTGACTGTGGAAACAAATAGACTGCCATGTTTTAAATATCTATCAACTATATATTACACATTCTCGTTAAGGACTCCTTAATACACACACACACACACATACACACACACACACACAGATATATATGTATCTATCTACCTATCTAGTAAATTGGCATTTCTATCTATATAACAAATGCATTATAAAATAAACCTTAAGCTATGTATTTTTGGTACTCATGTCCTGATAAACAGTTGAAAATATGTTTTGGAGTAGTTAGGTTTTTAGTGGTCTCTTGAATTCACCAGACAGATTTGTTCTATACTGCTCACAATATTCATGAGGCCATCTTTACTCAAGAAAACTGGGGGATCCAAATTATTAGCAAAAATGCTCCATGTTTTCCATGACCTAAAACATAACTTGACTCCAACAACCCTTACAGTCTTTTGAAAATACTGACTTTTTTATTTATCCCAAAATTATATTTAACCATTAATCCTGCATAGGACCTGTATATTCTTTTTGTAAAAAAGAAAAATCAATGATTTTAATGGACAAAAAGTGTTAAGAACATTGATTTACAGATTAGGGAATCATTCCTGCTCTCATTTAGAATTCCTCATACTAATTGGGAGTAAATAAATACAATGTCTTTGGGGCACTAAAGTATAAGCAAGAAAGTTGCTAAACTATGTAAGGGAGAAAATATCCACTATAATCAGTCTTTTACTCTTAAATTTCTTTACATGGGTGGTCAGATCTTAGGTTTCATTCTCAGAAAGACTGGGGATGTGGTTGAGTCTGCTTTTTGTGCAGTGCCTTGGGAATGACAATCTGCTAAGGACTGCTTCTCTGATAGCTACAGTCACAAGGAACCCAGGAATGCAAGTCCCCTGGTCTCCAGAACCACGCAGTCAAGGAGCATCCCTGAGTGATAGCCACAAAAATCAGGGCATCAGATATAAAATCCAGGACACCAGACATGGGTAGAAACTCCCCTCTGGGAGATGCTGGCCTTGGAGTGTGGCTACGGCTGTTCAAAGATGGTTCTTAAAACAAAGGTGAGGGGAAGGCAAATTAAAAAAAAAAATTAAAAAGAAATAAATGAGTAAAAATTAAAAAGGGATTTTTTTAAATGGTGTCTATCAGCTTCAGCAAGGCAGAGAGAGAGCACAGAAGGTGCCCACTGGCTGGAGGATAAAGATGCCACCCTTGAGAAAGGGAAAAAAATAGAAGTCACCTACCAGCATTAGAAAGACAGAAGGAGAACAGGAAGATGCTACTCAGCAGCCTGCAACCTTGGAGAGTATTCCAGCAGGTCCCTGCCCCTCAGATCAATGCTTTAAAATTAGTAAATGAGTCCCTTTCACATCAAATGTGAGTACCTTTCAAAGGGCTGATTCTATGCTGGTTCTATGCTCTGCCCTGGTGCTAGTGTCTAGACTCATTTCATCACAGCCCTGCATGTCTGGAGAGCAGAAGACTTGTTGGTCTTCAATGCCAGTATTTGGGAGACTCATCTCTCAGTTTCTGGTCTTAAAAGTTGGAGTGCCCAATGTGGAGTACAAACACTTCTCTCCACAGGAAGATGCTCCAGATTTTGAGTTCCATCCTGACTGTGGGTCACCATGCCTTGGTGGGATTTATAGCAAGATTGTGTCTCAGTTTTTCCTCTCCACTTTGAAGTGGTTTCCCTCATTTGCCCAATGTGAAGGAGTTGTTCTGCCAATTTCTAGCTTTTTTTGAGAGGAAATTGTTTCATTTAACTTTAGATTCAGTTTGTAGCAGTAGGTAAGTTCAGAATCTCCCACTTCACTGTCTTGAACCAAATGACTTCTCAGATTTTAATGTGCCTAGGAATTACCTGAGAATCTTGTAAAAATGCAGATTCTAATTCACTAAGTCTGGGGTGAAATGTGATTCACATTTTTAACCAGTTCCCAAAGGAGCTTCTGTCAAACATCAGATCATATCCTGAGCTTTTCAAGGAGAAATAACCTAAACTCAAGTAAACTGTATAATGTAACTCTTAAAAGTATTCAACAATAATAAAAGAGAGTTTATAAATCTCTGTTTTAAATAATACAAAATTTATTCTTATCTAAATCAAGCACTTAATTCAGACAACTGAACATTCAATAACATAGTGTATAATTTAAGATGTCAAAAATATATCCTTACTGGAGATATGTGTGACATCTATTAGGTAGAGCAGGGTATACATCAAAATTTCTTTTATATTTTTGAATTTAGATGTCTATTACATTATATGTTATGTTATACTGTATTTTGCATTATGCTAAATGGTAACATTGGTTAGTTGATCATTTGCCATGAATATTTTCAAGTATTTTCTGTAATTGTATCATCAAAGGAAATCTTAATCAGATTGCATTATTTCATAAAATTTATTTTAAACTATTTCAAAGTAATGTGATCACTATAACTTGCATTGCATAACCAAACACTGGTTTATTGCATTTATTTATATATAAATTAAGTTGAATTGAATAAAGTCTTTGGGATAACAAGTGGATCATCTGTATATTAAAATATGAACATGCTTGAAATTATTTTTAAAAGTCATTAATTTATTTAAAAGACACATGAGAAAAAAACTAATGTCTTAGGTGCATGAGAAACTTTATCTGTAATATTTTTATACTTCTCTATTATCTACATTTTAAACCATTGACAAGCACAGTAAGATGATCTTTTAAATCACTCATTATACATGATATTCTATTATCTTACATCCATTATAACTTGTTAGAAACTTTTAATAATGCATGACTCCAGAAGGCAATTCCCCATAATAGATACAGATACTTAAATATTACTCCATCTATATTTTATTACTTTATGAAGCATAGTGGCAACTGAGCCAGTAATTTTGTCAGAAATGAATGGTTACTAAGCAGTTTCAAAATTATCCAAAGTATTAAATGTGACAGCATAAAATAGCAAATCAATTTCATTTTCTCTTTTTTAAATTTTATTTTCCCAGTAAAGAAAGAGTTATTTGAAGCTTTCTTATGAACTTAAAAACTCAATAAAAAGGTAAGATAATTATACAGAGTTGATTAATGTCCTATATATCATATTATCTGTATCAGAATGCTATAATTTAATGATTGTTTGTATACAAAACATTCATTTTTGGCAGAATAGCATCTATTATCTTTTCTAATCAGCATAAAAATGAAAATTAATCAGATCCTTGTTAAATTTCAGCATGTCTTATTTAAATAAAGCATCAACTTTTTGAATTTATTTTCAGTTGGAAAAGAGGAAGAACTTCGACTTTATTTTACTTTGCTGATATAAAATGATTCCATTTTGGAGGTATTTGTAGGATCCTCTTTCAAAAAGAACTAATATGAACTGTATAGAAGGGAAAAAAGTTCCAGATGACTAAACAGCTTTTTTTGTAAATGATATGAAAATCAACATTGGTAGATCTGAGTAATGTAGTAAAATTATTTTTAGTACAGATAATCCAAGAGTTTACTTGCTGTTTATAAAATGATAATTTTACATTATGTGTTTAATGAAGAAGGGTTACATGAATTGGAAAATGTTGCCTGTGACAAATTTCAAGGCTTATGAAATTCACAAATGCATAAGTAGATAAGAAAGTATGACTGGAACATTGTTAATACCTTTTCCAAAAACAGAAAAAGTAGACCATCTCTACATTAAGACTTTCCAAGGTCGGGTACAAGATGCTATGTCTTCCTTGTTAATCCACTCTTACATTTAATTTTCTAGTCAGTAAATTTACTAAACAATTTAAATATGCTTTAGTATCTTTTTAGTTAGCCCTGTTAATAAATTATAATCATATAATTACCATTGACATCTTCATGTCAAATAAACACCAAGGTAGTTTCATACATCCAGAATTTATGGAAATAGATATTTTTACATTTAATGCTCAAACTTGAAATTATTTTTATTGGGCTAGAATTTTGTCTAATGGCAAGTTAATGGCTTACCACAAGCATCCTATTAAGCATACCTTCTAAATGTACATTTTGTACACTTATATGTACAACCTTACTTATTATTCAGTATGGTGGCACCAACATTCTCAAATGATAGAGTTATAAAGGAGATTTCCAGCAATTGTATAATAGGTGTTCTTAATATATATTATTCTAACAAATAAATAATTTTAAAGTGCGAATTAGGCCATTTTTGTAACTCTTTTTTGTATTTTCTCTAAATTGTTATAATCCATCATAAAGTGTTTCTACTCCTTCCAGCATACTATTTTGCCTGATCATTTTGAATATTTTTTTCTTTTTCAATTTTAAGCTTTTATCAGTTATGTTATATAGACTTCTTTTAGTTACTTTGTCATATGGCATTCCAGATTAAAAAGTTGAAGTTTTGGTCAATGGGAACAAAACAACCAAAATTCTAACATCAAAAAGTATATACTGTTAACTAAAAATACAGGTAGATCCACTGATACTGTTGTCTGGTCGCAATAACACTACTTGTATTATACAGTTCATATGTTTATTGAAAAACAGATACTGAAGATCCAAGAATTGTAATTTAATATGTAATGTAACTGAATATAACTGGTGAGACAATTTATCATTAAGTTATATTTTATGTTTACATAAAATTTAAATTATTATAATCTCTCATCCATCTCCAGTACAGAATGTAATTATTGATCCTAGGTAGAGATTAGTTTAGTTCACAGACTTGAATTTGATTCTATACATGAAACTGAATAATTCTGTCATGTTTACTTTCCCAAGAATTAGATTAAAATGCTTTAAAATGTATCACGTTAAAAATATAATACAGTTTCATAGAACAATAAAATATAGAATTATTCATACTTCTATATTTTTTTGTATTTTAATTTTGTCAAATAATTAAATTGTCAAGAAAAATATTAAGAGAAAATATATGCAGTTCATTTAAATACTTACATCCCAAGCCATTACAAAGTTTGCCTAGTCCTAGAAAGATATATTGCGGAAGACTCGGTTCAATGTGGGTTTTCAGAACTGTTTCACTTTTTTATTAGAAAAAGAGAACTAATCCAACTTATAAATATTAATAAAGTTATACACTAAAAGTGGAGCTAAAAATAGTCAATTTTTTTCCTGCAGTTCTTTAAAGCACATAGTCTAAATATATGAGAATAAAATTCTTGGTTCTTTTTCCTTTCTTTGCCTTCCTCTGAGATTAAATTTGCAGGTTTTCTACATCTAAGCACTACTAGAAAAATGTGTGTAATGTTCAATTAAATTGTACTACATTAGTGACTGCGAACAACATTCAATAAACGGGTTTTAATATTAAGCATGTTTAGCAAATATGCATAAAATTATATTAAAACTAAATTATTCACAGAGGGCTAGTTTTCTAAATTTGAATAAGATACATTAAGGCAACAGTTTTGGCCCATACCTTCATTATCCCTTTCTCTTGCCCAGCAATTGGCTAATTGAACAGCAAGTAGGGAGATTCTGTGCAGTGCTTTATTAATTCAAAGAAAGTGAGAAGCAAAAAAGAATCCATTAAGACTATGAATTGGAAAACTTTACAAATATATGTGCATACATCTATTATAGATGTGCATATTTTAGATAGATAAGTGTATGCATATCAGTATACTAGTGATGGCCCTGTGTAGCTTCATGATATGTATATCCTCTTAGTTAGCCATGTATAGTATTATATTTATATCTTCTTAATTAGCCATGGGGTACTTTCTGAGAAAAAGTATTTAAAGCAACTCAAGCTATATTCAATATTATTAAATCTATTTACTCTACAGGTTATTGAAATCATAAATAATCAATAAGAACTAAATGTACTTGCTATATATCCAGCATGATGTTAATCTATGCTTGGAACATGCAGTTTCTTACTTGTTAGTTTGAATTTACCCACCAGACTTCATAAGATTGTTTACAAAACTATCTGTATGCAAAACAACTCTGTTGCCATAATCTTCATTGGGTTACAAGTTAAATAATATAAGTAAAATGCTGTATTGTAGTATGGACAGATATAAGTGGGCTTCAAAAGAATTATTAACTGAATGTTTTTATGTTCTCACTAACCACATTGCAGCTCCTGCAAAAATGTTGATTTTTACTGAATTAGGCTTAGGTGACATTCTATCAGCAATATTTAGAAAATTAGTTTAAAAGTCCTTTCAAATTCATACTGTATTGGGGAGGATTTTATTATATTACACAATTTTCTTATTAAGAGATGTCCAGTAGAATTTTTTCTTTTTATTAGAAATAGTTATATTCTTAAAGGGTGTATTTTCTTTTTTCTTAAGGTCATGGTGAACTCAAAACTATGTCTTAGCTTTGCTATTGACTTCCAGAAAACAAAGTTAAATTTTTACCAAAATTGTTCTCTGATTTCCTCAATTGATTAATTTAATTATTTTCTTTTATTTCTTTTTCTCAGATGTCATATCAGGACTCAAAAATTAGATCAAGTAGTATAATTAACAGAAGGAAAAAGAGGAAAAAAACCAAAGTTTGTTAGTAGTATGAACATAAAGTTGAATATGAAGCCATGGTGGCAAATGGTTCTCGAAAGATAATTCTAGGGCAGCCAACTTCCAATGTTGCACAACTCACTATAGACATCAATTTAAAATCAGATAATTTCTCAGTCATAGTGCTAACTTTCTTGGTCTTTAAACAACTTAAAATGTGACTTAAAATATTAAAAAAGAGAACAATATTGTAGACAACATTATCTTTTTTGAGAACATGATTATTTCTTAAGATTCATTTCTTAGATGGTTTCTCAACATGAGTTTATGACATCTAATAAAAGGATGATTAATTCATGGATATTTCTTATAAGAACAATATGATAAACCACTTTGAAGGACTGGGGAAACCTAGAGTTATATTTCATAGCAAAAAAATTCAGAGAAACACATAAATTTTTATATCTTTCAGGCAACCCTTCATACATATCATTTCTTTGAACTAAGCTTTTGATAAACACTGAATGTTTGTAAGCCTGAAATTATCCCCCCTGGCTAATGCCTGGAGTATAAGAAACTCTTCTCTACTGTTTGTGGGTTGAAATCTGTCTCATGTGCCTGACCAGTTTTCCTGATTCTGAAAACTTAAGCACCTTTTTATGAAAACTGAGGGAGCTAGCAAGAGCATAGAACAAAATAGCATGTATATTATCATTTCACTATCTCCATTCTGAATTGAGGTAGAGAGTGTCTGAATATAGATAAAGGATTTTCTTTAAAAATTAATCTTTACCCACAGACACATTGATGAAACTATTAAAATTCCTTATTATTTAACTGTAGGTAATATGAACAAAACTATTTTGGCATAATTTTGTTTTAGGCAATAGTGATAAAAATGACCAATTCTCTAGCAAAGTCAAATCTCAATTCAATATTAGCATAGCTAGTTTTGAAGGATGATGGGTGAATAATTATAGAAATAACTGTCATGAAAAGTGGAAGCAGGAAAGACCTACAATGGGGAATGGATGATGTTATATACCAGTGGTTAAAAAAAAAATCACTTTGGATTCCCACTGCCTATGTCTAAATTGAAACTTATGTACTCATGGGAAATTTACTTACTTTTAGTAAGCCTCAGTTACTTTATCCATGTATCAGAATAATAATTAATTTGAAGCTTAAGATAGTATCTAAAAAGCATTTAACATGGTCTCTGGAAGGAATGTTTACAAAGTTTTTGAGCTTAGTGACAGGAGGTATGAAAGAGGGGCATGAGAAAACATGCAATTATAAAACATCTAAGGTTAACATTTACGCTAAATCAAATTAAAATAATGATCAAAAAATAAATTGAATGAATATCCTTGGTGGTTGGTGGACAAATATTGGTAGAAAGCTTCCCTAAAGAAAAACCTTCCTGATTCTAAAATTTGGAAGTCCTCTTAGTTTACCTTACAGGAAAATCTTCTTTTATCACAGTAAGTTAGAAGCCCTTCAGGTAATCAACGTGACCCAGGCATATTTAGGGTTCAGTCATCTTTCTTATTCTGTAAAAATGATAGCTGGAAAAAAGATTCACTTATACAACAGAGAAATCAAACTGAACCTTCATCAAAAAAAAAAAAAAGAAAGAAAGAAAGACCACTTAAGATTAATGGGCATATGAAGAAGAGTCATGAAATAAAAAATAAATTTTAAAAAATTGAAATAAATAGTAAAATGAATTCCAAAGGACAAAAACCTGGAATAATTCAGAAAATCAAGAGCACATTGCTATCTGTCAAATTGATAGGAATTAACAGAAAAAAAGACAGTGCCCTATAGAATTTTTAATTTTAGAAATAATATGTCAATCATTTTGTTAGAGATTTGACTTGACAGTATTTCATAGAACACAGAGCAAAAACACAGAGTTGAAAATGTGAAATAAGATGAAAAATATAAGAACTATTCAGAATGTATAACAGCCAATTAATAATGAGTGCAATAAAAAAAAAGAAAATGGAATGACAAAACTATGAAGGCAAAATTTGACAAAGTAGTCTCCAAAGATGATGTTCCTGAATCTTAAGAATGAAAGGATTCACTGAAAATAAAACAGAGTAAATAAAGAGAGAATTAAGATTAATCTTGAAAATTCAGGGTGAGAGTGAGTGGTTAACAATACAAAATAAACACTGCAGTATAAGTGAGAAACAGGTTTCAAATCTCTAGACAATAAATGAAAAAGAAAAAAAAATACATTAGAAGTTCTGAGGGAAAATATTTTTATACCTTTACAGGCCAAATTATCAACTAAAAGTAAGGAAAAATAAATATATTCTTAGACACTTATGAAAACACAAGTTAACATATATATGGACATATGGATTACTTATGAATTATAAAATTAAAACACAAGTGATTATATATATATATATTCCCTCATATTTTATATATATAAATATATATATATTTATATCCATATCCACATCTATATCTACCTTTTCTGGAAAAGTTACATGGGAATGTATCCCAATAAAATGAAAGTGAAAACCTGGATGGAATTTAAACTTCAAGAAAGAGTGGATCTGGCTCAGGGTTAAGTTAAAAAAAATTCAACCTTTAAGTAAGGAGTCATAACAGAATAAAATTTGCATTAATAGGAACTATAAAGGTGCATACATTTTTAAAATATCATAATTTTAGATATCTTTTCTGTGAAAGTAATAAGGGAAAATATGGAGTGATATACAGAGAAAGAATATTTACAAGAGAGCTACTAACAGGAGATCCCTCCCCTGGGATCATTTGTCTGAATCCAAGGTGGGCAGTCAAGGCTTGGGCAAGGAACACTGTAGCAGGTAAGAAAGAATCCAGTAAAGGGGACATGGTGATGCTTCAGATTTCTAGAGATCAGTGTCAAGTTGGAACATGTGTCCAACAATCTTCAACAGATTTTGATTTTTCCTTTCTCCAGTGTAGCTTTCTGAGTAAATGAAAAAATGTCTTTGCATAGAAGGACTGGATGTATTATTACCATATACATTTGCCATGATATTGCAGGACCATTACTACTGAGGATCCAACCTCTCTTTTGGTCATTCTGTCCTTTGAAGAAAACTAGTTAAAGTCCAGTAATTTGGCTTGAGCAACTTCCCCTCAGCCTGTCATCCATTCATTCATTTATTAGCTACACCATTGTTGGATAATCTGTATTGCTCACCATGTTGCAATAATCATTTCCACAGCATGCTGCAGGTCAACATCTTCGGCTACAATTTTAATGTCATCATTCATTATTGTAATTTGTCCCACCATGCTTTTGACAGTTAAACTTTGATAGTTGGGCCTCTGATATTTCATGATTCTCTATCTCTTTTTAATATAGAGTTTTGCTTTCTCCAAGTTTCCCCATTCTTAGGATGTGTTAGCATGTACTCTGGTAGAATTAATCCTAGCAGGAGGGTATAGCTCAAGTGGTAGAGTGCATGCTTAGCATGCATGAGGCTTTGAGTTCAATCCCCTGTACCTCTTCTAAAAATAAATAAATCTAATTACCTCGCCCACAAATAAAATAATTAAATAATGCAATCAATCAATAATAAATAAAATAAAAAATAATTAATCCTATATCATGAAAAACTTCTTTAATACTGATAAAATATTACCTAAGCTTATGTTTAGCCTGGTTGATCTAGCATTTTCATATCCAGTGTTAAATATAATTCCTAGGTTCATGCTGTTATATGTTGGTTAGATCCTGAACTTCCTCCATGATACAGTTACTTTTCTCTTTTACTAGACGTAGAGTGGATTAGATTATGTCATGTCTTCTGACCTGAGTAGTTATGTGACTTCACAACAATTTTACTTTGGTGGCCAGGAAAAGAGGTGTCTTTTACCTTGAAGAAAACACATGTTGTCTTGCAAGCAGAGCCCTCTGTATCATCTTCAAACTTGGACATAATGTAAGACTTCAGAGAGGGGATGGGTGAGCTGGCCACCTGCATTACGTACCACAGGTACAAGAATTCTGAGCATTCAATAATTTCATGTGCACAAATCCAACTGCACACAAACGCAAATTCAGAATCTTGGTCCTTCCAAATCAGACCTCAGGGGACTTACCAAAACTGAAAACTCAAACTTCTTTATATATTCAGTTATATAAATCCTGGACTTGAATGTCATTTTGTTTTAGTTTTTGCTTTTGTTTTTGTTTTCCCATAGAGCTATAGGAAATAATAATCTCTTTATGATACCAATAAAGCTTTCTCACTTTTATTCTTAGCCTTTAATTGGTGATTAATCATCCTCAACCTTTTATTATCTTTTACCAGTGAATCAAATTTCTCTGCCAAATACCATTTAATCCCATAATCTTCATAATTAGAGTTTTTCATGCTAGTCATTATACTCCAGATTCCTTACATTCATCAGTGAATTCCCTCTGATACCCTGTTCTAGTGCACCACAGATGAACTTTTCAAGACTTGGATTACTACCACAAGTCGAGGGTTACTACTTCTCCACCTATTATTAGTACTTGGTCTTTATTACCAGCTAGACAGTAGATGATACAGCTCCAATTCAAATTAGACAGTTGCTTCTTCAGACCTCTCCTGTTTTTGACTCTCAGATTTTGTTCCATAGGAAACAAACACAGAGTCTTATATAGAAGTTTGTGGGAAAGTGCTGCCAGGGTCAACATATGTACTCACATAAGAATGTAGCAGGATTGGACAGAAGAAGAAACTGAACTACAACAGAGGTGAAACAAAGGTCTAGCTAATCCCATAGGTATTCGATGAAGGACCTTCAGAGATATCCCAAATTGAGGCAGGAAGACCAAACTTTTATATCTTTTCAATCAAATAGATATTAGATGTGGGCTGCCCAGAGGCAGGGTGCATAACTCTTCTGGGTGAGGTGACTCTTTTCAGCAGAAGATGATTTCTGGAGAAAGATTCAGCTAAGAACTGTTAGCCAACTGGGGATATGAGAGGAGAACTTTATTTGCAATTGGTACAAATTTCAAAGAATTGTTTTCTAAATGAAGTGGGGTTTGGATGTAAGTCAATAATATAAGTGAATAAAAACCTGAAAGGTCTTCTAGATACTGTTAAGGTATATTTTTATTTTTCAAATGGAAGAAAGTATACAATAACAAATAAGGAAAAATAACAGAAAAAAATGCAATCCCAAAGTTTTATACAAGAAGTTGTAGTCAAATATGATATAAATATAGTGTAAATGATTTTAAACAACTGATAACATTAAGGGAAAAAAATACCTTCTTTAATTGACAAGGAAATTTTTTCATTATATCATTGAGGAATAGATTCAGGCATATCTCATTTTATTAAACTTTGCTTTACTGGGCTTTGCAGATGCTGTTTTATTTACAAATTGAAGGTCTAAAGCAACCCTTCAACTTTTACATGCACTGGGGGAAAAAAATTGCATGACTTGCTTAATTGAGATATTTGCTTTATTGTGATGGTCTTAAATTGAACCCACAATATCACCAAGGTATGCCTACATATGATCTTTACATCTTCATTGTCTTTGCCAGAAACTGTATTCAACCAATGTACATGTTATATGTTGAGTTCTGAAGACATTCAGAGTGCAGCAAAGACAAAATCTGAAGACTTAAATGAGATTAAGAAGAAGATTAAGAACTCTTATTATTATTATATATTATAGTATCGCACTATTGTTAATGCTATTCATTATTATGCTACTATTTCATGATTATTATTACTTTATTACAATGTATTACATTAGTATTATATTTTTCTTTTGGCTGTGCAAAAATAAATGTAATACTAGTAACAAATTGTCAATGGGAGCAAAGTGAATTTGGTTTCAACTCTTACTGTGTGGAGGCAAGATATCCTATAGAAATCTGACAGAATAAGTAATAAAGTGTTAAGTATATTATTCGAATTAAAAAAAGATCACTTACAGAAGAATTTTAAACTATTTTTAAAAACAGTAAATGTTGAGGAAAATTGAAGTAGTGAATTGAGCTGAATACTCATCTTGCATGGTATATACGTATTGGAGGACACTCTGGCTGATAAATCAAAAGATATAAACAATTGTGTTATCTAAAATGATAATAGATCACAAAAAGAATCCCTCCTCACCAAAAATAAGTGTTTAAAATTGATTATGAGTAATTGAACAAGGTAGAGAAAGTTATGAAAAAATAACTATTGATTATTTTCTTTAACTGATTCTTATTGAAAGTCCTTCTATCTGTTAGCGCTTACACTGTGTATATATTACTTCTAGTAAAATAAAAAGTTGGCAAAATGGAGGCTTATCCTACAAATAACTTGTTTCAGGTCCTGTGGTGGTGATGAGATTAAACTTCCACACGCCTTCCTACCTGGACAGTCTGCAACATCTGACTGCGGCATCAGGAGGGGCAGTGACCCGCCCCCCAACAGCAAAGGAGAGCTACACATGACCCAGTGCTGGGAGGAGGCGTGATCTGCTTGCCGACAGGCACTGGGAGCAGCACAGATGAGGGCACCAATAGAAGGCCTCTGGAAACAGCAAGCGGAGCTTCCAAAACAGGATGAAGACAGAAAAACTTCACACTGAAAGCACGCAGTCTCTGGGAGAACACCGACGCCCATTCCCCTCCATTTTTTTTAATCTGTTCTTACCTGTTCTATTTTCTATTACCCTCTTAATTTTTACTTCTTAATTTATTTTTATTTCTCTTGGGTTTTGATGTCCTGTTATTGATTATACACAGGTTTCAAATACATCGTTTCTCCTTTTTTTTTAAAGGTTTTAAAAGCACATCTCAACCCAATTGCTATTCTGCTTCAACTTGCTCTTCTAGTATTCATTATACACTGTTTTCAAACCTCTTTTTTCTCCCTTCTTTTAAAATTCTTTCTCTCTCTCTTTTTTTTTATTTTTTGCTTTTTTTTCCTAAGTCTTATTCCTATATAGGCATTAGATAAACTCCTTAGGGACCACAATAGATAACTGATACTCCATAAACCACAGTGCCAGAGAGGTATGAGCAAGATGAAGAAGGAGAGAAACCATTCCCAATTAAAAGAACGAAAGAAATCCCCTGAAAGAATGATCAATGAAATAGACATTGATAGCCTACTAGATCAAGATTTCAAAAAAAGAGTGAACAAAGTGCTGAAGGAATTAAAAGAGATAGTGTTTAGAGATGTAAAATATGTCAAAAATGAAATTGAGGCTATAAAGAAGAGCCAAGTAGAAAGGGTAAACTCATTGACTGAGATGAGGAATGATCTAATAGCTGTGCAAAGCCAGCTAGATAATGCAGAGGAAGGAATTAGTCACCTAGAAGGCAGGACAACAGAAAGCACCCAATCAGAAGAATTACAAGAGAAGCAAATAAAAAATAATGATAATAGCATAAGGGACCTATAAGATAATAAAAAGCGTGACAATCTTTGCATAATAGGGGTCCCAGAAGGGAAGAAATATCAAAGGGGATTGAAAAGGTTTTTGAAGAAATCATGACTGAAAACTTCCGAAACTCAAAGAAAGAATCAGATATCCAAGTACAGGAAGCTCAGAGGGTCCCAAACAGGAAGAACACAAATAGACCCACACCAAGATATATCATAATCAAGATGGCCAAAGTCAAGGATAAAGAAATGATCCTAAAGGCAGGGAGAGAAAAGCAAAGAGTGAGTTACAAGGGAACCCCCATAAGGCTCTCAGCTGATTTCTCTACACAAACACTACAGGCCAGAAGGGAGTGGCAAGATATATTCAAAGCCCTGAATGAAAAAAAGATGCAGCCGAGGATACTTTATCCAGCAAAGCTATCTTTAGGATATAAGGAGAGATAAAGAATTTCACAGACAAAAAAAAGCTGCAGGAGTTTAGCAACATTAAACCCATGCTAAAAGAAATATTGAAAGGGCTAATCTAATTAGAAAAGCAGCAGGATGCTACAGAAATGAGAAACTCATAACTGGAAAGGTGATAACTCATGAATTATAAATAAAATAAACACAAAATTATGAAAGAAGACATACAAATCATTGAGAGTGGGAGAGGGAGGCAAGGAAATATAAAATATTTTTTCTTCCTTTTTTAAATTTTTTGTTCTCGGTAGGATGGGTTTGAGATCATGTTACTATCAGTTTAATAAAAACAGTTATAGTAATGGGTTAATAAATTTACAAAAGAGGGTAACCACAAGCCAAAAACTTACAAGGGAGTCACAAAAATTAAATAAAATCCATGATAACACAAAGGAAAATTACCAAACTACAAAAGGAAGAAGAAAGGAAGAAAGAAGATATATCAATTCAACTGCAAAGATAAGTTCAAAATGGCAATAAACACACAACTATCATTAATTACTGTAAATGTTAATGGACTAAATGCTCCAGTCAAAAGACATAGAGTGGCAGATTGGATAATAAAGCAAGAAACTTCAATATGCTACATACAAGAGACCCACTTTAGGGAGACAGACACATATAGATTGAGAGTGAAAGGATGGAAAGGATATTCCATGCACATGGAAAAGCCAAAAAAGCAAGTGTTGCAGTACTGATTTCAGACAAAATAGACTTTAAAACAAAGGCCATAAAGAAAGATAAACAAGGACATTTTATAATGATTAAAGGAGTGATACAAGATACAGATCTTCCAGACAGAAAATAGACAAGGCAACAGAGAAATTAAACAATACAAAACAAAAATTAGATTTGGTGGATATTTTCAGAGCATTACAACCCCAAAAAATAGGATATACATTCTTTTCAAGTGCATATGGAACATTTTCCAGGATTGATCATGTACTTGGGCACAAAAGAAATCTCAGCAATTTTAAGAAGATAGAAATACAAATGATCAAAAAGCACATGAAAAAATGCTCAATATCATCAATTATCAGAGAAATGCAAGTCAAAACTACAATGAGGTATCACCTCACACCAGTCAGAATGGCCATCATTCAAAAATCCACAAATGACAAATGCTGGAGAGGCTGTGGAGAAAGGGGAACCCTCCTACACTGCTGGTGGGAATGCAGTTTGGTGCAGCCACTATGGAAGAGTGTGGAGATTCCTCAAAAGACTAGGAATAGACTTACCATATGACCCAGGAATCCCGCTTCTGGGCTTGTATCCAGAAGGAAATGACACCTTCACTCCAATGTTCATAGCAGCACTATTTACAACAGCCAAAACATGGAAACAGCCTAAATGTCCATCCACAGGTGACTGGATAAAGAAGAGGTGGTATATTTATACAATCAAATACTACTCAGCCATAAAACCCGACAACATAATGCCATTTGCAGCCACATGGATGCTCCAGGAAAATGCCATTCTAAGTGAAGTAAGCCAGAAAGAGAAAGAAAAATACCATATGAGATCGCTCATATGTGGAATCTAAAAAATAAAAACAAAAACAAACAAACAAAACAAAGTGTAAATACAGGACAGAAATAGACTCACAGACAGAGAATACAGACTTGTGGTTGCCAAGGGGGTGGAGGGTGGGAAGGGATAGACTGGGATTTCAAAATTGTAGAATAGATAAACAAGATTAGACTGTATAGCACAAGGAAATATATACAAAAAATGTGACAATGAGTGTGTATATGTCCATGAATGACTGAAAAATTGTGCTGAACACTGGAATTTGACACAACATTGTAAAATGATTATAAATCAATAAAAAATGGTTAAAAAAAAGAAGGTAGAAATGATCTCAAGCATCTTTATGAACCACAATGCCATGAAACTACAAATCAACAACAGAGAAACAAAGGAGAACAAAAGGAAGGCATGTAGATTTAACAATATGTTATTAAAAAACCAATCGGACAATGAGGAAATCAAAGCTGAAATTAAAAAATATCTTGAGACAAATGAAAATGAAAGCACAAACACACAAAATTTATGGGACACAACAAAGGCAGTGTTAAGAGGGAAGTTTATAGTGATACAGGCCTTCCTCAAGAAAGAAGAACAATCTCAAATAAACAATTTAACCCACCAGCTGAATGAATAAGAAAAAGAAGAACAAAAATCCCCAAAAGGCAGCAGATAAAGGATATTATAAAGATTAGGGAGGAAATAAATACAACAGAGATTAACAAGACCATAGAAAAAATCAACCATAACAAAAGTTGGTTTTTTGAGAAACCTCTGGCAAAACTCACAAAGAAGAAAAAAGAGAGAGCACAAATTAGCAAAATAAGAAAAGATAATGGAGAAATTACAACAAATAAAATAGAACTACAGAATATCATACGAGAATATTATGAAAAACTATATGGAATCAAAGTGGATAACCTAGGGGAGATGGACAAGATTCTGGAAACATACTGGCCACCAAGACTGAATCAAGAAGAAACTGACCACTTGAACAAACCGATCACTAGAAAGGAAATAGAAATAGCAAATAAATACCTCACTACAAATAAAATTCCAGAACCAGACAGCTTCACTGGGGGATTCTACCAAACAAAGAAGAACTCATACTAGTCCTCAAACTCTTCCAGAAGATTGAAAAGGAAGGAATACTCCCAAACTCATCCTATGAAGCCACAATCACCCTGATACCAAAATCAGGCAAGGACATTACCAAAAAAGAGAATTATAGGCCAATATCATTGATGAACATAGACGCCAAAATCCTCACCAAAATATTAGCAAATAGAATCCAACAACACATAAAAAAGATTATACATCATGACCAAGTGGGGTTCATCCCAGGGACACAAGAGTGGTTCAACATTCACAAATCAATCAATGTAATACATCACACCAAAAGGAGAAAGGGCAAAAACCACATGATCATCTCAATAGATGCAGAAAAGGCATTTGATAAAATTCAACATCCATTTATGATAAAAACTCTCGCCAAAGTGGGTTTAGAGGGAACATATCTCAACAAAATAAAAGCTATATATGACAAACCTACAGCCAACATAATACTCAAAGGTGAAAAACTCAAAAGCTTCCCACTAAAATCTGGGACAAGACAAGGATGCCCACTATCACCACTCCTATTCAACATAGTCCTGGAAGTCCTAGCCACAGCAATCAGACAACAGAGAGAAATCAAGGGAATACAAATTGGAAAAGAACAGGTAACAGTGTAACCATATGCCAACAACAT
Organism: Vicugna pacos; assembly: GCF_048564905.1. NCBI lineage: Eukaryota > Metazoa > Chordata > Mammalia > Artiodactyla > Camelidae > Vicugna > Vicugna pacos. The sequence continues at coordinate 39,189,985 of NC_133000.1, forward strand.
GTTGCTATATATAGAAAACCCTAAAAGGTCCACACAAAAACTACTAGAGCTGATTGAAGAATTCAGCAAGGTAGCAGGTTACAAGATTAATGTTCAAAAATCAGTTGCATTTCTTTACACTAATGATAAATCAACAGAAAAAGAAAGTAAAGAAACAATCCCCTTTAAAATAGCACCCAAAGTAATAAAATATCTGGGAATAAATCTAACCAAGGAGGTGAAAGAATTATACACAGAAAACTATAAACCATTGATGAAGGAAATTAAAGAAGAATTTAAAAAGTGGAAAGATATCCCATGCTCTTGGATTGGAAGAATCAATATTGTTAAAGTGGTCACACTGCCCAAGGCAATCTATAGATTGAATGCAATCTCTATCAAATTACCCAGGACATATTTCACAGAACTGAAATAAATCATAACAAAATTTACATGAAACCATCAAAGACCTAGAATTGCCAAAGTATTACTGAAGAGAAAGAAAGAGTCTGAAGGAATAACTCTCCCAGACTTCAGACAATACTACAGAGCTACAGTCATCAAGACAGCATGGTATTGGTACCAAAACAGACATATAGACCAATGGAACAGAGTAGAGAGCCCAGAAATGAACCCACAAACTTTGGGTCAACCAATCTTTGACAAAGGAGGCAAGAATATACAATGGAATACAGACAGTCTCTTCAGCAAATGGTGTTGGGAAAACTGGACAGCAGCATGTAAAACAATGAAGCTAGAACACTCTCTTATACCAACTCAAAATGGATCAAAGACTTAAACATAAGACAAGATACAATAAACCACCTAGAGGAAAATATAGGCAAAACATTATCTGGCATACAACTCAAAAATTTTCTCCTAGAAGAAATAAAAGCCAGAATAAACAAATGGGACCTAATGAAACTTATAAGTTTCTGCACAGCAAAGGAAACCATAAGTAAAACAAAAAGACAACCTACTGAATGGGAAAAATATTTTGCAAATGAAACCGACAAAGGCTTGATCTCCAGAATATATAAGCAGCTCATATGACTCAATAAAAAAAAATAAACAACCCAATCCAAAAATGGGCAGAAGACCTAAACAGGCAGTTCTCCAAGGAAGACATACAAATTGTCAATAGGCATATGAAAAAATGCTCAATATCACTAATTATCAGAGAAATGCAAATCAAAACTACAATGAGGTATCACCTCACACCAGTCAGAATGGCCATCATTCAAAAGTCCACAAATAACAAATACTGGAGAGGCTGTGGAGAAAAGGGAACCCTCCTACACTGCTGGTGGGAATGCAGTTTGGCACAGCCACTGTGGAAAACAGTATGGAGATTCCTCAAAAGACTAGGAATAGACTTACCATATGACCCAGGAATCCTGCTCCTGGGCTTATATCCAAAAGGAACCCTACTTCAGGATGACACCTGCACCCAAATGTTCATAGCAGCATTATTTACAATAACCAAGACATGGAAACAGCCTAAATGTCCATCAACAGATGACTGGATAAAGAAGAGGTGGTATATTTATACAATCAAATACTACTCAGCCATAAAACCCGACAACATAATGCCATTTGCAGCAACATGGATGCTCCTGGAGAATGTCATTCTAAGTGAAGTAAGCCAGAAAGAGAAAGAAAAATACCATATGAGATCGCTCATATGTGGAACAAAAAAAAAAAAAAAAAACCAAAGCATAAATACAGAACAGAAATAGACTCATAGACATAGAATACAGACTTGTGGTTGCCAAGAGGGTGGGAGGTGGGAAGAGATAGACTGGGATTGCAAAAGTGTAGAATAGATAAACAAGATTATACTGTATAGCACAGGGAAATATATACAAGATCTTATGGTAGCTCACAGAGAAAGAAATGTGACAATGAATATATATATGTTCATGTATAATTGAAAAATTGTGCTCTACACTGGAATTTGACACAACATTGTAAAATGATTATAAATCAATAAAAAATGTTAAAAAATAAAATAAATACACTCACACACACACAAGAAAGATTTAAAACCCTCACGATCTAGGCAGAGACAAGAACCTGAATAAAACTGAAGCTTTAAAATAAATAAATAAATAAATAAACTTCCACCACCTCTGAAATTTTTTGCAAGCATTGCAAGATTATGGGGTATTCATTAAATATGCCTATTTCAGTCTTGGCTTCATTTAAAATTCTCATTCATTCCTGTTTCTCCTTGCTTCATTGCCTAACTTAGTTCTTTCTCCAAGTTATCTCTCCATCTGACTGCAAGATGCCTTAACCACTTTCTCGATTAGGGCAATGCAAACTAAACACATTTAACTATGTTTATTCAAATGTCTCTTGATATCATAGTGTGAGTTGAGGTGTAGCTGCTCCATCTCTACAATGTGATGGATAATCTTCTCTCTTTCTCTCGTCCCCCCACTGCTAATCATTGAAGGAAATAGTCAAGACCACAATTTCTTGAATAAATTGGAAAACATACTCATTCTTAACATTCTAAATGGAATAGAAATAACTATTATTACCATTTAAAATTTACATAATATATGAATATCATTGCACTGCCATTTCAAATTGTTTTTTTTTAAATGAATCGTTTCTCTTGAGAAAGGATTTAAGTTTTAGATATAGTTTAAAGCTTGCATTAAAACTAACATTTTATGGATGAAAAGGGTCAAGAATTAGTACTTTTCCATTAAATCACCAGTCATTTCTGAAATTCAATTCTTTGTTAAGAGAAGAAAGTAATTAAACTTTAGTATGCCTGTTCAGCTGAGGTTAACACAGAGCCTTTTTTCAATCTGACTTTTGCTAACATCCAAGCCATCCTGTGTGGCCAAGCGAAGGGTACCACAGAAAATGATGGTAGAAAGAAATCACTGGAAAGAATATAATGACATACTTTCAACTGGTTGCTTGAGATTGTATGTATTCTGAAAAGGCTTTGATCATAAACTTATAGGTTATTTTAAAATATTTCCTTTATATCTGAACACACATAATCTTTCCATTTCTTATGCAAGTTGCTTTCCTAGCATTTTCATACAAAGGCTTACATTAATGCACCCATCTGTTAAAGTAAGTAGCCAACCAAACCCTCCTCTTTGCACAGAACTTTTATAAAGCCAGTATTGTTTCTTTAATATTGTTTTAGTAATCACATACATCTACCTGTCTAAAGAAAGGCTGCTAAAGCATTTCAGACAGTAGTTTCACTAAGCCTGATTCTCCTTTGCTAATTGTGCTTTAATGATAGTTTTCCATTTAGTGGATAACAGTGTTTAAATATTCAGAGAACAGATTATTAAAATTTTTGCTGAATGACTCATACAGGAACACTAATTAGAAGAAGAAAAACAGAGTTGCAATTTTCCAAAATAGTAACTGTGCCAGGTGAACTCAAGAAATGCTTTTGCTAACTGAAACTTTTATATAGAAACTGGCAAATAATACATGTAGTAATGATTAATGGCTTTGTTCTGGATATTTAAAAATGAATTGCTTCCTACTAGTCAGAACTGCTGGTGCTTATTCTAAGTTCTGTCACTCACAATTTTACCGATTGAACTTTAGTAAGTATACTATTTTTGTCTTAATTCTTTCCTCAAAGTATCATCTGGGGATTACCATTAAAAACAAATAAATAAATCCACTTGATAAAGTGACAAAATGAAAGATATCCTCTAATTAAGAGGTTCTAACTTAAATTTTGTATGTTTTCCATATTTAATGTTAATTAGATCCAACAGCACCAAGCACTGCGAAAAGAATGTCATGCAATCAAGGCACTTACACTCAATAAAAAATAACCTTAGGTCATTTTTTCTTTAGATATTTTCCTCTTTTAAGAAACTATCTAATTAAAATGTCATGAGTTTCAAAGTTCCAAATTTAAGTCAGAATTTTTAATAACAGAGCACAGAGATCTCTAACTACTTGCTAAAGTATACAGTGGGAAAAATATACCTTTTACAATTTGAAACAGAAAATAAAGACACTAATATACTCTTCTGATTACCTCAAATTAAATACTTTAAAATTAATATCTAAAAGAACTAGAGCCCCTATATAAGGGGTTTATCTTAAATTTTATTCCATAACAGCAAACGCCAATTATATTTCTACCATGACACATGATGTCATAACAAATCATTTCAATTCAAATTATATCATATCTGAAACTTAACTCATCAGTTTTCTGTTAACACTTAAGCAGCCCTCTCACCACCCTGTCTTCAGAGTTTGCTCAGTTGCATTTTTTGATGCCTTTTCCAATGTGTAGTGCCACCATGCCTGGTGCTCATGACATTTCCAAGCAAACAATTTTAAAGATCATTTTTCCCAACACAAACATCTTTAGAGAGATGGGAGGTTTACTGAAGATCACACAGCCCCTTGTTCAATCTTTGCTAATGCTGCAGCATTTGGAAGTCTTCCTGAAAATAAACTGTCTGATGTTTTTCTGTAGTATGCAGAAAGTACCTAACCTGAAAGATTGTACCAGTCAACTCAGCAAATAAAATTCCTTTTCTGGCACCAAACTAAGTTCCAAGGGAATAAAATGATCTACCCTTTTCACAGTGCCTTGTACATATATTTGCTCATTAACTATTTGGAGTTGGGGAGAACTTTTATCCCCTATCCATATTGTAGTAGTAATAATGCCCCTGCCATTGACAATTTGTTTCATCTAATTTTTCACTATATTTCTCAGGGCTGTTAAAAACACCACCTGCCAAGTCACAATGTATCTGTAGATTTACAATAAATTCAGCATCCGCACCTCATTTATTAGTAGATGCTGTACTATTCTGGAATGCATTGATTGTTTGTGGTATCTTGCAGCAATTAAATTTGTAGTAGGTTTTTGAAGTGTGGAACGATCTAATTTTTCTCTTATGTAATTATTTATTCTAGTTAGAAAGTTGTTCAAAATCAAATACTACAAATAAATGTACAGAAATTTAAAAAAAAATTAGGTAAATCAGCAACTCTGTAGTTAAAGGAAACCTAGTTATAACTATTTCTAGTCCATCTTAAATTAAACTTGCAGAACTTTATGTGACAGGAATGTTCTGAGTTTAAACTTAACTAACAGCTTAGGTTTCCACATATTATTTATTTTAAGTGGAGGAAAAAACAAAAAAGACCAGTAAAAAGAAAGATGCAGGTCTGAATCACAGAAATGAAAGAAAATGGCTTTTTTTCTATCAAAACAAATTGTCCTCTTCTAGCTTCTGATCTTGTTTTCATTTTTGTGAGTACTTCCTCTGTCCTTTCTTTTCTTTTCTTCTTTTTTTTTTATTTAGGTTTACAGTGTAATACTACAGTTCTTGGATTTTTCATCCTCATAGTGAGCAAGACTACTTACCCAAACCAGCAGCCTGATGATTTTCTCATCCTCACAAGAGGGTGAGAGCATCAGAAACTCACATGAAACTTCATTAAATACACTTTCTTAGCATGGGTGTACTTGATCCCTTGTTATAAATGATGAACTACATGCCTTCACATGCACACAAAAAGTCATCACACCAAAAATCTCCCTTTTCTCTCCTGCAAATACCACTGGTGCCCAAATTTCTAAAATCCATTTATTCAAGGTAAAAATTTCTCCTAGGTTTAAGTAAAAATATGCATAGAAGTTGTATCACAATCTTCTTGGTCAAAATTGCCATAGCCAGTTAACATCAGGTTAGAATCCTTTCCAACACGTCAGTTAACCAAAAATCAGATTAATTTAACAATAGAAATCTTGAGGGTCTGTTCTGTAGGATAATATATTGTTTGGGTAAGGTGAACCTGGTTGGGAAGGAAAGAAGAGGAAAAAATAAGTAAGTTAAGGTAGGGGAAATAGGTAGGGAGTAGATGAAAGAAGAGAAAAATAAAGCATCAAAAGATGAACAAGTTTACACTGTATAGCACAGGGAAATATATACAAGATCTTGTGGTAGCTCATGGTGAAAAAGAATGTGAACATGAATATATGTATATTCATGTATGACTGAAAAAAATGACAGAAATTGATACAACATTGTAAACTAGCTATAAATTAAAAAAAAAGAAAAATACAGCATCAAAAATACTGTCAGTTTTGTTATTTGGCCAATTCACCCCATCATAATTCTACACAACTCTACTTAACAATATTTTTTGCTGTATCCATATAGCTAAGCTAGTGGCATCCCTGTTACGGTGTTGATGAGTGCATCTCTAAATTGAAAAAAACTTTTTATTATTAGACAATTCTAAATATATGCAAAGTAGAATGCTATAATGAACCCCATGTCCTGTCACTCATCTTTGTCAATTGTCACCTGTTGGCCTAAATTGTCTCATCTGTACCCCAACCTACCTACCTCCCATACTCATTTATCCTATCCTGGATTATTTTGAATCAAATCACAGGCATCAGGATTATTTCATCTAAAATTATTGTACTCTGTACCTTCATAATACAAACAGTTGGGGAGGGTACAGCTCAGTCTTTGAGTGCTATGCTTAGCAAGCACAAGGTCCTGGGTTCAATCTCAGTAGCTCCATTAAAAAAAAAAATCATATACCTTAACAAGAATACCACTATCACATTTAAAAACAGACAACTTTCTTTTTGTTTGTCTTATAATGTTTTTAGTTTCCTTATATGAATTTATATTCAAATAAATTGAGTCTTATGTCTCATTACTCTCTTTTATGATGTAGCTTACAACTTCATCTTTCTTATTTCTTTCTTGCAATTGATTTTTTGCAAAACGTTGTGACATTTGTCCTGTATTATCCCCTGAAGTCTGGATTTTGTTGATTTTTTCCTCAAGGCAATTTTAGACATGATTTTTCTGCCCTGTGTATTTCCTGAAGTTGTTAATTAGATTAGGCATAGGGATTGGCAAATTACAGACTGTGGCCAAATCCAGCCTGCAGCTTATATTTGTAAATAAAAATTTGTTGAAACACAGCCACAATCATTCATTTATGTTATGTACTGTGTATGGTTTTATTTACTTAAAAAGTCAGAATTGAGTAGTCATCACGAAAAGAGACCTTATTGCCCATAAAACCTAAAATATTTACTATCTGGCGCCTTACAGAAAAATATTTTCTGACTCCTAATTTTGAGGATTGAGATTTGTTTTAATTGATTTTGTTTTGTATACTTCATATGTGGAGTGTATACCTTAGGAAGCAAATGATGCCCAATTGCCTCCCTTTTGGTTGTATTAAGAACTGTTGATGGGTATTTCTTAGATCTAATAAATTTTGAAAATGTTTAAGGATATATAAGCTGATTCTTTCAGTACCATGACCTAAAACTATTTCCTTGAGATCTGATTTTTATAAGGACCCTACAAATATTGCACTAGAATAACTCATTGCATTATTTTATAGGGAGAGATTTTACAAAACTTTTGAAAATATAGACTGATGAAAAAATGTCATATTGAATTGGAATTTAATCATGGCTTCAGAAGTGAAAATTCTTAATACAGTTGAGAATCAATTTTCTAATATGTGAAACAGAAATATCATAATCTCCTTGACAAAAGTATGGTGAATATTAGAAATTATATACAATGTAATTATTACAAATATAATTATGGATACTATATATAGAAATTATATACAATTGTTATAGAATACATATAAGAAATTTTTATGTATATAATTTCTGATATGTAGTGGATATTCAATAAATCTTTGCAATTTGTAGTACTATATTTAATGAAAATGCACATTTTTTCAAATTTCAAAATCTCTGATTTTGAACTGCATTGTATCACCGATGGATCTTAGATTTTATGATAGTATCAGTATTAACATGATAGCTATTTCTTATTTAAGGGTGTTGATTTTTGATGTTACTATGAGAGAATCAAACAATCATTGCTGAGGAAAATTCTGTTAAGAATTTCTACTGACCACCAAATTTTCCAAAATTTCATAGAAGCTTTGCATTTTGGTGTTTCAGGTGTCCATTCCATGTGACCTGTTCAGAACAAAGATGAGTTTTCAGAAATATTTGAAACTTTAATGTTATCATCAGGCATCTAAGACCCAAAAGAAAATTAGAAATAAAAAAGTGAGTTTCCACTTTCACATTTTATATTTTATACTTTTCATTGTTTCATGTATATACTTATAAACACACACACATATATCTCATTTAGGATGTTTTGTGGAAGAAGGACAAATTCTAATGCTTAATCCAACTCATGACTAGCATAAAAAATTTTACAACCATTTTATACATACTCCAAAATGAACATCTGAAACTCTAAATTTTCCAGAATTTCCTCTATTAGCCTCAGTCATATTATTTTTTCATTTCTCACTCATCAGTATTCTAACAAAGAAAAATATAACATTTTAGCAACTTAAATATGTTTATTATAAACTTTGTATAAATTCATTAAAAAATAGAAAAGAGAAAAATTATTCATAATGCCATAATACAAATTAAATACTATTATTTTTTTTTACATTTTCTTTCAACTTATGTTTCTTGTTTTTCTCTAGAAATCATAATGGATATATCATTTGATCTTTCATTTTTAACATATTCCTGTATTTAATATCATTCCATGTTTCATGTCATTTTAATTAGTAAATGTTAATAGTTAATATTACAATATTTAATTTGATAATTCAGAACAATTCAATTTACTATTATTCTATTATGAATACCTTTCCCATTTTTTTGGTTAAAACATCTTGCATTAAACATAGGAAACTCCCCAAATTTTTCTTTTTTGATTCCTGTCTTTAACACCAACTGCAACATCTGGATCATTAGTGTATCTCTTTCTTTTGTCTGATATTTTTCTTGATTATATGTCACATTGCTGCTTAGAGACTTGGTTGTAGCTTTAGTCCTTCTAGGGCATACTTAGAACTTAAACACAAGGCATCAAAGGAGATATTTTGTTGTTGTCTACATTACCCCATTACCCCCATTTTATGCCTCTATTATCACTCTGAGACACACACACACAAAAACTATTACTAGTAGTAATAGTACAAAGCAGTTAATAAGCTTACAATCTTCCAAGCACAATTTTGAAAACTTTGCATATATTCACTTACTTAATCCTTACAAAAATTCTATACAGTAGGTGCTATTATTATCCTCATTTTATAGATAACAAAGTTGAAGTGTTAAAAATCAGACAGATAGAAGTAGAGAAAAGTATTGTAAATATAAATACTATAAATGTGTTTGGGGTACAGATAACAGGGTGAGTTTTTCATTGTTTTTGTTGTTTTGCTTTTTAATAAAAGAGGGATTCAATTTTAAGTCACAAAACTGTCTGGTAACAGGAGTAACTTTTATTTTCTATTTCCCACACCTGTAAGGGTGTAGGGAAATCAGATTTTCACTGTGAGCTCAGTGAGGAAAATAATTAAGAAAAAAATTAACGTTGGCTTGGACCTTGTGGATTTGTGCCAATTCACCTCCCATTCTGAGCTCTTAGGAAGAATGCACTGCTTCATTCCCTCAGTTTAATTATGATCACATGACTTAGTTTGGCCAATTAAAAGTAAGCAAAATTGACACGTGTCCCTTTCACTCAAATTATTCATGATCCAGAACAAATTGTCTGTTGACTCCTACTCTTGTCGCAGAATCTTGTATGGATCCCTAAGTCAGATTCATGAACAATGATGCATGAACAGGGATGGCTGCTGACCTGCAGAGGATGTTTCAGTGAGTAGGAGTAAGTCTTTACCTTTAGGTGACTGTGGTGTAAAGCTTATCTGTTACAGTGAAATAACCTAGCTTGTCCTTATTAGTGTAATGGGAGTTACTTTTTGTCAACACACATTGGACTTGGATAATGAGCCTTTGTAACTTGGCCTAGCTCACTCAGGTACACATAATGTCCAACACAAAAGACCTCAAAAGAACTTTATACTTCCATGTCATTTCCTTCAATTAAGCTTATTATAAAATACATTGAAACTGTAGACATTTTTCAAAATTGAAGAGAAACATAAAGGAGACAATTATGATCACATATAGTCCCCCAAAATCTCTTACCATAGTTTTGTATATGCTTACATTTTGTATCCCAGTGGTATGTGTGTAAATAAAAAAAATTTAAAAAATCAACTTTTTACAGAATTTCTTTAAAAAATATTTCTGTGTCATCTTACATTTTATCTCCTTGTATTTGCTATGAAGCTGAAACAGCTACATTCACATATTTGAGGCATTAATTTAGGAATTGTTTGATTTTTTAAAAAATTTTTGACATATAGTCAGTTTACAATGTATCAGTTTCTGGTGAACAGCATGATGTTTCAGTCATACATGAACATACATATATTTGTTTTCATATTCTTTTTCATTATAAGTTACTATAAGATACTGAATATAGTTCCCTGTGCTATAGAGTATAAACTTGTTATTTATCTAAATAAGCTAGTATTGCTAAATTTATTTCTTAAACATGTTTATTCTCTTCCTTCAATGAAGAATAAGAAATTAATTTGCTTTTGTTTTTCTGTAACTACAGTATACACTCATCACTTTCCACATACCACTTCATCTTCTCATTATGGTTTATAATAATTTTGGTTAAACCAATATTTGCATTTATTTCATGATTACTGTATGTATATGATTCAGATCTAAGTAATAAACTTTAATTTTTTGAGTCCTTGCAATAAGTAAAGAATGTCCATATTAGACCGATAGTTGAGCAATCAGCTGATTATGGATTTAGGTTAGTTTTCACTTTTCTTCAGAATTTATAAGGCATTTTCCATTTCATTTTAGCTTCAATTGTTTCTCATAAAAAGCCTGAGGCCATACTAATGACTGAGTCTCAGTATGTAGAATTCTTTTTCCTCATCTGGATTATCATAGGATCTTTTTATTTAACCTAATATTCTGAAATTTCACAATGATATGACTTGGCATTGGTCTAATTTATTCAACTAGTTATAGACATTTAATGGAGCATTGAAATATAAAAAGTATGTCCTTAAAACTATGAAAACTTCTCAAATTGTTTATTTAATATTTTCTTCTTTTTAATTTCTCATGTAGCTTCCTTTCCAAGTTCCTGCTATTTGGAAATTTGAATTAGTAGAGTATGTCTCTCATTTTCTTACACTTCTTATCCTCTTCATTTTTGTCTTTTTCTTTGTTGTTTGTTTCTTCTTTCTGTGTAATTTTATCAACTTTAACTTTCAACCATGGTAAATTTCTGATTGCAAAACAACATCCCTTTGTTCATGCATAAATATACATATGTAGGTACACAAATACATATATGGGTATACACACATGTATATAATCATCCTGTTTGCTTCATGAATGCAATATCTTCCTTTTTTTTAACGTTCTGTTTTTTTTTCCTGGAGTTGACTTTATTGTACCATTCCCTTTTATTAAATAGAGTTCATTTGTTAGATTAAAAGTTTGTTTTAAAATGTTATTTCCTCTATAGCTCAGAGAATTGCTTACTAACAGGGCACTTTACTCAGAACGGCTAATCAAATAGTCATACACTTTAAAATATGAACAGAGGATAAGATATTCAAAGAATAAAACTTTGTTAAGGATTGAAGAGATCAAAAAAGAAGGAAAAAAGCAAGCTTGAAGGGAACAAAGAAAATGAAATATGACAAAAATGACTTTAAAAATGACTGCAAAAAGACCCTTTTTAGGAAATAATTCTCAACAATAAAAGATGGCAGATATCTGCTTTCTTTGATACTGTGAGGCATCAAGGAACTTAAAATATCCTATACAGTCTATCAATTAAATCCCTTTATATTAACCCAGTTTTTGCTCTACTCCCCATTTCCAGTGGAAGGTGAGTACTTTGGTAAAATTTTGAGGTATAAACTCAGTCATTTCTCAGCTTTCCTCACAAAGGATTCAATTTGGGTAGATTTTCTAGTTTTAGAACAGATCCATTAGATTTCCAACATCAATAGTTGTTGATAATGTGCCATTTACTATTCTCCTTCTTTCTGGGTGCTTATTGTATCATAAAAAAATAAATCTATAAGTAAATCTTTGCCTTTCTTTACTATTACTATAATGGGTTTTCAGGATATAACAGGAGTAAACAAATGTAATCAAATTCCTTCTTAATTGGGTGATATGCTTTTTTGATGTACATTACATTGTCAGAGTTTCTCCAGAGCTCTAATTCTTGTAGGGAATCTTGATTTTAATGCTGTCCTGGTATTCCTTAATACAGAAATAGTTTATAATTTATTTAGCCATTTCCTTTTGTTGAATAATTAGTTTGTTTCTCATGCTTCATTATAGATTTTAAAAATCTTTTTATAGATTAAAAAAAAATGTGGGTCCTATGACATTTTTCCAGTCACAAGTTCTTCAGTTTATAAGTATTCATATTATCAACTTTTTCTCCTATACTTTAACCTTAGTTTTATAGACAATTACATTTCTTTTTAGACGCTTAAACATAAATAACAATAACTTATTTTCAGAAAAATGCCAGTTGAGGACATCAACTAAGTGGCCCAGTAGATGGCCCCAAGATCTTGTCCCTCTGCACAAACATCAAAAACAAGCAGAAATTATCAGAATCAACTTTGTTAGAACTCTGAAAGAGTCAAAGACTTACAGCAATCAGGCAAAGGCTAGGTCAAGGAAAAGGCAACTCAATGATAGGAAAGCTTGGCAGCATTTTTATTTGTCCTTACCTCATCACTTTCCTATTGTTGCAGTGTACTTAAAGTGGGAAGTGTGAGTTCCCAGTGTGGGACTCTGGTCCATGGTTTCAGAGAGCACAGAGTGGATTTTAGTTGCAAAATTTTGTGCATGTCTGTTCTATCTGTCGGAAAGACTTAGTGTTTGGCTCTGTTTTGCCTAAGGTGGATCTCAAACTGGAAAGGGTGCATTGGTTTAAAACACTGCAAACAGAGCTTAGGACACACAGGTCACTGGCATTAAAAAAAGGAAGTTTACAATGGAAACAACAAGAGACCACCTGGGACACAAATCTGGTGAGAGTTTCTTTGGGCAATTAGGACATCCAAATGCATCCACATATCAGAGAAATTAGAAGGCCACAGACATCCCCATCAAAAGACCTGAGAAAACCCTAAGCTTTCACTTTGGGCTGATTCCTCGGTTCAGTGCAAGAGTCAAATGAGTACTTCAGCACATAGTCTATCTGAAAAAATTGGAAGAGGTGTTTGTTTATCTTGTTTTTCTTTTTTCTTCCCCAAAGAATTCACAAGAAAGCAACTAGAGCAATAAACAAATACATCAAACCCACAGGTACAAGATCAAAATATCAAAATCAGTCGTGTCTCTATGGACCAGCAAAGAACACTGAGAAGGAAAATGAGAAAGTAGTACCATTTAACTTCAAAACCTAACACAAAGCTACAGTGATTACTGATATAACAATAGACATATGCTCAAATAGAATGTAATTGAGATATATCACCAAAAGCATGAACAACAAGAGAAAAAAATAGGCAAATTGGACTTTATAAAAATTAAAAACTTGTGAGTATTAAGGGACACCATCAAAAAAGTGAAAATACTAAAGAGTTATAGAAAATATTTGCAAATACTATATTTAATAATGGTTTAGTATTTAGAATATATAAAGACCTACAACGTAACAACAAAAAGGCAAACAACTTAGTTAAAAAATCATCAATGGACCTAAATAGACAAAGAATAGATAGGAGTGGCCAATAGGCACATGAAAAGGTGCTTATAATTATTAGCCATTAGGAAAATGCAAATCCAAACCACAATGAGATATCATATCATGTCTACTAGTATGGCTATTTTTGAAAAAGCAACAAAATGAGTAATAGAAAATAACAAGTATTGACAAGGATGTGGATAATTTGGAACACTTGTACATCATTGATGTACATGTAAATGTTTCATGTACCTGCTGTGGAAATCATTTTAGTATTCCTCAAAAAGCTCATCATGAAATTACCATGTATCTCAGCAATTTCATCTGTAGATATATCCTCCAAGGGTTGAAAATGGGGACTCAGCCAGATACTCGTATGTCAGTATTCATTAATACAATACCCAAAGATGAAAACCACTTATGTCCATCAACAGATGAACTCATAAATAAAATGTGATGTATACATACAGGGGAATATTATTGAGCCATAAAGAGGAGTGAAGTTCTAATATCTGATACAACATAGATGAATCTTGGAAACATTATGCTAAGTGAAATAAGCTAAAAACAAAAGAAAAACATTGTATGTTTCCATTTACATGACATACCTAGAATAGACAAATAGTGACAAAAAACAGATTAGTGGTTACCAAGGGATGAGAGTAGCAGAGAATGGTAGGTTACTGCTTAATGGTAATAACAGTTTCTGTTTAAAGTAATAAAAAACTTTTGGAAATCAGTAACGGTAATGGATTACACAATATTGCAACGTAATCAATGCTATTGATTTGTACCTTTAAAAGTGGATGAAATGGAACCTACATTGAATATATATTTTGCCACATTAATTTTTTTTAAATTATGTCCAAATTTGTATAGGGGGCTACAATAGAACCTGGTGTTAAATTTCTATGAAATGCATGTTTGCAGGTGTTCATGTGGTATTTTCTATAAGGTACAATAGTAGAGAAAGAACAGCTTGTCATTAAAATGTGTAAGCTCAAGGGTCAGACTGCTAATGCCATGTTAAAATCTTGGAACTATGCCTTACTTGGTGGACATACTTAGGCAGATTACTTGTATTGTTTTTTTCTCAGTTTCTTCATCTGTAAAATAAAGTTTAATATTTTTCCATACAATATTTTTTGAAGATATCATGACAAAACATATGCAGAACACTTAAGAGAGCACATACAAAGCTAAAAACTGTTAGCAGTTATAATATATCCTGAATTTACACTGGAGGGTATTCTTAAAATATTGTCAAAATGTTTAGGATGACAAATCTATTCTGGCTTTCAAGTGAAGAAATTCCTATTAATATGCCTATCCATAGCAAGTTTAAAAAATAGAACATTTAATTAATTATCTGAAGAATTCCAGCTCTCTTATTTAAATGATAATGTAAATCATACCGGAGCAAAAAGAACAGCACCACCACAGTAAACTATTTCAATAATCTCATAAACCTTCCATCAATTTCACAAGTGTAAATAATTTTTCAACTATGTGAGGAATGTGGAGCACAAAAAATAATGTGTAAAAATAAACATAAAATAGACTCATAAGCCAATGAATTTATAACACACTTTGAGTAATGCCTAGCAAATGTTAACAGAGGCCTTTAGATTTTGAAATAAATACCTATTCATGATGATTACACCTTCAATACAGCAGAAGTTTGAAAAACAAATATTGCTAGGCTTTTTTTGAAGCAGATTCATGTAGTTTCTAGCAAGCTACCTCATCTGAACAAATGGCAGATGCTATCTCTGATAGCTGAGCAATTTAACAACCTGCTGCGTCACAGATGCACAAATCCTAATACACGCAGGATATAATGTTGCCAAACACTGAGACTCACTGTTAATTACTTTCTCCTCCTGTAAGTTATATTTACAATTTTTTGCAGGTTCTTAAATGGCTGAAAGTTTACCCACAGGATATTATGTCAATTTATTTTTCACCTATGTGTGATGCCAACTCCAAAATCATTCTTTCAAGTGTATTATTTCAATTTTCTAAAAATTCATCTTTTTTATGAAAAATCAGTATTTGTTGGGTAATGTATAATGTAGATAATGTATGGGGGTTGCTTCTGTAGTTTCTAAGAAAGGTACAGGTGTTGTGTAGCTAGGGACATGATATTAGTTGTAATTTTGGTGTACTGCTGATGAAGAGATTTTTAAAAATCAGTGGTATAGCAGTTTAATGTTTACAAATCACTTTTCACAGTCACAAATTGTAATAACACTCATTATCATTGGCACAAAAAAGATATCTTATGAGACTTGCTAAAGAACACATGGGAGGTGACCATTATGTAAACATAATTAGTTCTAAAGAAAAACCACTTTAAAATAGCTAAAATGTTCACCATAATTTCATAGTAAAATGGTTAAAAAAAGATGTGATTATGATTTTATCTGGAAAATGCATCTGAAATAATATAAATATTTAAAATAATTCAATTTACCTAATAAGGTACAACACAATTAGATTATTTTAACAATCCATTAATTCTTTGAAAACTTCAAAAATATATTAAGCTAAACTTTTGTTTGTGTATTTGTATGAGTTTGTAATTTTTGCCAAAATTTAATAGCATGTTAGACTGTGATTGCTTCAGAGAACAATCACACAGAAGGCCATTTTTGCCAAACTATTTTAGGACTTCATCAATTTTCCCAAGGACCTTTCTCAAATTCTTTGATATTCAAATTGCTCTTTTTTGAAGCACATATTCTATCGTCATTCTTTCCAATATTTTTCTTCAATTCTTAACCAGTCTAACTCTGCTATAGCCTCATTTGTCAAAGGCTTTCTTTACTTGTGACTCAAGTCATTCTAACTTCATTGGCTTCATGAAATCATGTTGTTTCTGCAAGATTGCAATTCTACTTTGTGCTACACTGCATAGCTTTGTCAGGTGTATACAATATCCCAAAACCAAAAGTAAAATGCCTGAAAAAGATGTTACTCGGTGTAGTGAGATAAATATTGCTGGAGAGCAGGAAGAAATATGAAGTGGGAACCAGTTAAATTAGTATTATTAGTAAATAATATGTTAGGATGACTTTTGTTTTCTAACAAAATTGTAGATAATAGCTACTTGGGCACTGAAGAATTTCTATACAACTGAATAAGCAGAATTTGTACATCAAAATATGATTATTTTTGCTTTTCTAAAAATGATAAAATTATTGATTAAAAGACTTTAAGTGATGTCTTACTATGGCTAGTGAGTAAGATGTCTTTGCTTATCATGGAAATTTTGCAGATATATTTACAGTCTAGTACTTGAAACACTAATTGAAATAATGTATGCATTTATACATTTATGTATAATATTTCTGGAAAGGCATCAGCCATCTTTTATTTGAATAGCAATCCTCAAGTGCAGCCTATTACTCCACCACATTAGTCCCTTTTATTTTTAACATTTCTCATTGTCAGAAAATACATCCTTACATTTGTTCTGTATTTGAAAGCAGTCTCCCTGAACATATTCCTTTGCTGATTCTACATAAGAATTCTGCACATACAGATTAAGGCAAATTTCTATTTTATAAAACAATATTTATATATAAAAACATATATATATATATAATATATAAAACTATCTATACGTATATCTATACCTATACCTATATCTACATAAGTCTACAACTTGATATGCTGCTTTAAGTGTTGTCTCTTCCAGGCTATAGTTCTTCGGTTCTTTGTATCATTCCACATGACATCTTTATGCCCTATTCTTACAATGTCTGGATTCAATTTGTTTGTAGATGTCCATCTTAAAATGAGGTATCCAGAACTAATCAAGTCCTTTAAGAGAAATCCCCCAAGGGTATAAAAGGCTTTGACTATTTTGGTGATGGCTTTCTCAAAGAATAAAACATTCTTATTTCCTAAAGTTCCTGCTTGCTGTGAAACTGACAAGTGGTGATCTATTACAACCCTCTCCTAAGGTGACTTATGCCTCATGTCATTTCTCTTACCTCAAATCCTACTTGGGAAAAGGAGAATGTCTTTTTTGAAATGACTACATCTTATCTCTACTGCCACACTGTGTCTCTTTTTAATCAGTTTGTGTCTATAAAATATTAAGGTACATTGCACATATCTATTATGCATGCAAACTTCTAAGAAATGTCCCAAACAACATCTCATTATGAAATAATACTTTCCCTCCTCTAAATTTAATATGTGAAATTAAATTTTTAAAACTCTACATGTTTTCTATACCCTATAACATTCTTCATGATTCATAAGAGTAGATCACAATATTTTTCATATTTCCTATCTTTATACTAATTCAAATCTGATTTAAACATATTTGCTGGAAAAGAAAAAGAATAACACACATGTTCTCTTAATTTACAAAGTATTAGATTACCTAATCTTTATTTAAAAGTTTACATAAACATAAAAATTCATATAAACAAAGCTTCTGGAGAATAACAAGGGTATAGAAGTAAGAAAATTGTACTTACAAAAACATTCTGGCTTTGCAATAAGCCCAGAAAGCCCAATATCAATGCCCAGAGTACTGTATCTCAAGTAACTTACATTCTAGAGGAAGAAAAAATAGGTAATTAGAAATTGTTGTAAGTTGTAACAGATACTATAACAAATATGAAATGTAACCAAAAATAAAAAATCAGTCAGTGAAGGACTTACTTTTCACAGGATGGTGAGAAGTTTTCTAGTTAGGCAACAATTTGGCTGAAATCCAAAGATATACGATATAGATATAGATTTATGTAAATATTTAGAGAAGTAGCTAGTTAATGAAAAAGGCAATATGCATATTTTAGAAATAAGAATTTAAAAACATCTCTTCTTCATTAATGGACGTTTACCATTAGCAGACATTGAGATATCTTCAAAATTTTGTGGAGAAGCGATCTAATAAAATCATTGTACTAGATGACTGGAATTCTAGACTGGAAAAAGTTGTTATTCAAGACTAGGAACAAACTAAAAATATATTTAAATGCAACGATTGGGAAATTTGACCACTCAAAAGATTTTGGAGTAATAATTACAGCAACTTTAGGAACAAGGTGTGGGAGTGAATATGCAATGAACATTGCCCAGATCATATATGAGAATGAAACCCTGACTCAGAAAAACTCTGCAACATCCATTTCTGGAAACCAAACAAAAAGCTCCAGAATAATTTGCCTAGAATGATCAAGACCTGGTCACCAGCTAGTGACTTCCCTACAATTTGTGTGTACTTCTCTAACATAGTACAAGACGTACACAACCAAAGATAATTCCTAAATCAGTCCCATGAGATTCCTTGCTTCTTAGTCTTCCTCCAGTTTCCCCATGCCAACAATGTCCAATCAGAACACACCTAAAATCTTTGAGACTTTGATTCTCTGCCAAAGAAAATGTCAGTTGTTGAATCACTTGCAATAGTAATCTCTGAATAGCCTCTGCTGATTCTCAGTTGTATGATTCAAGTTTATTTTTAGAAATGGAATAGGAAATTTAACAGACTGACTTGGATGGATGAAAGGAGGAATGGTGAACAGAGACTAATAAAAATAAGCAAATCAAAATAAATGTTGCTAGTATAACAACTATTCAAATAATTATATTAACTAATGTGGTTTAGAAAACAAGGAAGAACTAAAATAACAGATGATGATAATATAAATGGTGCGATGAGGTAAATCATCCAAAGTTTCTCATCTTATTCTGGACTTTTCTTAACTCTTAATATTTACTCTTTGTTAAATTGGGTGTTTACTTGAAAAATTTAAGAATATGTATTCATGATTTATGAAGTGAAGAAAAAAAAGAAGGAGACAAAGTCAAGAGAACATAAACAATTTTTTGGGTAGCAGCAAAGGATACAGATTAGATTTAGTAGAACCCTAGAAAAATACTAGAGAAGGGGAAAAGCTAAGGTTATTATGAGTTTTACTTTTTTTCTGTTTTCCTTTCTGTTAAACATTTGGTAGTCTATCTGAACATCTGTCACAATTGCTATGGAAGTTATTACTCTTCTTCAACTCTTGTGGCCATGTCAGTTTCTTCACAGAATGTATCCTTCATTCAGAAGTGGATTTCATTTGAGCTTGAGATGTGCATGTCAGAGAGAACAAATATCACTACTTCCATCATATGGATAAGGGTAATAAGCAATACATAATTTATGTAAATCCTGTAAGTAATTTAAGTAACACAAAAGGTAGACTAGCTACTAGTGCTCAGGTGGAAATTAGTCAACTATCTAGTATATTTCCAGGATTCTAGTTGCCTCCTGATTGATTGTCAACGAATCATATGCATTATTCTCCAGACAAATGAAGGTGAGAGCAAGAAATATTCACTATAATAGAAACTCAAGAGCAGTCTCAGTGTTGGACAAAATGTGGCATTTTAATATTATTATTCAATTAGAAAACTTTCTATTAGCGTTATAAAAAATCATTCAAACAGTATTGACAGTGACATCTGTGAAAGGGGGATTTAAACTGGTTCTCCTTGAGATATTCAAGCTTTGTGATTCCATATGTAACAAGTTTGCCTCTAAGTTTTCAAATGTATCTAAAAAAAATTTCCTGCCCAAACATACAATAATATGTACTTTTCAGCTAACAATATTACTAAAAATATTTTCCTTGAAAAGTGGGAAATTTTAAAAGCTGTGATTTTTTTTCCCCTTTGGTTTATTGAATTAAGGAAATACAAAAGCTTGGATAACATTTTCACAAAACAGAATGGGTAGGCCTCTGAAAATATATTTCAGAGTGATAATTTGTAATTATTATTAATAGTTACACACTATCTATTGTTCCATGGAACAATAGGGTTTCAAGATATATAGTTCAAGTTAAATCAGGCAGCATTATATGAGTAAGAATAGGCTGATGATTTTGTTTAAGCAGTTTTGTGAATATTCTAGAGGTCAGTAAAAAAATGCAAAGCTCAGACTTCAATTCAAAATCAAACTAACATTCAATTACAAAAAAGAAAAAAAAAAGAGTGGATAAGGTAGGCCAGAATTCAAGGTATATCAATTCATGTAACATGAGGTAACAGGTAAGAACACACATAGGATAAAATCTATCTATCTATCCATCTCAGTCTAATATTTACCAGTTTAATTGCAAATAAAATGGCTCTTCCTTAGGGTCAACTAAAAAGTTCCATGGGCCTCAACACTGATTCTGTTAGCAGAGTAACATAGTTAATCATATCAACAAACATAATACATTTCATGTTCACAGTCTAATCACATACTTTTTGCCATATCTTTGCAAGTTGCCTGCTTAGTTACAATTTTGTAAGGTCTACTGATTGGACCTGCATCCCATGCACATAAATTAGAGACTAAGAGTAACAATTAGGACAATAAAATTCCTGGTACTTATCTTCAGCAACAGTGGAAAATTATTGGTTGATGTGTTTATAAGAACAACAAAGGGGCTACCTTAAAGTGATTAAGCATCAATTATGAAATAAATTCCATTTAGTTTAATCAGCTAAGCAATTTTGATATAACTATACATTGGAGTAGTCACTTCCTTATATTTTACTTCCTTATAGGCAGGAAACAGATTGGAGGAAATATTTGGCATCATTATATGTTTGCTTGTCATAATCTTGAAACTATTGAAGCAGTCTGACTTCTGCTACACAGATTTCATAATAAGCACAATTTCTATTGTTCAAATTTTCATTTTCTAGTCGGTTTCTCACAATTCATAAACTTCTTTAGACACATCACTTATGTCCTTTCCAGACACCTAGAGCAAAAGTACTGCTAAAAATGAATGGGTGGAAGAGATATCATAAATATTAGGGAACTTCAAAAATTGTGTGTGTGGGAAAAAAGTCTCACTTGAGTGCTGGTTCACATTTTTCGATCTTGCTGAAATTTGCTTCTATCTTACTGAATTTATTTTCTATCTTTCTCCAAAGGCATTTTTCCTACAACTGATTTTTGTTTCCTTTGAAAGTTTGAAGTTTCTGAAACTTCAAGCTGCTTATGTATAACCAGGGACCTTGCTGAAAGGGAGAATTGGATTCAGTAGACCTGGGGTGAGCCCTGTGCTGCATTTCTAACAAGCTCCCAGGTGATGACAATGTTGCTGTTTCACATGCCACATTTTGAGCAGCATGGCTGTATGAGAGCTTCTCTCCTCAACTTCCAGTTAAAACAACTTCAACTAAAATCTTTCTCCTGCAGACCTCTCTGGGGACTAGAGTAGAGCAGACTTCACTGGGGAATAGACAGATGCACAAGATAAAGTGAGATAGAATGACAAAAAAAAGTTTTTTTTAAATCAGACAACTTAAATTTGATTGTAAGTTTCAACACTGAATTCATATGGCATTAAAAAACAACAATTTCAGATCACCTTTTATGTAAGATGAAGATTATTATTCCATCTGGAAGTTCCTCAAAAAATTAAAAATAAAACTACCATATGATCCAGCAATCCCACTTCTGGGTGTGTTAATATCCAAAGAAAATAAAAACAAGATATCAAAGATATGTCTGCACTTTCATGATTATGTCAGCATTATTCACAATAGCCAAAATATGGGAACAGCTTAAGTGTTTGTCAGTGGATGAATGGATAAAGAAGATGTGGTATAAATGTACAACAGAATATTGTTCAGCCATGAGGGAGAAAAAAATCCTGCCATTTGTGACATGGTTGAGGGCACTATGCTGAATGAGACAATTCAGACAGATGAAGACAAATATTGTATGATATCACTTACATGTAGAATCTAAAAACTCTGAACTTGTAGAAACACAGAGTAGAATGATAATTCCCAGGGGCCGGAGGATAGAACATGTGGAGTGGTGGTCAAAGGGTACAAATTTCTAGTTAGAAGATGAATAATCCTGGAGATCGAATGCAAAGCATTGGGATTATAGTTAACAAAACTGTATTATACACTTGAAAGTTTTTAAGATATAAGATCTTAATTGTTTTCTGGTCAAAAAAGAAATTATACAGAAGAGGCAAGATGGCGGAGTAGAAGGACGCTTGTAAGTCACCCTCTCCCACAAATACACCAAGATCCACATCTACAGACTCACTCAGCCAACCAGAGCACCTGTGGAACTCCGACAGAACATCGCCCTCTTCAAAATATAAAGATACCAAAAATCTGGTAGGAGAAAAGGAAAAAAGAAAGAACAAAAGGCAAAGCAGAGTGGGACGGGTCCCATGGGGAGGGAGCGGCAAAGGAGGACTGGCGCTTGCTCGCTGGGTCTCCCCTCTCCAACTGAGAGGCCAGCGGGACGGAGGGGGAGCCTCCGAGGCTCGGATCTGTAGAGAGCAGCCCTTGTCGGACAGAACTAAGTTAAACGGGCACAGAGCGTCTCCCCGACACCCAGCCTGAGACGCGGGCCGGCAGCGGCAGGCAGGACCAGGCTGCACAAGCCGGGCGGAGGATGGGGGCGGCTGCACGGAGGCAGCTCCGGGGGACTGCAAGGGGCTGGGCGTCGTGGCTGTGGGTGTACAGGACAGAACAACCCGGGCCCTCCATAAAACAGCAAGGTTGATGTGCTCTCGGGGGAAGGGTGCATACCCCCATCTCTGAAAACCCGCGGAAACTTTTCAGGGGAAGAGAGGCGGGGCCCAGGCACAGCTGCCATATTCTCCAGCGCTGAGCACCCAGGCGGGGTCAGGGGTGAAACCTGCATCCGCACCGAAGGGCTCAGCAGCCTCAAGGGCCAGACTGAGATGGGCCTACAGCCGGGGCAGGTGGAATCCTTCCACCCTGGTCCCTCAGAGAACTTGCTCCACAAAGACAAACAAGGAGCTGGGTCTTGGCTCGGAGCAGGGACAAGGCTGCCCCTCGGTCTTCCCCAAGCCCACCGCGCGCGGCCAGGGTGGAGCGCTGGCCAGGGCGGAGCGCGACCAGGGTGGAGCGCGCACCCGCACAGAGCAGCGGAGCTACCGGCGGTGCAGGCAGAGGGAGAGCAGCCCCCCGTCTGTCGGACAGGAACACAGCCCCTGACTGAGGTGCTGGGAGGGGGCACGACCCGCCCTCCTGCCTGGCCAGTCTGTAACACCTGACTGCGGCAACCGGAGGGGCAGTGACCCGCCCGCCCACAGCAGAGGAGAGCTGCATCTGACCCCGTGTTAGGAGGAGGCGCGATCTGCTTGTCTACAGGTGCTGGGAGCAGCACAGAAGAGGGCGCCTATGAAAACAAGCTGAGCTTCCAAAACAGGACGAAGACAGAAGGACTTCACATTAAAAGCACACAGACTCCAGGAGAACACCGACAACCCCTTTTTATTGTTTTGTTTTGTTTTTTGTTTTTGTTTTTTGTTTGTTTGTTTGTTTTTTGTTTTGTTCTTAAATCTGTTTTTACCTGTTCTATTTTCAATTATTCTCTTAATTTTTACTTCTTAATTCATTTCTATTTCTCTTGGGTTTTGATGTCCTGTTATTGATTAGACACAGGCTTCAAATACATCTATTCATCTCCCCACCACTTTTTTTTTCTTTTTCTTTAAGGTTTTAAAAGGACATCTCAACCCGATTAATACTCTGCTTCAACTCGCTCTTCTATTATTCATTATACACTGTTTTCAAACCCTCTTTCTCCCTTCTTTTAAAAATCTTTCTCTCTCTCTCTCTTATTATTTCTTTCTTTTTTTTCCTAAGTTCTATTCATAAATAGGCATTAGATAGATAAAATCCTTAAGATCCAAAATAGACAACTGATACTCCATAAACCACAGTGCCAGAGAGGTATGAGCAAGATGAAGAAGCAGAGAAACCTTTCCCAATTAAAAGAACAAGAGGAATCCCCTGAAAGAAAGATCAATGAAATAGACATCGATAGCCTACTAGATCAAGATTTCAAAAAAGGAGTGATCAAATTGCTGAAGGAATTAAAAGAGATAGTACCTAGAGAGATAAAATATGTCAAAAATGAAATTGAAGCTATAAAGAAGAGCCAAGCAGAATGGGTAAACTCACTGACAGAGATGAGGAATGATCTAATAGCTGTGCAAAGCCAACTAGTTAATGCAGAGGAACGAATTAGTGATCTAGAAGACAGGGCAATAGAAAGCACCCATTCAGAAGAACTACAAGAGAAGCAAATAAAAAATAATGATAATAGCATAAGGGACCTATGGGATAATATAAAGCATCCCAATCTTCACATAATAGGGGTCCCAGAAGGGGAAGAAGGATCAAAGGGGATTGAAAAGGTTTTTGAAGAAATCATGACTGAAAACTTCCCAAACTTAAAGAAGGAATCAGATATCCAAGTACAGGAAGCTCAGAGGGTCCCAAACAGGAAGAACACAAATAGACCCACACCAAGACATATCATAATCAAGATGGCCAGAGTCAAGGATAAAGAAATGATTCTAAAGGCAGCAAGAGAAAAGCAAAGAGTGAATTACAAGGGAACCCCCATAAGGCTCTCAGCTGATTTCTCTACACAAACACTACAGGCCAGAAGGGAGTGGCAAGATATATTCAAAGCCCTGAATGAAAAAAAGATGCAGCCTAGGATACTTTATCCAGCAAGGCTATCCTTTAGGATAGAAGGAGAAATAAAGAGTTTCACATACAAAAAAAAAAGCTGCAGGAGTTGGCAACACTAAACCCATGTTAAAAGAAATATTGAAAGGGCTATTCTAAATAGAAAAGCAGCAGGCTGCTACAGAAATGAGAAACTCACAACTGGAAAGGTGATAACTCATGAATTACAAATAAAGAAAACAAGAAATTATAAAAGAAGACATACAAATCACTGAGAGAGGGAGAGGGAGGCAGGGAAATATAGAATTTTTTTTCTTTCTTTTTTAATTTTTTTTAACAGTAGGATGGTTTTGAGATCATGTTATTATCAGCTTAATAAAAACAGGTATAGGTAAATAGATTTACAAAAAAGGGTAACCACAAGTCAAAAATTTACAAGGGAGTCACAAAAATTAAATAAAATTCATGATAATACAAAGGAAAATTACCTAACTACAAAAGGAAGAAGAAAGGAACAAAGAGGATATACCAATTCATCTGCAAAGATAAGTTCAAAATGGCAATAAACACACATCTATCATTAATTACTGTAAATGTTAATGGACTAAATGCTCCAGTCAAAAGACATAGGGTGGCAGACTGGATAATAAAGCAAGAACCTTCAATATGCTGCATATAAGAGACCCACTTTAGGGAGAAAGACACATATAGATTGAGAGTGAAAGGATGGAAAAAAGCAGGTGTTGCAGTACTGATTTCAGACAAAATAGACTTTAAAACAAAGGCCATAAAGAAAGATAAAGAGGGACATTTTATAATGATTAAAGGAGTGATACAAGATGAAGACATTACACTCGTTAATATATATGCACCCAATATACGAGCACCTAAGTACATACAAGAATTACTAACAGATAATGGGCGATATTGATGGGAATACAATCATAGTTAGAGATTTTAACACTGCATTAACATCACTAGACAGATCTTCCAGACAGAAAATAAACAAGGCAACAGAGAAATTAAATACTACAATAGAAAAACTAGATTTGGTGGATATTTTCAGAGCATTACACCCCCAAAAAATAGAATATACATTCTTTTCAAGTGCACATGGAACATTTTCCAGGATCAATCATGTACTTGGACAAAAAAGAAACCTCAACAAATTTAAGAAGATAGAAATTATCTCAAGCATCTTTACTGACCACAATGCCATGAAACTGGAAATCAACAACAGAGAAACAAAGGAGAAAAAAAGAAAAGCATGGAGATTAAACAATATGTTATTGAAAAAACAATGGATCAATGAGGAAATCAAAGCTGAAATTAAAAAAATACCTTGAGACAAATGATAATGAAAGCACAACCACTCAAAACCTATGGGACACAACAAAGGCAGTGCTAAGAGGGAAGTTTATAGCAATACAGGCCTTCCTCAAAAAAGAAGAAAAATCTCACATAAACAAGTTAACCACCACCTTAATCAATTAGAAAAAGAAGAACAAAAAGCCCCAAAAAGCAGCAGAAGGAAGGAAATAATAAAGATCAGAGAGGAATTAAATACAATAGAGATTAACAAGACCATAGAAAAAATCAACCAAACCAAAAGCTGGCTTTATGAAAAAGTAAATAAAATCGACAAACCTGTGGCCAAACTCACAAAGAAGAAAAAAGAGAGAGCACAGATTAGCAAAATAAGAAAGGAAAATGGAGAAATTACAACAAGCAAAATAGAAATACAGAATATCATACAAGAGTATTATGAAAAACTATATGGAACCAAACTGGATAACCTAGAGCAGATGGACAAGTTTCTGGAAAAATACTGTCCACCAAAACTGAATCAAGAAGAAACTGAACCCTTGAACAATCCGATCACTAGAAATGAAATAGAAATAGCAATTAAAAACCTCCCTCCAAAAAAAGTCCAGGACCGGACGGCTTCACCGGGGAATTTTACCAAACATACAAAGAAGAACTCATACCAGTCCTTCTCAAACTCTTCCAGACGATTGAAAAGGAGGGAATACTCCCAAACTCATTCTATGAAACCACCATCACCCTGATACCGAAACCAGACAAAGACACTATTAAAAAAAGAGAATTATAGGCCAATATCACTGATGAACATAGACGCCAAAATCCTCACCAAAATATTAGCAAATAGAATCCAACAACACATAAAAAAGATTATACATCATGACCAAGTGGGGTTCATCCCAGGGACACAAGGCTGGTTCAACACACGCAAATCAATCAATGTAATACATCACATCAACAAGAGAAAGGACAAAAACCACATGATCATCTCAATTGATGCAGAAAAAGCGTTTGATAAAATTCAACACTCATTTATGATAAAAAACTCTCGCCAAAGTGGTTATAGAGGGAACATATCTCAACATAATAAAAGCTATATATGACAAACCTACAGCCAACATAGTTCTCAATGGTGAAAAACTCAAAAGCTTCCCACTAAAATCTGGGACAAGACAAGGATGCCCACTATCACAGTCCTATTCAACATAGTCCTGGAAGTCCTAGCCACAGCAATCAGGCAAGAGAAAGAAATAAAAGGGATCCAAATTGGAAAAGAAGAGGTAAAAGTGTCATTATATGCTGATGACATGTTAATATATATAGAAAACCCTAAAAGGTCCACACAAAAGCTACTAGAGTTGATTGAAGAATTCAGCAAGGTAGCAGGTTACAAAATTAATGTTAAAAATCAGTTGCATTTCTTTACACTAATGATAAATCAACAGAAAAAGAAAGTAAAGAAACAATCCCCTTTAAAATAGCACCCAAAGTAATAAAATATCTGGAAATAAATCTAACCAAGGAGGTGAAAGAATTATACACAGAAAACTATAAACCATTGATGAAGGAAATTAAAGAAGACTTTAAAAAATGGAAAGATATTCCATGCTCTTGGATTGGAAGAATCAATATTGTTAAAATGGTCACACTGCCCAAGGCAATCTACAGATTTAATGCAATCCCTATCCAATTACCCAGGACTTATTTCACAGAACTAGAACAAATCATAATAAAATTTATATGGAACCATCAAAGACCTAGAATTGCTAAAGCATTACTGAAGAGAAAGAAAGAGGCTGGAGGAATAACTCTCCATACTATAGAGCTACAATCATTCAAGACAGCATGGTATTGGTACCAAAACAGATATATAGACCAATGGAACAGAATAGAGACCCCAGAAATGAACCCACAAACCTTTGGTCAACTCATCTTTGACAAAGGAGGCAAGAATATACAATGGAATACAGACAGTCTCTTCAGCAAATGGTGTTGGGAAAACTGGACAGCAGCATGTAAAACAATGAAGTTAGAACACACCCTTATACCATATACAAAAATCAACTCAAAATGGATGAAAGACTTAAACATAAGACAAGATACAATAAACCTCCTAGAGGAAAACATAGACGAAACATTATCTGACACACATTTCAAAAATTTTCTCCTTGAAGAAATAAAAGCAAGAATAAACAAATGGGACCTAATGAAACTTACAAGCTTCTGCACAGCAAAGGAAAGCAGAAATAAAACAAGAAGAAAACCTACGGAATGGGAGAAAATTTTTGCAAGTGAAACCGACAAAGGCTTGATCTCCAAAATATATAAGCAGCTCATACGACTCAATAAGAAAAAAATAAACAACCCAATCCAAAAGTGGGCAGAAGACCTAAACAAGCAATTCTCCAAGGAAGACATACAAATGATCAAAAAGCATATGAAAAAATGCTCAATATCACTAATTATCAGGGAAATGCAAATCAAAACTACAATGAGGTAACACCTCATACCAGGCAGAATGGCTGTCATTCAAAAATCCACAAATGACAAATGCTGGAGAGGCTGTGGAGAAAGGGGAACCTTCCTACACTGCTGGTCATAATGCAGTTTGGTGCAGCCACTATGGAAAACAGTGTGGAGATTCCTCAAAAGACTAGGAATAGACTTACCATATGACCCAGGAATCCCACTCCTGGGCTTGTATCCAGAAGGAACCCTACTTCAGGATGACACCTGCACTCCAATGTTCATAGCAGCACTATTTACAATAGCCAAAACATGGAAACAGCCTAAATGTCCATCAACAGGTGACTGGATAAAGAAGTGGTATATTTATAGAATAGAATACTACTCAGCCATAAAAACCGACAACATAACACCATTTGCAGCAACATGGATGCTCCTGGAGAATGTCATTCTAAGTGAGGCAAGCCAGAAAGAGAAAGAAAAATACTATATTAGATCGCTCATATGTGAAATCTAAAGACTCATAGACATAGAATACAGACTTGTGGTTACCAGGGGGGTAGAGGGTGGGAAGGGATAGACTGGGATTTCAAAATTGTAGAATAGATAAACAAGATTACACTGTATAGCACAGGGAAATATACACAAAATGTTATGATAAATCACAGAGAAAAAAATGTGACAATGAGTGTGTATATGTCCATGAATGACTGAAAAATTGTGCTGAACACTGGAATTTGACACAACATTGTAAAATGATTATAAATCAATAAAAAATGTTAAAAAAAAGAAATTATAATTATATGACCTGATGGAGGTGTAAGCTAATGCTACAGTGCTTATCATTTTGAAATGTATAAATGTACCAGATCAACACACTGTGAAACTTAAATTTATATAATCTTATCTATCAATTATATCTCAGTAAAAAATGTGGTTCTAAAATTCAAATAGAATGATAAATATGAAAATGCTTTCTGTATAAAAAAGCACAATATAAGCATATTATAATGTTTTTGTATGCATTTAGGTGCTTTCTAGTCCTCTCCCAAGCAACATTAGTGCCACAATCTGCTCTTCATCTTCTTTTTTTTTTTCCATTTTTTTGTTTTATTAGGTAGAATTGTTACAATTTGACTGCACATATACAACATATTGGATATAAATACACATACACAATATACTGCACATATATTTTTAAATTTATGTATATGCACTATCCATTGTTCTAAGAACATCTAGAGCTTTAGCTTTTTAAACTTACATAGAAATCAAAGGAATAAAGCCAACCACAAAATAAGAATTAATTTAAAAATATACATACACCCTGCTATTAACAGTAGCATTATTTATAATTGCCAAGATATGAAAGCATAATATGTGCACATCAACAGATGAATGGATAAAGAAATGCAGCATATATAGTGATGGATACAATTCATCCATGAGAAAGATGGATATTTTGCTATTTGAAGCCCTTCATCTTTTTTTCCACTTCAAAAACCAGAATTTTATAACTGGCAAAAACATTCCCATTGCATCAAAAAGAACAAAATACCTAGAAATAAACTTAACCAAGGAGGTTGCCTACACTCTGAAAACTGTAAAACACTGATGAAATAAATTGAAGATGATATAAACAAATGGAAAGATATCTTGTGCTCTTCGATTAGAAGAATCAACATTATCAAAATGACTGTACTACCCAAAGAAATCTACAGATCCAATGCAACTTGTGCCAAAGTACTTGCAACCTTTTTCACAGAACTAGAACAATTACAAAATGGAACCATAAAAGACCCCAAACTGCCAAAGCGATCTTTTGTAAATTATTTTTTTTCTCTCTCTTTCTTCTTTTTTTCTCTTTTCTTATAGTTTGATGACTAGAAAAGTTCCTTTAACATTTGTTGTAAAGTTAGTTTGGTGGTTCTGAATGCTATGAGCTTTTGTTTATCTGTGAAGCTTTTGATTTGTCCATCCAATTTGAATGACAGCCTTGCTGGATAGCACATTCTTGATTGTAAGCTTTTCCCTTTCATCACTTTAAATTTATCTTACCACTCCCTTCTGGCCTGTAGAGTTTCTGCTGAAAAATCAACCGATAACCTTATGGGAGTTCCCTTATATGTTATTTGTTATTTTTCTCCTGCTAATTTTAATATTTTCTCCTTATCCTTAATTTTTGTCAATTTGATTACTATGTGCCTTAGTGTGTTCCTTTTTGGACTGATCCTCTGTGGAACTCTCAGCATTTCTGGACGTGAGTGACTGTTTCCTTTTCCAAGTTGGAAAAGTTTTTGGTTGTTATCTCTCCAAATTTTTTTCTCAGGTCCTTTCTCTCTCTCTTCTCTTACAGGGACCCCTAAAATGCAAATATTAGTGCACTCCATGTTGTCCCAGATTTCTCTTAAACTACCCTCATTTCATTTTATTCTTTTTTTTTCTTTTTTCTGTTCTGCAGTAGTGATTTCCACTAATCTGTCTTCCAGCTCACTGATTCATTCTTCTGCCTCATGTAGTCTATTCTTGGTTCCTTCCAGTGTGTTATTCATTTCAGTGATTTTATTCTTCAACTCTGTTTGAGTATTCTTTATATTTTCCAACTCCTTGCTAAAAACTTCACTCTGTGCATCTATATTCCTCTTGAGTTCTCTGAACATCTTGGCCACCATTACATTAAACTCTTTCTCAGATAACTTGCTTATCTCCTCATCACTTATTTCTTCTTCTGGAATTTTATCTTGAGCCTTGTTCTGGGATATATTCCTTTGCTTCCTTATATCATCTATCTTTCTATGTGTTTGTGGATTCCTTCCACAGGCTTTGGGATTATTGTCTTCTTTTTTCTGGTATCTGCCCCTGGTGGGTGAGGCTGGACTAGAGGCTTATGCAGGTTTCCTGGCAGGAGGAGCCAGTGCCTGCCCACTGCTGGGTGAAGCTTGGTCCTGGAACTCTGGTGGGTAGGACTGTGTCTAGAAGCCTTTGTGGCTTAAGAAGTCTGCTGGTGGGTGAGGCTGTGCTCCCATCCTGTATGTTGTTTGGCCTCAGGCTTCCCTACAGGCTGTTGGGTGGGGCTAGGTCTTGGTGTTAATGGTCCAATTAAGATGCCAACCTCCAGAAAAGTTCATGTAGCTGAACACTCCTGGAATATTGGCCACCAGCTTTTATGTTCCCTGAGTGAGCCACAGCCATCCTCTACATCCCAAGGAGACCCTCCAAAACCAGCAGGCAGGCCTGGCCCAGGTTCCTATGAAATAACTGCCTCTGCCTTTGGACCTGGGTGCACTCAAGATACTATGTATGCTTCCCAAGAGATTGAGGTCTTTATTTCCCCCAGTCCTGTGGGGCTTCTAGAACTAGGCCTCACTGGCCTTCAAAACCAGATGTCCAGAGGTCTCCTCCACCTCCCAATGCCAGAACCCCAGACTGGGGAGCCTCACATGGGGCTCCTGTGGGAGGGACTCTGCGATTTAATTATTCTTCAGCTTGTGGGTTGCCCACCCAGGGGATATGGAGCCCAAATATATCATGAGCACACCCCTCCTACCATCCTGCTGTGGTTCCCTTTTTATGTTTCTAGTAGAAGATGATCTTTACTAGGTTCTAGTATTTTTTTCGATGGTTGTCTAGCAGTCAGTTGTGTTTTCACTGTAGTTGTGAGGAGAGGTGAACTCGTGGTCCTACCACTCCACCAACTTGACCAGAAAAAATCCGTCCCCTTCCTTTTCTTAGCTGTGAAAACTGCTTAAGAAACTGTCACTCAGCTTCTGCAAAGACTGCCAGCATTAGACCAATTTGATAGAAGAATCCAAGAGGGGAGAGGACAGAAGATTTTCTCTCCTCTGCAGTTCTAGTTATAAAGCCCAGATATAAAAGGGGAGAATAACTGTAGTATGGTATATGAATTTTAAGATGTTTTCATTGGGTTCACTCATATTCTAGAATGCTGTCCTCCAGAGTTTTTACCACCTTAGAAAGTTCATATATAATCTTTCTTTTAAAAAAATATTAAAAGGAATATGTCATCTGCACAAAAATGTGTTATTATAGTCATTGATCACCTAAGTCCATAGATAAGATTCTACACTTATTCACAGCTAGCTAAACCAAACAGCAACTTCATATTTGATATATAGATGAAGTGAAATTGCTTTAAAACTAATGCAGAATTTATTTGTAGTGCACAATTTATTAGTATGTGTGAAGATGAATTAGAACCTGCAAGCTATATTAAATTTAATGCATGAGAAGGGGAAGTAATGAATTACTTGAAAATCATTTTAAAGTATCATTGCTAATGCAGCTGCTAACCACAATAGTACCAACTGCAGAGACCAATATTATTAAACCCGCCAGAGTCCCCAAAATGTGTTTTATACAATTCCTTAAAGTAAGCAAAGGCACTTGACTCCTTGCTTCGTGGATAAATACGATATGAATGTCTATGTACCAAATCTCAAAAAAATGACTCTTAGTAATTTGATTCCCATAAAATACTTCTCATTCTAATCAGTTAAAACAAAAGTTACCTTAATTGTCAGAGGATTGGAACATGCAGTTTATTAACTTCACATTTCTGATGGATGAAAGACAAGGTAATGAATGAAGAGATGAGCCTGAAATTTCACTCGCACAGCCTCAATTAGCATTGGGGCTCAGTTAGCTGACTTCACTATATGGAACTCCAATATTGTACTGGCTAAGCCTTTTAGTGTGCACTAAATCCTGGCTTCATAAAAGTGAAGCTAAATAGTATTTGCAGGTCTTTTTCATAGAAAGTGCTAACCAGCATTCCATTTATAATCCTATAATAACACTTTGTAATCTGCATACCAATGCAGTGCAAATAACACATTTACTTTAGAAATAAGCATAATTAGATTATATAGATCATAGTTGAATTAGACTGAGTGACCTTTTGCTAGCATTCTCTGATAACTCAAGAAAATTTTATTACTTGGCTGCCTTTTCTCTTCTAATCTAAATGATCAGTTTTTGGCATCAGCCTCTAAAGTCTTCAGAATCTTTCACAATTTGGTTTATAGGAAGATTTTTTTTTCCCCAGCAAGAAGGAGTTGTAGTGTGGAGTATTGAGAGCTAGGGTGAATGTTATAAACACTTGAGATAAGGAGGAGAAACACATAAAATACTAAATGAAGGAAAATGTAAGAATAATTTACAACTAGGTTTAGTATAGTTTTCATAAATACATTTTTAATTAATATTTCTGAGGATATGCTCTACTTTCTATGCATAATTTTAATCAAATGGATATTATACATTACATAGTTCAAACCTACTTTTTTCACTTAACAATGCACCAGAAATTTGCCTCAGATATTTCAATGTCTTCTAGTCATTTATTCACCAAAATACTTTTGTGTACCTACTGTGAGTCTCATATATTAGGTTAAGTGGTGACAATTACATGTTTGTTTAAAGACTTTTCCTCCTAGAATGCAAATGTTTATCAAAGATAAGGGTTATAGGGTGATTACAACAATAATGTAAACCAATTATTCACAAAGTAAGTCTCAGCTCCTTCTGATTAAGGAAATGAAAGTGTATTAAGATCCCTTTATAACCTTAACATACTCACACTCTCACTCCTCGGTCTCCCCAATAAGCACGAATCTGCATAAAGCAGGCATGCGTCTCCACATGTACATCACTGGAAAGGACGCTCGTGCTCTCAAGATGATGGAGGGTTAAATTCACAACATGCGTTCATCCCTTTATTTTTCTACCAGGGAAATTCAAAAACTTAGATAAAATAACACAAAGACAGATTGGGAGACTAGTCTCAAGAATATTTGTTGTTGTAATTGTGTTTTTCCCTATCTCTCCGGTAAATTCCACAAGGGAAAACTTGTTTCAAGGTATTCTCTGCTCAGAAAACAATCTCATGAGAGTAGAAATGCCTCATTTGGTTGGGTTAAGCAGACCATGTTTACAGGGTGGTAAGAAATATCACAAGGTTGTAATAAATATGAATGTTTACTTATTTTAAAAGCAAATGTAGAAAACAGGCAGAATATGGGCTTCTTTAGACTCATAAATCACAAAATGCATAATGTGTGTGTACCTAAAAGTTGATAGATACACGTATAAGATACATAATTGCAGACTCACTCTTCTGTAATTTATATTATGCTTTATAAACAAGTCACAACATTCTCAGAGTTCATTTCTGTCCTTTTCCTCACCCCCAATATGATCCCTGATAGCCAATCAAGGTATATTTTGAATTTCCATTGACGTCTTTTAGCTCAAGCTGCCCTAAGAGCGCCCACAAGCCACTTCCAACTGATCTCCTGCTTGCATTCTTGTAATATTCAATTAATTCTCTACACTTAAGCCAGAGTGATCTTTAGAAAAAAAATAATGTCCTCTTTTTATTTAAACTACTCAGTGTGTTCCCACTACCCTCACATGAAAATGCAGTGTTTAATCACCGCTACATAGTCAGATGCGATATGGCTGTTTCTCACCTCGGCAAACTCATATTATTTTATTTCCTACACACTACTCTCATCTAGATACAGTGGTCTCCTTTGAGTTGCCTAAACACAAACTATTCAAGAGAAGAGGTGTCTTCATGACTTACATCTAGAAACTGTAAAGTTACTTTTTCAAAGCCTAACTTTTTGGATTCTTCAGATCTCAGCAAAAATGTCACATTCTGGAGGTAATTCTATAGTTCCTTATTTAAAGTGGACTTCATTCACTCAGTCTTTATCCCAACACTTGGATTTTTGTTATTCCTTCATAACATTTGCTCCAGTCTCTAATAATAGCATTTATTGTTTTATTTGCTTACTGTTTATTTCTTGCAAAAGTGTAAGCAGGGGAGTGGGGTCCTTGATTTCCTAGTTCACCTTGTGATATTTGAACCTGCACAGTTCCTGACATGTGGTGGACACATAGTTGAATGCTAAGTAAATGTGATATACATACTAGGGGAGGGAAGTATGATCCCATTGTGGGATGTTTATGTATCTAAGCGGCTTCCGCTTAAGATTATAATTAGATATCTATCAGTTACCTACAGAATGTGGTTATTTTATATCTCCTGGCTGTAATAAAGTTGCAGAAAAGATGTGTGTAGCTCAATAGTTTTCTAATATTTAATTTTAAAAAATTGCATGAATTATTTTGTCCCTAG
The DNA here is from genome assembly GCF_048564905.1 of Vicugna pacos. Lineage (NCBI taxonomy): Eukaryota > Metazoa > Chordata > Mammalia > Artiodactyla > Camelidae > Vicugna > Vicugna pacos. Next base: position 39,226,087 of record NC_133000.1, read on the forward strand.
CTTCAGCACCCCTTTACAATTCTAATTCTTTGAATCCTCTTCTGGAACTCTCTCTTTTTCTCAGTTAGTTCTATCAATGCTAACTTATCTCTTATTCCTATAGCTTTCATTCTTATATTTCTACTTTCTTAACCTCAATGAATTTACCCATGCTTATCAGTCCATCTACTATATTATGTTAAAAACCACTTGTTCAATTTTTATCTTTTACATGCAAGACCGTAACCTAAGACCTTGAAATTTATCATGATTTAGATATTGGACGTTTACCTCAGTCATGCCAGATTTTAAAAAATCACCTTTCTTCCTTAAATGTGTTTCTCTTTACAGATTTTTTTTGTTTCTTTTATTGATATGTCCAAGACTAGAAATCTTGGCATCCTCTTTAAATCAATATTCTTTATTTTTGTCTCCTTTTGCTTTGTTTGCTTTTAGTATTTCCTTCACAATCTCTCTTAGGCTTATCCTTTATATTTCTTTTCCCATAGCCCTCACTGTAATCCCTTAACTCACTCTTAAATAACTGTAAATATTTTCTATCTAGTTCACTTTCTCCAGATTCATTCTACAATCCACCACTGCCAGATTATATTTTAAAAGACATTTTTCATTATTTTTACTCTCATACAAGAACCCAGAGTGGTTTACAGTAATCCATGTTGAAAGAACACACACAGATACACAGACACACAGACACACAGACACACAGACACACACACACATCCCTCCCAAACCAAACTTCTGAGATCTTTTGATAAATTTCTCCCCTATCTTTTTTTTTAAAATTAACTCACTATTTTATTTTCTTACCAATAGTGGAACATATTTGTTTTCTCCTTCATGTCATTCAGTGTGTTAGTACCCCAGCTTCAAATTATTTTATTCTTTTCTCCCTTCTATATACCTCATATGAGATACATCATTTAGAGCTAAATTCCAATATCTCCATTAATTCTCCTTCTGCTCCATGTTGAACTATTTCTTCTTTAGATTTCAAACTCCCTTGCATCTTGTACTGTGAATATTACTTTTTGTATATATATGTCTTATTTATACATTTACTTTCTATAGTCTTAAATATGCTTATTGAGGAAATACAATTTAAAATGTCTTCAAAGATTAAAGTTGGAAAGCGGTTTATACTTCTAAATGTAGATAGTAAAATAAAACTTACTTTCTTATAAAACATAGTAATATACAAACAAGTATGCATACATATTATATGTGTAACAATTCTTACATACCTGACCTAATGTAAATTAGTCAACTTAAGTCAAATTTAAGTCAAAAGTGGTAGTGATATTTTTAAAAGCAACTTGAGAAACTATTACTCATCCTTTTACGTGACAAGACACTTAAAATTCCCTAATGAGTCCAAAAGAGAATATAATGAATACATTTTAAAATGTCTTTACATTTTGGAATCTGTCACTTTCACATGTATTTAAAGCCCCAGATGTTTTACAATTTTTCTTAGGAGAGTAATATAATAACTATAATAAATTTATATTGGTGGGAAAGTGAAGAATATCAATAAACCCTATAATTCTACGTTGAATTTATTTTACACCTAAGACTAAGTATTTGACTGTGCAATACAATTTTGAAATATTTCATTTTTGTAAAGCTGCTTAAGACAGCAGAGACAAATAGTTTTTAAAATGTTCATAGTTAGGAATGCTGCTTTCCCTTCATTTTGACACATCTAGGGCATACAATTATTCACAAAGGTCACTTTCTAAAGAAGAAAAAGAACAATGGCCAAAGGCAGCATTTAGGTTTCAAATAGACTATGACAATTTAATCAATGACAAACTCCTAATGTCAAGAACCATCTTATTTCTAGGTAGACAGAGAATGACATTTCATCAGAACTAAATACAATTGCCCACATTAAAAACTAACCAAAAGGAAAAAAGTTACTATGGACACTCAGAGTAAGATTTAGAGAGGAGAGAGTGAGAGATAACGGAGTTATTTTTAGTTTAAAAGTGAATACAACTTTCCTTTCTTGACTGGCATTTTCAGAAATGTCTTATTATGAATTAAGTAATGTTTATAGAGAGACATGAAATTCAAATCTTGGCTGAGAGAACATAACTTACCATTCCTCCCCTCCATAAAACTCACACTTTTCAAGTTTTTACTGTGATTAATTGCCTGAGAAATACATTATGGTAAGATTGCCCTTTTACCTGATTTTTCCCCCAAAACAAAGAGATGTCCTTAATCATGTAGGCAATACTTTTTAAATTGCTTTGACATGTAGCTTAAGAATACCTTTTAAAAATATTCTGGGATGCCAACTTTTACGTTTGTTTTTAAAATAATATTGTTCAGTGTTTTCAGTCCACATCCATAATCACTTCAGCTATATATATCTGGTCTATAATTGTTATAAATATTTACCTGAAAGACTATCATTTTTAAAGATATTTCAACTCTAATACTCAATTTCTATTCCTTAAAATAAAAAATAGCAATACTTTAATACACATGAGGCTTTCAGATGATTCAGCAACACAGTATGTGTAAGCCCTAGCAAGGTTTTAGACATATTTTTCAATATTCTTTTAATGAGTTATTCATTCTCTACTTACTTCATATCCTTCAAAATGTTGTACCTTCTTTCTGTGAGCTACCCCTAGCTCTTTATGTGAAATATTACAAAACAGAAAGGCATGTTGATAAGATAGTCACATAGCTTTTGTTCAAACACTTGCAAAATGTATTTGAAGAGAGAAAGAGAATAAAACTATTGAACCTGATTTCCAAGGGAAATAGCTAACCCCACCATCATGTGATAGCAGATATCTGCTAGTGATAGGATCAAGAGATTTCTGAAAAAAATAGGGTAGCATTAGAAAGTGGAAAGTTGTAGGGAAAAAATTATCTTCTAGTATATTTCTGCAAGCTGAAGTGCCTGGATCAATTTTACTAAATCATAAAAATCTCTTTTCATTTTAAGAAAAAGTGTATGTTGTATGTAAATGTATGACTGAACTCTGATGCTGTACACCAGAAACTGACACAAAATTGTAAACTGACTATACTTCAATAAAAAGTAAATACATAAATAAAAATTTTAAAATAAGAATAAAATTAAACTAGAGGAAAATAAAAAAAACAAAAAAAGTATGTTATAGGTAAACATAGTCGGGAGAACAGCTTGCTCTTTTTCCCAGACTATCGTTACTAGATATGTACACATATTAAAGACTATATAATTAAGGGTGAAGATTAAATTACCTGTGAAACCTATAGTTTATATGGTTGAGCTAGTTTTAACAGTAAACATTTGCAAGAATGTCCCAGAGAAAGAAAAATAACAGTTAAGAAGGAAAATTCTACATGTTCTATAAATGAAAGGATAACTATTTGTTAACTGGAGAAGAAAAAGAGAGGATGGAAACAGCTGGAGAAATAAAGTAGATTAAACACAGTAATAATCAAACTTCACATAACAGTTTTTCAAGTGGCTGCTATGCTGTCAATTTTGTAATTCTGCTTCATTTTCACATTCTTCAATATTTAAATGGCCAAAACTCTTCCCATTTCACCCACCCACCTGACTACCTTAAATCTCTTCCTGTTGTCTTTTCCCACACGTTTTCTTCTTTTACTTGAAAGAATTCTTATATTGCTGCATGTGAAATTGCTAGTGACTACTTTGAGTTTTAGAAAAGGCTCTCAATAAACTAATTTTCCCCAATTAAGCTTCAAATTGTACAATAACTACAAATGTTTACTTTCTGCACATATATAAAGGAAGATATCTGTTTAATATGGTCAGCATAGAAAGCAATCTGAGTAACTAAGGTGGTAAAACAAATATGTGTTTATTTTTGTAACTTGTGGTGCACTTTGCAGCAAAAAAGTTTAAACCATAGGTATAGTCACCAACATATATTAACAAATAATTACTATTGTTCACGTAACTTTGTGTTGTGTGCATAGAGTTGTGACTTTGTGTACAGATATTATGTGATAAAATCCATGAATTCTGTCTAAAGACCCTTAGAAATTTAGGTAGGTTTATTTCTAAACTCTTGATTATAAAGTGATTATTACTAAGTAATTCTTCAATCTCTCTTTTTTCTTCCAATTTCATGACAAGATTTGCATGATTGTTTATATAATTTTAAAGTTTAAATCATTGGAATCTTAAGTAAATGTTCTAATATACTTTGTAAAGTAGACTTTACAAAATGCAGCCAAAATCAAAGGATGTACTTTTTTCATCTCTGAAATACATCATTTACACATAAAATCAGGTTATATTTAGATACTATAAAAAGGATTTAAAACAGTTATTTGTACAGGTATTATTTATAGAATCCCCACAATAAATCTGGAGTTCCTAAAAGATGCCTACATAAAAGACAAAATCTTTCATTGTATACAACCACTTCACACCATTAAAATAATAGATTGTCACAGTTTTTTCTTAATAGCAGTGGAATAAACTAAAGAGTATCATTAAATTTCAATATCCTAGGTCACCTTTATGCACAGGCAAAGTAGATAAACAGTGTTCAGAATTCAGAAAAATCCAAAGGAGTTTTTATTTTTGAGGTTAATCCTTTTATCTCTAGGCTTTGATCCCTATTAAAATTCAAAGACCCCTTGGGAGAAGGGATACTTTATCAACTATAAGCCATTAAGTGTGAATAATTTCAAGGTCTGAAATCTAAAAGGCAATGGGGATAGGGTAATATGATATTGGTAGAAGGAATTTTAAAAATGGGAAACATGAGAAAAAAATCTCATTTATTTTTTTCCTCAGGTCTTTAGAAGAAGCAAAGCAATGAGCATGCTGACCTTTGAAACTGAGATACATGTGCTGGCCTTCAAAATGTTCACCAGTGTTCTGAATTATGTACAACTGAACCATTTCAACATTTCCCTATGTATGAGCTGTGAATATTATAATGTCTTTTGAGGTTCTGATATCCTGAGGTTCCTCTTTTCACCTTGGATCAGAAGATGGAAGACAGTGATAATGGAGAAAGGAGGAGTGAGGTTCCTACATATGCACTTGTAGAATACATAATATGGCTTAGAACAATGTTAATCTGAGCAGTGACTATAGGATAAATTCACTGCTAGACTATAGGGGAGACAAAGTTGATTAATCCTTACTGACTGGATTACAATCACATTTCAAAGCATTCTAATGTTAATATAAACAAGACTCTAGTCTGTTAATTCTGGCCTAAATTGAAGGAGTGTTTCATTTGCTTTTTCTTAATTAAAGTATAGTTAATTTACAATATTATGTTAGTTTCAGGTGTACAAATAGTGATTCCCAATTTTTATAGAACATACTCCAAATTTAATATAAAATTTTGACTCTGTTTCCTATACTGGACTTTATACCCTTGTAACTTATTTATTTTGTACCTAGCAGTTTGTACCTTTTCATTTCCTTTACTTATCTTGCCCTTCCCCACTTCCCTCTTCCTACTGGGAACAACTAGCTTGTTTTCAATATCTGAGTCTGTTTCTGTTTTGTTATACACATTTGTTTATTTTTTAGATTCTACATATAAGTGATAACATAGAGAATTTGTCTTTGTCTGACTTTTTTCATTAAGCATAATACTCTCTATGTCCATCTACTCTCTGCAAATGGGAGAATTTCCTTCTTTTTTATGGCTGAGTGATACTCCATTGTGTGTGTGTATGTGTGTGCATACCACATCTGCTTTATCCATTCATATGTTGATGGACACTTAGTTTTCTTCCATAGCTTGGCTATTCTAAATAATGCTGCTATAAACATTGGGGTGCATATATCATTTTGAATTAGTTTTTGTTGTCTTCAGATATATACCCAAGAGCAGAATTGCTGAATCATATGGTAGTCTTATTTTTAGTTTCCTGAGAAATCTCCATACTATTTTCCATAGTGACTGTACCAATTTATATTCCCCACCAATAATGTACAAGTGTCCCATTTCCTCTACATCCTAAAGAACACTTATTACTTGTGGTTGTTTTGATGATAACCATTCTGACAAGTGTGAGGTGATATTGTAGCTTTGATTTGCATTTCTCTGTTGATTAGCTATGTTGAACAATCTTCCATGTGCCTGTTGGCCACCTGTATGCCTTCTTTGGAAAAATGTCTATTCATTTCTTTTGTCCACTTTTTAATCTTTTTTTTAAACATATATTTGATATTGAGTTATATGGGGTGTTTATATATTTTAGATAACACTTTATCAGTCATATCACTTGCAAATATTTTCTCCCACTCAGTAGGTTGGCTTTTCATTTTGCCCATGTTTTCCTTTGCTGTGCAAAAGCTTTTAAGTTTAACTATGTCTCGTTTGTTTATTTTGCTTCTATTCCTTTTGCCTTTAGCAAAAGATCCAAACACATACTGATATGATTCATAGCAAAGAGTGTTCTCCCTATGTTATCTTCTAGGAGTTTATGGTTTCAGGTCTCACATTAAGGCCTTTAATCCATTTTGAGTTTATTTTTGTATAGGGTATGGGGGACTGTTACAGTCTCTTTTTTCTGTTTTTTTTTGTTTGTTTGTTTTTGTTTTTTTTTTTACATTTGGCTGTCTTCCCAGTACCACTTATTGAAGAGACTATCAATTAGCAGTGAAAAGGCTCTTTTCTCCATTGTATATTCATGCCTCTTTTGCCTTAGATTAATGAACTATCTTTGCGTGGGTTTATTTCTTAGTTCTCTATTCTGCTCCATTGATCTATGTGTTTTGTGCCAGTATCATACTGTTTTGATTGTTGTGGTTTTGTAACATAGTCAGAAATCAGGGAGTGTGCTACCTCCTGCTTTGTTCTTTCTTCTCAAGGTTGCAATTCAAGGTCTTTTGGTGTTCATGTAAATATTGGGAATATTTGTTCTAATTCTGTGAAAAATATTGTTATTTTAATAGGGATTGCATTATATCTGCAGATTGCTTTTGGTAATAAGGAGATTTTGACAACATTAATTCTTCCAATCCAAGATGTGATATCTTTCCATTCCTTTGTATCATCTTCAGTTTCCTTCATCAGTGTTTTATAGTTTTCAGAGGATAGGTTGTCCACTTACTTGGTTAAGTTTATTCCTGGGTATTTTATTCTTTTTTTTTTAACATTTTTTATTGATTTATAATCATTTTACAATGTTGTGTCAAATTCCAGTGTAGAGCACAATTTTTCAGTTATACATGAACATATATATATTCATTGTCACATTTTTTCTCTGTGAGCTACCATAAGATCTTGTGTATATTTCCCTGTGCTATACAGTATAATCTTGTTTATCTGTTCTACAGTTTTGACATCCCATCTATCCCTTCCCACCCTCCACTCCCTTGGCAACCACAAGTTTGTATTCTATGTCTATGAGTCTGTTATTTTATTCTTCTTGATGCAATTTTAAACAAGATTGGTTTTATTTGTTTTTTTGATAGTCCATTATTAGTGTATAGAAAAGCAACAGATTTCTGTATATTAATCTTGCATCCTACAGCTTTATTGAATTTATTTATTAGTTCTAATAGTTTTTGGTGGGGACTTCCAAGTTTTATACATACATATATTTATTCATGTATAATTATGTCATCTGCAAATAGTGACAGTTTTATTCCTTCTCTTCCAGTTTTGATGCTTTTTATTTCTTTTTCTTTCTTTTTACTGTGGCTGGGACTTCTAGTACTGTGTTAAATATAAATGGTGAGAGTGTGCATGCTTATCTTATTCCTGATTTTAAAGGAACAACTTTCAGATTTTCATTGTTGATTATTATAATAGCTGTGGGTTTGTCATAAATGGCCTTTATTATGTTAGATATGTTCCCTCTATACCTACTTTGATGACAGTTTTTATCATAAATGGGATTTGAATTTTGTCAAATGATTTTCTGCTTCTGTTGAGATGATTGTATGATTTTTATTCATCCTTTTGTTAATGTGGTATATCACATTGATTGATTAGCAAATATTGAATCACCCTTCTATCCCTGGAATAAGTCCCACTTGATTATAGTGTATGATTCTCTTCATATATTGTTGTATTTGGTTTGTTAATATTTTGTTGAGGATTTTTGCATTTATATTCATTAAAGATTTTGGCTTGTAACTTTGTTGTTTTGTAGTGTCTTTATCTTGTTTTGATAATGGTGGCCTCATAGAACAAATTTGGGAGTGTTCCATCCTCTTCAATTTTTTTATATAGTTTGAGAAGAGTAGGTATTAATTCTTCTTTATATGTTTGATACAGTTACCCTGTGAATCTGTCAGATCCTAGACTTTTGTTTGCTGGGAGTTTATTTTTTTAATTACAAATTCAATTTCATTACTAATGATCAGTCTGTTCAGATTGTCTGCCTCTTCCTGATACAGTATTAGCAGATTGTATGTTTCTAAATATTTGTCCATTTCTCCTAAGTCATCCAATCTGTTGGGATATAACTGTTCATAGTATTCGCTTATGATTTTTTGTGTCTCTGTTATATCAGGTATAGTTTATACTCTTTCATTTTTTATATTGTTAATTTGAGTTCTCTCTCTGTTCTTTTTGATGAGCCTGGCTTACTGTATCAATTTTGTTTATCTTTTCAAAAAAAAAAAAACCCAGCTCTTAATTTCATTGATACTTTCTATTGTTTTTGTTTTTGTTTTAGTTTTGGTCTCTCATATTTATTTTCTTTATAATCTTTATTATTTCCTTCCTTCTACTGACTCTGGGCTTTATTTGCTATTCTTTTTCTATTTTCTAATTCCTTTAATTGGTAAATTAGGTTGTTTATCTTAGATTTTTTTCTTGTTTCTTGGGGTAAGCCTGTACCACAAACTTCCATTCTAGTAAATCTTTTGCTGAATCCATGGATTTTGGAAAGTTATGCTTCCATTTTTACTTTTCTCTTGGCATTTTATTATTTCCTTTTTGATTTTTTGTGGGCTTACTGTTTTCTTTATCATTTTTCTTTCTGTAGTTGCTTTCTACTTTTATACCATTGTAACTGCAAAAAAATACTTGTTATAATTTCTATTTTCTTAAATTATTTGACACTTGTTTGTAGTTTAGTATGTGATCTATCATGAAGAACATTCCATGTGCTCTGGGAAAGAATGTGTATTCTGTTGTTTTGGAATAGAATGTTCTGTAGACATCTATTAACTCTAAATGGTCTATTGTGTCATTCAAGACTACTTTTGCCTTACTAATTTTTCTGTCTAGAAGATCTGTCCATTGATGTAAGTGAGGTGTTAACATCCCCTATTATTATTATATTTTTGTCAATTTTTCCTTTTATATTTGTTAATATTTGCATTTGTATATAAGTGGTCCTGTATTGGGTGTATATGTATTAATGAGTATAATATTTTCTTCATGTATTGGTCCCTTTATTACTGTATCATGCCCTCTTTTTTTTTATAGATTTGTTTTAAAACCTATTTTGTCTGATATGAGTATTGCTACCTCTGCTTTTTTGCTGTTTCCATTTGCATGAAATAGCTTTTTCCATCCTTTCACTATTAGTCTGTGTGTGTCTTTAGCTCTGAAGTCAGTATCATGTAGCAGCATAGTTTTGTTTTATTTTTATTCAATCAGCAATCCTATGTATTTTGATTGGAGCATTTAGTCAATTTACATTTAAAGTAATTATTGATAAATATGCACTTATTGCCATTTTATTATTTGCTTTTCAGTCACTTTTGTAGTTCTCTATTTTTCCCTCTTTCTAATGGTTTGAAGACACTCTTTAGTGGTATGCCTGCATTCCTTTCTCTCTAGTTTTTGTTTATCTATTTTACACTTTTGATTTGTGGTTACCATGTGGTTCATATATGTTGAACTATAATAGTATCTACTTGTTTTAAACAGGTAGTGAATTAAGTTCAAACGTGTTCTAAAGGACCTACATTTTTTACTCCTCTCCCCTACATTTTGTATTTTTGATGTTATATTTTACATCTTCATGTTTATCCCTTTATGGATTATTATAGTTACAATTTATTTTACAACTTTTTGTATTTTAATCTAGCTTATTGAAGTGATTGATCCTCAGCTTTCACCATGTATTTACCTTTATCAGGGGGCTTTTTGTTTTCCTACAGTTTATTTCTTCTTGTTACAGCACTTTTTTTGCTCACATTAAAAAAAGACCCTTTAACATTTATTTTACAGTAGGTTTAGTCTTGATTAACTCTTTGAGTTCTTATTTGTCTGAGAAATTCTTTCTCTGTCTTTCAATTTTAAATAATAATAGTACTACATAGACTATCTTAGGTTACAGATTTTTCCCTTTCAGCACATTGAATGTATCTTATCACTCTTTTCTGGCCTCCAAAAATTCTGCAGAAAAATCACCTGAGTGCCTTATGTGTTTTCCCTTTTATGTGACTCTTTATCTCTTTCTGCTTTTAGATCTCTATCTTTAAATTTGCCATTTTAAATATGATATGTCTTAGTGTGGGTCTGTTTCTGCTTATCTTGTTTGAAACTCTCTGTGCTTCCTATACCTGGATATCTGTTTCCTTCTCCAGGTTTGGAAAGTTTTCAGCCATAATTTCATCATACTCATTTTTAACTCTTCTCTTTTCTCCTTTGGGGACCTTACAATGTGAGAGCTCACTTAAATTGTTTTTAATTTGTTCTTATTTTTGCTATTCTGATTAGGTGATTTCCATTCTTCTTCTTGATCATTTATGTATTTTTCTGTATTACCTAGCCTGCTACTCATTCCTTCCAGTGTGTTTCTCATTTCAGTTATTGTTTTCTTCAGTTCTGACTCTTTGTATTTCTATATTTTCTAATTCTTTGTTAGAATTCTCACTATGTTCATTTATTCTTTACCCTATTTCAGTTAGTATTCTTATTCCAAATGTTTTGAATCTTTATCTGATAAGTCCTTTGTTTTTGTTTCATTAGTTGTTTTATCAGAGATTTTCTCTTACTCTTTCAACTGAGACATATTTTTTTGTCTTCTAAGTTTGCTTAATTTTCTCTGTCTCTATGAAATTAGGTGAACTAGTTACCTATTGCAGTCTTGAAGTGGTGTATTTGTATGTGATTATTCCAGTGTAGTATGTGTGCCCAGTGGCTTTGGTGGGAGATCTGTATTGATGTGAATACAAGTCATATCCTTTCTCAGGGTGTTCTGGCATCTATTGCATTGATGGGAGGTGGGGCTAGAGATGGAGGACCTAGAGCGAGAGCCAGGTGTGAGCTGGTGTTCCCCTTCTTTTTATTAGCAAACACTGCCCTGTTAGGGTGCAAGAGGGTAAGATCCCAAGTTATTGGAGCAGACTCCTTGAGGGTCAGGTCTGAGCAAACATCCTTTCTTCTATGCATATATTCTTTCTTCTCCCAGCACTGGCATTCTCACCCTAGAGGGGAGCAGTCCTGGAGCAGGAGGGGCTAGTGCAAGCACTAAGCATGTATCAGGGTGCAGGCTGTGGCAGTCTGCCTTGGGTTTGAGACTAGACTGCTTCTCATGTGCTACCTGTGTAAGCTGTCTCCACCCTGCACAGTCACCTCTGTGTCTCACAGGTAGGCTTTAAGTGCTTCTAGATCTCCCAGCCAATCTCTCTCCCCAGGGTGGAGATGCAGTATAAAGCAAGCAATACTGGAGTGTTTGCTTGGCTAAGCCAGGGCCAAGCACAAGAGGTAACTTGCCAATAGCCACTGGTGCAATTTTAAATCTGCTCTCTCCTTCCTGCTTCAGAAGCAAACATGCATGCACATGCTCCTCATGAGCAGAGTCTGGACTTCCTCTAGATGTCCTATTAGCCCCACTGGCCCTCCAACCAGCCAAAGGGGCTCATTTTCCTTCTGGTAGGCCCCAGGGCTGGGGTCTTGAATCTCTCATTCCCAGGAAGGATATCTGCCCATGTCATCTCTTTTTCCCCTGAGTTCCTCCCAGGGTCATGGGTCCCAACCTGATCACTTTCCTTCCCTTCCTACCTGATTCTGTGTAGATTTTTTCTCACAGCCTTGGTTGTATAGGAGTTGTTCTGCCAGTCCCCAGTTGGTATTCAGTGATAATTGCTCCATTTACAGATGTATTTTTGATGTGTTCATGAAGGGAGTTGAGTTCCATGTCCTCTTGCTCCACCATCTTGGTTTCCTCTTTCATTTGCCCTTTTAATCATGTTATTTCCATTAGTAAATAAAAATACATATTATTACTATCTAATTATTAGATTATCTTCCTCAAAGCATATGTGTTGAGTCCCAATTTTCTGATAAAATATTGATTGTCATATAAGATTAATAATGCACTAAAAATAAAGATAAATTCAATCATTTCAGAATATCTAATAAGTCACATCCTTGAAGGTTAATACAATGGTTTTCTCTAATTTCTATTCCATAATTTCAACTACATTCACAAATTAAGTTCCTATATTTGATTAAACAAGATGTTGAAGAGAGACATAAGTGCAACATCCTGCAAAACTTTACATATGTGTAAACCAATAGTTGCAAAAAAAATCAATGCAATAACTAATATTTTGATTTTTGCTTATAGAAATATTGGGATTCAAATAACTGAGATACTTTTACTGTTAATTAAAACTACTAAGCCAATTAAAATAGCAGGTTAATCAAGTGAAATCAATGTCCAGTTTTAAAATGTTTTTAAGCTTTTGAGAAAAACTTACTATACTTTGTTGTTCCAGTCTATTCTTACATGAATATGTGTTATATAACAAGTTATTTCTCTATTTTAAAAGTGATGAAATAAAAGTGCAATTATAAATACAACCTGACTACTTACTGCTAAAGTCAGAATGTGAAATCAGAGTTTGCTTCCCTATATTGCTTCTTAGTTACCATTCCAATATTGATTACTCATATAATTTCTATCCACTGTAGACAATGTCAAAACCTTTATAAATGGAAGTGAGACTAATAGAGAAGCCATTGAGATTGGCGTGTCACAAAAGTAGGTGTGCCACAAAAATTATGAAATACTGTATTAGGTAAAATAATATCAAAATATTTGGAAATGGTACATTTTATTATGAAGCTTTGCAACATGGGATAATTTAAGACTACAAAAGTTGAAATAGTGGAGAGTCACCTGTGCAAGAACCAGATAACATCAGTATCATAAAATGAGGAAATCACAATAGTATGTGTAATTTATACCTTTCAATAAGTTTACATGTGTCAAACACAGCCCAAATCCTGAAATCTCACTGCTAATCATTCTAGGGAAAATAAGGGTTACCAAGAAGAAACAATATTTTGCTAAGAGACAAAATTAATTTTGACTTTTTCCAGGAGATTTGCTTATGAAAAGGGATCCTAAAATTCCTAAAGCAGGAGTTGCTTCAGGGAAGTTTTATCAATAGTATGTGAGTAGTGATCATTCTTTCTCTTTTGTCTTTCCCCATTGCCCATTAATGCCTGAACTTTTACATATAACAATAATAAATACTTCAACCTACAATTAGGGAAATGTTTTTTAATAGAGGCACTCGGGATTGAACCCAGGACCTCATGCAGGTTAAGTATGTGCTCTACAATTGTTATTTCCATCCTGCCTAGAAACTATTTTTTAAATGAAGAAATCAGCTTGGAAAAGTCACAGTCTAACAGAAATCAATAAATCAAAAGGAATATGAAACTTTGAAAACTTTGAAAGAATACAGAAAAGAAGGACCACTAATTTTGAAAATAAAGCACTGAAAATGTATCATTTCCTTTCTCATTTGGAAGATATGGTTAGAAAGCAAAGGAGCTCTGGATAACTACAGGAGAAAAATACAAAATAAAACAAAACTATAATTAAAATTGAGTATCATGAAAAAAGATACTAATGCCACTATATTCAAACTGTCCAGTCCTTCTTAGTTTCTAAATTTAGCTGACAATATATTGAGTTGCCTTTATAACTTATTTTATATATTTTAAAATATAAATACATTTATATGTTGTAAATTTGCTCTTCTATGCTTGGTTTAACTGTTTAATTTCTGAATAATTTTCTTTTTTTGCTTAATGAACCACAGATTTTAGTTTGATGAAAATCTCTTCACCTATGCTTTATTTGATAGCATTATTTGCTGTTGTTCTAAGGAATCACTCTATCCAAGATTCAAACCATTTTTTAAATTTTTTTCCTTTTAAAAGCTTTACATTTCTAGCCTTTATAATTACATATGTGTTCCACCTTGAACTAATATTTGTGTGAATAATAAACTAGGTATAAATCATTTTTGAATTTTGAACATCCAGCAATTTGATTTTAGTGTAATCCTAGTCTCAGAAAACCAGCTGACTAGTATTTTTTCCTACTCTATTTTCTAAAAGAATTTAATACTGATAGTTCTTTTTCCCCAAATATTGAATAAACTTCAGTAGGGAAGCCTTCTAGTTCTTTTATAATATATAAAAGATTATTTAGATTTTATAGTTTATTGGATCAGTTTTATTTAGTTTTCTGTTTCAGTGCATTTGTTTATTCTATCTAACTTTTGATTTTATTATTTTAAAGTAGGTCATACATTAGCTATTATCCTTTTAATAGCTGTAGATCTATAGTGATGTCTACTCTTTCATTCCTGATACTGGTTATTTCTGTTCATTAATGTCTGTTTGATGTTGCTAGTTTTTTTTAATTTTATTTGTCTTTTTTAAATTGCCAATTTTTATTTTTAACAAAAGTGAAAGAAGGTTATTATTTTTCTTTTTAAAATTCCATTTATTTACACTCATTTTTACTATTCTTTTTATTCTACTTAGCTTGATATTAATTTTCTCTTCTTTGAATTTCTTAAGCACTGTAAGTCATCAATTTTTACACATTTATTCTTTGTTAACACAGGCATTTGAAGCTATAAAATTTCTCTTATGCACTGCCTTACCTGCGTCTCACAGATTTTGGTTTGTTTTCATTATCATTTAGTTCAAACATCTAAAAAAAAATTTTCTTGTTTTTTGAATCATAGATTATTTCGAAATATTTTATTTCCAAATGTTTGGAATTGTTTTAGATATAGTACTGTTAATTGTTTTTGATTTAATATCATTTTGACTTAAGAGCATACTCTAATATCTCAATCATTTGAAATGTGTTGATACTTATTTTAGTGAATGTTTCATATGCAAGTGAAAAGAAAGAAATATGCATTCAGTAGTTGCTACAATGTTTCACAATTGTCATTTAGGACAAATTGTTTAGCAGTGTTATTCCAATAGTTTGTTTTCTTACATCTTTAATGGCCTAATTGTTCTATCAAACACTGAGAGAAGATTCTTCAAAACACAAAATATTATTGTGAATTTTTTGTGTAGTTCTGTCAGTTTATTGTTCTAAAATAGTTCTTTTATTAAGTGTGTACACATTTAAAGTTGTTGAGATTGTTGTAACTTTTTGATGGAATGACTCTTTCATATTATAAGTTATCCCTCTTTTATTTGGCCATAATTAATATCTTATTATTAATGTAGTTACATCAACTATCTCATACTTAATGTTGTTTGCAATGATACATTTTCCCTCCCTTTATTTCCAGATGTATTCTCAACATTTAAAATGTTTTTAAATAGTGTATAATTCAATAATTTTTATTCTGTATCAATCTCTGCCTTTTAATAAGTGTATTTAGTCCTGTTACATTTAAGAAGATTGTTGCAGATAGTTTGCAGATTTTCTCTATTAGGTTTTTAGCAGTTATTAAGCAATGTGCTTGGATGTTTGGGGTTCATGGGGCTTGTTAAATGTGTGAAATCATGTCTAATCTCCAGTTTTGCAAAGTTTAATAAAGTTCACAGCCATTATCTTCTAAAGGAAAAAAAAAAGATGATTGTTAATATGGGTTAAAATCTACCTTCTTGTTATTTGCTTCTGCTATGATTTTAAGTTCCTTATACCTGTACTTCTTTCAAGTGAATCAGGCATCCTTTAGTATCTTCCTTTATCTTGCCTATTGATTTCTTTGATATGTTTATATGTAATATTTTAGTTGTTTTTCTGGATACTAGAGCAAGTATATTTAAGTCATCAAGTTATTTCAGAAATAATCTTATTTCAGTTTAATTTCTTTTACTCCCTTTCTACTTTTGCATTCTTTCTTTCATATATTTTATCTCTATGGTGTATTAATTCCTTAACAAGGGCTTTTAACAATGTAAACATCTATTTATGAATAACTACTTAATCAAAATTCTTATATATTTACCCACATATTTTACTTATTAATTCTTTTGTTACTTTTCATTTGTATGTAAAAATTTTCCTACAAATAGTCCAAAGGCTGCCACACTGCAAAACTGCAAGGGAACAAATTTTAATTGTAATTTTCATGAATGCAGATTTTAGAAAAAAATTTAATTTCTGAAGACATTAGTTTTTAAGCCACATTTTATATGTAAGTGATTATGTGTAATTAAGGACATATGATAAGAGACCTATCAGATAAAAGAACAGTGTCCTATATGTAAGTAAAATAAAGAAGTGAATAAATTAGCAGTGTTACAACTTTACCAGATACAGTTAGAAAGAATTTCAGTAGCAAAACAAAGCTAAAGTTGTTTCAAATTTACAGTTATAAAATGGGCATATCTGGATGATAACTCATTCAGAGAAAAAAAAAAAAAAAGGTGGATGGAATACATAAATAGCCCTGAAAAAATTCGTATGTGCATAGTTTCAATCACTTGTGGACCTATGTAAATTGAAGTTTGTCAGTATATATCCTTCTTGTTCATTACCTTACAGGCAATTCTTCAGTGGATTAAAAAAAAGAAAAGAAGTAGAAAGAAAATGATACCCTATAGTATACACACATAATGCAGGAGTCATAGGTCAATGTGAAGGCCAAATCTAAACCTTTGTTGAAGGCAAGCCACTTAGTAGCTATAGCAAAAGCTGAAATCACATAAGAAATGGGAGAATTTTATTATTCACATCTTTGCCAACTTTGTAGTAATTTTAATCTTTTTTCAGAATACATAAATATAAGGTCAAGCAAATCATGAGTATATCAAAATTTACCTTAAAGTTAAATTATTACTTTCCCTCAGAGATACAGGCAAATTTGTTGTAATGCTCCACATGTGAATCAGAATTTAAAATGAATTAAAACTTTTTCCAAACATGCCTTTCTTTAACTTCCCTTTATTTCTTATCATGTTTTAAAAATATTTTCTTTTAACTCAGAAAACTAATAGACTATTAAATAAATGAAGATTTTTTTAAATAGTTAACATTAGAAATTATTATTCAAAACCAAATTTTACTTCATAAAAGTTTACTTAAAATCACTAAAATTTGGTTCTACCTATAATTTAAATAAAATTTTAATCATCCTTCCTTTGGATTATTCACATTCATTCTGTATAAATAGCTTGAAAATACAGCCAAGTTCTTTGAAAATAGAAAATGGGCAAGTATTCAATTACATATATAGTCATTTATATACCCAAATGATAATTACTTAGATCATTTTAATGTTTGACAATTTGTCCTATTGAAAAAGAATAATTTATGGTATTCAATGTTAATGTAACAAATACAGATTGCTAAATTGGATATATTAATTGAATTAGTGTATTATTATCTATTTTAAGTTTGTGCTGATTGAGATTATTGATGTTGATTATTCTTGTATCAGAATTTTGAAAAAGGAAGCTACATATTTGGCATAAAAACTCTCTTCAAAGTATTGTTGCTATTTAATTAATGAAAATAAAATATTAAATCAGTTTTTCATATCCAAGCTATGTTTTAGGTATCGGATTAGTTATTTAAGCCTCATGTACTAATAACCAATATGCTGTTTCTTCATTTCCTTTTATAATATATGCATTCTATATTTGTGGGTAAAGTATGCAATTACTTATAGTCTGAAAATTAAGCTAATATTTTAATCAATGGAATAAACAAATGGGACCTATCATTACTGATATTTTAGTCAGTGTCTTTCCTTCAATTTTCTTTGACCTAAAGTACGTTATTTTAAATATAATTGAAACCCTCAGTTTTATTTCTTCTTGCTTGTGTATGTGAGGTGGGTGTGTATGTGTGTTTATATGTTTGTGTGTATACACATGTGTGTAAATCTTAAGGATTTAGCTACCGATATTATTTGCTAATCTGACCTGAAACTAGGTGTCAAATACTGCCTCCAATATTTTCCTGTAATAAAAAGTTTAGAATTATTTTATTAGTAAGAGCATCATTATATATTGAAACACACATAACATTGCTTCTTAAAGGTGGATTTAAAGTGCTGGTTGTAGTTTTAACATCCACACTGACATGTAAAAGAAATGGCAAAGTAAGGAGTAACACTAAAATAATCTGCCAATCACAGATGAAAATGTATGAATTACCAGTATAAATGCATTAATTTAGATCGTTAAGAATTTTTGAAATGAATGATTCCTCAAGTTAACAAAAGTTCTCTGTATCAATGGGTTAGGAATTTCAATGGAGTTACTTTACCTATTGTTGTGGCAAAGCACTAATTAAGGACCCTTAGAATAATTATCACCATTTCCTTTCTTTTTCTTTCTAGAGTGAAGGTTTTTTGAAGGAAAAACAATCTGAATAACTATATACTCCAGCTATTTTGTCTCCATCTGCTTCCTTGATCTTTCTTCCTCAGGAATTAAACACTACTTTTCTCTTGCTGAAAGTAGAATAAAATGACTAAGCTAAATTTATTCACTATTATTCATAATAAGAATTTCAAATAAACATATCTCAAGGTAGCATGTATTAGACCACTCTAGACAGTGCCCAAATTTCAATTAAATTATGTGTCATAATCACATTATAAATCTAATTGTACTGTATTACTGATAATCATAACTTTTAAAATTTCTGTTTTCTGATACACTTAACTTGCTTCCATGCAACAGTTGAAGAAACTTTCCTAATGATCTTCAGAAAACTCACAAAACTTACGCATATTTTAAAGAAAAATTAGATAATTTTGTTATAGTGTTCAGTAGTTTGAAGTCAGTAGTTTCAAAAATCATAATGGCACTGTAAATAACTCATCGGCTGTTACTTTTTTTTTTTATCATTTTTTTAATTGAGTAATAGGCTGTAACTTTTTAAAGATACCTTCTTTAAAACCACAAATACATTAAATGTTTCAACAGATATATTTATGGCATGCATATCATATGACATATCCTCAAAGCATTTTATAATCTATACAATATCATGGGGAAAAACATTAATATTGTCCCTTTGATCTTGATGAGGCACCTGAAATATATGGATTTTGAACTTGTTACAGATTCTCTCAGAAATCAGTAAAATGCAATAACAATGTACTAACCTTTTTTTGTAAGTTTCTAGTGTGTTGTACTAATAGAGATTCTTATCTTTTTAAGTCAAATAAAAATATATTATAAAATTCTTCTTCTTAATCAAATTTATTATCCTATCCTTTGTGAAGAATATTACTTACACTGAAGAACAGGCTACAAGAGCAAGAATCTGAGTTGTTGAATTATGTTTCTGTTTGTTAATGATACTAGGAAACAGGTACTCAAGCAGGACCCCATCCAAACCTGTGTTCAGCCACCTTAGCTGGAGGTGTGGCTATGGTTTCAGTTTCATTTTGATATAAAATGCTGGCTCATAGCAAGGATTCTTGACAAGGACATTAGGTTACCATTCGAGTTAGAACCATGTATATATTCCTAAAGGTGGCAGTCCCTGACCAAATATGGGAAGGAGAGCAGGATGATAAGAAATTCTTCCAACTGTACATATATAACACACACTCTTCAGAGACTTAAAAAAATGGGAACTCTCCTTGGAATGAAATAATTTATAAGTCTCCCAATATTGTATTACAGACTGATCGAAATTCAGTCCACATTTGATCCACAATTACAATGAGGATACCTCTGCACTTCTTTTTCCTTTGGATATTATATGTAAACATTTTTGATAATGGAGAAATACCTCATTGAGCTGACCTTCATAATCTTGTTCTGTCAATAGTTAACTACTATGTGCACATTATCATTTGATTTTATAACAGTCATACAGAATGAAGAATGTTATAATAGTATAAAATTTTCATATTAGTTCAAAAAATATTAAAATAAACAATTATAAATTTCATTCATAAAAGAAAAATCATTAAATAAGAAACAGCATATAATCTGGATGTTTGCATATATGTGTGCATGTTTGCACATGTATTTTTATCTGGCACTATTATATAATTGGCAAGGTTAATTATCCAAGGCCTAACTGAGAATCTAGTACATAATAGGGTTAGTATTTTAGATCAGTGTTGAAAGAGTCTAATATTCAAAACATGTTTTTATCTCTATGCCATGCATCAAAACAATTGCTGGTGTTATCCAGGCTTACATTAAAAATTCAACATTTTAGAACTTTTAAAACCTTTAAGAGAAAATATGGGAAAATATTTTATAAACTTGCAGTGGAAAAGTATTTTACAAGGAAGACAAGCCAAACCATGCAGGATAACAATAATGCCTTCAAAAACATTAAAATTAAAATTATATTCACTAAAATATGCCACAAAAATAAAAATATAAGCTGCAAACTGGAAGTAAATATTTTCTACATGTGTAGCATAAGAGGATCCATATAAAGAATATAAATGATGTCTGAAAATCAGTAATACCAACAACCCAGGAAAACACTGGCTAAATATCATCCACAAACATGTCTCAATAAATAAAACCCAAACAGCACATGATTATATAAAAAGACGTTTAACTTTATTTTAGAAGTCAGGAAAATTCAAATAAAAACACGAAAGGAAAAATATTTACTACTGAGTTTATAAGTCAATGGGATATCTTATACATTGCTAGTAGGATATAAATTTGTATAACAACTCTGAAAAACAATCTGTCATTATCATGCAAACACTGTATGACCTGAAAGTCTATTCTAGGTTATGTATTCACAAGCACACATCATATGTCTCTATCTATACATCTATAAAGGTGTGCAGATATATAGCTGTATCTCCTAACAAATGTCACCAGGTGACATGAACGTGAATGTATATAGCTGTATTGTTCATCACAGAAAAAATTTGGACATAATCCAAATGTCCATCAGTAGTGGAATAACAGGGCATTCTTGCCAAGTGGAATATTATAGTCTTGAAAATGAATAAAGTAATGTAACCCACCTCAATATTGAAACACTTCAAACTCATAATATGAAGAAACATTATGAAACACTGCATATAATATAAAATAATTTGTATAAAATACAAAAATGTGCATATGTGGTAAAAACTATAAAAAGCATATCAAGTGCAGGAGAGTTTTGCTTCTTGGGGAATGTGGAGGGAGGCAATTGTGGAGGAGCACACAGGAGTCTTTGAAGTTTTTGCTGATTTTCCATGTTCTAAGTTGAGTAATGAGTGAATGAGTGTTTATTTCTTTATTATTCTTTAAATTGCACAAATCCACTGTATAGAGTTTTTACTATGTACAGTATATTATAGGAAAAAAATTAAAGTATAAATCAGATACACTATTGTCAGCTGAGGGAAGCTGAAGTGGGATTCAAAGAGGTGAGTGGACCAACCAGAAAAATGCACAAGGAGCTGCCATACCATGAAACAGACTGCACCAGGAGCTGACATGGAGTGAAACAGCACTATATTCTATTGCCACAAGGTGGTGTGTGTGGTGGGAGGCAACAGCAATGGCACTTTCTTCTAGTTTAACAAGCTGGCGCATGCACCCCATGGTGCACTTATCCTGCTTTTATCTATTTTCTGCCTGCACATGCACAGTGTCATTTTCTTTGTTTATGTCATCCTATTTTGTAAGACCACATTTCACACTTGAGTGGTCTCATCTAATAATTCCTCTATAGCTTTTCTCGTAATATTTGGTACAGTTGAGATGTGTTGAGCTAAAACCTCTATTTGCAATTCTACATTGATGGTTCTGGCATCAAGCAGGAACAGGGCCAGGGGATAAAACCACCAAGCTGCATGCTTCCCATGGTGCCACGGGTGTGCAGCGGATCCCAGTTTGCAGGGTGTTCTGTTCAAGTGGACCGGATATGTTCAGACAAGTAAGCTCTACCCCAAGTACAGAGCCCTGTCCATTTAACCAGGAGAGAAGACCATCCATGGGTGTCACATACCCACAGATACCCTGGTGGCAGGAAATCAGTGGGTTTTGTGCCAATCAAATGCTGTCCATCCCACCAAGTGGAGGCATTTACATTGCAAGTGATATGGGCACATAGACCTTTGGGAAGTAACCCCACTGTGCATTTTGGGACCTGGTGTTCAAACTGCTGCTCAATACAGAAGGGACTTAGACTTGTCAATTTTATTTGAGCAAGTACTGCCCCAGAGCAGTTTCCCCTGCTTTTCAAATGCTGCTATGGGGCAGGTTCCTTTGCCTTCCAAGTGCTGCCAAGGGACGGGTTCCCTTGCCTTCTAAGTATTGTCACAGGGCAAGTTCCCCTGCAATAACTTCTCTAGTGGGCTCATACCAGAAGGCTTCAGTGGCAGGGTGCTAGGCCCTACACCTGCTGCAACTCTGCAGCCAAGGGGCTAGCAGTGAACTGGGCTCTCTGTTCCAAATAAGTACCCCACTTTATCAGAGTTGGGGTCTGGGAAGTTCCCAATCAGGGTTGCTTTGCCCATGTCTGTACCCATTCTGCAGTAGGGTATGTTATTTGTATTTGGACCTCTTGCTTCCTTGTAAGGGGTTCAGTGGCTATCAAGGATGCATATGCTGCTAACAAGTGTTTCTCAAAGAATAATGATGTTCAGTCACTTTCCACATCTGACACCAGAATCCTATGGGCACTTTCTGTTGCCATGCTTTTGCCATAGGCCCCAACCATATCCATCATTGTCCACATGGACTGCTAACCAGAAAGGAAGGTCTGGATCTATAGTGCACAACACTTGTGCTTGGGCCACTGCCCTCTTAGTTTCAACAAATGCACATTCAGCCTCATCAAACCAATTCTAGACTTCTCCCTTCTTAATTTGTTTATACAGGGGTTTGGCTATTTGGGCCAAATGAGGAATAAACACCTGCCAGTATCCCTGAAGACCTAAGTCAGTCTGTAACTGTTTAACTGTTTCAGGGTGGCAATATGCCTGGATTTTGTCTATTACTGCTTCAGGCAGCACTTTTATCTTACCCAACCAGAAAACACCCAAGAATTTGACAGAATATCCAGGTCCTTGCACTTTGTCCTCGTTCATGGCCCACCCCTAGCCCACCAGGGATTCTCGCAGTGCTGTGGCACTGGTTTCCAAATCTGAAAGAGAATCGGAGGTTAGCATTATGTCATCTATATAATGGAACAAATATCCAGTTTGCTCCATGTAGCCAGGTCCTTGGCCATCAGACCATGGCCCATTGTGGGGCTGTGCAGATATCCTTGCAGGAATACAGCAAATGTCCACTGCCTACCTTCCCAGGTGAAGGCAAATTGTTCTTGGCTCTCAGGGGCTTTATCTATAGAGAAGAATGCATTGGCCAGGTCAACCACATACTGACAAGTACCCAGTTCATGGGACAGCCAGTCCTTCAAATCTGTTATATTTGACACAGCTGTGTGCATGGGGCAAATGACTTTATTCAGTTCCGGATAGTCCCCTTTCATCCTCCAGGATCCATCTGTCTTCCTCACTGGCCACACTGGAGAGATATACGGGCTATGCGTCCCCCAAATTATACCAGCTTCCTCAAGCTTCAGAATAGTCTGTCCTATTTCCTCATGGCCTCTGGGCAATCAATATTGCCTGACATTTACCACTCAAGTGGCCTGTGGCAAAAGCAAAGGTGAATGATGAGGAAGCCCCTGTATGATTGTTTTTATCACGTGAACTCTCAGATGAATTTCTCCTTGAGTTGTCTGTATTTGCAATTCTTGCAAAATGTCTATTCCCAGAATATACTCAGCTACTGGGAACATATGCACTTCAAACACAGCAGGGGGCAAACAGCCAATACCCAAAGTCAGAATCACTCATTTACTCACATTTGCTTGCTTTTATATCCCTCTATATCAACATATGGTCCCTGAAAATGATCTAGATTTCCACACAATAATGTAATGTTGGGTCCTGTATCTACTAGTGCCAATACACATTGTTTATTTGTGGGGGACCAATGGGTAGTCAATTCAAAATGTGCCCTCTGGTCATCAGGGTTCCCTATGTCCCAGATACCTTGGCCTTCTCCTTATTCTGGGAGGAAATCAGCAAGGCCATGGGTTCCTCCAGTTCCACCTGCTGCCTCAACATAGGCCATAGATGCAGCAGAACAGGGGGAGAGGCAAGTCTTATCGCTCTTGAAGATGGTGGAACTGGAGCCATGCAGGCATCTTTCTGCTGGGCCGAGTCTCTGCTCAAGTTCCTCTTTTTTGCACTGTAACTGCTCCACTTGTATCTGCAACTCATTTGAGCTTCCCCATCAGAAGAAGGGGGAACAGAAGGGGCACTGATTTCATCTTGCTCACAGTGCCAAGTGTCAGCCGAGGGGGGCTGAAGTGGGATTTGAGGAGGTGAGCGGCCCAACCAGAAAAATGTATGAGGAGCTGCCATACCACGAAACAGACTGCACCAAGAGCTGATATGGAGCAAAATAGCACTTTATTCTATTGCCACAAGAAGGTGTGTGTGGCAGGTGGCAGTGGCAGCAGTGGCGATGGCACTTTCTCCTAGTTTAACAAGGTGACACATGTGCCCCAAGGTGCACTTATCCAGTTTTTATCTATTTTCTGCCTGCACATGATCAGTGTCATTTTCTTTGTTCACGAGGCTTACAGAATATCAATAGCATGTGCGTACTTCTACTTTCTTTGTTCTAAAACTTATATAACCAGCACATATGTAAAATCATCATTTACTTTATACTATAAGTATGTTGTTGTGACCTTGGCCTTGGGCCCCACAGCCTACTTATCCAAGGTCATTGATAACTACATAAAAAGCAGTGAGTGGAAACTGTTGGAGGTAGACGTTCTGATTGGTTTGACTATAAGAGAAGAGATTTCATCACACTTATATGTTGGGGAAGGAGGAATTAAAAAAATAAGGTTTCATAGACTTACCATATGATCCAGCAATCCCACTTCTGGGCGTATATCCAGAGAGAACTTTAATTCAAAAAGATGCATGCACCCCAATGTTCATAGCAGCATAATTTACAATAGCCAAGATGTGGAAACAACCAAAATATCCATGGACAGGTGACTGTATAAAGAAGGCATGGTATGTTTATACAATGGAACACTATTCAGCCATAAAAAAATAATAAAATAATGCCATTTGCAGCAACATAGATGGACCTGGAGAATGTCATTCTAAGTGAAGTAAGCCAGAAAGAGAAGGAAAAATTCCATATGACATCACTTATATGTGGAATCCAAAAAAAAAGAATAAAGAAGACAAACTTACTAACAAAAGAGAAACAGACTCACAGACATAGAAAACAAACTTATGGTTACTCGGGGGAAGCGGATAGGAAGGGATAAATTAGGAGTTCAAGATTTGCAGATAATGACTACTATATCTAAAGTTTATAGTGTACAGCATAGGGAACTATATTCAATAAAATGTAGTAAATTATGGTTAAAAAGAATATGAAAACAAATTTTAAAAAGGGTTTCAAAATAAAGGAAATTAAGGAGAGCAAAGTCTATGAGGAAATCAAAAGACAATTAACACATAAGTGTCTCTATAAGCCACAGATACTAGCAGAAACATTTTCCTAGTTCTATAGGAGGGAAGGAAATAAAGGTAGTGCATATAAATACATTTTTATGTGGGGCAGGGACATATAGAACAATAAAGGTATTATTACATTTGTCTCTATTTTCTATAGGAAACAGAAGTTAATATTATCAAGAGATAGTGAAGGCAAAATTGGGGGTTGAGACATTGGTAAAAATTTGAAATTACTGCAGGCAAGAAATGGAGAAGCAACAGATAAGGGAAACAGAATAATGTGCAGGCAGTACTGAGGATAAAGGTAAAGTTTATTGTTGTATATTACCACTAATCTATACAACTGAATGACTGTTTTTCATTAATGCTCACAAACAGGGTACAGAAATGACAAATACATTGATAGGTGAAGGACTGCTGTTTTCATATGGGAGATGGAGCTGAGTGTTTCTGGTAGCTGAGAAGAAAATGATGAAAGTAAAGGAATCCTGATTTTCAAATGAAAAAGTGAGATATAAACAGAGGAGCCACAGAAATATTAGATGAGAATGAACAGAAGACAGTGAGTCTCAAACATAGTTATACTTACACCAAGGAAAGAAAAGGCCATAGTTTGAGCCTGAGATAATGAAGAAAGTTATAACAAGAATTTATGTAGAGGTAATGGTAAAGTGCAGGGCAGAGCCTTCAGTCCAAGTGAAGGAGAGTATATTCCTGGATTATAATTGAAAAAGTAAGAAAATATATGATGGCAAATTTCATTGCTCCAGGGATTAGTGACTGTAGTTTAGGAAAGGAAACACCAGGAAAAATGCTATCACCGTGTAACACAAATCCCTGAGCTGTTTATACATAAAAATTCTCATTTAACCATCTAACCACAAAATTCACATTTAACCTTCTAACCTATTGGCCATTAGGTAAAAAGACTAGAGTTTGTGGTATTGCTCATTCCCTTCACAAATCTCTCATGTTGCATCTTGAAATTTTACTCCAATCTTTTAACCAATCTTTTCTTTCTTTAGGATTATCACTATATCAATTTTAATGAGTTTGTGTGTGTGTGTGTGTGTGTGTGTGTGTGTGTGTGTTTTAAATATGGAATCTTCATAAAAAGCACAAAGGGGGAGAAATCCATGATATGATTGGTTTCAAGTCTTGAAATAAATTCTTTATACACCAACTATGCTACAAACTTATTTTATGACTCACAAGAAACCACCTAATCTCTCTAGCCCACACAATCACTCACTCATCGGCATAGCAGTATTGTCTCTTCCTCCATCATAAACTTGGAAAGAACCAAATAAAATTATGCATGCCAGAGTAAAATGGAAATGCAAAGTATAAAGTTTATGATTTCACAAAGCACTAAACACTGAGAAACTTATCAAGTAAGGGTGAGAGAACTAAACACAAAATTCTCTATGAGGATGAATTTGAGTTAACACATTAACTTTGATCCACACTGGATTATTCAGAGATTTGCTTTATATAGAAGTGTTGTACTGTTAGTATATCTTTGATATAACTAATTGATAAATTTAATTTTAAATCATTGGAAAATTATTTATTTCCATTTATGTATATTTATTTTGTTTGATATAATGCTAAAATGTATTTTTTAGCATTATCTATTTTTTCATAAAGTGTCTTTTCCTTCCTGACATTGTATATAGTTTTCTGTGAAATGTAAATTAGCTTCAACTGAAAATAAGTAAAACAGATTTAATTAAGATTTTCATAAAGGAGTTTTTACATGAGGAAATAAATTACAGAAAATAATGTTTTAGTACACCATGCATCATTTCATCTTTTTACTTTCAAAAGTTAATATAGGTATATTATGAAATATTTTTTATGGATTAAAGTTTATAAAATTCCAATAATATGAGATTGATAAGATATTACTTTCTACTTAAAATGCATTTTTATGGACTAACAAACATTCAATTAGAAATACTAAGTACCCAAAGCAGTTTCATTTAAATTCTAACGTGTATATTCCAAATTAATATAACTTTGCACATGTTAGAGTTTTTTTAATTCTGTTTCTCAGTGTTCAAAATTAACAAGCCTATATGAGTTTAAACAGCATAACACACTGTTTAGTCACAATAAAATGAATTGATTCTTAGATATTCAGCACTTTTGTCTGAAATTTAAACTATCATGTAAGTAGAGTTGTCTACCTCATTTCCTTTTAAAGTTCAGTTTATTAAATTTGGCACTTATAAAATAGTTTTGTTACTAAGGTTTTTAAATATTATAAAATAATCATAAAGTACTATGCATAAATATTATATGTGTATTAATATAATGCATCTCTATTTGAGTGATATTTATATTATATGTATATATATACTTTCACATTGTCCAAAATATAGTTTAAAGATTCTATCATGTTTCTAAATCAACCTTTTGCTATTTTGAAAATAACCACTGTGATAAACCTAAAAGAATCACTTCTTTAAGAGTATATTACAGTATTTTAACTATGTACTCTAAGCAAATTAAAACTGTATATGACCATCACACTCTACTTTAGTAAACTTTTTTCACATACATATAACTTACCAATTCTGAAACCATATGTATTCTAGGAATTGAGCAAATAAGTGAATATATTATGAATAATGAGAGACATATTTACTGTTATATAAAATAATTATAAATAAGGAATGAGGGAAGGCTAGAATGAACTTTGTGTTGAATTAGAATTGAAAGTATCAAGACAAAATAATTATTTCTAATATAGATAAATAAATATAAAATAACTAGAGATATGGGTATATTCATGTGGTTGCATACATATATTTCCTAGCTCTTTCCATTGAAAGACCTAGAAATAATAACACACCATAGCAGTGATTACATCTAGTAACCAAATCTTGGTTTCTAAATGTCATTCTCCAAGAAAAGGAAATAATGCTACATGGAAAAAGTTTGATTCTAAGACTTGTGCAAAGAAAAAGTAAAGTAATACTGGAAAATCTTGTGGTTGCAGAAAGTAAGGAGGTCTCAAAAAATGATGTCAAATGAAGCAGAATTCAATGTGAGGAAAACTTCTGAGTTTCAATTTTAGGACAATTTGAACAAAATAACAGAGAATCATATTAATGAATTACATATGTGATGTCTAATTTTACATGTCAAATGGGGTACCCAGATTAATCATTATTCTGAATTTGAATAAATAGTATACTATAAGAGAAAGCTCAAATGCTGCTTTCAAATATACATAAAAGTTTACCTCAAAAAACTGAAAATAGACTCACAGACATAGTAAATCTTATGGTACCAGAGAAAAGAGGGTGGGAAGGGATAAATCTGGGAGTTTGAGGTTTGCAAATGTTAACCACTATATATAAAAATAGATTTAAAAAACCAAGCTTCTGTATAGCACAGGGACCTATATTCAATATATTATAATAACTTTAAATGAAGAAGAATATGAAAATGAAAATATGTATGTATATGCATGACTGGGACATTATGGTGTACACCAAAACTGACACATCAAAACTGACTATACTCCAATAAAAAAATTGAAAATAGACTCACCATATGATCCAGGAATGCCACTTCTGAGTATTTAGCCCAAAAAATTAAAGTCAGGATATTGAAGAGATATATGCATCCCGAGGTACACTGCAGTATTATTCAAAATAGCCAAAATGTGGAAACAGCCTAAATGCCCATTGACAGATGAATGAATAAAGATATGGTATAGACCTACAATGGAATATTAGTTAACCATATAAAAGGAGATTGCCATATACAACATCTTGGATGAACTTTGAGAACACTATGCTAAGTGAAAAAAGCCAGACACAGAATGACAAATATTGCATGATCCTACTTATGTGAGGTATCTAAAGTAGTCAAGCTAATGGAGGCAGAAAGTAGAAAGGTGGTTGCCAGGGCTGTGGAAAGGGAACGGGGGGGTTGCAGTTTAGTGGGTACCAAGTTTCAGTGCAAGATGAATAAATTCTAGAGATCTACTGTGCAATGCTGTGCCTATAATTAACAATACTATATAGTATACTTAAAATTTGTTGCAAAGATAGATCTCACAGTATTGGTTCTTACTGCAATTTTCAAAAATGTAAAATTAAAAAAAATTACCTTCTAAAATGTGTGTACTATTGCCTTGCTTAGGAAAATGGAGTGTATCTATTTTCTCAAAGGATAATGAGTATCTCAATTTAATTTTCTCATATTTTAAAATCATTTTCTTATCACCTGCTGCAGAGGGCACATGGCCACATGCAAGAAAAAAATTACAGCTATGGCAATGTTCTTTGGACAGTGTGAAAGATCCTTTGCTATTTATCTGCATTGTTCCATAACAGCAGCAGAATAAATTTAAATAAAGTCAGAGCTGCAATTATTTATTGTTATCTTTTGGATTATTTTTTACTTGGGTAACACAGAAGAATAAACATAATCAGTTCCAGCTGGAAACACTTCTACACTGTGTCAAGGACAATAAGTTCACAAATTGACTTTACCTGCTATTCATGTGGTACACAAAAAGAATCAGGCAAAGGGGAATTTAATTAGTGTGTCTCATAGTAGGAATAAATAGAAAAAAGATAGACTACTGATTGCATTGAAAATGAGTAGCATGCTTAGCTGTAAACAATTGAGCAGAAGTCGTTTGTGAACATTTCCTTGGTCACAGAAATTTTGACTTTATTAGATTATCTCATGTGGAGAAATCACTTGCACATGATTTCAGGTATAAGTGGTAAATTAAATTTTATTATACTTGTTAATATAGAGACTTATCATCAAAAATGATACAATGACAACTTTTTACACTGAAAAACTAAAAGATTATAATATTTACTAAAGGTTTTATAGACTCAAAGAAGCAAAGAATCTTTATTTTTATATCTAATCTCCCCCTCTTTAAAACTAGAATAACAAAGCAATATATATCTCTGATTTACTGAAGCACATTATCAAATATATTTTATCACATATGTGTGATTATCATTTACTGCCTTATAAAAAAAGAAAGAACTGAGAAAAAGTAAAAATCAGGAACTTTGTTAAATACCTATTTTGTGCTGGTAACTGTGAGATGCAAATAATGTAAGAGACACATATAATAATTTTCATTGTGGTAAAATGAACTTGTACACTGCTTTTGAATTCACATAAAAGATGAGTAAACACACATACACTTTAACAATTTTTTTTTAAATTGATGAAGTAATTTGTATCATTTTTCATTATATTATATTCCTGATATTTAAACTGTAATCTAACCTCCATCTTTACTTATGTCCCTTCTCTACTGTCTTTGAGTTAGCAGACAGCCTAGCTCACGAGTCATGCAAAGATAGCTCTTAGATTTCTGTTTGCTTTGTGCTATGTGAGAAATCCAAAATAAGTGTTTGCACTTATACATTTATTTTATAAAACTTGAGTATTTGATATATGCACTTCTATTAAGAAAGTATCTTTACCTGAAAGATGTATCTTTACCTAAAAGAAAAACAAAGCAAATGGACAAACATAAAAAAATGGAAACAGTCATTGATACAGAGAACAAACAAGTGGTTGACAGAGGAAAGGCAGGTTGGGAGATGAAAGAAACGGGTGAGGGAAATTGAGGTACAAACTTCCAGTTGCTAAACAAATTAGTCAAAGATACGAAACCACAGTATGGGGAGTAAACCCAATAATTATTAATCTCTCTTTATGGTGACAGGTTGTCACTAGATTTATGGTGATCATTTTGTAATGTATAGAAATATCAAATCACTATATTGTGCACCAGAAACTAATGTATTATTTTAAGTCCATTATACTCCAAAAGCAAACAAACAAACTTCCAATTATAACATAAATCAGTACTAGGGATGGAATGTACACCATGATAAATATAATTAAGACTGCGGTATGCTACATTTTTTTCTATCCCTTTAATTTTGTATCTGTATGAGATGTTGGATGTTCACTCAATTGATTGTGGTCATCATTTCATGGCATATGTAAGTCAAATCATTATGCTGTACAACCTTAACTTACAAAGTGCTGTATGTCAATTATATCTCAGTAAAACTGAAAGAAAAAAATATATATATATATAAAGGATGTCACCAAGATGGCAAGATAGGTTGCTCCTGAATTTACCGCCTAGCATGAATGCATTGAGCACCCCCCACACTCCTTACATTGCTTGATTTTTTTTTCCCAGTAGTAGTTATCACTTTGTAACATACAGTATCTGGTAATTATATTTATTTCAGGCCCCTCTATTGGGATACTATTTTCATAAAGACTAATTATTTTATACTGAATTCCCAGGTATCTTCATTGCCTTGAACACTACTTTACATCCTACATCCTAAATAAGTATTTGTTGAATTAACATTAAACAAGGCATATACATGAAGTTCTCCATCAGAGCACTGAAAACTGAAGATTAAAACTCAGGAAATCAATCAAACTTGGAAAAAAATATTGAGGAGTATTTGGTGGGCAGTATGGATTTTAGACAAAGAAATTAAGAGCAAGGCAGAACCTCCAAAATGGCTAAAATTAAGGGACTGGAGGAAATTAAAGTGGAAGCTGAGAATAAGCAATTAGTGAATAAGACTTCTAATGTTCAATTAATTTTCAAACAATAACAATTGTTATTTCCCATTTAAAAAGAATTATTAAAAACTTATGGAAAACCATTTCAAGAGGATATATTTCTTTAGATATCTTCACCCTTACCTCCACTTCCAGTTTTTCTTATAGCTGGTCAGCAGATGCTGAAAAGATTTAGAGCATAATGACTGACTAATTCCAATATTAAGAAAGGAAAACTATGTTTTTAGCATGGAGGCAGAACTGAAATTCTTAGTTGGTAATGTAGCTGCTACTATTAACATTTTAAAATTTTATTTTGCTAATGGAAACATTTTTAAAATCATTTACAATTTTTTTTAAATCCAGGTATTCTATAACTTATATTAAAGAAAATTACTTGAATATTCACATCTTAGGGAGTAGATTAATACAATTTGATTACCAAACGTGTACAATATGTACTTTTCAGTAGCATTTCAAAATGTGAATCTTCTTAGTAACCCTGTTTAACCATCATTCCTAGCTCACTGACGAAAGTACATTAGAAATCAAAATTGCTTAGAAGAGATATTAAATGATATAGGAAAATTGGAGGGGGTGTGCAGCACAAGAAGGTGGCTATGCCCCAGGTCTCAGTTGAGTCCTTTGGATGCACCATGCAAATTGAAGGTCTTTAGCTTCCTTCAGGAAAGAATGCAAGAGCAAGCTATAGTTGAATAAAAGTAGATTTATTTAGAAAGATGTACACACGAGGTTGGGGGTTAGACTGAAGGTAGATACATACACCATAGACAGGGTATGCACCATCTTGGAAGGTGAAGGAGAAAGAGAGAAACCATGAGGTATGGTGTTGCTAGTTTTTATAGGCTAACAAATGAGAGGATTATTCCCACTACTTTGAGGAAAGGGTGGGGATTCCAAGAAATTGGGCCACCACCCACTTTTTGACCTATCATAGTTAACTTTGAAACTGTCATGGTGCCTGTGGGTGTGTCATTCACCATGCTAGTACTTTAAAACATCTATAATGAAGCTCAAAGTTCACTGGAGTTCGAATTTCCTGCCATCTTGGGCCTCCAGGTCTATTGCGTGTTCACTTTTCCTCCATCTTGGTGATAATTGCTATGTCATTTCTTTAATGGCTGTGCCCTGACCCCTTCCTTCCTGTCTCATAAGGACCTGCTATCTAAGTACTTTTAATCTGAGATAAAAAATTGTACTGATATTAAAAATATCATGCCTAAAGTTTGTGCAATATTTCAAAGACAACAATTTAGTCAACTTTTCAGATAAATTCTATATTTAAATGTATAAGGCAAAATGTAAAGGATCTAGAGATTGATAAGTGAAGGAGCAATCCTGAGTTGTGTTGCGGGTTGGTAAATCTGTTGTAGTTAAGTAATTGGTCATCAGAATTGTATGTCCCTACCTGGCATAGTGCTTCATTTTGCTTCACTGGAAAGTAGTGAAGATCTATGAGATGACCTCTACCAGTGCTTTAGCTCTTTGAAAGGCCAAACTACTGTGAATTTTGAATGGTTATGTCATTATAGTGTGGAATTAAGAAATAGAATCCAATTAAAAAGTGGCTATAAAAACAATAAAGTTACAATGATTTTTTCATTTTACAAAACAAGGAAAATATTTTAGAAATAAAATATGATAGGTAATTAAGGTTTCTGGTGACATTACAAAAATCTGGCAAAGATTAAGAAGAAATATTAACAACAGATACTATTGTTAAAACTAGCCATGCTGGACTGAAATTGAAGACATTTATATTTATCTTAGTTGAAAAACTTTTTGACAGCAAGGTCAATCAAACTGTGGAGAAGTTTTACTAATGAGGTAGATATGGCAAAGTCACTAAATGTCTTTAAATAAAGTTTAGCCATATTAACAGAAATGGTAGGAGAGCTCTTGTTTGGACTAGACATTTCTTCCAATCATTGCATTTCCTTCCAACCTTATCACCTAGAATTTTCCAAATGCTACCAGTCTCCAGATAACTGGCATTTTCAATGACAGTCCTTACTCATCCTGTCCACATCAGGGCATCAGAAGCCCCTATTAGGAACAGTGGGAGTCTTGAAATCGAAGATTATAAATCTTGGTTTGCAATAAACACACAATTTAATATGGTAAACTAGGTACACAAAGCAAACCATGTAAAATTTAAGGTAAATTATTTAATCTCCATAATTAAATTTCTAACAGTTTCCAAATATCTTGTAGAAAGTATTATATAGCATATAGATACAATTTAAAACATATCTTTTGAAAAAATCGCTTTCTGGGAGAAAGATATTATTATTTGACATATGTTAGTATCAAGTGATAAATTTCTACCCTATTTATGAAAAAGTAGCAGCAAAACATCCATAGATTATTGTTATATCAATGTGCAAAATTATAAATCATATATTATATAATCTGTAAGCCACACATTTTGGAAAAAATGATTAGACATTTTAATAAACCAAATGCAAAGGAATAAAAATTAGAATTTAATCACATCAAAGATAGAGACTTTAAGGATATGAAGAAATCCACTTAAAGAGAAGAATGATAAGAAAATACTATGTTCTATGCCTCACAAAGAAAAAAAAATAAGAATTATTCAATTATTTTAAGTAGTATTGTACTTTAGATATATATATTTAAGAAAGAAAAGCCCAATTTCATTCAATTATCTGGGAACTAAAAAATGTTGTTGTTTTAACAGCAAATCTTCTGATGTTAGAGGACAAGAAGACATAATCTCCTGCTAAAGATTTATTAATGTTAAATAATATCTATTAGACTGGCAACTAAGTCAGGCCCCAGAGATTGATTTATGTACACAGGCAGTTATTTATTCAATTTCCAACTATTTACTTACTAAGTCATTTTCTCAGGCACTGTGCTGGACACCAGGCATATAAAGATGAAAAATGCAAGATTCTCATAGAATTCAGATGCAAATCAGTTTCAAACATAATTCATAGTGATATTTTATTCACTTTCATTTAAGCATGCCTTCAAAAACCATTTTTTAACTATCTGTAGTTTCTTTTCACATAAAAATGTACATAATAGTGACTGAAAAACACTTCATTTTACATGGATTCTGTGCATCCTTCAGGCACCAATGCTGTGAATTGGAAGTACTGAATTCTAACTGGTTTTGTATAGATCATTCATAAAATATATATACACATCTCGTGGTCAAGCACAGTACTGAACACTCCGGGTACATTTTATTCCCAATAGCCCTCAAAGTGCCTCTTTATACAGATACAGTAACTAAAGCTAAGAGAGGTTCACAACTTCCTGGGACTAACTGAGTAAATTGCCAGGGACATGATTTCAACTCCTGGATGGCTTGACTCCTGAGATTGCTCTTAATTACTTCACTATATCCTACCAGTCACAGATTAACTAACCTTCATTCCCAGAGCAAAAATTTCCTAACATGTGAAAATTCCCAAACAGTAATTGAATTGCTGTATAATTGGACACCTCCCATTTAAACAGGTAATAGTTTCTATAATAGTACTAGTCATTATACAACAACTTTTGGAAACTAGAGACCACAGTGCATAACTGGCAAGACAGCTTTGGTAGGATTTTTTTTTCATGAGAATATAATATTTTTGTTTTTTGTTAATACTACTGAAATGTTTGGTAGGAAACCAGCCATGTTTACTCAATGAATATGGGTGACCAGTGCTCTTTGGGAAAGTGACTGCTCTTTGCAAAAGCTGTTGCCGTTTGAAGCACTGCCTCTCCACCTTGCTGCGCACCACCTTTGCTGCTCTGATGGCTCCAAACTGGGTTGGTCTTTCCTCTGATATTATTTCCCAGTATTTGGCAGCCATGATTCATTACTTGAAATTGTTCTTCAAAGTGTCTGCAGCATGTTCCTTTGGCTTGCCCTGTTTGAGATCTCCCCACTTCAGCTCACAGCACAACAGCTGGCCAGGTATCCTGCTGTCATTTCATTTTTTACACTTCTGCAGTCCAGTGGAGTTGCACTGTAGCAAGGAGAACTTCACTGCTGTGGGGATGGCTGTATTCCAGGACTTTGTGGTGAATATGTCCCTACTTGTGATGCTAAGTAAAATCAATGTTACACATAATGATCAATATTCGGCTCATTTTTCAATTATGCTGTGTTAATAAACAGCTCTATACCTGTACACTCTACATAATCTTTTTCATTAATCAAATTATTCATGTATTTAGTTGATAACATATTCTTTTTAGCATGACTGAAATACAACATTATTAATACATTAGAAAGTTGAACAACTGATGCAGTTACCTTTACCTTACAGGCTATATGTTAGGTTGCATATTAATCAATTTCTGGTGAATTATTCAGAAATTTTGTAATGTGCAATTGTGCAAAATGAACACCAACTATCCTTAGAAAATATTAAGGCTGCATCAGGCAAAATACAAGTAGAACCACAAATATTCTCATAAACTTCCCTTAAGATATGAAAAAATATTCAGAGCATCAGCATAAATTTTGGAAAACTACCAGTAAAAAACATGATATTTATAAAAAATATGAATCCAGTCACTAATATATTTAAGATATTGTCTTAAACATAGCAAAATATCTAAAAATTGTTACTCTTTGAGCTGCCTTGATGCATAAATGATTCCATACCTGACTTGATATTCAGCTCCCACACACTTTCACATAAACTACTCATAAATTTAGTGAACATGAAATGGCCAAATACATAAAAGGGAGATCATTAGCATTTTCCATTCATATTCAGTGCATGATGAAGTTGATTAGTTTTTCTCAGATGGAAAGATATCACAACAAAAACAGAATATGATTGAAATTGGTACATCAAACACTTAAGTGGAAAGTACACAAGTGCTGTAAGTATGGCCAGAAAGAAAAAGAATCCAGGAAGTAAAGTAGAGATAGAGACTGACTGAGTATGACAGTACTAGACTGACCATATTGATATGCAGTAGACCATTTAATTGTAGTATATTATGTAGCTTCTTTGACTAAAAGATAATCCTCATATACCATGATTGATTATGTTAATAATTCTTAACTAGAAGGTAAGAGGAACAAATAAAGGCTAAAGTTGTCATTGATAAAGCAGTAGTATGGTGTATATTAGCCAGGACAGAGGAGTATTTGGCCCTTTTCTGAGTTTTGGGAAATTTTCTTGGCTTGCTATGGGCTCAGATATGGTTATGGAGTGGTCTTAATTGTCTTGATCTTTCATGTTCACAGTGGTCTTGTCTGGTTTGAATGTGTTGTGAAGTTGTTCATATCAAATAGTAGAACACCATGCCCTGGCTGGGAGTGTCAAGTCAGTTCTAGAAACACCAAGGCATAAATAAGAATGTCAGACCATCTCCCAGTTTTCAGTGGCTGTTTTTCTCTTTGTCAGACCATTGTCTAAGGACACTGAGGCACACTATACAGAACATTTCCAAGCACCTATATAATGGTAAAACAAGAACCCCAGTCTATTGCTTTGTGTGTTGAACCACAGTATCATTCTTTATTCTGCCAGAGCCCTTTCCCTACTTCTTCCTCACCCAACCCTGTCACATCATCATGGTATAATTCCAGTATGATGAATGCCAATTATTGATTATGTATCATAAATTATATTAAAAAAAGTTGTACACATAATATGTAGTTGAAAATGAATAGTGTTAGAGTACAGATCTTCCTTGACATATGATGGGATATGCCTCCCATAGTAAACTGAAAATATCCTAGGTTGAGATTGCATTTAATTCATCTCACCAACCAAACATCATAGCTTAGCCTAACCCACTTTAAATGTGCTCAGAACATGTACATTAGCCTACAGTTGAGAAAATCATTGATCACAAAGCCTATTTTATAATAAAGTCTTGATTACTCCAGAAGTTTTTTTGAATATTGAATTGAAAGTGGAAAACAGAATGGTTGAGAGAGTAATTGGCTTTTACCCTTGTGATGGCGGGGAAGACTGGGAGCTGCAGCTCACTGCCAATGCCCAGCATCAGAAGAGAGTATCATACCATGTATTGCTAGCCTGGGAAAAAGGCAAAATTCAAAATTTGAACTACAGTTTCTACTGACTGTGTATTGCTTTTGCATGTCATAAAATTGTAAATGTTAAAAATCATTCATTCAGAAGTCAGGGACTGTTTATGTAGGTTACATATATGTAACTGGTAAGCATTTTATTCCATCAGTTCAATTTCACAAGGAATTTATTATCATCTTTCAAAAAAGCAAAGTGCTTTGTTTTATGAACTGTTATGCATACAGAAGATACTTATTTTCAGTCAGTTCAGCTTCTCATCCCTTCTGCCCCCATTTGCTTCAGTTTCCTGTGGTTGAGTCGAAGTTATAAGGGCCTGAGACATTAGAAGACTATTGTATTTGGGAAGGGGCTTGGGGGGTTATCATCTAACCTCATGGATTTTCACAGAGGGACCTACTTTTGTAGCTGATCTTTAGAGTTCCATGCACTTCACAGATGTTTCCACCTCATCCAGATTCCAAAATGTATCAAGTTTATTGGTTCTTGGTGCCATGTCCATGGTAGTCTTAGGTTCATGGATAACACACTGAAGCAAGGGAGAATTTTGTAGGCTGCCTTATACACACCTGTGTAGACAGTTCACAAAAACATTTCTACTTATCCCCCACCACACTGGTGCAGGGATACTTTGATACATAGGAATTGGAGAAATCAGGCAAAGGACTACTCCCAATTGCCCAAATTATCTGGGTGTTCTAATACCACTCTTTCTTGGAGTCAAGTAGGAATAAGATTCTTAGCATTCTATCATTTAAGCATTTTATTTTTCTCAATCCAGAGCATCTTTATCTAGTTCAGGTTAATCCTGACTATTAATCTGCTCTTCTAAATTTTTACATATAAAATTAGTATTTCTTAAATCTAACTTTCTATCCTGGCATTTGAAATTAACTGTTTGGGAAGGTCAAGGGGTACATGGTAATATACAGGAAGTGACCTAGTTTAATATCCCAAAGAATTACTCTATCAGGTATATTTTTGAATGTAGGAAAATTATTAGCCATTCAACTTTGCTTTTAGTTATTCTAATATGTACTTCTATCTTGTTTAATAAAAAATACACTGACATTTACAATTTTTAAGATATAAATTGGATTTCAATATAATACAATATCATTGCATTTTGAAGTGTGATATTTTTGACCTAACAATTTCCAATGGTTAAAATCCTCATTAGTTTTATTATTAGCTGTAGAATATATATATATAATTTAAAAAACAGTATGACATTCACTACATTATATTCTGCAGAAGTAATTATTCTATACAATCGTAATGTTTCCTATCTATTGAGATAAAGAAACAGAAAATACATGAAATTTTTATTTTGAATTCTTGTGAGTATAAATAACCCAACTTTTTGTTCAGAACCACAGGGAAATAGTTTAAATTAAGTTTTCCTTTGGATGCTGTCCTATGTGTAAATTCATGGTGTGATTTTTTTATTTGTCCCCAAATTGTAAATTCTCAAGAGGAAATCAAACTTTTAATGGATTCACTGTTGGAACTGAAACTTCTTTAGACTTGACCAGATGATGCCTGTTCAAGAGACCCACATAAATGTGCTGTGCTGGTGCAGACTGCTAAATGTATCATCCCAGAAAGGAGATTGCATCCAGTTCTCTGTCAGGAGTTCAAAGATGTGATGCAGCTCTAAGTAGGTCTCATGACTCTTCAAAATTAAGTTCCTTTTTGTGTCAATGGGATATTCTGAGATAACTACTATTCTGGATGATATATGATCTATATAATAAAGTGAATAAATGTGCTCCACTGAGGACCTCAGAATGACCCAAGATGATCTCTTCTTCAGATTAGAAACTTTGAAGTTTCAGTTGGCTTTAAATCTTTGAGGATTTCTTGTTTAATGAAACTACATTGCTAGGATGATAAATCTACAAATTTCTATTTAAAAATCTTAATAGGTTTTAAATAGGACTGGAAATTTTCCAAAGAAATAACTCTTGAACATGAATATTAGTCACAGAAAAAGAAGTTTTAAGACCTAAGAAATCCAGATTTAGAAGGTTACTCTTAGCAACCCACAAAATTAACATTTAAACTTTTACTAACTTATGAATTTAAAACTTGAAGAAAATATGAAAGGAAAATTTTTTATCCCATTAAATCACATACAAAGGTAAGGGGCTATTTTAATATA
This sequence comes from Vicugna pacos, assembly GCF_048564905.1. Taxonomy (NCBI): domain Eukaryota; kingdom Metazoa; phylum Chordata; class Mammalia; order Artiodactyla; family Camelidae; genus Vicugna; species Vicugna pacos. Next base: position 39,266,567 of record NC_133000.1, read on the forward strand.
ATTTATTCCAAGTGTTACAAACTTTGCCCAGTTTGGTGTAGACTTTAGCTTGCTTTGGAAGTACATGAACTAGATTTGGAAACAGCAGCACTCTGAGAAGGACAGGTGACTCTGTTAGTTAGTTAGATAAGTGGGGGCACAGGGCAAATAAGGTGGAGGAGAGGGAGGATGATCCAGAAGATGGTGTTATGCCCACCTTCAGCATAAAGGGGCTTTCCTTCCTCTAAATGAGTGCCAGCAAGAAACCTGTTAAAACCTGACAGCTGTAACTGCCGGTAGCAACAAGGACCTAACCCGATGTGACCCAATGCTCATTGTAATAAAATTGGCATTGCAGTTTAGGCCCTGCCATGGGCTTTTCTGTGTGCATCATGAGTAAGGACATGCAAAAAAGGGGAGGAGCATGACTAAGCACTCCAGGGGCAAGGGCTGTCAAGCAATCAAGAGACCACCTCTAACTGAGAGTATAAGAGAAAGGACAAACCAAGGCAATTGCTATTCCCTCTTGGTCTCAGCCTGGCTCTCATTCTTGGAGGTGTACTTTTGCTCTACTAATTAACTCTTTAAAACCTTTTGCTATAAAACACGTCTCCCGTTTGAATTTTTCTCTTTTGGGCAAGACAAGAACCGAGGTTTTCCCCTTCCCTTTTTGGGGTAACAACTCCTTTTTGCATGATTGCAATTCATACTTACCAAATATTTACTTGCTAAATAGATGCTGACTTTATGGCCTAAGATTCAGTTTAGAATAATTTTATTCACGTCTATGAAATATGAAGTAAAAGGGCCACAGTTTGATTTATTAAGCATGAATGTTCAAAAGAATTTTTCTGATTTTGAATTTTTAGGGAAAAAAAGAAAAACACAAATTTTAAAGCTTTGTAGGACAATTTTACCACATCCACATAATTAAATCAACAATATTTATTAAGGGCCACTCCCTTGGTCAAGACATATAATCCAAAAGATGACTAAAATGAGCTCACAGTTCAGTGGGCAAGATAAAAATACAATATAAACAAATAAACATACAAGATAAAGTAAATAGCATTAGACACTGTGAAGAAATAAAACACAGTAAAGAGATAGGAAATAATACAGAAGGTAGAGGCAGCTTAGAAGAAAGAGAGTTCTACTTTAGCACAGCTTCTAAAAACTACTAGAATGCAATGGGAAACTGAGGTATTGAGGAAATGAGAGAAAAAGGCAAAAAGCTATTTTCTCCTTTCCCAGTTCAGAAGGGCACAATGTTTGCACTGTTCAAAGTTAGAAGGAGGAAAAAGCTTTCATGATTGCTGGTCATTCATCCTCTATGAAGTGAAAACTTACAAAAATTTAAAACAAGAAAGAAAAGAAACAGAACCCTCTCTTTTTATGCAACCAAGGTTAATAGAAAATATTTTGCTGGAAAGGAGAGTGTATTAAACTGAACCCATGTTTCATGGAAATGATTGCTATGACATGCATTTCTCATATCAGAGTGATTTAGATAGGAAATAACCAGTAAGCAAACATTCCATATTACAAATGAAAAAATCCCAATAGGATTATTGTTGTCTTTTTCACTGAACACATCAGCAGGAAAATTATTCAGCCCCAGGCAGAGGAAACAAATGTTAACAAATATAACAGTGTTACTGTGTGGATCCTTCTCCTATCCTCAAGGACTGTCATGCTTTCAATACTCATTTCTTTGTGTTGCCTTTCGGTACATGTCTTTATGTCTTGTACATATTCAATCTGTTCATTTTTGAATGCTGCCATTGTGAACTTCTAGAATCTTAAGCATGCCATTGGATGGCTGTTCTTCCTGAAATAACCTTATGATGCCAAAACTAAAAATAAATACAATTTGAACAAATATGAAGTAAACTGATATAAGCAGACTGCTTTTAATGTGTACATTTAAAAACTAGATTTTATTTTCATGGAAGTCAGAAATAGACTCTATTTAGTATACTTAGTATTATAGTAATCTGTCAGTAAAAACAAGCTAAATGGGGGGAAAAAAAGGTAGTAAAGTAAGTCTATTACAAACTCCCTCTGAGAAGAAAAGCAGAAATATACTCCCTTAAGGACACCTCCTCACTATTTATTTTCTCTGCTTATATGAGAAGGTTTCTGACCTTCTAGGGGTTTATTTCCTGAGCTCTCAAGGCAGCAGACCTCTGACTCTGGCCAATAGGAGGCCCAGGTGGGAGACAGGGTAATGGGAGAAAGGGAGAAGCCAAAGTATTTCTTCCGTTTTGCCAGCATTTTTATCACTTGCCCAGTGACAACTCCAGCAATGCCTGGATCCACTCTGGGGCTCTAACTCTCACTAAAAAGGACTGCCTGAAACCAACAGTTGCAGATAAACCTTCACACACAGGTAACATGGCCTTTTTTCCTTTTAACTTCTAGGCAAGAAGCCCTAGTCCTTCCCCATTGTTGCTGATATCTGAAACATATCATTGTCTCCACTTTCTTCTTTAGTTTTTCCATTGCCAGTGCAACCAATTTTATTAGGTTCTCTCTGCTTTAAAATTTGTTGAATGGTTTCATTTTCTTAGTTAAAACTTAAGAAGACAGACCTATTTGAGCCACTCTACAGATATGTGCAATAGTAAAATGTACATAATTTCAGTGTCTATATTGAAATACAGTCTTTTTGTAAGTCTAGTAATAATTACATATCTCGATATTCTTTTCCATTTCCCAATTTTAAGTTAGACATTTATAGAAATAATCTATGAGGCAAAGGTTTTCTAATTCCAGTGTGGTTGATCTTTGACAAATTTGAGTAAATCTCTATCGTTCCTCTTTCCCAAACACATCTTCATTTTGTGAAAGAAAACCACCTTTCTTAGCATTTTCTTCTTCTTACCTCTTCCATATTTTTCTCAGTGGGGTTGTTTGTTTTTCCCACAAATTCAATCTTTCATATTTTATTGATCCAAGCTGGGTGAAAAAAGACAGAGGAGGAGTGGGAGGATGGGGAGGAGAAGAGGAAGGAACAGGAGGAAGAGAAGGGAAAAAGAAACAATGACTTTTTCCCCAAAGTTTTAGAGTTAGGATTGTTCTCTGTTTGGTTGACTCTGGTTTCTGCCTTACGAAGGAAACTAATCTGCAGTGAAGTGATGAAACAATATTCAAAGAGAAAAAGAAATGAGAAAAGTAAGTTTGGAAATTCTCTTTGTAGTTGTTTTGAAGTCAACCTTCATCCCAACCTTGCATCTATATTTTTAAATATAAATATAATTATACATATATATGTATATATACATATTAATTTAAGTAATTGAGAGATGTACTTTAAGCCAATATATTCATTTTTATTAAGTTCAGTTAAGTTCATTTTCTGTCATTTGCAGCTTGAGATGTCTTAAGTAATACAAACAGCATTTTAGTATATTGTATTGACATGTCATACCAGTAAACTTGCCCCTTAGAACAAGGATGTTCCTTGTGATATGGTAATGGGGCCTCACATAGAAGCTAAATTAGTCTTGCTGTCTAGAATCCATTTTTAAAGGCTCGAATCCCAGACTCCAACTAGAATTGAGAGCAAAAGACACAGGTGGGTGGCAGGTGGAAATTTGGCTCTTCTCAGCCTCTTACATTAATAAGTCAAAATATCTACCCATGTTGGGGGTGCATTTTAAGATAAAATAGAAAGAGTAAGCTAGAAAGAGAAAAAAAATCAGAAAGTATATAAGGGAAGTGGAGCCAGCTCTTTGAGATACAGTATACATACTGCAAGGCAATGGGTGAATATGACTGATTAGTAACTGAGATATCTAAATAAGTTAGCTGACATGTCATAGTTGCAATATGAAATTTACACCTTTTTGTGTTTTATTTTACATTCATTTGTCTCCTGTCCCTCCTTATCTAAATGAAAGAGATGGCTCCAAGGGCAAAATGAAATTCTATTGACAGAGACAGCATAGCAGGTCAGACTGGCAGCCACCTTTGAAACATCTCTTTTGCTTTTTATGTATTTATAAGGATAATTTAAAATCTAGATGTTCAGAGTAGCAATTTGGAAAATTATTCTAACTGAGTTTCCTCTTTTGTTTCTTATTACTTTAAAAATGTTATATTACACATTTTTTTTGAGAATGGGACAGTTATATTTAAAAACACATAAAAATTCTTGTTAAGAGAAGTACTTCCCTAGGATGACAGCACAGAAAGTTTATTCAGAGCCTCCCACCCTTTTCTTTCCCTCAACACACATTTTGGATCCTTCCCTAAATGTAAGTACATGCTCACTCACACACATACACACAGTTTTAACTAAGGCAAAGATGTCTAAAAAAATAGTTTTTGGCAAAATAATTAAGCAGATGAATTTGTCTAGTCACATTTTGCTCCCCTCATTTCTTTTTTTTTTTTTTTCTCTCAGAACCTTGTATTCTTCCTTCCTCAACTCACTAGCTATTTTCCAATAAATATAAAGGGTTAGGATTTTCAAAGATTGTCTCATTTCATTATACTTATATTTTTAAGAGGAAGATTTTTGGAGATTGAAATGTTCATCATAATAAATAAGTCTTCAGTGGTGGGAATTCTGGCTTTGATAATATGCTGGGCCAGAATAAAAGCACAAAGAACGGTAAAGATCAAGTCTCAACAAGCACACCTCATATCCTTTTTCCTTCTTTCTTTCCTTCCAACATCTTCCTTCTTTTCTTTCCCTTTCTTTTTCTTTCTCTCTTTCTCTCTTTCTTTCCTTTCTTCCTTCCTTCCTTTCTCTCTCTCTTTCTCCCTACCTCTTCCCATTATGTCCATACTTCCTTTCTTTCTCTGCTTTTCCATTCTTTCCTTCTTTATTTATATGCACTTGTCATACCTAATGGCAGAAATGATATAGATTAGGGTCTCTCAGTTTTGGCATTATCATGATCTTGAGTCTGACTTGCTGTTGTTGTTGTGAGGGGTGGGGAAGGGCTGTGCTGTAGGAGGCTTACCATTGTTCTTGGCTTCAACCAATTAGATGTTAGAAGGCTCTTTCCCTCCCTCCCACCTCCTAGAGGTTGTGACAAGTTGTTTCCTCCCTGAAGAGCAAAACTTCACTTGGTTGGGAACAAGTGTTATAGATGCAAGATATCTGAAAAATTTCCAGACATTTGACAGAGTCTTTCAAAATATTATGTGGGATAAAATAAATATATATAAATGGAAGGTTTTTAATAATTAAGTGTATTTTACTTGGCTTCTTTTCTTATTCACAAATATTTATTGAAAATCTACTTAGAATCAGACATAGTATCTGGTGGTGTGATCAAAAAAAATGTGTATTGAAGACATACAAATGGGCAATAGGCAATGAAAAAATACTCAATATTGCTAATTATCAGAGAAATGCAGATCAAAACTACAATGAGTTATCATCTCACACCAGTCAGAATAGCCATCATTCAAAAGTCCACAAATGATAAATTCTGGAGAGGCTGTGGAGAAGAGAGAACCCTCCTACACTGTTGGTAGGGATTTAGTTTGGTGCATCCATTATGGAAAATAGTATGGAGCTTCCTCAAAAGACTGAAACTAGATTTACCATGTGATCCAACAATCTCATTCCTGGGCGTACATCCAGACGGAACCTTAATTTAAAAAGATACATGCACCCTAATGTTCATAGAAGCACTATTTACAATAGCCATAACATGGAAACAACCTAAATGTCCATCGACAGATGCTTGGATAAAGAAGTTGTGATACATTTATACAATAGAAAACTACTCAACCATAAAAAAGAATAAAACAATGCCATTTGTAGCAACATGGATGAACCTGGAGATCATCATTCTAAGTGAAGTAAGCCAGAAAGAGAAAGAGAAATATATTTGGAATCTAAAAAAAAAAAAAAAGACAAACTTATTTACAAAAGAGAAATAGACTCATAGACATAGAAAACAAACTTATGGTTACTGAGGGGAAGGGGGCTGGAAGGGAGAAATTGGGAGTTTGAGATTTGTAGATATTAATTAATTAATATATAGATAGATAATAGATAAACAACAGGTTCATACTGTACAGCACAAGAAACTACATTCAATATCTTTTAGTAACTCATGGTAAAAAAGAATATGAAAATGAATATATATATGTATGTAAATTTATGACCAGAGCATTATGCTGTATATCAGAAACTGACACAACATTATAAACTGACTATACTTCAATAAAATATATATGTGCATAAAAGCCAAAAAAAGTGAGTTAATAGATCAATATCAATTTTAAGGAAGTTTTTCATGCCTTTATTCTTAGTCTTGTAATATTCAACATTTGACTGATGATCTGGCTGTAGACAATAATGGGTTCCTAAGCAAATATGGGAGCCTTATTTATGTGGATTTTCAAAGACTGGTCACGATTTACTATTGTCAAGGAGAAGGGAGAAAAGTGAATTTGGATAATGTTTTAGGCTGAACAAATAACATACTTGAAAGCCTTTCTATGGAAATCACAAGGCCTACTAGATCTTAAAAAAGGAAAAAGAAAAAAACCTTTCAGTTGGAGACAAAGAGCAAAGTAAATGTGTGGGAGTGCATGAGTATATAAAGATAAGGAAAGAGCTATCCTATGACGGACTTTGTAAATGACACTTAGAGTGTTTTATTTTGCATAGAGCAATGGGAAAACATCAAAGTGTATTAAGAGAGAAATATCTGATAGGAAGAGATTTGCCATTGGTAACATTAACTCTCAAAGCAGTGTGGGGAGAAGAACAGGCTAAGAACAGTAAAGAGCCACTGTACTAACCCAGGGAGAGGCACTTATGGCCCTGGTTAGAGTGGTGGCAGTGAGGCTGGAAAGAAGTAGAAAGATCTGAAAATAATTAGAAAGAAGCAAAGGCAGCCGCTGTTGTGCAGGACCCAGCTCCAGCCCCACCCCTTTCAGAAACGAGTTTATCCCACAGGTGCTAGAACCTGGCCTCCCTTCAAATGATTGCCTCTCTGGAAGTTGCCTCCCAGAAGAGAGCCACCTCACCCAAAGTCATGGCCTGTTCTTGTGCTCAGCCTGCATCCAATGAATGGTCAGTGCAGAGTTGTACAAAAGAGGGACATTGGTGACCCATAAATGGTAACTAGAATATGCCCATTGTTTCAGAATATCGTAAACTACATATGACTAATGTGATTAAACTAGTACTCCTGGATAAAATATCTGCATCTCTCGTGGACACTGTATTAATGAGTACTAATTTTGGGTGGAAACTGCTCTGAGAAGTAGTGGCTCTCATGATAGAGATAGGTGGTGAGGTGTTGACATTCTTAACGAGGCTTAGGGTTGTCTTCTGATTAACATTCACTGTTTAGGAGTTGCAAAAGTCTTTATTCTGCTGCAATGTCAAAATTCTATTGATAGCCAAAAGATGCACAAGGTACATCGTTCTCACCTGGAAACATTTTATGCGACAGGCTAAATGACAACCAAGTTTAGGTATATATTTATAATCGCAAAAGAAGAAAAGAAAAGAGTAGCAAGGAAAAAAAAAACTCAAACACTGACACGATGAAGCACTCAAATAGTGCACAGAATATACTTGTCTCCTGCTTCTCCTTCAACATCACAGCCTTGCTAAGTTTCACTCTAAATTTCAGAAGGCTTAACTACCTGCCTTACAGTTGTGTTAAAATGAGAACAAATCTGCACCAATGGCTCTTGACTCAAAGTTGCTGACTCCTGTCTGCCTTTGCATTGCCCCAGGGTGCTTGCTGTGCTGTTACTAGAATGACCTAGGCAATAGACAGACATGTGGGATTCCCTTTGGCTTTAATGAGTGAATCTCCAGGAGATTCATCCCTATTCTCCTTTAGTACCTTTGTTTTGAAAGGAGTCAAGAAGGGTGCACCTTCCGAGACGAGCCACAGTTCAGAGTCCTTACTTTTAAGTTTTTCAATTGCTTCTCTTTCTGGAGACATTTATTTAGGAGTGTTCTTGATTATTATTAAATCTGGCAGATTCATCCTGAGTGCCTGCAGTGCACTAGCTCCTTTTGGAAAGCGAGAAGCAGAAGCAGAGGGTGACTGCTGTACAGAGAATAGCATCCATCTGAAATAGCACTGAGCCTTGACCTTGGCAGTTTCTCTGCAGCTGATTCTTGTATCTGTTCAGAGTGGGCAGTGACTCATTGGCTCTGTCACTACCTCAGTCATGTTATATTAATTCTAAACCCTTGATGCTGCAGAGCCTCAATTTTTAATCCTTATTTTTGTACCATAAGAATTCAGACTTGAATACACTTAACCTTCAAAATAAACTCATTTTATGCTTTTAAACATTATTTGTAAGAATAAAGTTCTGGTGGTGAGTTAGCATTTCTAATTGTAGAGTAATATTAATACAATCATTTGCTGGACTATCTTATGGATGGCTACTTTATGCTGGCATTTAAAGTGTAATTTATTAACTTTTCTTTCCATGGTGAGAAAAGGAATATGTTCCTTTAATTTCATCTCTCCAGGTCCATTAGAGTCGAAATTTTATATACAGATTCACGTAAAATATTAACTTTTTTCATAAATTATCAACATAAAAAGTTACGGTATTTATTAAAAGTCATATGGACATTTAAGTCCATCCATACCATTGGAATTACTTAACCTAGTAAGAGTTATATGATGGTAAAGTAAAAAAAAAATGCAGAAATTATCTAACTTTCATTTTCCCTTCTCATTATGGTATATATATATATATACACACACACATACATATATACATATCTGTGTATACATATATATGCATATATACCTTTTTCAATATATTTTTATTCACAGGCATGAAAGTTTATATATTGTGAAACATATTTTCATTTGGAAACAGAGTTGTTGGAAAATACGCCGTATCTTCCCATTAATATGATCTAGATTTGAAAAAAATAACTGATCCTTTTCATCGGGGAGAAAATAGATAAATAAGCATTTAACATTAAAAAATATGGTGCCACTTTGACTACAGAATATCCCATAAAGCTCATATAACATCTGTATTCTCTGCAACTATCAACACAAATCAACACAGAAGGAAAACTGGACATTTCATGTGATTCAATATAGAAACTAAACTTTATTCTCTACAACAGACATTCAAAGCTTTCAAAATTGTATCAGAATTACTGCTTTCCAAAAAATTACCTCTCCAATTTCGTACTTAAAGTACAGTTTCAAAAACTGTATCTTAAATAGAGTTAATCATTTTCTATAGTGAACTTTTATATAAAGTGTATTTGATCGTGTATTTCTTTTGAATAATGAGTGAGTACAATTATACACTTCCTCTCCCACCTTATCCTGTGGTTATATTTTGCCATCCTTCTCCTTTATTGTTGTTCACCATTTGAATTAATGAACTGTGAAATCAGTTATTATTCAGTGTGTATATAAATTATAATTTCTAAATCGATGCTTGCTTTAACCGATGCAAATCTGAGAAGCATTTTTCATGAGTCTTTCAAAAAGAATCAAGTCAACGACAATGAAATAAAAGATAAGTGCTAGTGAGTTAGGAAGAGTAGGTCCCTAGCTGTGAGTCCAGCCTAGGCTTTGTGCTGCACGCAGCAAGCTACACGTAAATGGTGCTGAAAGTATTCTGTCAGGATGAATCTGTCCTCTGGGTCTCCACTGAACGTAATTAGTTTCATGTAAAATGACTGGCTTTCAAGTGTATTATATATGAATTTAATATACCAAATAGAACACAAGAAATGATAAGTGGAAAAAATTTGTGAAGATTTATATATCTCCAGTGAGCACAAAAATAGCCTATCCTGCATTATTCTCAGTTGCCACAAGATGTGTATTATACTCTGACTTTTCCCACAAGTGAGCTGATTAACTGTTTTGTGAGGGGCTTTTCTTCTTTCATTTATTTCTTCTGAGGATAAACAAGGAAAAAACCCATAAAAAGGATACATGACTGAGCTTGTGAAATTAAAGCATGTGCAAAACTGACACCTCCTCTATAAAAAATGTTTGAAATATAAGAATCCCTGAATGATAATTTTGGGAAATTTGATGGAAACCTTTCAGTTCAGTTCCATTTATCTAATTTATTTGTTATTGATAATATGAATACAACAAGGAGATTAATTTGATAAATTTATTCTGCTCGTTAAAACTGTCCATGATCTTGTATTTTGGCAGGATTTCTTTTTATAATGTATTGATAGGGACCTACACAATATTTTATATTTATTTTCTCTTGTTATTAGACATGCATGTTTTCCTCATATAGAAGTTAGATTTTTCTACAATATTTTCCTTTCATTGAGAACTATACTTAATTAAATAAAAGGTCTTCATAGCCCGAGACAGCCCATTCTAAACTATATATTGGATGGATCAGAGAACTTATACACACTCAGGTGTTATGGCTTTATAAAGCACTTCTCTGACCATCTGTTCTTATGTAGTTTCCTCAGTCACTTCCTACATATTATTTTGTTTCATTCTCTAAGATTGACTCTTCTCTGACACAGTCTAAGACTGACTGTTCTCTGATACATATTTATTTTTTTTCTGGTATATTTTCCCCAGCTTTTTTTCCCAACCACCATCATTCCCACATATTAAAGTATCAGTGTTCTTGCTAAACTGGTTTATTTCTTTGTCTTTATTACTTAAGATTCTGCCCTGCACCACTAGGAGTCAAGAGTATCACTCAAAAATAAAATACTTTTAGATATTGAAGACAAAAGGAAAATAAATAATACATACACTACATATTTTATGCATCCACCATGAGACTGATAATAAACTACAAACACATAGAAGGTGTGTGAGTATGTGTGTGTGTGTAACTGGATCTTTAAATGATGTTTTGACTAAGGTATTTTCCAAAATAAGGTGCTAACATTATGATTCAAAAATTTGCAGCTTAGTATGGAAAAATCAGTTAGATTGGGGAGTGTGGAGACTGAAAGAAAGAGAGAAAGAGAGAAACAGAGGAAACATATACACGATGTAGGACGCATCCATTTAGGATGTAAAACTCAGTTACTTCTTTGACCCTCCTGTGCCCCTGTCTACTCAGCATTCTGTGAACATGTTTTGGACAGTCACAATTCCAAATGCAGCAGTTTATTTCTTCCCCTAAATAATTGCTGCCCCAGTTTTTCTACCAGAAAGATTATTTAGAGTATTTAAGGCTTAGCTCAGTTGCCATGGCTTCTCTCAGCATTTTCTAATCCTGCCGGAATACAACCTCAATGTGCAAGTATGTCATTAGATCTCGGAAGGTACTGAGTAATTCTTATCTGTTTTCCCCACTAGATTGTAAGGTTCTTCATATAGGTTTATACTTTATTGATCTTAGCAACCTGGTGCCGAAGAAGATACTTTGTATGGAATTTCCTATAAATAATATAATGCAGTATATTGAGGTGGAAAGGGTGTGGGCTTGGGAGTCACACAAGGGGTTCTGTCCACCAGAGGGCTTTTCCACATCCCTCCCACTCAACACATCACACATGAGTTCTCCCCTTCTGATAAGAATGCTAAGTTCCCCAAGACTCCCTTTAATGCTTATGAGTTCAGAACTTTAAAATGCTTATCTCACTGAATTTTTATAATACTTACATGCGCTAATATGTATAAAAGAGCTGACATTTCATATATTACAACTGTTATTATTCATATTTTAATAATTGTTCTTTTTCATGGAAATTAGTTAGAATGATGAACTAATATAGTCATAGGTAACTATGATCTGTCTCCTAACTCTGGTTCAATTTGTCCATTTTCTACTGCTGTGTAAAAAATTGCCCTAAACTTAGTGACTTAAAAGCATACCTGCTCCTTTCTTACAGTCTGTTGGTTGAGACTTAGCAAAGGTCTCTACTCTGGTTCTCATGAGGCTGCATCAAGTGTCAGCTCAGATCAGAGTTTCTTCTGAGGCTCAGGAACTGTTGCCAAGTTGGCTGGTTGTTGGGAGAATTTACCTCCTGGCATGGTAGAACTCATGGAGGCTGTGTATTCAAGTCCAGCAGGAGAGCATTGCCTTTCTAAAGTTTCACCTCTTTTAAGGCTTATCCAGCTAGCTCAGGCTCACCCAAGATAATCATACATCTTCAAGATAAGAATGAAATATTGTTCTACTTTTTAATTAGTGAGGAAAGAAAATTCCCTTTAAATATATATATTTAAAGAAAAGTAAAATATATAACAATAATATGTAAAATTTAAAAATATTTAAATATATATGTGTGTATATATATATACACATAGGTAGATAGATGGAAAATACATTCAATTGAGTTCAGAAGGCTTTTGGTCTTTGAGTGCTCTATGTGCAGCACAAATAAGATAATAAATGAGTGTTTAAAGAGAAACAAAAGAGACAGAGAGAGGGGGAGAGGGAAGACAGGGGAGAGAAAGAGAGAGAGCGAAGAGGATGAGGATGCGGAAAAAGGAATACCCCTTTTTGATCCTGTCACCATAATAAAGGAAAAAAAGAGATGCAAATGAGCATCAAGAAAGTAAACTAAAACTGAAAAGTGCAAAACATATCAAACAATTACATAGAAAAATATTCAAGAAAATATTCAGAAAGAAATTCTATAATTAATTATAATTTACTACTAATTTTTCAGAATCAAACTTTTTTAAACAAAACAAACTCCTGTCATGAAATTATTTCAACATTATTTTTAAACTTCAGAAATGACACACCTTGCCCAACTGCTGCCCACATACTTTAGAAGAAAACAAAAAATTCTTATTAACAAGCAGACACATTTGCTTTGTATTACTTCTGTGGTATACAGGAGTAGATTGGGTCAAACTGTGCATTTTTTTTAATATTATTTCTCAGAAGCAAAATTTGAAGGAAGATTTTTTTTCTAATTTGCTGCAAATTTGCAGTATTTTACATGCGTTCGTTTCTTGGGCATGTTCCCTGTAAAATTCTGAAGTGACAGTGAAAAGTTTAGCCATATGTGCAGATTTTGGCATAATTCCAAATGGAACAGCCAGGTCAGCATGGCAAGGAGATTGGGTTCTGCTGGGGGAGGGTAATATAAGATTGCAAGGCCTAAGAACGAAATGAACATTTTTATGTATGCTTTAACTTAATAATAGGTAAGGAGGCCTTTTCTGAAAGTTTGCTTGGGGCTTCAGTATTTAAACTAATCCCCTGGGACACGAAAAGTCAAATTCAGAGACTATTAAAGGATACATACGTGCTACAGTCCTAATTGTTGGAGAAAACCATGTAATCTCTTTAGGGGGCTTTAGATACTTGCTTATCTAAAAAAGAGGAACTGGAATGGCATTGTTATAGATCAAGGTTAACTTTCTAATGGAGTTTGATAGGTTTTACGTCCAGAGATGAAAAACAATCAAATCTTGTCCTAGATGGAGATACACTCAAAAGGAATATCTGCAGAGTGAATCAAGCTACCACTGTATAAATAGCACTTATACCGTCTACACACTAATAATCTCAAGAAAAGTCTGCACTGAAGCACTGGGTCAGAATAGAAGGCTAGGTGAGACCCTAATCAGAGTGAATATCTGACTTGAAAGCATAAAACCTGCCCTTGTTGGCAAAATTTAGCTCAAGGGGCAAAGGGAAGGCTTTGCAAACAGGTCCAAGCTGTTGTGCAAGGGGCCTGCACCTTGAGAGTATGACTCAGTGAGTATGATGACACTAAGGGCCCCTGTAGGAGAAAGAGAAGCTGTGTGGGGTTCTCTGGAATGCTTTAACTGGAATGTCTCAGCACAGATGCTTGTGTTCTGTAACAGAGCCATGTCTTCGGCTGCAAAGAATTACTCGGTGTGAGAAAAATAGCTCCTGCTGTATGGATGAATGCCTGACCAAAAAATAACAGCAAGCCACGACGCACCTGAGCAGCCCAGCATGATCCTCATGTTGTCTGGTTATCAAATCATCCAGTCAGGTGGTTGCAGAAGTAATCAATTGTGTAATGGAAATGGTGCATTCTGGAGCTGGCCTGAACAGCACTGAGGGGCACCAGTAAGTTACACAGGTAGGCAGCCTGGCCTCTATTTTACCAGTGTGTCTTCCTCAGGTCCCATCTCCGGCCGCATGACTGACGAAGGCACAGTACACAGATGGGCTGGCTTGAGAAATTAATGCAATGTGAAAATGTAAAACCACTGCAGGATGGAACAATGAGGAGTTTATCAGTTTCCTTGAGCTGTCATAACAAGGCACCACAGCCTATCACAAGAGAAATGTGTTCTCTCACAGTTCTGAAAGCTAGACAGCTGAACTCGAGGTGTCGGTGGGTCCACTTTCCTTCCAATGGCTCCAAGGAAAAACCTTGTCCTGCCTCTTCCTAGCTTTTGATGTATGCCAGAAATCCTTGGTATTCCTCATCTGATAGCTACATCACTCCACTTTCTGCCTCAATGGTCTCATGACATTCTCCCTGTGTGTGTCTCCATGTCTATACCTCCCTCTCCTCTCTCTTGTAAAGATACCAGTGATTGGATCAGGGGCCACCCTAACACACGATGACATCATCTTAACTTGATTACATCTGCCAAGACATTTCCCAAATAAGATCATATTTACAGGTACCAGGGTTAGGATTTCAACATATCTTTGGGAGACAGAATTCAATACAACAAGGAGTGGCACTAATGGGCAGTGACAAGGGGACTCCTTGCTGTGTGCAAAATGAAAGGAGAATATTGGTCAGTCACTTGGCATGTAAAAAGACCTGATGTGAGGTCAGCATGCACATGTTGTCTGGACAATTGATGAGGGTCCTGGAAAGAGTGAGATTAGAAGTTCATAGTCAAAGAGGTCTTGGAAAGTGTGCACAGATAGACTTACAGGAGTCAAGATTTTTATGTATCAAGTTAGTGCCCATTAAGGTTGATATACCACAAAGGACACATTCAAAAATCAGTAGACAGGATGAGCCAACGAGTGGAAATCAGGCAACTCGTGCTCTTTGCCATATGTATTTGTGGAAGAAGTCGGGAATAGACTGCCCGTGGCAGCAGGAGTGGAGACTATGTATGGGCCTAGTGGTTTGAGTTTCTTCTCAGAAAAAACAGGTCTACTTTCTACTAATGTTTGAGAGCCTGAAATTTTCACTACAGAGACCAATAAAGCGGTTCTGTCCTTCACAAAGTAATTACATCTGACCCATGCACCCAGAGGACAGCATTTCAGCCTAAATAGAACTGAATCTTACTTCAGTAATGATTTGCCTTCCCTGCCCATAGGTTTTGCCAGCATCAACATCTAAGACTTATAACATGTGATATCACCTCTGTCTGAAAGAATCATTTTACAGAGAAGGTAGTGTGACAGTGGGCACATGACTGCGAGAGCCCCTGATTCTGCCCTACGTGATATTACCCAGAACTACCTGGGGTAATGGAATAGTGGAATGTCTTACTCAGACTCAACCAAGGCACATATTTTTGACAAAACACTTCTCAGGGCTGAGAGGCTATCTGCCAGGATGCAGTACATGCATTGAGCAGATTTAATGCAATATGGAGGTTAGTACTCTGTAACTAGAACACGCAGTGCAGGGATCAAGGAGCACTGGCTTCCCTCACCATCACTGCATGTCACTCATGAAGAATTTAATCTTCCTTGCCTAATACCTTAGCTGCCACTGGATTAGATGTTCTGATTCCTAGGGGTAGAGGAGTGGGAAACTTTGTACTCTGGGACATGGTAGAACTAAGTTCTCTAGGGGAAGGGAGTATGTGTGGAAATCAGATCTAAGTAGGCCTCTGTTGGTGCTCCCTGGCCTAGTACAATGTTGAAAGTACTTTTGCTGCAATGACAGTTAGGGTCTAGGATCTCAAGACTTAGACTTCTCAGAGATGAAGTTTTGGGTCATCCCATCAGGCAAGCAACCAAGACCAAATGAAATGCTGCTGGAAGGGGAAGCATATTTAGAATTGGTGATGGAGAAGGGAAATGATAAATGTCACTAACAACCTTAAGCTCTTTCAGTGAAGAGGACTGTAGCTTATTCCACTGGCTCTTGCATATTAAATCACTTGGAGAGATTTTGATGAATCAGTACAGAGTAAACTTTATGCAGGGTATATTTGGATGGAGCGAAGGGTGCACTTTTTGCCCCTTGATCACTATTGTTCCAGCCCCAAGTCCTCTCGGCTTCTCCCATGGTTTCTGCGAGGTTGAAGTAAGAAGCATTCACAGTGTGGGCAAGTCAGAAGTATAGATGTAAACACTCTGAAGTCGCAGTTTTGGATCAATTGACATGAGCATTGATGGAAAAATGCTTTGATTAGACAATCCTGGAAGGCATTCTGCATGCTTCCTAAAAGAAGCTGTTACTCACAACAATATTGATGATACTCCTTTACATTTAGATTTTCCTCCCTCTCTGTCTCTCTCTTCTCCCCTCCTACTCTTGCTTCACTTCTCAAATTACCTGCACACAAGTCATTGTCTCTACTCTATGTTTGAGGACACCCAATCTAACACAGGTGACTTTATTTTTCCCCTGATTTTGGTATTTGAATCATTGTAGAAAAAAATATATTCACTTATAACACCTGATTTTAAAATGTAAGGAACAATGACAGCAGAATGGGTCCCGTAGCACAGACTACCAACACGTAGACTAACAGGCTTTCATCTCTTTCATGTCACAATGTCGATCTTAATTCACAAGACATAGAACTGTACAGGTTTTCTTTTGAAGTCCTCAGGAAGTAGGATTGACAAACTGTCCTTCTTAATACAATGAACGGTCACCCGAAAGCTGCACGTTTATTACTGAAAGAGGTTTTTCCTTTTTCTCTTAACTGAAGTATAGTCAGTAACAATGTGTCAGTTTCTGGTGTACATCACAATGTCCCAGTCATGCATATATATACCTGTATTATTTTTCACGTTCTTTTTCATTAAAGGTTATTACAAGATATTGAATATACTTCTCTGTGCTATACAGAATAAATCTGTTTTTTTTCTATTTTTATATAGAGTGGTTTACCTTTGCAGATATTTCAAAGCATGCTCTCTGCATTTTCTCCTGAAAAGAGACAGCAGAAGAATCTGGAAAAGTGGCACTCTGAAGACATTTTCTGAGGTAACTCAAGAGAACCGTGAACAAGATCCTACTTGTTACTTATAGAGATCTTTTCAATCATTCTTTTCTTTCATCCAAATCACTATTTTATTTTCATTTCAGCTATTTTCCAAATAGTTTTCTAGATTCTCAGAATGCAATAGTTAGCAAGACAGTCTCTGCTTTCATTGAACTTAGACTTTTGGCAAACAGAATGAAATAATAAGCATATAATGAACTGTGTAGTAAAGCACGTGAAGAATAAAATGATTAGAAGGTAAAGGAATGAAGAGGGATGAGTACTGACATTCAGATATGGGGAAAGAAAAAGACATCCCCAGAAGAAGACACTTCAACTGTGTCCTGAAGGAACTGAGGGGATGGGCCATCAAACATATAGGGACACATTTCAAGACAGAAGAAATAATGAAGAAAAGGATCTAGGACAGGAGCATGCAGGGCACACAGAGGATGAGTGCAAAAGCTGGTGAGGGTGCAAAGGGGGCAGATATGGAGGGGCTTGTAGGTCATTACATGACTTTTAAGTTTTCTTCATAGTGTGATGGAAAGACACAGTGGGAATGGGGGGCAGTTTCGAGCAAGGGGATAATGGATCTGAAAAAGGTTTGAAATGGCTCCGTTTGACTGCTCTGTAGAAAATACATTCTCTGAACTTTTTTTTTTTTGGTGTTTTTTTTTAACCCTGTTTGTTTTTGTGGGGGTAATTAAGTTTATTTATTTTATTAAATGAGGCACTAGGGATTGAACCCAAGACCTCATACATTCTAAGTGTTTGCTTTACTACTTAGCTATAGAATTCCCCTCAGAAAATCCATTTTTATTGAAGCAAGTATAATTGTACTTTAAAAGAAAATTTGAAATCCTGCAAAGAAAATGGAAAACTTAAGGATAAGTTAAAATGACCACATTAACTTTTTGGAAATGTTCATAGATCTAGAGTCATTTTGTTAGTAGTGTAGACACATATTTATTATATGTGAAGTAATCAAATAAGCATTTTGAGATTTCTTTCTGTTGCTCTTTTTCCCCATTCACATTAACCCTCCACTATGATCTTTTACCTTTTAACAGGAAGACACCAAGATAATTAGCAGAAGCAAAAATTTTCCCAGAAGAATCTATTGGCTTCTATTTAGAGAGGCTCCAATGATGTTGTCAAATAGCCATAGAAACCAAGAATGTCCAGGGTATGAAATCAATTCAGCAGAAACAGATTGCCCTGAACAAAGCCAATGTTCCTCAAGAGAGTGAGGTTTTGCAATTAGTGAGGGGAGAATGTGAATTCTATAAAGATGGTAATTCATATTTTTATCCATGTATATATAATACTTGGCACAGTTAAGCACAAAGTTAGTGCTTAATAAATTTTGAATGCAACAACAAAAAATAAAAGAAGAAGCAAAAGAGGAAATTCAGGATCTCTGAGCTGCTATCTTACTGGTGAGAAGACATTGATTATGCTATTTATCTTTGCTCCAGAAAGACCAGCACAGCACTTAACAGGTCATTAACATGTATATGTGCCTAGAAGTCCAAGACGGAGCAGTGGGACATGAGCAGTAGTGTCGCTGGGAACTCATTCCAGTTTGGAAAGCCAGTGATCATGAAAGGTGTTCAAATTAGATTTTTTAATATCATGCCATTGAATGTTATTTGTGGATTAAAAACCCTTGACATGTGTCTCTTTTATTCTCAGGGAAATCTTGACACAAAAAGAATATGAAACACAGAAGTGTGATCTTGACCCTAAGCAGGTAGTGTCTGAACAATAGAGTTTTTTAGGGTTTCCTTAACCATCAAAGCACACAAAATTAATTATAAAATTAAAAATTTGTTTAATGATTTAAACTTCACTTTAACTCTAGGGTAACTTTAATTAGGCTTTAGGCAGCTCTTCTGTCTTTCTCTCTCTCTCTGAATATCTGGGATTGTTGACTGTTAAAATATGAATAGCTTTATCATAATCTGTTAGGAACCATTATTGAGAAAAGTTGTGATGGTCTTCCTCTAAAAGCTTCACAGACAGAATACAGAAGGCAGGGATAATGTGGAGTTTCAATCCTCAGGGATCGCTGTTGGTTAATTGCAAAGTTTCTTTTTTTCTCTGTTTATAATGTTGTGTCATCTAGGGGTTCCCAGCCCACTGGCATGGGTCCCGCCGCTCAGCAACTCATGTCTCCTGAACAGATGTGAAATGTGGCAGCCTAGTGTGCTGAGACCCCGGATCACATTTGCAGCATTTGTCCCCACATTGCCATCATCATTTCACATTTTTAAAGGATATCAACTGAAAAATGAGTGATCAACTTTCAAAAGGTATTACAAAACCAATTTAGATAGACAGATAGATAAATGGATAGTAGACAAACAGGCATATGATTTAACATTCATACAACCTTACTTAAGATAAAAAATAAAAACAGTTCATTAACACCAGAATTATTCATTGATTAAAAAAAAATCCCAAAGTGATTATATAACATGTACACTATTTTTATATATCTTGAGCCATTTCAGAGGGAAAGAATCATTGCTATTTTCAGGAAACCAGCCTAAGGTTTCAAATGCATCTTGTATACCTATGCCCTTGATTTTTTATTTTTTTCTTAATTGGACAGGTTTAGGAAAATAGCTCTCATGAAATTCAATTACCATTTCTTAATGTGCCAGAGTGTTGAAAGAATGTGATTATAGTAAATCTTCAGAGATTATCTCACTGGCCAATGGAAGGTGTCTGCAGGTTAGGAAAATTTTGTCCAATCTGCCCTCAAAAACAACTTACCTATCAAAGGTGGTCTCTCTGGTAAGCCCATAAGCAATTATATAATCCCCACCTTATGCCAAGAACCACACTGGTTTTCCAACTTGGCACTTCTGCCATATGAGAACACAGCCAGAAAAGTGAGAAGAAGTGGGTAAAAATGGCAGCATGAAACGGTGGGCACCAGCAGGAGTCTAGTCACATCCTCTGTGCTCTAATATATTTGAGTTTCCTAAGCAACTATGCTCCCTAGGAAACTGGTTAAACTGCTTCTATAGAAACTATTAACTGAACAATTCCTCCTTCAAACCAGCTTTATGGAGAGAGCACAGGAAAATGATGAGAGAATATTTTCTGCTTCCTCAGTTCTAGAAATTTTCTTGTGGAGTACTTCAGAACAATACTGGATAAATGTGAACCTATATTTCCCTAGGTTTTCATTACTTTCTGATTATTCCATTGCATATAATCCAGAGAAAGTAATGTTGCAGGATGTTTTATTTTTTAATTTGAAAGTTTTGGAGGACTAGGAATATTTCCCAGTTTGCATATGGGATTAATTTGATCTTTTCCTCTCCTAGATAATGGCACATAAATTAATATGCTTACTTTTGGGCCCAGTAGAACATTGCATTTACCTGTTTCACAATGAATCACTTTTTACCATTACTGAATTGACTCACCTTTATGCATTATCAAGAGAAGCATGAAGGGTTTTTTTTAATACAATGAAAATATACGTGTTAAATTACATATATTCTTGTGATTTCCACTCTTTATTCACATTTTTATGAAAGGTAATTTTTATTACTGCATTGATCTATTTAGCCAACTCCTATATATTACCCTTTTCATTAATTTTAAGACTAGGCAAGATAAGCAGCCCACAAGTAAAAATTATCCAGGGCCAAGATATTTGAGAACTGGCAAAAGGTAGAAGAGAGACTTGTACAAAGTAAACTTTTGTGTTATAGTGTTTGTAAAGTAAAATAGTGAAAACAAATGTGCTTATTTTGAGGTCTATTTTATCCAGTGAAATAACAGTCCCATGAGGATATGAATACAGTTTTGATTCCTAATTCCTTACTCAGAAAAAACAATCATACATATTTGTTCAGTATATTAAAAGAAACGTGAAGATAGAATTGTAGACTCAAAAAAATATCTAGGAAAGCTAAGTCAACTCATTTATTTGCAATGAGAAGATATTTGATATTTTTCTCTGCATTATATTAAATTTACAAATATTAGTAGATAGAAGAAAGTGAAAATCACCTAAATTCTCATCTACTTAAACTCCACTGAGAGACTACAGTTGCATGCATCCCTTTACACAAATACAGGTGCTGTGCATGTATATGTACATATAGGTACTTCTACTTAAATGAGACGGCATAGTATTATTTTTGCCATAAACATATTTCTTTTCTTTTCTTTTTTCTTTCTCTTACCCATTCCATACTGTGGATCATTTCTTTTTGGTGTTTGTGCAATTAATGTATAAGAGTCATTTATTACAAATTTTAGCATTGGAAATAATAATTTAATTAGTTTTTGTTTCTTGATTTCTGATATCTTCTGCCATATTTTGCATTTATATAGATATATAACCAAGTATTTCTATATTTTCTTCTATAACTTTTAGCTTCTCAATATTTTAAAAGCCTCTCATGTTCTATATTTTCAAATTTTTGTTTATTTTATTTTATATATTTATATTACTTGTAAAGATAAAATGTCTTTTCCTTCAGTATGAAGTTAAAATCCAAATTGATTTCCTTCCATAGTGAGCTGAAAGGAAAGAGTGGTCCCCTGTTTCATCGCATACCATAGAGAACATGCATAGACAGCATAAGACTAATTAGCCATACAGAATCCCTTTAATCTTGGAAATTAACTGTTATTTATCATTGAGTTTCCAAAGAACATCAACACCTAAATTACATAATAATACTAGTAATAACTTCAATGTAAATCTTTCAAAAAGACACTTCACATTTTCTTGCTGTGTTGAGTAATGTTGACATAATTTAATATTTTATTCATGGTCAGGATTATCATTATAAGGACCAGCAATTCTATTGCTCATTGATGAACTAAGCCATTTTCTGCCTTCCTCTTACTGCTCATAATAGAACTGAATGCTGTTTACCACTCTTACCTTAAATTCTCTCTTCACTTAATGTGGTGGAAATGCACACTTGACTTCTTCCTAATACACCAGGACTTCCATCAGTGCCTTAGTGCCTTAGCCGTGAGAAATCTAAGTGCTTATATTTTGTTGTTGGGGCCTAGTTTGTTGTTCTACTGCCACCCAAGGAACACGTAGTGCTTATAGAGCTGAAAGAAAAAAGCAAACATGTCTCTCCTAGAGACTTCAGAGGGAGCATGGCCCTGCAGACACCTTGGTTTATTTATTTAAACTTCAGAACTGTGAGAGAATAAGTTTCTGTGGTTTTAAGTCACCCAATTTGTGGTACTTTGTACAGCAGCCTATTCTCTCTTCAAAATTAAATTCCATCCAAATTTACATCATCAATACAAGTGTCTCTTTTAATGTGTAGACAAAACAAACAAAAAACTACTTTTACATGTAACATAGCCAATATCAAACTGCTAACTTTCCCCTCTCAACTACTCCCCTCCCCCTTGCCCCCCAAAACACAAGGCCTTCACATTGCAGTGTGCATAGTACTACTAATTGGTGGGTCATTCTAGCCAAAAATTGAGGGAAAAAAACTGGATTCCCCTCCCTCACTCCCAGAGAATCCTCATATCATCACTAATTCTCCAAAATTGCCTCAGAAATCAAACTGAGTCTTTCTAGTTTCCTACCTCTCTTTTGTACTAGTCCTTACCACCACCCACACTAACCTGGATATTTTAATAGACCATCAATTTATCTCCCTCTTTCTTGCTTGCTATATTTCCATACAAATATCAGAGATATTTTATAAATATGAAATAGAGTTTACAATGCCTTTATTTAGCATTTTAATGTTTCTCCATTGCACTTAGCCAAGAATTCAAACTGCTTAGTGCAGATTGGAAGACCTGTCTGATGCAGCCTGTGCTTATTTCTCCAGTTTCAAGGCAAATCACTTTCTCACTTACTCGGTACCATCTATTCACACTGCCCATCTTTCACATGTCAGAGAATGACTGTTTATGCTAGTCTCTTGAGTGAATCATTCTCTCTCATAAACACACTCATTTTTTTTATGGATGTCTTCTCCTCATTGTTTAAATATAATTTGAGTGCTACCTTCTCAGAGATGCTTTCCTTAGCTATGCTATCTAATGCTGTAGCTATACTTGCTGTCACTATTAATTTATTTCAAAATATTTGGCCATTGACTTCATTGCACTTGCCACAATATATGATATATAAAATCTTATATTTATATTTAGTTGTATTTGCAATGTTGATAGTTTACTGTCTTCCCCAACACTCTAAGACCTTGGAAGAGAACAGCCATAATTACTGCATTGTCCACTGAATCCTATATCCTAACATAGGGTCTAGCAATAAAATAGCAATCATCATTGAAGAAAGGAAGAAAGGAAAGAAAACAGGAAGAAAAGGAGGAAGAGTGGAAGGGAGGATAGGAGGAAGACCTTAAACAGCTCCCATAAACATGCTGAGGAACGAGGCAGAAATAGACTCACCTATTATCAGCCATTCCTTGTCACTACTGACATATGTCCAGCAATTAGAATCTATTGTATCATTCTAAATATCCAGAGAATGACTGTAGCTTCCAGATGGTGTAAAATTTGGCTAGCCTTTGTATTTTGTCTAAATCTTTAGTCAAAAGTGTGTTTTTAAAGTTAAGTTTGGAGAAAATTTGGTTCTTGTTCCATCAAGATATTATTATCACTATCCACTATCCTTAGTAGATTCATAGGGCATGTATTTATAGAATATGCATTATCAATACATAATTATTATAAGGAAAATATGAAAGTATTATTTTAACTCTTGTCAAATATGAAAAAATGCTGTTCATTAAAAGAATAAACTAATTATTCTAATTACAGTGCAGATTCTAGAAAAAAATAAACATTCATTTTTTACTTAAAGTACATAAAGTAGTGTGGGAGAAGTTTCTGAGTTATCAGCAACATAATTGACTAGTTAATTTTTGCATAACTATGAAAAATTATAGAAGGAGTAAATATTTTCTTATATATAGATTAGGGAGGAGCAATAGAACTTTTTTCCTCTAATTTTGTCTACTCTTCCAATTTGTTTGTTCTGTCTCTGAGATGCAAAAAGGAGAAACCAAGAAAAGGACAGCATTCAAAAATAATATTTTAGAGTTCCACTCCCATTTAACTAGGCAACATTCATTTAGGAATGTTCACAAAGCTTTCTCTCAGAACATTTGAACAAACTATGGTTGTAGAAGACAACAACATAGTGGGTTTCGATGCTTCAGTTATGAGTGTTACATTAGGATATTTTAGACAAACCAAAGGCACTGAGCCTTATAGTGCCTAGAAGTCATATTTATGAGTCAATGTAAACTTTTCCTCAATAAAATAAAGGAAAACTAAAGAAACTTGTATAGCCACTGACAGATGAATTTAGTGGTCTTCTTTTTTATGGATTCTGACCATGTAAGCAATTAAGAATTATGGATAGTGTAATTTTTTTTTTTTTGGAAAAGACAACTTGAGTTGCTCTAGTAAGTCCTGGAAACTCATTTAAATGTATATTCAGAATAAGGTTTACATTATATGGCTGGAGCAAACTAGCAAAAGTCTGAAAAATGAACAAGACTAGGTCTAAACAATATATCTCTGATTTATTAGTGCCTCATTCTATTGAGGTTAGAAATTTTCTTCTGATATTTCATATTTTTACTATTTTTCCACAATAGGAAAAATAATGAAAACTACATGTCTCATGGATCTAAAATGAATGCAGTTTTAGTGTTCAGCAATGGCAATGAGTGGGAAAATGCAATCATTGTTTGCAGTAACTACTAATTTAGGTTATCTGCTACCAAAGTTGGCATTTTCAAAAAGTTAAAATACTCAATGGAAAGAATTCAAAGCCATCTTGAAATATGTATGGTAATGCTAGACTTTTCCTCATAGCCTTGAATTTGAAGCTTAATTTTCTTAAAATTATTTATATTTGTAGTTCTACAGTTAGCAGATAGAGAGATCCTCAAATTGGAAAACCCACCCAGTATGTGGATCCCTGCCTGACAGTTGAGAAAGAATTCTCAGCAGATGTGGAGGGATAAAGTGAAAGGCAGGCTTATTTATTGCTCAAAAGAGGAAAAGGAAAGAAAGCCCTTGAGTGAGGAGCTGTCAGCCAAACAGCTCCAGCTTTGGGTCAGGCCACATGGGCTTTTATTGGTGACTTCTGCTATCATGTCCTCATTCTGAGTGTGCTGGAGCCAATCACCTTTTTTCTAGTTCTTGTATGGGCTTTTCTGGCTGCTGTCATTACAATCATCAACTGTCATGGCACTAGTGGGTGTGTCATTCAGCATGCTAGTTCATTATAATTTGCATATAATGAGAATCTAGTCCATGGGAAGTCAAATCCTCTGCCATCTTGGGCCTAGTTGGTTCTAACCAGTTCTTATTTTTTCCTCTTTGCAGCTTACTCCTGAGACTTAGATAGGAGTAATTGGTTTCTATTAAAGGGAGGGGCAGAGGTGTGATCCTGGGGGCAGTAGCCTCAGTAACAGTTTGTGAGATTACTGAAGAGGATGCTAGGAAAGAGATCTAGTCATCATGCAGTTTAGCTTTTTCCCTTTGGTGGATGTTACAGTATCCATAAAACAATTCAAGAATCTATGTCAGACAGTGAATCTGTGACTCTATTGTCTTAATTATAAACTAATTGAGCCTGCTCTTTTATGACAGGAAGGCCTGGAAGACTTCAGCTTTTTTATAAACAAGAGGTAGGGGTTGGCAGTGCCCCATAGGGTCTTACTCAGTCTCACTATTGGCTTAAAATGTTATTAAATCTCTGAAAAGACCAAGTACCTTTTCTTTTAATGTTTATCATATGTATTTTTTTTCCAGGAAAAGTAGTTAAAATTTGAATCCCACATTTATATAGATGAAAGAAATTTGGATGTAATTTAGTTCATTCTTCTGTGCTGAGCAATGACTATTTCCACTGACTAATTTTAGATTGATAAACTTCAATGCTGTTTTTCACAGAAGTTTAAAACAAGTGGCCATGAGACCCTTTATCTAATAACAGTGTGAACATTTCTTTATTATATGAAAATTATTTTTCAATTCACCTCTACTATAATGAATCCTGAAAGAAATTTCAGGGATAATTTACCCACTCTGGTGTTTTCATACGTTGAATCATTAAGATGACTCATGGTTTATTCTATTTTTAAAGATCTTTACTTGAAAATAATAAGAATTTTAGGACAGAGACTTTTAAGTCAAAAATACTGAGTCCCATCTATTTTTAAAATGTATAATCTTGGAAAAGTCTTCAAAAGTCAAAATTCCTCACAAATCTGATAGAAGGAAAAAAAAGAATAAGAATAATAATAAGAAGAAGGAATTAGCCCAGAACCTGTCCCACAGGGAGGGAGCAGCAAAGAAGAAATAGTGCTCTTATGCTGGGATGCCCTGTCTCCAATGGAGAGGTCAGTGGGGACAGATGGGGAATCACCAAGGCTTGGAGGAGTAAACAGCAGCCTTTTGGCTAAAAGAAATAAAAGAAACTGACACAAAGCATCCCTGTGATCCCCAGCTCTAGACATGAGCCAGCAGGAGTGGGCCAAGACTGGCTGCCCAGGCCAGGTGAAGGGCTGGGACCAACTGGACAGAAACAGACTTAGGGGGCAGTAATGTGCTGTGGGCTGTGGCTGAGAATATACATGGAACAGAATAGTCTGGGTCCCACATTTAAAACAAAAAAGGAAGAAGAAGAAGAAGAAGAAGAAGAAGAAGAAGAAGAAGAAGAAGAAGAAGAAGAAGAAGAAGAAGAAGAAGAAGAAGAAGAAGAAGAAGAAGAAGAGGAAGAGGAAGGGGAAGGGGAAGGGGAAGGGGAAGGGGAAGGGGAAAAGAAAGAAAGCAAAACTGCTGGTGTGAGTTGGGGGGAGGGGCACAACACAGTTGGACCTTAACCTCTGTCTCTGCAGTCCCACAGCACCTTCACTGGTACATTGTCAGGAGAAGAGAGGCAGGCCTCTGCCATAGCCACTATATTCACTGGTGTGCAATTCCCAGGTGGAGGTGGGGTTGAAACCAGAAACTGTACCCAGGGACTCTGAAACTTCAAAGGCAGAATTGAGATTTGTTTACAGCCCAGGGACCAATTTGCTCTGAGGGTGCCTTTGTGGACCTGTGCCTCTAAGAAGAATGAGAAAATAGCAGAGTTCTTGCACACTGTGGGGGTGAGGGCTGGTGCAGCATTTTCAGTGGGTCTGCCTACCAGACACGGATGTGGTACTGGGGATGACATTGACCTGGTTCCATGACTGTACAATTGCTACAGATCTGGAGGCTCTGCCAGTGCAGGCCTTTGAGATGAACAAGCGGAGTTCAGACAGCAGGGCAAGTGTAGGAGCGGTGTTTGGCACTGGGGGTATTGCTGATCCAATAGCAAGCTACAGTACAGGTGTGCAACCCAGAAATTAGTGGAACTGCACCAGTATTTCTGAGGGCAGACAACCTGGGGTACACCAGAACAGAGCACTGACATCCCTGTGCCTAAAGTGGCGATAAGGGCAACATAAAAAGAGTACGTGAAGTGCTCCAACCCAGCCTACCATGCACTGCAACCCAAAAGCTAGTCTGAAAGCCTCCATTCCAACAAAAGGGAAACAGACCAGGTCCTTGTCAGGGCTGTGACAAACACGGAACAAAACAAGACACCACTCAACAACCAGGAGAGTCTCAACCATTACTTCAAAAAGGGGATAATAAAAGCACTAAAGGAAATAAGAGACAGTATAAATAAACATACTGAATACTATAAAAAGGAAATAGAAATGATAAAGAGGAGCCAATTAAAAACAGAAAAGTAAAAAACAAATGTGCAGTATACTATATATATGTATTTACATGCAATATAATGTGTGTGTGCAGTTGAACTATAATAATTCTACTTAATAAAACTAAAAAAGGAGGGGAAAAAAACCCCAGAAAACTCAATGGTTGAGATAAGACCTGACATGAAGGCAGTCAAAATCAGACTAGATAATGCAGAGGGATGAATAAGTGATTTGGAAGACAGAATAACAGAAATTTCCCAATCAGGACAACAGACAGAAATGCAAGTGAAAACCAGTGAAACCAGTAAAAGAGACTTATGGTATGATATAAAGCAATGAAACCTAAGCATAATAGGGGTCCCAGAAGGAGAAGAAAGATAAAAGGGGTTTCTAAAGGTATTTGAAGAAATCATGAATGAACATTTTCCAAAATTAGAAAAGAAATCAGATATCCAAGTACAAGAAGCACAGAGGGTCCCCAACAAGAAGAGACCAAATAGACCCACACCAAGACATATTATGATTAAGATGGCCAAAGTTAAAGATAAAGAAATGATTTCAAAGTTAGCAAGAGAAAAACAAATAGTAACTTACAGGGGAACCCACATAAGGCTTTCAGCTGATTTATCAACACAAACATTGCAATCCAGAAGGGACTCGTAAGATATATTCAAAAATTCTAATTGAGAAAAAGCTGCACTCTAGGATACTCTAGCCAGCAAGGCTATACTTTAGAATAGAAAGAGAGAGAAAGAATTCCACAGACAAGCAAAAACTAAAAGAATTCAGCATACTAAACCTATGCTAAAAGAAATACTGAAAGGTCTACTCTAAATAGAAAAGAAGCAGGATGCTATAGAAAGGAGGAAACCATAAGTGGAAAGGTGATAACTACAATGAGTTGCAACAGAACAAACATGAAGATGTAAAAGAGGACATCAAAATCATTAAAGGTGAGAGAGGGGAATAAAAAAAATAGAAATTTTTGCTATTTTTTGTTCTTTTTGGGATGTGTTTGAGCTCATATGACTATCAGATTAAAGGAAACAAATACAATAATGGGTTAATACACTGGAAAAACAGGGTCATTACAAGTCAAGAGAACACCAGAGAGTCACAAAACCCCAAAATAAGCCAAGATAATACAAAAGAAAATTACCAAGTCACAAAATGAAAAAGAAAGGAACAAAGAGGAAATACCAAATCAACTGGAAAACTATTCTCAAGATGACAATAAACACACATCTATCAATAATTACTGTAAATGTCAACAGACCAAAAGCATCAGTCAAAAGATATAGAGTGGCAGATTAGATAATAAAACAAGAACCTACAATATGCTTTATATAAGAGACTCACTTTATGGTGAAAGACAAGATAGATAGAAAGTGAGAAGATGGAAAAAAGATATTTCATGCAAATGGAAATGACAAGAAAGCAGGAGTAGTAATACAGATTCTGGACAGAAGAGAGTTTAAAACAAAGGCCATAAAGAAAGATAAAGAAGATTAAATATATACAATGATTAAATATAATTATTAAAAGAGAAATACAATGTGAGAATATACACTAGTTAACATATATGCACCCAAAATAGGAACATCTAAATACATAAAGCAAGTACTAACAGACATAAAGGGAGAAAATGATGGAAACACAATCATAATAAGAGAATTTAACACCCCACTAACATCATTGGACAGATCTTCCAGAGAGGAAATCAGTAAAGCTATAGAGATAGTAAATGACACAATGGAACAGTTGGCCTTGGTTGATATTTTTAAGACATTACACCCACAACAAAGAGAATATGCATTTTTTTCAAGTGCACACAGAACATTCTCTATGATAGATCATATACTTGGGCACACACACACACACACACACAAAAGCCTCAATGAATTTAAGAGAATATAAATTATTTCAAGTATCTTTTCTGACCACAATGCCATGAAACTAGAAATCAACCACAGAAAAACAAAGGAGGAAAAACAAAAAAAAGACAGCATGGAAATCAAACAACTAACAAAAAACAGTGGTCAATGATGAAATCAAAGAAGAAATTTAAAAAATGGAAAACCCACACAAAATCCATGGGAGACAGCAACAGCAGTCCTATAAGGGAAGTTCAAAGTGATACATAACTTCCTCAAAAAAGAAAATTCTCAGGTAAACTATCTAACCTATCACCTACAAGAATTAGAAAAAGAAGAGCAAACAAAACCTAAAGTCAGCAGAAGAAAGAAATTAATAAAGATCAGGGAGGAAATAATTAAAATAGAGATTTTTTTTTAAAAAAAGCAGCAACAACAGAAAAAAATCAATCAAGCCAAGAGCTGGCTTTTTGAGACTAAACAAAATTGACAAACCTATGGCCAGGTTCACCAAGATGAAAAGAGGAAGAACACAAATACACAAACTAAGAAAGAATAAAGGAGAAATTTCAACCAACACCACAGAAATTTAAAAAAAAAAAGCCATAAGCTAATACTATGTACAACCATATGGAAACAAATTGGACAACCTAGAAGAAATGGACAAGTTTCTAGAAATATACAGTCCACCAAGAGTGAATCAAGAAGAAACAGACTACTTGAACGGACTGATCACACAAAATGAAACAGAATTATCAATAAACAATCTTGCTGCAAACAAAAGTCCAGAAATAGGTGGCTTCACTGGGGAATTCTACCAAACATAAAAAGAACTCATACTGGTCTTTCTCAAACTCTTCCGAATGATTGAAAAGGAAGGAGTACTCCCAAACTAATTCTATGAAGCCACCATCACCCTGATACCAAAACCAGACAAAGACACTACCAAAAAAGAAAATTACAGCCCAATATCACTGATAAACATAGATGCAAAAATTCTTACCAAAATATTAGCAAATAGAATCCAACAGCACATAAAAAAGATCATACACCATGATCAAGTTGGATTCATCCCAGGAATACCAGGATGGTTCAACATAAGCAAATCAATCAATGTGATACACCAGATCAACAAAACAAAGGACAAAAGCTGCATGATCATCTCAATAGATATACAAAAAGCATTTGATAAAGTTAAACACCCATTTTTGATGAAACCTCTTACCAAAGTGGGTATAGAAGGAATATATCTCTACATAATAAAAGCTATTTATGACAAACCCACAGGCAGCATAATACTCAACAGTGAAAAACTGAGACTTCCCACTAAATTCTGGAACAAGACAAGGATGCCCATACTCACCATTTCTATTCAACAGTCTTGGAAGTCTTAGCCACAGCAATCAGGCAAGAAAAATTCATAAAATTAATCCAAACTGGAAGAGAAGAGGTAAAACTGTCACTATATGCAAATGACATACTATATAAAAAAACCCCAAAAGCTCCACAAAAAAGCTTCTAGAGCCGATAAAAGAATTCATCAAGGTAGCAGGTTATAAGATTAATATACAAAAATCAGTTGCATTTCTTTATACTAACATGAATTAGCAGGAAAAGAAAGTAAAGAAACAATCCCTTTTAAAATTGCATTCAAAACAATAAAATACTTAGGAATAAATCTGAACAAGACAGTGAAAGACTTGTACATGGAGAACTAAAAAACACTGATTAAGAAAATTAAAGATGACTTAAAGAAATGGAAAGATATCACATGCTCTTGAATTTAAAGAATCAATATTATTAAAATGGACATACTTCCCAAGGCAATCTACAGATTTAATGTGATCCCTGTCAAATTAACCAGGACATATTTCAAAGAACTAGAACAAATAATCCTCAAATTTCTGTGGAATCACAAAAGATCCAGAATTGCCAAAGCATTATTGAAAAAAAAAAAAAAAAAACAAAGAAGCTGGATCAATAACCCTCCCAGACTTCAGATAATTCTACAGAGCTACCATAATCAAAATAGTGTGGTATTGACATAAAATCAGATATATAGATCAATGGAACAGAATAGAGAGCCCTGAAACAAATCCATACACATATGTTCAATTAAACTTTGACAAAGGAGGCAAGAATATTCAATGGAGAAAAGGCAGTCTGTTCAGCAAGTGATGTTGGAAAAACTGGATAGCAGCATGTAAATCAGTGGAGTTAGAACACTCTCTCACACCAGAAAGAAAAATAAACTCAAAATGGCTTAAAGACTTGAATATCAGACAAGACATGATAAATCACCTAGAAGAAAACATAGGCAAAACATTCTCTGACATGAATCGTAGTAATGTTCTCCTAGGGCAGTCTACCCAGGCAATAAAAATAAAACCAAAAATCAACAAATGGGACCTAATTAAACTTATAAGCTTTTGCACAACAGAGGAAACCATAAGCAAAACAAAATGATAACCTACAGAATGGAAGAAAATATTTGCAAATGATGTGACTGACAAAGGTTTAATTTCCAAAATATATAAATAGCTCATGCAACTTAATAACAACAATAACAACAACAAAAAACAAACAACCTAATCCAAAACTTGGACAGAAGACCCAAATAAGCAGTTCTCCAATGAAGACATACAACTGCCCAATAAGTACATGAAAAAATGCTCTATATCAATAATTATCAGAGAAATGCAAATCAAGACTACAATTAAGCATCCCCTTACACCAGTCAGAATGGTCATCATTCAAAAGTCCACAAATGATAAATGCTGGAGAGGGTGTGGAGAAATGGGATCCTTCCTACACTGCTGGTGGGAATGCAGTTTGGTGCAGTCATAATGGAAAACAGTATGGAGATTTCTCAAAAAACTAAAAATAGACTTATCATATGATCCAGCAATCCCACTCCTGGACATATATCTGGAGGGAATTCTCACTTGAAAAGATACACGCACCTCAATGTTCATGGACGTGGAAGCAACTTAAATATTTATGGATAGAATACTGGATGAAGAAGTTGTGGTATATTTATACATTGGATTACTACTCAGCTATAAAAAAGAATAAACTAATGCCATTTTCAACAACACGATTGGATCTAGAGATCATCATTCTAAGTGAAGTAAGCCAGAAAGAGAAAGAAAAATAACATATGAAATCACTCATATGTCTAATCTAAAAAAAAAAAAAAACAAAAACAAAAAAGAAGAAGAAGAAGAAAAGAAAAGACACTAATGAGCTCATTTACAAAACAAAAACAGACTTGCAGACATAGTAAACAATCTTATGGTTACCAGGGAAAGTAAGTGGGAAGAGATAATTTGGGAAGTTTGAGATTTACAAATATTAGCCACTATATATAAAAATAGATAAAATAGAAACAAATTTCTTCTGTATAGCACAGGGAACTATATTCAATATCTTGTAATAACCTGTAATGAAAAAGAATATGAAAGTGAATAAATGTGGCTATGTGTGTGTATGTATATATATATATATATATATATATATATATATATATATATATATATAATATATATCACATTGTGCTGTACACCAGAAATTGATACATTGTAAGTGACTATACTTCAATTAAAAAAAAAAGATTCACTGAGACAGACTGTCCAGATTTCTCAACATTTCCATAGGATTTTGCTTTAGATTCAAAAGACCATGACTATTTCACTTAGAGACTATTAGATGAGTATGAGACTTTGTGATTATCAACTCTACCCTACACTTTTATAGCTAAATCTTAACTTAAATCTATTTATCCTGACTCTTATGCCTATATTTGTTGTCTTAACATGATGAAACCACTATTAGTTGATGTTTGTGGGAATAGGTTGTTGTTTTAGATAGTGGGAACATTATTTTGGAGTTAGCATTTTGTCCATAGTTGGTTATATGTTTATGCAGGGAGAGAGAAGTTTTAATTCATATTCTAAAGGATACAATACCAGAAATGCTTATGCCCTGTGGAATACAAAATTTGCTTATGAGGACATTGGAATCATCCAAACTGTCTTTGAAATATGTGTTTATCTTCTTTTGAGAGTTAATTTTTATGCAATCACAAACTTAATTGCAACGTACAATTAGTAGGCAGGTGTCTTCCTTAGTGAGCCATCCAAATTCAATAGGATCTAATGGCTATTTGATTGGCAACATCAATACAATATGTCTTTTCAAGCATAAACTTGTATCATGCATAGCCGTTTAAAAAATTAACACAAATTATGTTTTAAGCCAAAGGGTTAATCGTTGTCTCTTCTTTCAGAATAGAATTGAGAATATTTGTTCAGGCAACTGTGAGATATGTTGTTTGGTGCCTGGGTTGCTGTGATTAAAACAATGCAGTGCCATCAGCCTGGTACATGTCACTAACACTGAATTCATTTTTTAGAGCAAAACCATACACCCATCTTCCATTGCAATTACTGCAGAGGAGGAGAGATTGAGAAGTAAAAATGAAGCATTTCAAGGATGAATGGGCACTGAAAATTGGTAAAGTGGCAGGAAAGTCCACGTTTGAAGAATGAAGAAGAGACTACATAGAAAAAGCCACTTGGAAAACATGAAAAAAATGATATTTTGAAGAAACATCTGTTTGCTGTTGCTAAAATATTTTAGCATTTAAATGTTCTTATTTGGGCTCTGAAGTTAACACTTCCCTGAAGTCGTTCACACCTTTGCTATTACTCCTGTTCAGCTACAGATCATTTTAGGCAAGGCTGATTTTAACAAGAAAATGGTGCATTTATTTATAGTGAGTGGAGTACTTTAAAAGTACTAGGCTTTTGTGAAATTTTAGAATCTGAGGAAAATAGAAATACTATGGAAATTTCTTTAAAATACCAGAATGGCATCATCCACTGGAAATTACAACCTGATTAAGGTCATTAGAAAATTCAGTTATTAAAAAAAAAATCACTCACTATACTAGTGGGTTTTCTATGACACTGTAGAGTCTCTATCCATAGTGAATCATATAATCCCAACATCATTTAACACACTATTTTACATCTTTCTCTTTCACTCACTTGCTCTTGCTCTCACTTTCTCTTTTTATTCTCTATGCCCTCTCTCCTCTCTTCAATCCTCTTTTCATTCTTTTATTTCTCTTTTTTTCCTGTTTCTTATCTTTTTAAAATTTCACATTATTTAACTGTGTCCCTATTAAAAGAATCAACTTGTTAATGAGATTCTGTTCATACTCTCTGTTATCTCCCTCATTAAAGTAGCTAATATTTTGGAATTTTATAGTTCTGAAATATCTTACCATTTCAGATGCAATTATAATGAGCAATGAAGGTACCTTGGTATTATAAATGTATGTATTTTGAAAATGCCAAACTAACAGGCCAAATTGATACAGATTTATAGGTTTTGTTTCATTATTTAACTGAATAAAGTCCTCCAAATGAAAATCATAAATATGAAGTTGAGTCCTTTTGTTTTAAATGGTAAGTATTGATGTTGTAAAGGAACACTGTCTTGATACATTAATTACTACCTCTTGTCAAAAGTATGACAATGGAGTCTCCTAATGGAAAAGAATATAAACAGTATTTGGGTAATTTATGGACTAAAATCATAATATGTATTAGAGAAGGAAGACTGCTTGTTTTACACATTTGAGGCAGACACCAGTTTTCAAAAAATAAAGACTCATGAATAAAATGGATGCAGGTTTGTTTTTCATTCAATATTTTTGTACAGGCAAATTAAGAAAAGGAAAGTGACTAATGTAAGTTAATGTTAGAACAGGCAGGTAGCTAGACGTGAGCCAAGAAAAGGGGATGCAGGCCAAATGGCAGGAATTGGGAAAAAAGAAAGGCAAAGGCCAAATGCAGGAAACCATACATCCTGTGAACAACAAGGGTCCCTGGGCAGAGAAAGAAAAGGAGGAACCATTGGGCTGATAAGCAGTCACACATTTTGTGGTGACAAGTAGCCTGGAGGCTGACAAAGAAAGATGGAGAAAAACTAGAATTTCCAGTGTTCAAATGTAACCTTTTGTTCATTATGCTCTCATTTCAGTAAAATTAGCCTTGCAGATTAGAGGTACTCATCATGCACTGATGTCCTGACACTTTTGATTCAAACTAAATAAGGACAAAAATCCCTCCATCATTTAGGAATGTGAACCTGGGATGAAAATCAGGGAATACTACTCCAAACCCTTCCCTCCCCAGTGAACTTCCTACCCATTCAACCCATTCATTTTTACACTGTATGTAACCTACTTGCCAAAAAACTCAGGGCAGCTGCTCCCCTGAGCCTGCACACTCTCCCCTTGAGGGTGTACTATCTATCCTGTAATAAATGCTGACTTTACTTTCTTAACCTCTGTGTATTGTCTCTGAATCCTTTCTGCAGTGGGACAAGAACTTGATACCAGCAACAGTAAGAAAATATTAGTAAGGATGATGAAAATATTATGTAAGGACCACATAAACTCATGAATGATGTGGAAACAGAGACAAACACAAATATTGCTGATTATGTATGTTACATACAAGATTACGTGTG
Organism: Vicugna pacos; assembly: GCF_048564905.1. Lineage (NCBI taxonomy): Eukaryota > Metazoa > Chordata > Mammalia > Artiodactyla > Camelidae > Vicugna > Vicugna pacos. The sequence goes on from NC_133000.1 coordinate 39,302,789, forward strand.
GATTGAACCTATGTTATCATGGCACTAGTTGCCAATCCAAATCCTTATCCCCTGAGCCACTGTCCAGCCTGAACTGAACAGAGGACCCAAGGGTCATGCTGCAGCACCTGCTCAACTCACCCTAGAGAATGCAGTTAGGAAATACAACACTAATCCTTGGATGATAGTCTGCCATAGTTACAGAGACAGTCTTCAAAGTATGTGAAGAGTTATTATACATAAATGTAACATATATAAGCAAAATACATGAATAGAGATAAATAGGTGATGAATAAGAAAATGAACTTTTCCTTTGAGTCACAAATAAAGAACATTTATAGTCCTTCCTTTTCTTAACCTTAAATAATGTCCCAATGCCTAATAGATCTACAAATGTACTGCATCTATTACTCAGAGTAAAGTTCTGTAAGTAATAAACACAAGTTCGACTAAACTGGTGATGTTTTTGCTGTGAAGCAAAAATACTGAAGATAAGCCAATTATTACAGATGTCAAAATGGAAAGAGTACAAAGCTACAATCCTCAAAGTACGAAAATAGTTTATTGAGGTTTGGGGAACAGAGGAGCAGAGGCAGAGTAATATATCATGCATGAAGTCAATGTGATTATGATTTTTTTGATCTTCACGCTTTTTCAAATAGATTTACATTAGGCTAAAAATATGCTTTGCACTTAGATTACAGAAGATTGGTTCTAAACTAGTTTTTTTTGTTTCCTTTTAACTTATCTGCCAACTTCATTATTTTCTTATTCATTCTCTTATCTGATTCTTATTCCTATTTGACCCATGTTTTTATTTTTCATCATTTACCTTTGCCTTTTTCATTGTTTCACCACTGGTCACTGCTAAGCAAAGCAAAAAGGCATACACACATGTACAATCATAATTCTATCTGTATCTGCATCCAAATGTATTATTAAGTTAGTCCAAGATTACTGAATCCTGATAAATCCAGATATAGCAATTGTATATTCATTCATTATATCAGTAATCCACATTTCTTCTTTGCTTTTGGGAAAATTATTCAATATCCTTCCTGTATGAGAAAACTTCTGAAAGAGAAGCAGTAAATGACTAGAATGTAAAACAGAGAACCTGGTGAATGAGGTTGTACAGGAGCCAAAGCTATACAATGGCTTATGGTGGCCATATGGGTTAATTTTTAAGCTCATCTTCAATGCAACCCTTTTATACTTTGCTGTGTAGTGCTGAGGCTGGGACTCTGGAAAAGACATTCAGCTTTTCCAGCAGTCTTCTAGTTAGGCTCTGCTAACAGAGGGCCCCAAAGGAGACCCAAATACTAGAGGAAGAGGAAGGGACATTCTGCTTCCTGCAGAACTTCAGTGGTGGTTCTTTACCCTGCCAGTGGCTCAGCAGTAGTTGGCTCCAGTTTTGTTAGACAGTTAAATAAGTAGGGTCACTAGGCAGATAAGGTGGAGGAGAGGGAGAGTAGTATAGAAGATGGCAACATGCCCTCTTTTAGCATAAAGGGCTGTACTTCCTGTGTACTTCCACTACTACGTGGTAGCAACAAGAACCTAGCTGGACATAATCTAATGCTCATTGCAATATAATTAGCACTAGGTTTAGCCCCCACTCCCTCTGGGCTTTACTGTGTGCATTATGGGCAAGGAAATGCACAAAAGAGGATGAGCATGACTAAGCATTCCAGGGAAAAGAGCTGTCACTCAATCAAAAGATCACCTCTAAGGGAGGATATAAGAGAAGGGACAAACATAAATGACAAATGCTGGAGGGGCTGTGGAGAAAAGGGAACCCTCATACACTGCTAGGGGGAATGCAGTTTGGTGCAGCCACTGTGGAAAACAGTATGGAGATTCCTCAAAAGACTAGGAATAGACTTAGCATGTGACCCTGGAATCCTGCTCCTGGGCATATATCCAGAAGGATCGCTACTTCAAAGTGAAACCTGTACCCCAATGTTCATAGCAGCACTATTTGCAATAGCCAAGACATGGAAACAGCCAAAATGTCCATCAAAAGATGACTGGATAAAGAAGAAGTGAAGTATTTATACAATGGAATACTATTCAGCCATTAAAATGACAACATAAAGCCATTTGCAGCAACATGGATGCTCCTGGAGAATGTCATTCTAAGTGAAGTAAGCCAGAAAAAGAAAGCAAAATACCATATGAAATCACTCATATGTGGAACCTAAAAAACAAAAACAAACAAAAACACCCATAAATATAAAGCAGAAACAGACTCATAGACATAGAATACAAACTTGTGGTTGCCAGAGGGGAGGAGACTTGGGAAGGGACAGAATAGGAGTTCAAAATTTGTAGATACTGACAAGAATATGAAGAGTAGATAAACAAGTTTATACTGTATAGCCCAGGGAAATATATACAAGATCTTGTGATAGCTTATGGTGAAAAAGAATGTGACAAAGAACATATGTATGTTCATGTAAAATTGAAAAATTGTGTTCTGCACTGGAATTTGACACATTGTAAACTGACTACAACTGAATAAAAAAAAAAATAAGAGAAGGGACAAAGAAAGACCACTGATACCCACTCTTGGATCAACCCGCATTCCAGTTTTGAAGGTGTACTTTTGCTTTGCTAGTAAAATCTTTAAAATCTTTTGCTACACAACCGTTTTGTCTCTCGTCAGAATTCTTCTCTTCTAGGCAAGACAAGAACAGAGGCTTTTTCCCTTCTCCTTCTGGGATAACAGTTTGAGTTTCCTGTATTCCCAGAAGCCCCTCACCTTCCTTCAGATGAATAAGTCACAGCCTATTGATCCCCTTTCTCGGAAGTCCAGTGCCCAGCTCTACAGGGCCCCTCCTCCCAGACTGTGAGGCTTAATAATTGCTACCCTGCCCACTGTAGTGATATCAGCTGCTTCAGTTACCATCTTAGTGTCCCTTTTTGTCTTTTCATTTCTCTACTACTGGATTGTTTCTTATATGAAATTCTCTTTGTTAAAATAATGATGTTGTCTCTGATCTCTTGACTGGACCTTGTGTGATATACTGTTTCTAATTTTAGGCCATTAGCTCCTAGATACTAATAGTTAGTAGAAGATAAAACCTGGAAGTTAATTTCTTTCTTCAACTCCCTTGCATGTACAGTTTCCCTCAGAAAACACACTGGATCATAAGACTGATTTATAGTATTTTCCTCAGTTAAAATGTCTGTATCCCACAGGTGCCCTACTGGTTTTTATTTCAACATATATCATTGTTGTAAAACAAAAAGGCTCATTTGCTTTGTAATCTGCTTCAAGTAATTGTATTTGAAAAAGGATAGATTGGAGCTTATAAAGCTACTGTAGTGAGAGATATTTAGGTAGAAAAAAATGACATAAACCCACTAAATAAGAATGTTATGCAAGGCAGCATTTAAATCATTCATTCATTCAAAAATAAACCAAGATTATGTGACACACATGATTTTTCAAGGCATGAAAAACAGTTCTTATTTTCAAAGATTTTATATTTCATGTAGAGGAGACTTGATACTAGATCACATGATGTTGAAAATATATCAAACACACACTTTGTCTTTTTTTTTTTTTAATACCAAAGCAGTAGGAATGTAGGACACATATGTAGGAAAAAAAGTAAAAAGAGTATGAAAAGTAGTATATAGTATTACTGGAAGCATCAAGGAGGACACAGATCTTTCAACAAGCAATCTGATGTTGTAATGATGATAGTAATTTTCTGAGAATACAGAGCAAATATCAGAAATAGCCATCCTTAATAGAGCCTAAAAAAGCACAAAATTTAAATGAGTAATTTATGTGGATATTTATTCTTCTAAGATTATCTAGTGTTTCATAAGAAAACAACAACAATAGCAACTACAAAACAGTAGTTTAAGGCAACAGCAATCATTTATTTTGTTCCTGAATCTGCAACTTAAGACAGCCATCTCTGCTTTAATCAATTTGAAATGCAACATCTACATTTTGGCTAGAAGACAACTAAGAAGATATATTCAAATAGTAGGTAACTTGGTGCTGGCAATTAGATGGAAGCTTGGCTGCAGTTAGAGTAGGACACAGGTTCCCCTCTACATGACCCACTTCTCATGGGGAAGCTTGAGCTTCCTCACAAGGTGGTGGCTGAGTTCCAAGAATAGGTATTCTAAGAGATAGGAAGTAGATGCTGCCAGTCTTGTAAGGCATTGACCCAGAAATGAGTACAGCCCACTTCTGTATTCTTTTTGGTTAATTAGTCATAAAGCCCTCATAGATTTAAAGGGAGAGACCACAAATCCCACTTTTTATTGGGAGGATTGTCCAAGAATGTGAAGCTATCTTTAACATAACATATATTCATTCTGTGATATTTGTACATATCTCTTAAGCTAGCATATACTCAGGTTATCAGTTTAAACATGTCAACATCAAAATATTAGGAGCAGCTTACAATTTAAAACTATGTCCAGAGATTGCATAATTCATTTTAAAAAATTCATTAGCTATATCCATGGATGGTACCTCCAAAAATGGGCATAGGCATGTCAGGAAGAAAAATTTCTCTACCCTTCTAGGTTCTTCTGACTGGTTTAAGAATTAAATTGACCTGAGACAGTTGAATGAGAGAACATCAAACAAACATTTAATGAGACAGAAGCAAGATGGCGGAGTAGAAGGAGGCTTGTAGCTCACCCTCTCCCACAAATACACCAAAACTCACATCCACAGACCCACTCAGCCAGCCAGAGCACCTGTGGAACTCTGACAGAACATTGCCCTCTTTGAAAGACAAAGACGCCAAAAATCTGGTAGGAGAAAAGGAAAAAAGAAAGAAGAAAAAGCAAAACAGAGTGGGATTTGTCCGTGGGGAGGGAGTGGCAAAGGAGGAATAGTGCTAGTTTGCTGGGTCTCCCCCCACCAGTGGAGAGGCCAATGGGACTGAGGGGGGAGCCTCCAAGTCTCAAATCTGCCCTAAGCACCCCTTGACTGACAGAACTAAGTTAAACAGGCACAAAGTGTCCCTGCAACACCCAGCCTGAGTCGTTAGCTGGCAGCTGAGGGCTGGAACAGGCTGCCTGACCCAGGTGGAGGACTGGGGTGGCTGCACTGAGGCAGCCCCAGGGGACTGCAGGGTGCTATATGCTGTGGCTGAGAGGGGATATGGAGCAGAACAACCTCAGTCCCCCATAAATTGTGAAAAAGCAAAGAAACACGGCTGGTATGACCTGGGGGGAGGGACGCCACAGAACCTTCGTCTCCTCAGACCCACAGAACCATTACTGGAGCTTCTCGTGAGAAGAGAGGCATGGTGCAGCCACAGCCACCATATCCCCCAGTGCACAGCACTGGGGTCGGGGCAGGGCTGAGACCTGAATCCACACCAGGGGCTCTGCAACCTCCTGGGTAGGACTAAGACTTGTTTACAACCCAAGGAAGATAAGATCTTTCTGCCCTGGTACCTCAGAGAGCTCGCACTGCCAAGACGAACAAGGAGCTGAGATTTGGCACAGAGCAGGGGCGGGGCTTTTCCACAGCCTTCCCTGAGTCTGCCTATGGAGCACCGACTCGAGGCAGAGAAGGCAGCTGCACAGAACAGTGGAGCGACAGGCACTGGGAGAGGGCAGGCAGCCACCTGCCTTTCTGGAAGGAATGCAGCACCGGACCACGGTGCTGGGAGGGGGAGTGACACGCCTGCCCACCTATGCCAGAGAGATATGAGCAATATGAAGAATCAGAGGAACCACTCTCAATTAAAACATCAAGAGAAATCCCCTGAAAGCATGATCAAGGAAATAGACATTGATGGCCTACTAGATCAAGATTTCAAAAAAGGAGTGGTCAAAGTACTGAATGAACTAAAAGAAATAGTGCTTAGAGATATATAATATGTCAAGAATGAACTAGAAGCTATAAGAAGAACCAAGTAGAATTAGTAAACTCATTTGCTGAGATGAGAGCAGACCTAAAGGCTGTACAAAGCAGGCTAGATAATGCAGAGGAACAAATAACTGACCTAGAAGACAGGATAACAGAAAGCACCCAATCAGAACAGCTGAGAGAAAAACAAATAAAAAAACAATGAAAACAATATAAGGGACCTATGAGATAATATATAGTGCACCAATCTATGCATAATAGGGGTTCCAGAAGGGGAAGGAAGAACAAAGGGGATTGAAAAGGTATTTGAAGAAATCATGACTGAAAACTTCCCAAACCTAAAGAAAGAATCAGATACAAGTACAGGAGGCTCAGAATGTCCCAAACAGGAAGATCCCAAACAGACCCACACTGAGACATATCATAATCAAGATGGCCAGAGTCAAGGATAAAGAAATAATCCTAAAGGCAGCAAGAGAAAAACAAAGAGTGGTTACAAGAGAACGCCATAAGGCTCTCAGCTGATTTATCTACACAAACACTACAGGCCAGAAGGGAGTAGCAGGATATATTCAAAGTCCTGAATGAAAAAAAGATGCAGCCTAAGATACTCTATCCAGCAAGCTATCCTTTAAAATAGAAGGAGACATAAAGAATTTCACAGACAAGCAAAACCTAAGAGTTTAGCAACAGTAAACCCATGCTAAAAGCAATGTTGACAGGTCTGCTGTAAATAGAAAAGAAGCAGAATGCTACAGAAATGAGAAACTCACAACTGGAAAGGTGATAACTGCCATGAATTACAAATAGAATAAATACAAAATTGTAAAAGGAGACATCTAAATCATCAAGAGTCAGAGAGGGAAGCAAGGAAAGCCACTGTGGAAAACAATATGGAGATTCCTCAATAAACTAGGACTAGACTTACCACATGACCCAGGAATTCCACTCCTGGGCATGTGTCCAGAAGGAACCCTACTTCAGAATGACACCTGCACACCAATGTTCATACAGCACTATATACAATAGCCAAGACATGGTAACAGCCTAGATGTCCATCAACAGATGACTGGATGAAGAAGAAGCGGTATATTTGTATGATGGAATGCTACTCAGCCACAAAAACCAACAACATAACACCATTTGCAGCAACATGGATGTCCCTGGAGAATGTCATTCTAAGTGAAGTAAACAAGAAAGAGAAAGAAAAATACCATATGAGATTGCTCATATGAGGGATCTAAAAAAAAAAAGAAACCAGAAATATAAAACAGAAACAGACTCATAGACATAGAATACAAACTTGTGGTTGCCAAGGGGTTGGGGGGTGGGAAGGGATAGACTGGGACTTTAAAATGCAGAATACATAAACAAGATTATACTGTATAGCACAGGAAAATATATACAAGATCTTGTGATATCTCATAACAAAAAAAAGTGACAATGAATATATATATATGTTCATGTATAACTGAAAAATTGTGCTCTACACTGGAATTTGACACAACATTGTAAAATGACTATTACTCAATATAAAAAATGTTAAAAAGTAAATTAATTAATAAACAAACATTTAATAATATGTATACACAGGAGTGACCAAGGAAAAGTGAGTAACAGCTCTCCAAAATACTCAAAGCCCTCACCCTGAACTGAATCTTCAGCTAAAGACAGAAGAGGATTTTAGGGGGTAGTAGTTTGGGACTTCAAAGAAGGGAAAGATATTTCACATGGATATGGAAAATCAAATGTTTAGTAAACATATGTTTAATGGGCCATGCAGAGAAAATGAGACACAAAGGGATTTTAACAAACAGACTGCTAGGTACATATCTGTCTACACACCTAGTTCACAATATAGTTACCTATGGTGATAGCCGCCTTCCTGAAACAGGTCCTCTTTCTGTATTCTTTTAGGCAATTAGGGGGAAGATCAATTGTTCTTCCTGAGTCTTTTGGGCCTTAAAAATCATCAACCTAAATTCATCTTCATGCCAAGGAGATACACTTTGGAGTGGCAATTTTTACTCCCTTACAGGGACTTGCTGCTACATTTTGATCCAGTAACTCCTAAAAATCCTACCCACAGATGAGTAAGACAAGAAAACAAAAAGGTACTTGAACTTTTTTCTATTCCATTCCTCTTGTTTTAGTATTTTAAAAAGTCACAGCGTGTATTTGACATATGACTTATCATTACTGCTGTTTTCTTAACCATTTCCATCTACCTTTCTATAATATAAACTCCACTATTGGCAAGAGTTGCCTTGCAATGTATTTTATAACTAATAGTGGTAAGTTGCTAAAGTAATATTAATAATGAAAATGAGGTGGGGTGGGTATAGCTCACTGGTAGAGTGTGTGCCTAACACGTACAAGGTCCTGGGTTCAATCTTTAGTATCATTGTTATAAAAAATAATAAATAAATAAACCTGATTACCCCCTCTAACTTTTTTTAAATAAAATGAGCTATAGTAGATTTACAAGGTGATAATTATTCTCAATTAATTATTGATTCTAAGGGAAACAGTATATGCATAACAAATTGGATATTATTGGAGAATTTTTTTAAGTATTTTTTCACTGATAGTCTTTGTTGCTTACCATAATGTTAATTCTGCTTAAGCTGTTGATTTAAGGAAATTTTATGAGATTTACTTCATATCAACTGAGGGGAAGGAGAAATGAATGGGGTTATAAATGAAAAAATATTGATCATGCATTGATGATTGGAAGTTAATTAAACCATTCATTATATATTTGTCTAAAATTTCCCATAATAAAAATTTAGATACAGAAGTTTGATTCATAAAAATAATTAACAAAAGGCATATCAGTAATACTGATATGGTTTCATTCTCTGAAAAGAAGTTCTTAAACATTGCAAATCCTAAAAGAGGTTGAGAACATCAAAGTTGAATCGCTATTTAGTTTAATGATAACCTCCAACAATTTTTTTTTTACATTTTTATTGACTTATACTCACTTTACAATGCTGTGTCAAATTCCAGTGTTCAGCACAATTTTTCAGTCATTCATGGATATATACACACTCATTGTCACATTTTTTCTCTGTGATTTATCATAACATTTTGTGTATATTTCCCTGTGCTATACAGTGTAATCTTGTTTATCTATTCTACAATTTTGAAATCCCAGTCTATCCCTTCCCACCCTCCACCCCCCAGTAACCACAAGTCTGTATTCTCTGTCTGTGAGTCTATTACTGTCCTGTATTTATGCTTTGTTTTTGTTTGTTTTTGTTTTTGTTTTTTAGATTCCACATATGAGTGATCTCATATGGTATTTTTCTTTCTCTTTCTGGCTTACTTCACTTAGAATGACATTCTCCAGGAGCATCCATGTTGCTGCAAATGGTATTATGTTGTCAGTTTTTATGGCTGAGTAGTATTCCATTGTATAAATATATCACATCTTCTTTATCCAGTCACCTGTGGATGGACATTTAGGCTGTTTCCATGTTTTGGCTATTGTAAATAGTGCTGCTATGAACATTGGGGTGCAGGTGTCATCCTGAAGTAGATTTCCTTCTGGATACAAGCCCAGGAGTGGGATTCCTAGGTCATATGGTAAGTCTATTCCTAGTCTTTTGAGGAATCTCCACACTGTTTTCCATAGTGGCTGCACCAAACTTCATTCCCACCAGCAGTGTAGGAGGGTTCCCTTTTCTCCACAGCCTCTCCAGCATTTGTCATTTGTGGATTTTTGAATGACGGCCATTCTGACTGGTGTGAGGTGATACCTCATTGTAGTTTTGATTTGCATTTCTCTGATAATTAGTGATATTGAGCATTTTTTCATGTGCTTCTTGATCATTTGTATGTCTTTCTTGAAGAATTGCTTGTTTAGGTCTTCTGCTCATTTTTGGATTGGGTTGTTTATTTTTTTCTTATTGAGTTGTATGAGCTGCTTATATATTTTGGAGATCAAGCCTTTGTCGTTTTCACTTGCAAAATTTTTCTCCCATTCTGTAGGTTTTCTTCTTGTTTTACTTCTGGTTTCCTTTGCTGAGCAGAAGCTTGTAAGTTTCATTAGGTCCCATTTGTTTATTCTTGCTTTTATTTCTTCTAGGAGAAAATTTTTGAAATGTATGTCAGATAATGTTTTGCCTATGTTTTCCTCTAGGAGGTTTATTGTATCTTGTCTTATGTTTAAGTCTTTAATCCATTTTGAGTTGATTTTTGTATATGGTGTAAGGGTGTGTTCTAGCTTCATTGTTTTACATGCTGCTGTCCAGTTTTCCCAACACCATTTGCTGAAGAGACTGTCTGTATTCCATTGTATATTCTTGCCTCCTTTGTCAAAGATGAGTTGACCAAAAGTTTGTGGGTTCATTTCTGGGCTCTCTATTCTGTTGCATTGGTCTCTATGTCTGTTTTGGTACCAATACCATGCTGTCTTGATGACTGTAGCTCTGTAGTATTGTCTGAAGTCTGGGAGAGTTATTCCTCCAGCCTCTTTCTTTCTCTTCAGTAATGCTTTTGCAATTCTAGGTCTTTGATGGTTCCATATAAATTTTATTATGATTTGTTTTAGTTCTGTGAAATAAGTCCTGGGTAATTGGATAGGGATTGCATTCAATCTGTAGATTGCCTTGGGCAGTGTGACCTTTTTAACAATATTGATTCTTCCAATCCAAGAGCATGGAATATCTTTCCATTTTTTAAAGTCTTCTTTAATTTCCTTCATCAATGGTTTATAGTTTTCTGTGTATAATTCTTTCACCTCCTTGGTTAGATTTATTCCCAGATATTTTATTACTTTGGGTGCTATTTTAAAGGGGATTGTTTCTTTACTTTCTTTTTCTGTTGATTTATCATTAATGTAAAGAAATGCAACTGATTTTTGAACGTTAATTTTGTAACCTACTACCTTGCTGAATTCCAACAATTATGAAGAAGCTAACATGTATTGCTTAATCAAAGAGAAGAAACTTAAGACATGCTAACATATTTCATATCTAATGGTCATTTAAAAATCTATGAAACCTAACTATTCAGTTTCTCTTATTCCTTGTAAAAAGCCTATGTTTAAACATGAAAATTTAGTCCCGTTCGGCAGTAAAAGAATAGTCTTCAACATGTAAATCGATGCAAGGCTGTCACACAAGGCCTGCAGCCAAACAGACTAAAACAATATGACCAAAGGTGATATTATGTTTCACATATTAATGAAGCGTTACTTTAGGAATAAAAGAGGAACCATTTAAATATTAACACTATCTGTCCAGTATATCAGAACAAACACCTTCCTTCATACATATTCAAATTCTAGGAATATGATAAAGTATTCCAACATCAGGCTTGATTCTTCCCATAATAGACAAGGATAATCCGTCATAGAACAGTACCTTCCTCCACTGCAGTTTCACCATTTGGTATGAACTATAACATGAGATAGAAAATAATAGTACTTTGTTTTCTTTTCCAGTGGGTAAGATAACACATTTTGTATCCATACTCAGAAAAAAAAGTACTTGTGTTTATGTATACTTATTTACACCCTAGCTCATTTAGTCAATAAAAAATGTGCTAAATGTTTTTCATACCTGCAGTACTCAGTTATCTGCTTTGGGAAGAAAGCCTACTTATAAAGTAGAAGACATGGCATAAGAGAATTGAAAGTAACAGAAAGAAAATTTTAGACTTTATGAAAATGGACTATGCTTTCTCTTTTGCAGTGCCTACCTATTTTCTGGAGCTTCACACTCATGAGAAAAAAGATGAGAATTGTGGAATTGTGGGACTGTGATAGTTTCTGTTGGTCTTGTAATCCTTAGGATAATAGTCATTGTTCAAAGGGATAAAATCCAGTGGAATTTTCCTTCTCATTTGCTGAGCAGTCCAATGTGAGTTTTCACTAAGCACCATCTAGGAGGCAATTCAGGGAGTCAAATTCCTTCCAAATTTTGTCTTCATCATCATGTCTCTTCAAAAGTAACTATTTCAATGAGCATGAGAAAAGGAGGCTAATTTTCTTATAACTTCAGCCCCCAAATGATACATATAGCATCCAAGAGCTGTTCCCCTGATGGTGGCATTGCTGAGTCCACTCTAGTGTCCCTGCTGGTCCTTTGTGCCCCTTCTGGGATAGGCTCAGAGTATGGTGGTGCCAGATACCTGGAGGAAGTGAGGATGGAGGAAGGGAAGGAAAGCATGAAGGAAGGGACACCAGAGCCCAGCCAGCCAAGGATGGGTGGACAGAGTGACTGAAGGATGCTTTGCACAGACTGTCATGAACTGATACCTCTGGCACTCTGACTATTACTCTTTTCCCAGCCCCTTTCTGGCCCACTGGGCACAAGACAAATCATGGCACATTATTTGATGATCTTAAAAAAAAATCTGCAACACTAAATAGTGGTAGAAATTCCATTTTTACAAATGGATGGAGAATGACATCACCAAGATGGCAGAGTAGGATACTCCAGACTCCATTCCTCAAAAAAGATCAACAATTAGACATCTATCCATGAACAGAAACAGCTCTGGGAGAGTGTGGAGTCAGCTTACAAAACTTCAGCAACACAGCATAACAAAAAAAACAAAACAAAAACAAAAAACTTAAGAATAACCACACATGAAATAAAGAACGACTTTATTTTGGCTACATTATCCCATTCCAAAGCCAGCATTGCTCAGCAACAAGAGGAAACTACCCACCTAGAAGAATTCTTTTTCCTAGGAAACTAAGAGCTAAGTGAACAACATGTTGCCCCAGCTTTTGGCATACCTCCTGAAGCTCTGCTTCAGTTGCACTCCCACTAAGAGATCAGGAAAGCTGAGACTCATAGGGATGGCCAATATCAAGGAAGAAAAGCAGAAGCTACCAATATCAGTCACACAGCAGGAGTAACAAGGTTCCTGGTGACATGATCTATAGACAACTCCAGCAGATTTTGCCTCTGAAGAAGTCAACAGCTAGCACAGCTGCAACAGACCCCCTGCAGATTTCATCAGCTTTCCCTTGCCTTCTGTCACTGGCCTGCACCACTGTGCTCACCCTTCCAACTGCACACCTGACATTCTCACCCCAACTGCCATCACCAACACAGACTACTACGTGTCCATAGAGAGATCCAGCACCGTAGTAGTGCACACTAATAGCCAGGATTCCTGCAGCTTCCAATGGGTTCACAATGGGCCCTAGGCTTTGCAGACTACCTGAGCTCCCACCAATACATGTTCCTGCAACTGGCCCATGCCACTACAAAAATATCTGCAGCTTACCCCCATAACTGAGCTTATGCACACTTCTGGCTCTGGCCAATACCACTGCTTGTCTGGATTCCTTGGAGGCACCACTGAGGACCACAACAGTCCTTGCTTTCTCTGTGGATCTTACAGAGTGTTTGCCCAGGACCATATAGTTGTTGTTGCTGTGGACCACAATGAACTAAGTCAAGGAGTCCTCATGTCCCCTGAAACTTGGTTCCAACATGTTTCCACACTTGGTACCCTTCACCAATCATAGAAAGCTCCAACATCCCCTGTCCACAGGTGAAGATCTTCTTACTGAAGACAGTCCATAAAGTCTGAAAGACATAACAGCTTCTTCAAATGCACAGGTACCTAAGCAAGGTTATAGGGATTATAAAGAATCAGGGAAATAATACTTCAACAAAGGAATATAGAACACCTTCAGTAACTGGCCTCAAAGAAATGGATATCTAGTAATTACAAGACAGATAATTAAAACATTCCATCTAAAAGCAGCAAAATATACTTTCTCTCAAGTACACAGAGAACATTGGTCAAGAAACATTATATATATGTCACAAAACAAGCCTCAGAAAATTTAAGAAGGGGAGAGAGAAGCAAGATGGTGGAGTAGAAGGATGCTTGTAGCTCACCCTCTCCCACAAATACACCAAAACTCACATCTACGGACCTACTCAGCCAACCATAGCACCTGCTGAACTCCAACAGAACATCACCCTCTTCAAAAGACAAAGACACCAAGAATCTGGTAGGAGAAAAGGAAAAAAGAAAGGAAAAAAAAGCAAAACAGTGCGGGACTGATCTAGTGGGCAGGGAGCAGCAAAGGAGGACTAGCACTGGTTCGCTGGGTCTCCCCTCTCCAACGGAGAGGCCAGCAGCACAGAGGGGGAGCCTCCGAGGCTCCGATCTGCCCAAGCACCCTTTGACCAACAGAACTGAGTGAAATGGGCACAAAGGGTCCCTGCAACACCCAGCCTGAGACGCAAGCCAGCAGCTGGGCTGGGACAGGCTGCCTGAGCCAGGCGGAGGACTGGGGCAGCTGCACTGAGGCAGCCACAGGGTACTGCAGGGGGCTGCACACCATGGCTGGGAGGGGATATGGAGCAGAACAACCTTGGTCCCCCACAAATTGTGAAAAAAGCAAAGCAACATGGCTGGTGTGCCCTGGGGGGAGGGGTGCCATAGCCTGTCTCCTCGGACCTGCACTGCCATTACTGGCACTTCTTGTGAGAAGACAGGCAGGGCTCAGCCACAGCTACCATATTCTCCTGTGCTCAGCAACTGGGTGGGGGTGGGACTGAGACCTGAATCCACATTCTGGGATCCACAAATTCCTAGGCAGGACTGAGACTTGTTTACAACCTGAGGCAGTTAGGATCCTTCTGTCCTGGTCCCTCAGAGAACTCCCACTGCCAAGACAAACAAGGAGCTGAGATTTGGCATGGAGCAGGGGCAGGGCCATTCCACAGTCTTCCCTGAGCCTGCCTTCAGAGTGCCTACCAGAGGCAGAGTGGGCAACTGCACAGAGTAGCAGAGCAACCAGCACCAGGAGAGGGCAGGCGGCCCCCTGCCTTCCTGGCAGGGATGCAGCACCTGAACACGGTGCTGGGAAGGGGCACAGTCAGCCCACATACCTCCCTAAGCCCAGCATCTGACTGTGGCATCGGGAGTGGGAGAGACCCACCCGCACACCAGGAAAGAGCTCAGCACCTGACCCAGTGTTGGGAGGGGGCGCGATCTGCTAGCTGACAGCCACTGGGAGCAGCACAGACGAGAGTGCCAACAGAGGGCCTCTGGAAACAGCAAGCTGAGTACGTGAAACAGGGTGAAGACACAAAGACCTCTCAATAAAATCATTAAGAGCACACATCTCCAGAAGGACTAGATAACTGATACTCCTTAAGCCACAGCACCAGAGAGATATGAGCAAGATGAAGAAGCAGAGGAACCACTCTCAATTAAAACATCAAGAGAAATCCCCTGAAAGCACGATCAAGGAAATAGACATTGATGGCCTACTAGATCAAGATTTCAAAAAAGGAGTGATCAAAGTACTGAATGAACTAAAAGAAATAGTGCTTAGAGATATAAAATATGTCAAGAATGAACTAGAGGCTGTAAAGAAGAACCAAGTAGAAATAGTAAACTCATTTGCTGAGACAAGAGCCGACCTAAAGGCTGTACAAAGCAGGCTAGATAATGCAGAGGAACAAATAACTGACCTAGAAGACAGGATAACAGAAAGCACCCAATCAGAACAGCTGAGAGAAAAACAAATAAAAAAACAGTGAAAACAATATAAGGGTCCTATGGGATAATATAAAGTGCACCAATCTATGCATAATAGGGGTTCCAGAAGGGGAAGAAGAATCAAAGGGGATTGAAAAGGCATTTGAAGAAATCATGACTGAAAACTTCCCAGACCTAAAGAAAGAATCAGATATCCAAATACTGGAGGCTCAAAGGGCCCTAAACAGGAAGAACCCAAACAGACCCACACCAAGACATATCATAATCAAGATGGCCAGAGTCAAGGATAAAGAAATGATCCTAAAGGCAGCAAGAGAAAAGTGAGTGAGTTACAAGGGAAACCCCATAAGGCTCTCAGCTGATTTCTCTACACAGATACTACAGGCCAGAAGGGAGTGACAAGATATATTCAAAGTCCTGAATGAAAAAAAGATGCAGCCTAGGATACTCTATCCAGCAAGGCTATCCTGTAGAATAGAAGGAGATATAAAGAACTTCACAGACAATCAAAACCTAAAAGGGTTTAGCAACACTAAACCCATGCTAAAAGAAATATTGACATGTCTGCTCTAAATAGAAAAGAAGCAGGATGCTACAAAAATGAGAAACTCACAACTGGAAAGGAGACAACTGCCATGAATTACAAAAAGAATAAACACAAAATTGTAAAAGAAAACATCTAAATCATCAAGAGTCAGAGAGGGAAGCAAGAAAAGCCACTGTGGAAAACAGTATGGAGATTTCTCAAAAGACTAGGAATAGACTTACCATATGACCCAGGAATCCCGCTCCTGGGCATGTGTCCAGAAGGAACCCTACTTCAGAATGACACCTGCACACCAATGTTCATAGCAGCACTATATACAATAGCCAAGACATGGTAACAGCCTAGATGTCCATCAACAGATGACTGGATGAAGAAGAAGCGGTATATTTGTATGATGGAATGCTACTCAGCCACAAAAACCAACAACATAACACCATTTGCAGCAACATGGATGTCCCTGGAGAATGTCATTCTAAGTGAAGTAAACAAGAAAGAGAAAGAAAAATACCATATGAGATTGCTCATATGAGGGATCTAAAAAAAAAAAAGAAACCAGAAATATAAAACAGAAACAGACTCATAGACATAGAATACAAACTTGTGGTTGCCAAGCGGTTGGGGGTGGGAAGGGACAGACTGGGATTTTAAAATGCAGAATACATAAACAAAGTTATACTGTGTAGCACAGGGAAATATATACAAGATCTTGTGATATCTCATAACAAAAAAAAAGTGACAATAAATATATATATGTTCATGTATAACTGAAAATTTGTGCTCTACACTGGAATGTGACACAACATTGTAAAATAACTATTACTCAATAAAAAATGTATAAAAAATAAAATAAAGTAAGAAGAAAAGAAAATTTAAGGTTAAAGTTATGTTAAATATCTGTTCTAAACACAATGGTATGAAGCTATAAATCAACAACAAGGGGAAAACTGGAAGATTCACAAATGTATGGAAATTAAATAACACTCCAGAACTTTCACTGGGCTAAAAATGAAATCAAAATTAAATTAAAAGATATATTGAAATAAATGAAAGTGAAAATACAACATACCAAGACTTATGGGAGGCAGCAAAGAAGCACTAAAGGGAAGCTGATAGTGATAAATATCTACATTAGGAGAAAATAAAGATGTCAAATAAAACCTAACTTTACTCCTCAAAGAACTAGAAAAACAAGGCCCAAAGTAACCAACAAAAGGAGATAACAAGGATCAGAGAAGAAATACATGGTATAGAGAAGATAAAAATAATGGAAAAAATCAACAGAACTAAAAGTTGCTATTTTGAAAGATGAACAAATTTCATCAAGCTTTAGCTAAACTTACCAAGAAAGAAAGAGGACTCAAATAATTAAAATTATAAATGAAAAAAAAAACTGTTTCACTGACTAATAAAACAATTACAACTGTACCAGAGAAATGCAAATGCTCAAGAAAGACTACCACGAACAATTATATGCTGACAAAGTGGACAACCTAGAAGAAACAAATGCATTTCTGGAACCATACAGCCTATCAAGTCTGACTCATGAAGACACAGAGAATCTGAATAGATCAGTAATACTGAGATTGAATTAGTAATAACACCCTCCCAAATAAAAATAAAACAAAAAAAAAACAAACAACAACAACAACTAGAACTATAATATGTCATTTCCTCTAATTCTTCTGAAACTCTTCCATAAAGGTCAAGAGGAGGGAATACTTCCCATTTTAAGAGGCCAACATTACCCTGGTACCATAGCTGTACAAGATTACTACAAGCAAAGAAAACTACAGGAGATAGCCCTGATGAATATAGATTAAAAAAAAAATCCCAACAAAATACTATTAAACTGAATTCAACAACATAAAATATTATACATTGTGATCAAGTGGGATTTATTACTGGGATGCAAGAATGATTCAACATATGCACATTAATAAATATGATGCACCACATTCGTATTATGTAAGACAAATATCACGTAATCATCTCAATGGATACAGAAAGAACATTTGACAAAATTCAACATCCTTTCATGATAAAAACTTCCAATAAATTGGATATAGAAGGAACAGAACTCAACATAATTAAGACCATATATGTCAAACCCAAGCTATTATACTCAAAGGGGAAAAGCTAAAAGATTTCCCTCTAAGGCAAAGAACAAGAATACCCACTCTCACCAGTCCTAATCAACAGGGTAATGGAAGTGCTAGCCAGATCAATCAGACAAGAAAAAAAATAAAAGTCATCCAAATCAGATAGGGAGAAGTAGAATACTCTCTGTTTGAAGATGACAAATTTATATATAGAAAATCCTAAAGACTCCACCAAAAAACTATTAGAACTTATAAACAATTTCATTAAAGCTGCAAGGCATAAAATCAACATATAAAATCAGTCACATTTCTATATATAAACAAAGTACTATCTGAACAAGAAATGAAGAAAATCCCATTTGCAAAAGCATAAAAAACGTAGAAATAAATGTATCCAAAGAAATGAAAGATCACTGAAAACTATGACACTGATGAAAGAAACTGAAGACACAAATGGAAAGATATTCAGTGTTCGTGGATTGGAAGAGTTAATATTGTTAAAATGTTCATACTACCAAAAGCCACATAGATTCAGTGCAATTACTATCAAAATTTCACTGACATTTTTCACAGAAATAGAAAAAAAAATATGAAATTTTCATGAACCACAAAAGACCCAAATTGCCAAAGCAAATTTGAGAAAGAACAAAGCTGGACAGATCACACTTCCTGATTGCAAACCACAACACAAATCTATTATAATCAAAACAGTATAGTATTGGCATAAAAACAGATGCATAGACATATTCTGTTGAATAGAACCAAGAGCTCAGAAATAAATCTACACATGTATGGTAAACTAATATTTGACAAGAGATCCAAGAATACTCAATGGAAAAAAGATAATCTCTTCAATAAATGGGGTTGGGAAACTAGATATCCACAAGCAAAATAATGAAATTAGATCCCTATCTTATACAATTCACAAAAATTAAGGACTTAATATAAGAATTTAGGACCTGAAACCATAAAACTCCAAGATGAAAACATAGGGGATAACTCCTTGACCTGGTCTTTGCAATGATTTTCTTCATATGACACCAAAATCACAAGCAACAAAGGCAAAACAAAACAAAATAAAATGTAACTACATCAAACTAAAAAGCTTCTGCACAGCAAAAGAAGCAGTCAAAAAATAAATAAACAAAAAGGCAGTTACAAAATAGGAGAAAATATTTGCAAACCATGTATCTGATAAAGGGTTGATATCCAAAATATATAAGAAACTCACACAACTCAATAGCAAAAAAGGAGATCCATTTTAAAAATTAACCCATAAAAGGTACATACATGAACTTTTTTTCCAAAGTAGATATACAATAGCTTTTCATGTACATGAAAAGGTGCTTAATATCACTTATCATCAGGGAAATGAAAATCAAAACCACAATGAGGTTTTTCTCACATCTATTAGAATGGCTAACAAAAAGACAAGAGAACAAATGCTAGTGAATATGTGGAGAAAGGGAACCCTGGTTTACTTTTGGTAGAAATGTACACTGGTAGGCTCACTATGGAAAACAGTATGAATGTCCCTCAAAAAATTAAATATATAATTGCCCTATGATCCAGCAATCCCCCTATGGGTATGTATCTGAAGAATATGAAATCATTCTCTCAAAGAGACATCTGCACTTCCAGGTTCATTTCAGCATTATTCACAACAGTCAAGAGATGGAAACAACCTAAATGTCCAACAACAGATGAAGGGATAAAGTATATATGTTATAAATATACAATGGGATATTATTTAGTCATAAAAATTGAGTAAATCACAAATTCGGGCATTATGGTAAGTGAAATAATCAGAGAAAGACAAATACAGTATGTTCTCCCTTTTACGTGGAACTGAAAAGCACTGAACTCATATAAACAGAGTAGAATGGCAGTTTCTGGGACAGAGGTATGGGGGAAATGGGGAGATGCTGCAACTTCCAGTTAGAAGATAAAGAAGTTCCAGGGATCTAATGTACAGCATATGATTATAGTAACAATACTCTATTATATTGAAAACTGCTATGAAATTAGAGCTTAATATTCCTACCATTAAAAACAACAACAAAATGGTAATTATCTGAGATAAATGATGTATTAACTAATCTTGTGGTATTTTGCAGTAAATATCATGTATCAAATCATAATGCTATTTGTCTTAAATATATACACAATTATATCTCAAGAAAGCTGGCCAAAAGAAGAAGAAGAAGAGAAAGAAGGAGGAGGAGGAGAAGCAGGAGGAGGAGGAGAAGAAGAAGCGAAATGGATGCTCTTTTGTAGGAGGAATAGCTCGGTAATTCTTTAGTTGACAACTTATGCACATATTATCTTCTACGGACATACCTGAATTGGACATAGTGGAGAGTGAAAAAATCTTAGCCTGTTTCTTATGAAAGTTGTTTTAATGTACAGCAAACAATTGCAGGATTGTTGGTGTGTTTGTGTATTTAGACTATACAGGTGATTTCTTTCATGAAAAACTGTCTCAAAAACTTAGTACAGGCTGATTTCTGCTTCCTGGAAGATGTAGTAGACATTTCCCCTATTACTACTGGTAATGAAGCACAACACAAAACCTTGTCCCTTATGTATAAACAAAGGTTAAATGACTCTAAATGTTAGAAGAAGGTAGAGGAGCTAGGATCTCAGGTCCTGAGAACAATATGGTAGTAAATTTTGATACCAAGAGTGTAATCTATTAACAGAGAAATCAATAAATTTTACCTCATCAAAAGTAGAAACTTTTGCTCTATTAAAAACTGTTAAGAGAATGAAAACTCAAGCCACAGACAGGAAAAAAGATATTTGCACAACACAAGCACAAATCAAACAAAAGGCTAGGAATTAAAGTATATTTGGAATTTTCAAAACTGGACAGTTAAAAAACAGTTAGAAAATGGGCAAAAGACATGAAGAGGTATTCACAAAAGAGTATGTGCAGATGGCAAATAAGCACATGAAAAGATGTTTAGCATTATTAACGATTAGGGATATGCAAATGAAACACAATGAAATACCACTATACACCTAATAGAATAGATAAAAATTTAAAAAAAACATAATGACAACATTAAATTCTGGCAATAATGGAAATTGAATCATGCGTAGATTGCATGTTAAAGTGTAAAATTGCACAGCCACTCTAGAAAACAGATTGTCAGTTTCTATAAAAGCTAAACATGTAACTTCTATCTGGCCCTGCACTTGCATTCCTGAACATTTATCCCAGATAAATTAAACTTATGTCCACAGAAAACTCTGTATACAAATAATTATAGTGGCTGTATTAGTAATAGTCAAAATAAGTTTTCCAAAATCTGGAAAGAACTCAAATGTCCTTCAATGAGCAAACAGTTAGACAAACAGTGGCATATCCACACCATGAATGATATTGAACAATAAAAATGGACTATTAATATATATATATAACAACCTGGATAAATCTCCAGAGAAGTATACTAAGTGAAAAATACTAATCCTTAAAGGTTACATACTAGAGGATTCTATTCTATAAAATTCTTGAAATTACAGAATTATAAAGATAGAAAACAGATTAGTGTCTGCCAAGGATTTCTGATGGTGGAGAGTGAGGTGTGAGCATGACTATAAAGAGATAACATGAGGGAGATCTTTGTAGTAAAAGAATAGCTCCTTATCTTGACTGCAGTGGTGATTATCTAATTCTACACAAGTGATAGAGTAATATAAAATTATACACACACATTGTACCAATGTCAAAATCCTGGTTTTGATATTGTTATAATTATGTAAGAAGTTACCATTGGGAGAAACTGGAGGCAGACTATATTTGACCTATTTCACTATCTTTGCAACTTCCTGTGGATCTATAATAATTTCAAAATAAAAAAAAAATTCAAGTCTGTTCTATATAAAGTAACTATGCTCAAAGTCTTTTCCTGGACATATTTTTAAAGTCCATTATTTTGTTTTTTTTGTCTTCCTTGCATCCATGTCCTCCGCCTTTTTAAATTTTCTGAGGCTACTTTTAAGGTAATTGGAAACAAAAGGCTCAAATCTTTAACATCACAGAAAAGATTAAAGGTAATTGTTACAGATTAGAGTTCTAATGCTAATGTTGCTGTCATTTGTTTAAGACCTTTAAGGTCTTGTAAGACCTTTCTCACTCAAGAGCTCTTCCATCTTCCATCATCAATATTGGTAGCACGACTGGAGTTAATTTATAGTCTAAAACTAGAAAGAGGCACTGGCATAATGGTCAGGCAGGGTGAGAAAACTCATATCAAAAATGGGAAAACTAGAGATCTTTGACATACAATGACAAATTATCTGGTAACTCATCATTATTAATACCTTGGAATGCAGATCATATGCTTATGGAGCTTGAAGTTCCATTAAAAGGTGGTAAAGAGACCCAACATTGTAAAATGATTATAACTCAATAAAAAAATGTAAAAAAAAATGATGATAAAGAGCCGAATTACAGTGAGGTGGCCATGCTTTGTTGAGGAGTATCCTCTGCCATGGATATCAGCTAGCATTATTTTTTAATTGGCTTTGGTGTTTTAAAGGCACCACATATTGTTTGTACTATTGTAGAAAGTGTTTCTAAAAGTTACTCATCCTATTGCCAGGAGGCTACAGATTTCCCCAAGTAGTATTAAGTCATTTTTAATGCAAAGATCATTTATATGATGATAGGCACATATCAAAATTTAGTATTTATGTCTATATGCTTTCTGCTACAAACACAGAGTACTCACTTTAAGTACAAAATATTTACTGTTCTACAATAATAATTGTACATAGATTGGAATTTCCAGAATTTCTTCAGTGGCTCAGTAATGACAGGGATATGAGCAGCTTCTCTGTGCAGCTCTTGACTTTTGCCTCATGGCTACAAGATGGCTTTTAGTATGTCTAAGAAGCATAAAAATGTCTAAAATGAAGAAGTGTGAGATGAGGGATGGGGAGACAGCTTGTGTGCTGTTTATTTTTTATTAAGTAGTTAAGTATTTTCTAGAAGTTCTCTCTACCATAAAACTGCCTCTTACATTTCTTTGCCAAGCCTGGTTATATAACCATTCCTAAACCAATCATTAGCACAATGAATGAGCTCATTCCCTAGGGATATTGTCCAATATTTGACAGACTCCATAATTCTTTTAGCCTGAAAGGAGAGATAGATCACCAATGGTAGCTATCACACCATGAAAAGATGGAACTTAGAGGACAGGTATAAATTCCAATAAAATCCAGTGTACCTTAATAAATATAGCAGAAATTGTATGTGGCAAATGCATTAATTTTATTAGAATAGGTTGTATTCAATTTAGATCTGACCACTTAGTGCATAGTCAAGGTTAGAATCTTGTAAAATATTTGTTGCTATAATCTATAAGCATAGTTTTTCATTCCGTGTTATTACAGATGGTCTTGAAGTGAGGAGATTCTATCCCCATCTCACCCTACCCTATTGATGATGGAAGATTTGAATAAACATAGAACCAATTTACTGGATCTTTGATAATAATTATAATTTCCAATCCTCTATACCATTACTCTCTGTAACAGTAAATTCTAGCTCTACTATCCCAAATAGAGCTTCCAAATTCTTCTATAAAGATTTTCCACTTTTACCCCACTCAAAATAACCATGATACCATTGACTGTAATGATTCTCGAGTTAATGGGAAAGGGAGGGAACTACATGAATGGGAAAAATATACATCATTTACTTTCTTCAGGCAATTTGAGAATTTATCATAATAATTCAAAAGAAATACTGATAGAATAAGTGCATTTGAATATTTATTAAAATAATACATTTACATAATAAAGATTTACTTGCTATCTTTCAAAAATATGTTATGCAATTATTACACATAGATTCAGCATTTACTATGAGCAATACCATGTGAGGTCAATGAGTAGTACAAAGATTAATCAGATATGAACATTAAAACATTTCAATTCTAATCTAGAAGTCAATAATAGTAATTCTACAGTTCAGTTCAGTTCCATTCCAGAAGACGTGAAAATTCTATCAAAATTCAGAGAAATAAAAGTTATTCTCTGCTTTCTGTCTTTCTCCTACTCGACTGAAGGTGGATAGGCAGAGAAAATAGAAACGAAATTTCAAAAACCAAGGAAAATTCAATTTTATCAAAAATTTGAAACTCAGAATTTGTATTTGAAAAGTTAGAAATAAAAGACTCTTAGATGAATTCCATATAATGAAAGATACATAATAAAATTAGGGTCATGTTATGGAGGAACATAAATGCTAACCTAAATTGTTTGGACTTCATATAGTTCAAAATTCAGCATGTTTAATCGCATACCAAAAATTCAGCAGGAGCTAAGCTAAAAAATCTGTCAAATAGTGACCCAAGGTGAGTATATGTTAGAAGACTAGAATCAGGTTTTTATTTGTTAAAAAGTGATTTCAGTTTGTTCCCTGTTTCAGGGACTTGTTACATTTACCTTTCTGCTTTGATATGTGTTGTCTTTTGAAATGCCCTTTCCTTTCTGTTTCCTTTAAATCTCTGTGACAATACTTAACAATACTCAAAGATAGGCGATAAATTATCTGGGTATAGGAAAATAATGATTTTTTTAATTTAATAAACAAATATATAATGCTCTTCATTAAAACCTTTCATGAATCCTTATATTATCCTTATGTTCATGATGCTTATTTATTTGGTGTAGTTATAAATAGAAAATATTCAAACATTTTATATCTCCAAATGGCAGAAGTCCAGGGCAGCTTTTTATCTTTATGCTTCACCTTTGGAAATCATTTTTCTGAAGTTCTGAAGGATGCCCACCCCACCCTCTTCACTAATAAGTGCAGACGTGAAGGTAAGGGAGATTGGAAATTGGATGACGGCTGTCTTCTTCCTCAAAGCAACTGGACAAGGCAGCACATTGTTGGCCTGAGTCTCACCTGCTCTCAGCACAATGTGACAGAAGTGCACAGCATGGGGGAGCTGGAAAACGCAAAATATGAGGAGCAAGGCAGCTGCTTCCCCAGCCTACACTGGTGGAAAATCTAGTACCATGATTTCTTAAGGAATTGTAGGTGCCATACCGAACTAAACCCCAATCTGTAATCGTGTCCTCCAGGGAAAGATGCAACTTATACATTTTTAATGCATAGACTAACACAAAGTTGAAAGTAATCATGGTTCCACTACATGCATATTTGTCATTGCTCAAAGTAAGAGGAAAAAAAAAAAAAGCAGAGATGTGTCCTCAAAATGACTATTGAAGATACTATACCATTAAAATGGTTTTGTTTATTAAGAAAGAAATGACTTATTTTTCATTCAATTCCAATGTTTGTTTCTTTGCCTAGAATTATTAATTTTGTCATAATGATTTATCATATTATTGTATATCATTGAATACTACCATCATTTTAAAGAAAACTTTCAAAATGTCTATTTTTAAAGGGTAAGAACATAATCCCCAAAGCATGTGTAAATCAGCACATAGGTAATTTTGTAAGCAACAAAGTGAAGCTGGGCTAGGAGGCTGCTTTTAATCGTAACCATTTCCAGGCAAACATTTCTCAGCTTTCATCGGGAGAACTTTAAAAAGAGATTTTAGTTTGTATTTGTTTTAACTTAAGGCTTTATTTTAAAATCTTCCTTCTGGTGATGAATATATTAATGCATGGATGGTTTTCTGAGTCTAAGGACCCATGATAACAGATTTAGAAGCATGGAAAATGACCTTCATCCTTTTCAATAATGGAAGCCAATTCATGAAATCAATGTGTTTCAGAAAATACTAAATTGTTTTCAAGTTTCATAAAAATACAGATGGAAAAAGCTAGTTGGAGAAGGAACTGAGGGAGATGGTGTAACTCCTACTTGCTTTCCTCATTCTTCTCCGTAGCTAATGGGACCAGCCTAAGCATATCTTCTGTCCTTCTTCTGATCCTGGACTGTCTGATATTAACATTCAGCTTGACCACCTGTGTGTGTAAATCTTAGGCTAGATAAGCCCTAGCTAATACAGCTTCTTCTGCCTTCTATTGCTTACTATAAATTTATATCACCAAGTTCAAACGTAATCTTTTACAGTCACTAATACTATATCAGAATGGTCTGAAAAAATTGTATTCCTCCATTTCTGATTGCTCAGCCACTGACATTCTATGGAGAAGGTGATACACAGATGTCTAAGCAAAGCATAAAAATGGAGAAATGTTATCTGAGCAGTCACAGTGATCACAGCAAATAAAACACATTGCAAAAATAGATAAAGTGTTTATTCTAATAAGAGCTCAGAGCCTAATTCCCCAATGACCTTCTCAGTCGAAAAGGATTACCTTTGGGAGTAAATACTCAGAGACAACATTTTCTTACATGTTCCATAATAAAAATGTGACACTGTTAAATAATGGGTTGGATAAAAACCTGGAGGCTTATTAGTATCAGCATAAAATTAGATTTCTTTAAATTTAAACATGGAAAATAGATCTGGATTTCATTTTAGTAGTTGAAAGAATGAAGAGATGGACTTAGTGTGTGAAATTGACACCCTTTTCTTTGCTCTATAAAACATTTTTTCCACCCACAGAATGTCTGGGGTCTTTTGGAGCATGAATATTTTAAGAGTACTAACTGAACTCTTGCTATTATCTTAACTGGTTTGTTCAGTCTTCCATTTTCTCTTTTGCCAAAATTGAAGAAAGTGTATTATCATGGTTCATGGTTAGCATCACAAAACTGGGATATCATAACAAAGCCTTTATTTTGACTCTGTATAGTTCATACATTAACAATACAAGGCTATTAGACCATTTATGTATGGAACAGGCGTAGCTTTTGCCCAGAGGTTGTTGAAATGGTTCAGTGGATTTATAGTAAGAAACTTTTCTGACACTAGGAGGTTATAAACTAATAGAGGCTTATGGGAATGAAAATAGCTCAAGTTGTAGTCAGGTATAGGGCCTCTAGGTAGCTGAATTTTGGTCAGACACACCCCTACATGGCATATGATTAACATGGACTGAATAATTCTTCAATGGCCCTCTCCTGTAGGTATAAATATTCAATTGCACATCTTCATCAAATTCAGAAAGGTGATAATACAGATACATTTGAATTTTTTTCTAGTTACTTTTACATACTTTTCTAATACCTACTCCATTTTTAAAACAGAAGCACTCAGATATCATTCAAAAACATTAGTGGCTTGGTTTTTCAGTAGAAATGTGTCTTTAAACCGATTTTAGTGTGGATACCAGGTTCAAAATCACTGCAATTTTATCATCTTTCTACATTGGTTGTCAGAAATACTAGGAAATGGAAACACTTAGACATCTGTTAAATAAAACATCATTGTGTTACAATATAGTTTTACCTCTTAAAAGTCTTCCTATTCACTGTAAAAGAATGAGAATAGAGAACAAGATCTGAGTATCATTACAAATGTTTTGTTTTAGTCTGTCTCTTTTTTACTTAAAAGAAAAATGCATATCAGACTAGAAGAGCAAAATATGTATTACATGATGTTCAACTCTCAGAAATCATAGCTACTATTTTAAGCAGCTGACAAAGGAAAGGGACAAAATAGCCATGAATTCACGGTGGTTCAGAAGTTACAGGCTACTCAGAGAAATAAACCTTGTTAATACAGGATTCTATACAATGTGCTTTCAACTGTATTTGTTCACTTTGGTGCCATAATTCTCATTATAATTGTAATGAAGAATTCTCCAAAAGAAAGTTCAAAATAGTATCTGAAAACTGAAACATTTTGATATAAAGAGGGCTTACAAAGAGATTTAAATCCTTTCTTACACTGAGAACTGCATGCATTTTCTACAAATTAATTTCAACTAACTATAAAGTTTATTTAATTATAAAAGTCCACTTCCTCCTCACTAAAGAATCTGTCAGAACCTCCTTCCTAGTGGTTGAGAAAGTAATAGACTTTTTTCTGGTATAAATTAAATTCTGAGAAACTAACAGTGTTCCTGTCTATTTGGCTTTTTGTGTCCAGAATCATGTAAATACCCATTATTTTATGTGCTTTATTTTTGCACTAACTTGTTTTTAAAAAAATAAATTTTAAGAACTTAGTTTTCTTCAAATAAATTCTATAGAAATCTTTTTTCCCCCAAAATATTCTGCAAAATATTTCCTACTTGCTTTACAAAATAACAAGATATATGATACCAGTCTCTCCATGTTTACCACCTCTCTATACAATGCATTAATTAATGCAAGATTCAACATCTATGTTCATATATTGCAGAGGGACTCTGTTTCAGGAGTCCAAGCAGAGACTAGTTCCTTCGTTGTGTAATTCCTTGACATTCCATGAGTTACATTTTTTTTTTTTGGAGGAGAGGCAATTATGTTTATTTATTTATTCATTTACTGGTTCTGGGGTTCAAACTCAGAACCTCTTGCTTGCTAAGCACACACTCTATGACTGAGCTATGCCCTCCCCCTGAGTAATATCTTTTAACTTCTTCTGGTAGAAGCAACTCTAAATGTTGGAATAACCTTTTTTTTTTTTCAATTATCATGCTTAATAATATGAGAATACAAATGAAAGTTTAAGTAGGATCATCATGTAATGTCTCTGGTTATGCCTTTTTTTTTTTAAGCCAGTAAGACATGTTTCATTACACTAATGTTGGCCTTGTAGTTGCATATGTAAACATTTTTTTTTGCTTGTATTTATTTATTTACTTATTTAAATGCCTACTTCAGGTGTACAATTTGATGACTTTTGATAGATGTATATACCCATGAAATCACCACCACAATCAAGATAGCTAACATTTCCATCACTACCCATGCATATGTCATCTTGCTATATGTGTCCTTATTTCTCAGATCTTTTTCTTTGATAAAATATGCAGTTTGAGGAAGAAAAATGTTAAGGTGCAAGGCTCCCAAATAGATTATGGTCTAATAGAGAGGTTTATATTCTAGTGTAATACTTCTCAAACCGTAGTTTGTGCTTCAGTGTTATCTGAGAGTTAGAAATGCAAATTAATGGCAGACCTCCAAATACAGGGGATAAAAATCTTTAGGAGTTGTACTTAGGAATCTGCATTTTAAAAAGATCCCCTAAATATTTACAGGTACTTTAATGTTTGAGAAGTATTGGCCTAATGAACTTACAGTGAAATTCAAAATAAATTATTAAATAAATTTCCCATTATATTTGTATAATAAAAATACCTTATGATCTTCAATTGCTCTACTCTGTGTATCATAATGTAGGATATATAAATACATACATGCATAGTTAATATGTAGGATGTATTGTATGTACACTATGTATAGCCTATTACTACAAATGCTTAAAATGTATAACATTTTATTAATAAGAATCTAATGTTCTGAGGTCCTAAAAAAGAAAGGAGTTGATGGTTTATACCTGCTAATCTAAACCTTATAACTCTAAGCTTCCCAACTGCTCTTCAGGTAAATATTTCAGTTGAACTATCAAAGCAAAAATTCAAATAAATATTGCCTAGGTAAGTAGTCAATATTTTGTTACATTTCTGTGGTATTGGCCAACTGGAAGTTTATATTAGCTGATACATGACATGAAGTCATGCCACATTCAAGACTGATTATGATTTAAAAGTCAAATTAAAAAGTTAATACATATCTTATTTTATATCTAAATAGTCATTGAATATTTTCTAGTTGTTCAACTTCTTTTCCATTTTAATAATGAAGGTTAAAGTCTTCATTATTAAAATGGAAGCTTTTTGAAAGGAAGGAATTTCCCAGACTATAAATTTCATAGAATAGAGATCTTATTATTCTTGTTCTTAATGCTATTCCCAATACTAAACAAAGGGCTTAATACAGAGAAGCTTCTAAACAGGTGTTCTTTGTATGACTGTATCCAAATTTGTGTTTGTGTGGAATTACATGTTTAAAGAATGACTTGTGTGTTTGCAGAGTTTTTGAAAAATAGCAGTTGTTGAAAAAATATCTCTTGAGTTAAACTGAGTCAATTTATATTACTATATATGAGAGGAAATGAATCAATAATAAAACTTATCAATAGATGGTTTAGTACTTAATAACATTCACAGGTTCATACATTAAAGATGGTTGATACATTTAAGATATTGCATATATTACTTCAAGAGACAAACCCTATTTCATCAACTAATTTTCAGTTGTGCTTGTTACATAAAAATGATCTAAGCCTTCATGCCAATTTGTGTGCAATACACACATCCAGATGGAATGCATAGACACATACTTTCATTTAATTGCTTTTCCAAACCCAAAAATGTTACATGAAATAAATCAGACTCCGGTAAGAATAAATTGCTTTCCTATAATAAATTTTTTGAGAATGGCATTCATGTATGGGATTTGAAATGACATTGTCTAAAAATAAACTCGATTTAGTTAATAGATTTTGGTTTATCAAATTACTGAGACTTATGAATGATACAGTTTGGAAATTAAATACACTCTGAAAATTAAATAAAATTCAATGTGTGACTTAAAAGACAGTTCCAAAATAGAATCACCTTTAAGTTAGCTTGCTGTATTTTCTGCATATAGAACAAACACATGAAGAAACTGGAGCAGAAAATCAGTCACATTAAATTTACTACCATTACAAAAACTAAGGTAAGCTAAAAAATCACTTTTAGATCTCCTATGCAGGTAAGTTTCATAGGTTAACAGAGGGAAGTAAAAATTGTTGCTAGTTCTAGTAAAATCTTCCACTCAATTTGAATCTAAATATAGTTTAAATATCTACTTACATTAGTAAGTAGAAATATATAATCCAGAGGTCATATTGTTTCATTTTACTCAATATCCATCTTGCAATGTGTCGAGTGTTAGAGTTTAACAAGTAGTGATTAAAAAAGGAAATCATAATAAACATTTTCTATACAACTCTACAAACATTAAGAAGCAAATACCTGAAATAGCACAATTAAAAACAGAGTTGAGAATATTGAGCTGAGGAACTCCAAAGCACTCTGACCTTGGTGACAAAGAGCCTTTACAGACTAGCTCTTTCCTAATCTAAGACTCCCCAATAATAAAGTGAAGTGCAAAACAACTTGTCCCAAGCATCAATCCATCTTTAATGTAATCCTCTTTATTCACATAGATAACCATTAATACTGTTTATTTTATCTCTGTACAAAGCTATTTTACTATCCATATAGCATAATTACAGAACTTAGACTAAAGTGTTCTAATTTAGTTCTTCAGGCAATTTTTAAGAATTAAATACATACTGATTTGGGTGGATATTGAATTAGAAGAACCTAATGTTGTTGAATATGGCCCACAAATGATTTTCAACAATATATGATACTTCTTAGAAAACCATCATCCTCCAAGTTTAAGAAAGGAAGTAGGACTAGAGATAGTTGCCAGTTTTTTCATACTAATTATTTGCATCACCTTGAATTTTTCCCCTAAATGATCCTGGTATTAGTTCCCTCATTATAAAAAAATATAATTAGATTAAAATGACTTCTGTGAAATATGTATTATTCTACACCTCATATTTGGTGGATAAAATAATCCAAGACCCAATACTTGTGCTAGACCTCTTGAGGAAAAAATGCATTATAGTCTTCATAAAACATCTATACACAGAACACAAAACTATTCAGTAGTATGTGAGATTGGCGATGAAATCCCTTATAGTTCTGTGCCCCAATCAACTAGCAGTATAAGAACAATAGAGGCTAGTTGTCAGTCTGTAGAGTTCAAATCTAAAAAGACCCAGTTTATAAAACTTGTTCTCTTTAAAAATGTTACCCCAGGGGAGAAAGTCCTCGGTTCTTGTCTTGCCTAAAAGAGAATTCAGACAGGAGACAAAACGTGGTGTTGTGAAATATTTTAAAGATTTTATTAGCAAAGCATAAGTATACCTCCAAGAGTGGGAGGTGGGCTGATCCAAGGGAGGATAGCAGTGGTCTCTGTCCCTTCTGTCTTCTACCCTCACTTAGAGGTGGTCTTTTGTTTAATTAATGGATTTTGCCCCTGGAGTGCTTAGTCAAGCTCCTCCTCTTTTGCACATGTCCCTACCCATGATGCATGTAGAAAAGGCCACAGGGGTCAGGGAGGTGGCTAAATGACAATGTAAATTATATTACAATGAGCATTAGGTCATGTCTGGTTAGGTCCTTGTCACTGCTGTGCAGTTCCAGCCCTCAGGTTTTAAATGGTTTCTTGCTGGCTCTCATTTAGAGGAAGTAAAGCCCCTTATGCTGAGGTGGGCATACTACCATCTTCCAGGGTATCCCCCCTTTCCTCCACCTTATCTGCCAAGTGCCCCTCCCTCACTTATCTAACTGCCTAACAAAACACTTATAGGCAGTAAGTAGACTAGGGCATATAAGTTTACTCACTGAGAACTGGTGTAAATGAATTTAATCCAGGATTAATAATTTATGAAAGGGAATATTTCTGAGACTGAAATGAGATGAAGTTTCTCAAGTTACCTGGAATAGCTGTCTAATGAACCCAAGTCAGTTTTTCAGAAAGGAGAAAATATACCAAGTCAAAGATCTAGTGAAAGAGTGGCAAAATTGTACAACCACAGTAAAAAAAAAAAAGTTTTTAAAAGCAAGAAAACAGATGAGGAAGACAAGAGGCCATACCCTAGTGTGTCTTTTTACCTGCAGTCTATCCTGTTAGTTCTGGGACAAATACCTCCTCTGCTCCATGCCAAACCTTGCAAAGTAGAACTTTCACTGCAGCTGTGCACCTGAGGAAATTCAGGCTGAGAGCAACTTAGCTCATAAGTGGTTGAGGTAGTATCCCAACTCAAGTTCCCCAGACCTCAAAGCTGATGCTCTTTCCACTATTAATGATGTCTCTATGTTCAAAGAGCAAGAATGATTATATTTTCACAACCCTGAAGGGGCAATATATTATTTAAAAAAAAGTTTCAGTGTTTCAAGAATACACCTACTTGCAAAGTTCATTTCTGTGATCTAAGCTTTAGTCTCCAGGAAATACACACATTCAGCATGAGAAATGTTCCTTTTTTGGCTTTGAGTTGTATTCCCAAATCCTGAAGTGCTCCTGCCCTTCCTTTTGGCCTCCTTTTCAGCCATAAAAATTCTTATTCATCTTTCAAAATGGGGTTTAATGTTGCCTCTTCTGTGAAGCCTTATTCGTCCAACCCCTATCTTTTTCCAGCTCACACAAAACATTGGATGCTTCCTCTGTGGTCCCAGAACATGGGACATTTCTGCATGACAGCATTCCTTGATACATTGTTCTTACTTGTTAACATTTCCTCCTTTCCCTACTAGGCTGTGACCTCTACAAGGGCAGGCACATTGGTTTATTCATGTCTCTGTGTCTTCAGTGACTAACAATGTGAGCAGTGCAAGAGTGCCTAATAAATGCTTGCTAATGACTGAATGAATTTTTCTTGTTACATGTTCTGTTGCAAAAAAAGAAAATATTTAACCAATTTACTTGCACAAGAGAGAAACTGAAAATGAATTTGCTGTTACTACCGCTTCTTTCTCCTTTCCAGCTCCTACAAATGGAATGTATCTAAGGGAAATTTTACGCTGAGTCTGAGTAAAAATAATTTCAGTTCTGAGTACTCACTTGCCTGAAATGGAGACTTCATTCTTTTCTTTTTCCCCCTAGTATTTCTAAAAAGCATAGAGAGTACCAACTTATTAAGAATAGCTAATTATTTTTATTTTTCAGACACTGAAAATGCTTGGATACCCCATAGATAGTTTCATTATCTTCTCTTTAGAGCCACTCTGAATGTGAATTGCATCCGAGTCAGTCTGTATTTCCGGGAACGGAATTAGTTTTCCTGATACTCTCAGTGAAGGTGATGCATAACACAAGTTACATGTGAGTGTTACCCTGAGAAGATGATTTTGATTCAGCATCTCACTGTTTCAGAAATATAGCCATATAATTATAAGATGCTACTGGGCTTATATGCTGGGAGCAGTTACCACTTTGAAAATGATCAGATTAAAATGTCTTTGTTAGAGATCAAAATCAACCGCAGGAATTTGTTCTTGTGACATAAACAATC
This sequence comes from Vicugna pacos, assembly GCF_048564905.1. Lineage (NCBI taxonomy): Eukaryota > Metazoa > Chordata > Mammalia > Artiodactyla > Camelidae > Vicugna > Vicugna pacos. Next base: position 39,336,804 of record NC_133000.1, read on the forward strand.
TTATTTTGACTTTTATGTATTTATTAAACTGGATTTATTAAACTGGATAAAACTGCCTCACAGCACTCACAGCAAGTGTATAGGATATAAACAAACAAACAAACAAACAAAACAAACTTCCCCAGGCCCGTCAAAGACACCATTCCCATCAGTGATCATTATCTGGGTGTGTGTCTGGGTGTGTGGGTGAAGTGGAAGGAGACCAATCTGTAAAACCTCACATCCCTTCCACCCTATGCATATAGAGAGATGGCTCTTTGATTTGCAGCTGCTATTTTGCAGAACTTGTCACTGTTTGCAACTCTGCTTCTTGGGCTCACCTAACACCTAAATCCTCCACTCTAAAAGCTCCCCTGTTGCTTAGAATGACAATTTCCAAGTCGATCCATCATTCTGAGTGTAGTAAGCCAGAAAGAGAAAGAAAAATGCCATATAATATCACTTGTATGTGGAATCTTAAAAAAAAAAAAGGACACAAATGAACTCATCTACAAAACAGAAACAGACTCACAGAAATAGAGAACAAATTTATGGTTACCAGGGGGTCAAAGGGGTGATGGGAAGGGATAAATTGAGAATTCAGAAATTGCACCTATTAGGGAGTGATGAAAATGTTAGCTATCTTGATTGTGGTGGTGATTTCATGGGTGTATACATCTATCAAAATTCATCAAATTGAAAAAAAAAAAGAAATCCATTCCAATTGTAATTATGTGAGGTGATAGATATGTTAATTAAACTTATTGTCATAATCACTTTGAAATACATATATGTGTATGTGAAAGCATCATGTTGTACACCTTAAATGTACACAATGTTATATGTCAATTATATCTCAATAAAGCTAAGAAAAAAATTAAATTAAAAATTAAAAAAAATAATAAAAACTCCCGTGTCTGATTGTGACAAGCCTGCCTGCTCTGCTCGCACTTTCCTCAGAGCTGAGTCTCTGGACAAAGTGCTGAACACTTCTCAGGGCCTATTTGTGTCCTGTCCACGTCCATCTCCCTTCATGTCACCATCTCACCGTTGCTGGAACAGGTTGTTCTCAAGAATCTTTATATCTGACTATGGACATTTTTTTTTCTTTCAAGGAACAGTTTTCCATTTTGGTGTCCTTATTACTTTGTTATGAGAAAAAAAATCATTTCTGATTTAATATCAAAAACAAAATGTTGTTTATGACAATTCTGGCCTGGCCTGAGTTTTCTTTCTTTCTTTCTTTCTTTCTTTCTTTCTTTCTTTCTTTCTTTCTTTCTTTCTTTCTTTCTTTCTTTCTTTCTTTCTTTCTTTCTTTCTTTCTTTCTTCTTTCTTTCTTTCTTTCTTTCTTTCTTTCTTTCTTTCTTTCTTTCTTTCTTTCTTTCTTTCCTTCTCTCTTTCTTTCTTTCTTTCCTTCTTCCTTCCTTCCTTCCTTCCTTTCTTTCTTTCTTTCCTTCTTTCTTTCCTTCTTTCTTTCCTTCTTTCTTTCTTTCTTTCTTTCTTCCTTCCTTCCTTCCTCCCTCCCTCCCTCCCTCTTCCTTCCTTCCTTTCTTCCTTTCTTTCTTTCTTTCTTCCTTTCTTTCTTTCTTTCTTTCTTTCTTTCTTTCTTTCTTTCTTTCTTGCTTTCTTTCTTTCTTTCTTTCTTTCTTCTTTCTTCCTTTCTTTCTTTCTTTCTCTTTCTTTCTTTCTCTCTTTCTTTCTTTCTCTCTTTCTTTCTTTCCAGAAATCATCTAGGGGCTCTGACGAAGTGGATCAAAAAGGATGGGCATAATATGAATTGCATATCCAGATATCATTTATTCAATGATCATTAAGATGGTTTTAATTTATTAATAAATAAGTATTAATTAATAGAGTTTCTAGTATCTTTAAGGTATTCTGATGGATCTGGAGCTATGAAAAAGTGTAAGGTAGGCTCTTCCCTGTATTTATTGGCATAGTAGAAGGAAGACAAATATATAATAAAAGAAAATTCAAGGCCATGCTGTACATATTATGAGTAAAGAGAATAATCTAACCTGGTAGAATCCAAAAAACTTTAAAGAGGTATTTAAAAGATAACCAACGAATGATGGATAGATGCCATTGCACAAATGTAAAAATCCACAGACTGTACAACACTCAGAGGGAACCCTAATGGAAAGTCTGGACTTTGAGTGATAATGATGTTTCAGTGAGTGTTTATAAATTGCACAATATCCAAATGTCCCAATCTGCTGAGAGATGTTGACAGTGGGAAATCACTGAACCTGAATAGGGACAGGGAGTGTATAGAAACCCTTTCTGTTCAATTTTGCTGCAAACTTTCCACAAGCCTCTTATATCCACAACATAGAGGAAGAGAATGCTGAGTAGTAAATGGTGCAATTGCATGCACTGTCCTTTTTGGAAGCCTTTTGGGGAAAAGATATAACACTAGGTATTATTTATGTTTCTTCATTTCATGTTCCAGTGCGTAATGTCAACATAGAAGTCTAGAATAAAACCATCAAAACAGAGAGAAAAGAGATAGAAAAACAGTTTTAAAGCCCATGTAATATGAGGAACACCCATTTTTTATATGTAATGCCTTGATAATGTGGAATCAAAATATAATTTTAATCAAACTATTGTGGAACAAAAACAACTCTAAAATGAGACATGCAATGAGACAGCTAATCCCTCACAGTTGATAATTTTCAATGGGTGCCAACTATTCAGGATTGGTTAGCCAGAATCTTTGATTTATGAAATATCTTAATTACCTATAAAAGGTAGGCTTCTATGTACTTATTTATATACTTCTGTATTTAATTGTGTAACAACTTTAAACATCATCCAAAATAAAATCTAGTGCCTTGAAAATAAATTACATCTAAGCAAATGATCCCTTGCTCCTCTTTTACCACTTTCTTCCCCAACTATTAATTCTAAATCTTCAGCTACATATATTTTTTAAAAGTGTATTTTCAGTTTTCTTTCACTACAAAAGGGGTATTAGCCATATGCCACCTTTGAAACTTCATTTTTCACTTAGTGATATATTGCTTAAATTCATCTATAGTTTTGGACACATCTTTAACTGTCATGTAATATGCCATTTTCTGAGTATACCATCACAATTTATTTCTGGAATACAGGGTCATTAATGGGCACTTGAGTTATTTATAAGCTGCTGTTACTGTGATACAACATTTTTGAACCTGTCTTTGATGTGCAGGTGCAAGAGAATCTCTTGTGTACATACCTAGAAATGGGTTTTCTATGTCAGTATGGGAATAATCAATTTAAGAAAATAAAGCAAATTGCTTCAGTGGTGAATAAATTAATCCTCCAACCATAAATATGTAAGGGATTCTGTCCATCTTCATAGTCTCTAACACTTGGTATTGCCAGATTTACATGTTGTCTGTGTAATAGGAATAAGACAGAGTATCATAGACTTGTTGATATGAATTTCCCTTATATCACAAGGCAAATAATATCTCAGAAATGGAAAATGATAAGAAAGGAAAAGGCAAATTGAAGAATATAACAAGGATTAGAGTTGTGAATTCTAATTTTTTATGAAATATACTTAGGACCTATCTAGTTACAATGATCTGTTGCCAAAGGGTGCTATTATTTGATTTAAGTATCATGGTGATTCAGCATGAGAACCATAGTCCTGAACATTTGTCTAAACTTTCAATTTAATAAATATACAATATTAATTCCTTCATGTTATAGATATTAAACTAACTCTTGAGAAAACTATCTATTCTGAGCACAGTGTTCCTTAATTGTCTGAAGAAAACTGTATTGAAGAGATATACGATACACCACATATAATCACTTTGTCAGTTAGTAAGCAAAATTTTCTTGCTTTTAAATTCACATGAAAAAATAGAACAATAACACGTTTTTACTCATAAAAAAAGTCAAGCAATATAGTTTGAAGAAATTCTTGATTAGCAAATAAAATAGTAAAAAATATTTGGCTGCCTTCAGTTTGTTATTAACTTTGCTCAAATGATTACTTAACTTCTGTTCTAGCAACAAACAAGAGAGTCATTTTCTATAAAATTTACAATGTGAAATCACAGGATATGAATCTGTTTTTGCACTACTAGTACTGTATAGAGAAGATACCTTGTCAGGTTGAAAATCTGTGTATTGTGAGTATAGTATATGCTAAATCATCAAGAGATATTAACTTACGTACCAAAAAAGAAACAGTTCTAAAAGATATAGCTTTAAATTTCTATGAAAGATGCACACGTATTCTCAAGAGCCAGAAAACTCCACAACTATTCATACAAAGGAGAGCCAAATAAGCATCTAATGTCTATTTTTCCCTGTGTTTATATGACACAATCTATTACTTCATAGCACAGCAGTATATCTGGTTTATCACTTTTAAATTTAGTGCTAACTTCCCTAACAGTTCCCAAGTGCCCATGAGAATTATTTTCTGCTTTGAAAATATCAACAGAAGAGGAATATATCTTTTCCTCCATTTCACTTTCAGGTACACAAAATAAAGTATCAGAGGTCAATCATATTTTCCCGTTTTAAAGATGACTATATCTACTCTTTATGTTCAAGAAGAATGAAATGATTTGCCTATAATTAAATTAATTAAATAGAATTAAAATTAGTTTCAATATCTAAACAGATCTATTTCACCATTCATATCATGCCTTTTGGCCAGGTGGGTAATTTGGTGACACTCACTTATTATTTGCATAGCCTATGTTAGACTTCAGGAATAAATAGGCATTTGATGTCCAAATTTTATATAGGACCGTATTTAATTGTTGATAAATAAAACACCAATTGACCTCACAGCTTAATTATAAAAATGAGGTCTAAGAAATGAGAATCAAGAGAATAAAAGGCCAGTACAATAAACATTGTAATCAAGCATCCTTGTCATAAAAATATCAGTTCTGTGTTTTCAGTCATATTAATGCCTTTGGTTTGTTGTTGAGGCTGCCCTAATACTGCATTTTAGTGTATTGGTTTCCAATTAATTTGAGGTAATGAACAACCTTAGTTTACTTACAAAGCCAAAATCCTTAGTGTTACCCCAGACAACTAAATAAATATCAATATACAGATGAAGGGCTTGGGATTGTATAATTTAACACATCCTTCACCTAATTCTTATCAGACAGGTTTGGTAATTGCTGTAATAACATAATTATCCTCATCTCTGATTGGATGTCAGCTTCAAATTCAAAAGAAGCTATATCAGAGAAACATTTTTATGCCCCTCACATTTATTTTTTTTTTTTGGTCCTAGTGAAAGTATCCAAGCTTGGTTTAAAAACTAATTATTTCAGATGATTTTGGGGAAAATACACACATATATTTAATTTTTGAAATATTAAACAAAAGAAGGCTGAAATGTGCAAAGGGCAATATATCTACCATAAATTTTTTACTGATAGATAGGGATCTAACATATTCATTTTAAATAAAGTGTAGTGCTTCATTTTATTAATATGACATAAATTATTTACAGATTCCCAATTGATATACTTTGAGTTTTATAATAAAATCATCGTACACATCTATTTTTTCACAAGTAGTTTGTCACTAGGATATATATTTGCTCTGTTTTTCAGAGTCTTATAAGCCCTTGGATGGTACTGTCGTCTGAAATACTGCAGCTAGGGAAAGCAAACATATATTCAGAGTATTTATCAGTTTCAGTAAAGACAAAATTATTGTCCTTCCAAAGAGTAAAGGAACCTATGCAATCAATCTGCTGATCACTCCCACTCCGTGAGAGTGCCAGATCAAAGCCCAGCCACATTCCATGCTGCTGATCTTTGGACCTATCAGAGAGGGTAACTAAAAGATTCTTGGTGAGGTTAATTCCTTGTTTCTGAGCCAGTGCATAACATCCATCTCCAATTATGCTTTAATATTAATGAATCCACTGCACTAGCACTGGAGTAACTAAGGAGAGAAACTGGCTGTCATTCCCAGGATGGGTCTGAATCAATTGATCAATGAGTTGGAGTTGGGTTTCCAAAAGATAAATGGTGTCACTGCAGTCTAAAGAAGTCAATCAAAAGGACCAAAACCAAAGAAGATGCTTTAGGGGTATAAGGTTCAAGATTCAAATTATTTTCATTTAGTCTAGGGGATAATTTTTCTTAACTCTGGATCTTGTCTCAGCAAGATCTATACCATTGGATTTTACTTATTTAACAGAGGCCTGAATCATTGAAGGGTTTATTTCACAGCTTCTGACATGTGTATGTGTTACTAAGGCACCCAGATTATTTACTACTTCCTCCTTGGCAGGTCCAATTAGCATGATGTCAAAAATATTCTGGGTCAGTTGGTGCTTTACTGAATTCTAATATAATTAAAGTATCTGCAGGAGATCAGGAGAGTTAATGTGACCCATGGGCAAAGCAGTGCATGTATAGTTCTGGCCTTGTGATATCAGAACAAACAGATTTTCATCCTGCTTATTACTGAAGGCCGAAAGAACCCACTACCAAGTCAACAGGCTCATGGCAATTGACACAGACTGGGTTGATTCTATTAAATAAAACAGTGATGTTCTCCTCATCAGCTCATTCTTCATTGTTTTAGAGGTGGACTTGTGGGCCCTTCAGTAGGATGTGGCAAATGATGGCTTTTCAGGTCTTATGCATTAGGCCATTTTGATATAACTACCTCCCTTAGCCTTCTGCCTCTTCCTAAGAAAATGCCAGAGAAGTTCCAGCAACCCCATCACATTGATACAAAGTCATCATTATTTAAATGCCTTAATAAAAGAACACAAATAGAAGCAGCTTCAAACATCTTAACTAAAATAGTGAATCAGAGGTAAAAAAATAACTGTTTCTGTGTCTTTAAATTTTCCTTATACTGTAACCTACAATCCACTCCCTCACATGTTGTCATGACTCTCACTGAAACTTATCTATAGCAAGCAATTTGGGGGTACCCACCATTTCCTCCTAGCCAGGGGCTCTATCCCCTTACTCACATAGCTAAGATATGACCATAGCAATGCACATAGAATCAATTAAAAGTGGCAAAGGCAGGTATTAAAAAAAAAACTATCATTGTTTTTGAAGTCATTACTTTCATTGAGTTGTTGCATGTTCCCAGGGCAAATTGGAGGTTCAAGATTCTCTGGCTTGTCCACTTAAATGCCATAATTTCAAATCTCAAGGCCACATTCATTCTTTATTATATCTGATTTCCAGGACTTATTTTTCCCAAAGTACTACACCTTGAAAAGTCTTCAGAAGATCAATGAATTTCCAAGAAAATGAAGCCTGTGTAACTTGACAGAAGGTTTGGATGTCAAATCTAGCCTAGAATATATGTACTTTATATTTCATCAGGACCTGGTGATGAAGAGTGTTTCATTTTTCAGAAATGTTAACACTAAAATAATTCCCTTTAATTTTGCTTTTATTGCATGTATACCTGTAGGATTTTTACTTGGACCCATAACATGTCAGATTTTTGTTCTCTGAAGAAGAATCTTATTAAGTTTTCATTATGAACTTCACACACAAAAGCTCTTTGGCATGTATCATTAAGAAATATCCCAAATTTTAATGTTGAGATAAGGACAAGACATTTATATTAGAAGCAAAAAAGTTTCATAGGATATGATTCAAAGTGAGAAAATTAAATTATGTGCAGTCAACACTGTTCATTGAGGCAGGGGTGGATGCCTCTATCTGGATAAAAGTTGGAATGAAAATACAATAGTTCATTTCAACTAAATAGGCTGCCATATGAAAACTTTCAACATACCCAAAGAAAGGATTTTTAAAAACAAGGAGATTCAAAAGTTAGAACAGAAACTCTATTCAATTTATTACTCAAGTTCCTAGGAGGAGTTTTGCTGCATTTCGGTTGATTTTTGTTAGTTTGTTGGTTTGGCTTTATGGTATGACAGAATAAAAGTGTCATTGCAAGGTAAGACACTTTGCTGGTTGATAGGGCTACAAGCAAAGAAAAGAAAAGAAAAGATAAAAAATAGGGCTTTCTTCAAAAATAGAGTGTTTTCTGTTGAGAAACAACTTTGTTCTAACCCTTGATCCTGTAAAAGTACTATTGTGTGCAATACAAATGGACCACAAATGGTAGGAATGAGCCACATCCCCTGGGCTTCTCTAGCAGAAAGCACTCTCTTTACCTCGCCCCTTCCTGCTTCTTGGGGGTCACCTTTGCACCAAGGAGAAGAGCTCTCAGAGCTCTCTGTGGAACTCCTTTTACTCTGCTGTCAACTTGTGCGGCCTCTCCTTTTTCTCTTGCCACTCCTGGTGGTAGTTTGCAGATTCTGCTGTGGTTTCGTGGCAAAAAAGGGAGCTTCTACAAGTTTCATGAAATGAGAAGAAATAATATTATCTGAAATTATCTTGTTATATAATATTATCTGAAAAAAGAGAAGGTAAAGGGGTTTTTTTTTTTAATCTTTTTTTTTCCCCCACTGCTCCACTGCTGCAGTGTGGTTCAAAAACATTTCTTGAATATATGAGGTGCTCAATAAATACATATTAATGGAAAGAATACATGTCCATGGATCTCCTACATTCTAATCACTAAAAGGTAGGTGACAAATGATTGTTACTCTAAGCCTGATATTGTTTTAATGTCAAACACCATAATATTCTCTTCATATCAAAGGTATTAAAAACTAAATACAAAGCCAAACAAAAATCAACCAAAAAAAAACTATATATTTTTATATGTGAGATAGAATTTCATATTATTTGATGCGTTTGATTTAAAATCATGAAATCTTACTGAAAAACAAAATCTACAAAAGATTAGTTCAGCTCTTAATCAAAACTGTGTATTATTCTCCCAACTCACCTCCCCTATTAAGTAGAGACTCCATTCTTTTTACTCCTTCTTAGATTCTTAAAGATTAAGCCAGCTGAATGCCTTTGTAACAGTTCAATGCTAATAGTTGTCCTTGTAATACTCCTGAAGGACCCTCTTGGTGAGCAAATCTGGGACCGCTATCACCTCTTACAAACCAGAAGGGGGGGAGTCTCTGTTAGTATTATTTCAAACCATTAGGCAGGGTAGCAAGAAGGTGACACATGTGCTACTACCTTTGTAATGTTAAAACCCTTCCCTTATGGCATAGAAAAAATGGTTTACATATAACCAGATTGTTTTCTGTCCAAATTATATGTTTAAGAGAAGAGGCAGGGTTCGTGTCAGCAGGAGGGAAACCCCTCAGCATAAATTTCCCAATTTAAGTCTTGTTGTAAAGGTCACGTACTGTGTTATATAATTGTCACCTTGAAAAGTTCTTTGATAGCTTGAACTTTACAACTTGCGAGAAGTGCTGGGTTGCCAAGTAGAGTACATTTTCCAGGTTTCTGTGTCCAGGCTTGAGCTAAATAAAGTGTGACAAATCCCCTGAGGGCAACCCAGGCTTTTTATGCCGTAGGAAACTCTGACTCAAAAGTTACACACTCTTAAAGTAATATAAGATTGCACAGCCAACTACAGAGGTTGCCTGCACCAGGAAAGAATTCTCCTGAGATCCTGCCTACGTGACATCTCCAAAATGCTTTAGAAGTGATCATAAAATAAAACCTATAATTCTCTCTCTCTCTTTTTAAACAGAAAACAGTTGAATTAATAAAACAGAGCATGATTATTTGGATTTTGGATTTTTAATTTGTCCTGGCCAGCTGACCCAATTGACATTTGTGGGAAACCAGTTTGAAATGAATTGATGACCATTAAAAAATAATTTTTAACCTTGAACAACCAGGACTTAACCATTAGTTAAGCATCTCCTCTTGCCCTGGGATCCTGAAATAGAAATTTTTGACTGTAAGCCTTCCCAACTTCCAGGGAAAAAAAAATTGCAGCCTTTTGAATTTTTTTGTTTTTGTTTCTGTTTTTGTTTTTTTAGCTATCATGACATTAATTAATTTCTTGATATTGGCTGACCAACTTTTAAATCCAGTTCTATTTGTCAGTTTCTTATGAAATTAAAATGAGAAAGCATCTAACCCATGTACCTACCAAAAACTGTGATTTTTTTTCCTGAACAAAAGTTCATGTGCCCAACACTTGATGAGGCCAAACAAACTGAAACATCAGAGTTTGGAATGAAGGAAAATTTATTGTAGGGCCAAGCAAAGAGAATAAGTGGCTTGTGCTCAGAAAACCTGACCACAACCTGAATTGTTTTCAGGGAAAAGCTTTTATAGGTAAAATTTGGGGTGAGGGCAGCAGGAAGTGTGACTTTATTCTGATTGGTTGGTGCTGAGGGAACAGGGAGATATTCCAGGGATCTTGCACTGGGTCTGAATTTGCCATCCTCCACCTGGGTGGGTGCCTTAGGTCATGCAGAAGAACTCAAAGATATTGTTATATATATTCCTTGAGGAACTAGGACCTTGTCCCAAGTCCGTAGTATTATTTCTGGACTGTTCCTCCCTTATCTCTGCTTTCCCTCCCTTCCCTGATTAGCAACTGTTTGACTCTGCCCTTTGGAAGTCAGGGAAGGTCAAGGAGGCTGTAGCCTATGCCCTACCAACAAGAAACGGAGGACATAGAAAGTATTTGTTCCAGGAAAGAACTCACAGGGCCTTACTCCATTCCATTTTTTTTTCTCATATTCCAAATATCAAAACCTAGGAAGAATTCACTGTAACTAAGTTGCTAAGAAATGTTAAGGAAAATAGTCAACACAAAAAATGTACGTTATTAAGTTTTCTCAAAAGGGAGTCACAGCATTTATGCACAGTCCCAGAAGCTCTGATCAGAACAATGAATGGCTCAATGTGAAGCATAAAAATATAATCTTCCAATTTTCAATGCCATATTTTCTCACAAAACATATAATACCTTGGCCATTCTCTTCACAGTCAACTTTAGGCACAGGCAGAGTAGTGTTTATATTGTCTAATCACTGGTTTCTAGGAAAGCCCTCAGCTCTCTCTCAGGAACATCAGGTGTCTATTCAGATGATTAGGGCCCATCAAAGTGAGACAGGAGGAAGGGGACAGGGCACAGCCATTCAAGGAATGACAGCAATTAACACCAAAATGTCAGAAGATTCAATGCCCATTAGGCCTTGAAGATTGAGATGGCAGGGGGTTTGACTTCCAGAAGACCTTGAGCTTCATTATATGCTCATTGTAACATTAGCATGATAAATAATATGTCCACAGATGCCATGATAGTCCCAAGGCTAACCACGAAAAGTCAAAGAGTGGGTGGTGGCCCAATTCTTGGGTATCCCGGCCCCTTCCCCAGGGCAGTTAGAACAGTCTTGACACTTGTAGGCGTGTGAAGCTACTGAGCCCATGAAAACTGGCAGCACCATGTCTCATGGCTGTTCTCACTCCCTCCTCTTTGGAGACAGCCTGCACTCTGTCTAAGGAGTGTGTACCTACTTTTACTTTAAACTGAGCACTCAGCTCCCACATCTCATGGCCTTTCTCTTGCTTTACATTCTATGCAGTATGTATCTCTCTAAGTAAATCTACCTTTACTCAACTGTGGCTTACTCTTGAATTCTTTCCTGTGCAAAGCCAAGGACCCACACTTGGCGGGGCATGTCGGAGAGAGTCAACTGAGACCTGGGACACAGCCCTCCTCATGCCCCACATCCTTTTATCCTGCATCAAAAACAGGAGAAGATATGAAGTTCCATGTGAAAACAGCCATTTGTAGCAACATGGATGGACCTGGAGATCGTCATTCTAAGTGAAGTAAGCCAGAAAGAGAAAGAAAAATCCCATATGATAGTGTGAGCAAAAAATACTGCAAACCATATCAGAAAACAAAAAATGCTGAAATCATCAGCAGCAGCTGCCGCCACTCCCCAGTGAAGACAAGCCTGAAGCCCAGCCTCTGCAGCCACTCACAGTGGTGCACTCTGAGGGGACTCAGAATAAGAAAGGATGAGATACTGGCCCCAGGTAGCTAGATGCTTGTCAAAGGAATGAATTCAATGAGCCTAAATGTTTGCTTCCTCCCATACATAGAAAAGCACTAAATTCTTTAACTTGAGATGCCTGGTTTTCTTTAGATAACAAGAAATCTTTTATTGTTCCAACTACCTGGTCTTTGTTGTAAAGCTCTCATATATCCTAGCTCCTCCCCTACCTCTTCAGAGCAGTCCCTCAGAGTGATCAGAGAGGCCATCATCCTGGCTCAAGTCCTCCCACCAAATAAAACATAACTCTTAACTTTTAGGCTGTGCATTTATTTCAGTCGACAATATCACTTTACATGTGGAATCTAAAAAAAAAAACCCACAAATGAACTTATTTACAAAAGAGAAACAGACTCACAGACATAGAAAACAAACTTATGGTTACCAGGGGAGGAGGGGTGGGAAGGGATAAATTGGGAGTTTGAGATTTGCAAATATACTAATACATATAAAATAGCTAAACAACAAGCCTATACTGTATAGCACAGGGACCTATATTCAATACTTTGCAGTAACCTATAATGAAAAAGAATATGAAAATGAATATATGTATATATATGTATGACTGAAACTGCTGTACACCAGAAATTGACACAACATTGTAAACTGTCTATACTTCAATACAAAAAACAAAACAAAACAAAAAACAATGTGGAAACAAGTGAGCCAAGTGTACATCACATGCTATTTAATTAAAAGTAGGCAGATACCACAAAGTATATTCTGCCTGCAAATAACCTTCTTGGTATTTTCAGGGGAGAGAAATGTAGTTCTTGTTAAAATAAGTTTGGAAACCATCATACCATCATACTATTGTTGATTGACCAGATGCATTTATATATTGAAGACTTCAGAAAATTTACAAGTAGGAAAAATTGTGAAATAGGGCAAAAGCAGTCTTTTTTTTTTTCTGAATGTGTTTGGTAAATGCATCTATTTTGTATTTTTCAAACAATACTTATGAGCAACCTATTGTTTCCTATCCCACGGAGCAGGAGCTGGAGACATTTAGAAAAGATTGTTCCTGAGTTATGCCTAACTTTTGGATTCACTCTATCTCTAAAATTTATTACAAAGTGACCAAAATATATCAAAGAAAATTTGCAAGCTAATACCAACTAAAATTTTAAAAAAGAGGTCATCCTTTTTCAATATTTGTTCAGAAATATAAAGAATTGAAAAGAGTGTCACTCCCACCCTTACAAGTGAAAATGCTGGTCAAATTAATGATTTTCAGAAACCCATCAAAAAACTGAGGTCACAGAGCAAACTAATCCAAAATCTGGAGAAGGTAGAGAAATTCAAGCAATTCCTTAAATGGGTTAGATGCCACTGGATGTCATATAAGTTGGGAATAAGATTCAGTGAGAAATTTTTAATAAATTGCTAAGCCCCCAGGTGTGGGCTGTCAGGAGTGTAAGGCACCTGAGGGCCACAGATATAGGTGAGATTCTCATCTACTTTCAAGGCCTCCCAGACAGGAACTCCACCAGTTACTTAATGAGAAACTCAGGGAGAATCCTAGGAAAGCTTTCCTGATGGTGACTCTGGGTGACAGAAAACAACCACCGCAGAAACCCTACCTAGATCTGGTCAATCTCCCCCAGGGGAACAAGGGAAAAAGCCTTAAGAAAAAAAACAAAATCTGTGACCTGAAGGCCCTGAAGGAAATATTCTGCAGCAGGAGGAGGGGAGTAAAACCCTCCCCAGACCTACGGTGAGGTAGTTAGATAAGTGGGGGTACCGGGCAGATAAGGTGGAAGGATGTTCCAGAAGATGGCAATATGCCCACCTTCAGCATAAAGGGGCTTTATTTTCTCTAAATGAGTGCCAGCAAGAAACCAGTTGAAACCTGACAGCCACAACTGGGTCATAGTGAGAAGGACTTAACTGGACAGGATCCAATTCTCATGTAATATAATTAGCATTATGGTTTAGGTCCCCCATGGATTTTTCTGTGTACACCATGGGTAAGGACATGTGCTAAGGGGCCAAACATGACTAAGCACTCCAGGGACAAGAGCTGGCAAACAATCAAAAGACCACCTCTAGGAGAGGGTACAAGAGAAAGGGGGGACAAAGACCACTGCTTTTCCCCCTTGGATCAGCCCACCTTCTGTTCTTGGAGGTGTACTTTTCCTTTCCTAAATAAATCCTTTAAAATCTTTTGCCACACAATACTCTCTGTCTCCTGTCTGTAATCTTATCTTTCAGATATGGAGTCTTTTTCTTTTCCTTTTGGGTAACACTATCTCCCTCATATTGCCTAAGAAACAAAAGCCTTAATCTATAGGAGGTGGGGAACAAATTTGCAAGCTCTGGTAAATACTCACAGCAGCTGAAGAAGAGGTATCTGAATAATTAAATTAATTAATTAAAAAAGAGCTTACTCCTGGGGGAGGGGCAGTAATCCATGCTGGGTCCAGGCCTAGGGTGAAAGAAAGCAAAGACACTTATGTAGGCTATACTTGGAAGTCCAGTTTCAAGAGCAAGGTTAATTGATTACTGCATATTAAAGCTTAATCAAAACAAGAGAATGCATTCCCCACCTCACCCCAGCACACTAACAATTATTGGGTGATGACAAGACTAGAAAACTTGAAAGGGTTACAGGAATATAATCTCTCTGGGGGAGGAAAGGAAGATTTAAAACCATGTAGAGTACAAACATAGGGAAAATAACACATAGCAAGTAAGCCAATACTATAAGCATAAGGCATCACTAGAAGAGTTTAAAGCCTCTGGTGTACTGAGGTTAAGTGTAGAAATAATACACTTCAAACTCAGGTCAACTCCTGACCAGATTAGCACACCCCCCACCCTCAAATTAAAGACCTACCAGAAAGAAAGCTACACTCATTTCCAGATGTAAAAATAACATACATCAGGATTGATAGTCATACACAACACGTCATGCTTCCAAAAAAAGTTATGGTGCAAACAAAAAGGCAAGGAAAAACACAATCTGAAGAATCAAAGCAACCATCAGATCAAGATTCATATAGGACATGAATCTTGGAAATTTCAAACAGGGAAGTTAAAAAGCCACCATTAATAGTTAAAGGATTTAATGAAAAATGTGAACACATGCAAGATAGGGTAGATAATTTCTGCAGAGATGGAAACTATAAGGAAAACTTAATCAGAAATTCTAGGGATCAAAGACATAGGAACAAAGCTAAAGAATGTCTTTGAAGGACTCATCTGCACACTGAACACAACCAAGGAAAGAATCAGCGAACGTGAAGATAGTTCAGCAGGTATTAGCCAAGTTGAAAACCAAAGAGAAAAATTAATGGAAAAGAAAGAAAACACAGCAGAGATCCATTAACTGTGGGACAAATTCAAATGATCTAAAATATGCATAACTGGAATTCCAGAAAGAGAAAAAAGAAAGAGCAAAACAGAGTTATTTGAGGAACTACGGCTGATAATTTCCCAAACTAATGATATCATCAAACCACAGATCCAAGAAACTCAGATGAAACCAAGCACGGTAAGTACAAAATGCCTATCTAGGTATATCATCTTCAAACTGTTGAAAACAAAGACAAAGATAAAATCTCAAAAACAGAGAAACAGTGAAAAATATATTCCCAGTTTCTGGGGACAAGGAAAGGCACACCTTTGAGGGCATATTATTCTGCTTATCGCAGTTCTCCTTCCTCTAGGAGGTGGATTTTAACTGACACCCCCTCTTTCAGGGGGGCTTGATTCAGCCACTAATTTATGTTTCTAATTTGGAAATGGGGAAAAAAAAGTTACTTCACAGTGGAGAAATCATGAAGAAACCATCTTAATCAAGTGATCAAGTTTCACATCAACAGTAGTAAGTCATATTGATGTCATTCATGCACCTCTGATATGCTACAATGAGAAGACATATCGATCTCTGTGGGATTCTTTTTCAAAAAATCCATAACCACAATCTAATAGTGAGAAACCCAAACTGAGGGCCAATCTACAAAATACCTCTCCAGTACTCTTCACATTTGTCAATGACATTAAAAACAAAAGCAGGCTTAAGAAACTGTCACAGATTAGAGGAGACTAAGGAAATATATAAATAAGTGTGATGTAAATTAGATTGGATTCTGGCACAGGAAAAGGATATTATCATAAAAATTGATGAACATTAAATAAAGCCTATAGCGAACAGTCTTGTACCAATGTTAATTTCTTAGTCTTGATAAATGCACCATGGTTTTATAAAATATTAATATTTAGATGTGAAAAAACTCTCTGTATTATTCTTGCAAAACTTCTGAAACTATAAAATTATTTCAAAATGAAAAATTCAAAAGAAGAGCAATAATCAGTTAATCCCCCTACTGTCTTATCTAATGGAAGTTTATAGAAATTCACTTGCATTTCTATTTCTCTTTTATCTTTCTTAGGATTACAGATAGAGTGATGATAGTCATGGATATCTTTTTCCTCCTTCAAAACTTTTGTGTTTTAAAAATGTATCAATGTGCTGAATCGGAAAAAAAAACAGGGCTTCATAATCTCAATTAATCATGAGTAGGATCTTCCTTTTTCATACCTTATTTATCTATATTGCAGAATATAAGCCAAAGATGATGTACCCTTACCAAGAACATGTTTCTTTTCCACTCAAATTTATTTTCACAATTTGACATTTCTCTTTCCTGTCTACTTTTCTCTTCTTGTCATATTTTAAATATTGTATGCTTTTTTCCCCAGCCTCTATACCAGTGTTATTTAAAGTAGAAGATTTCAGTGAAGTACCAGTTTGACTGTTCCTGAACTGTAGTGTCTACTACAAGAAGAACCAAAGATTTTTTTTTTTTTTAACTTTGCTGTACTTTAAATCTTAGAGCTTGTCACAGAAAGACAAGATTTGGTAACACTGGTTTAAAATCCATGTTTGGATTTTACTGTCATGTCAATTCTCCCATTCTCCTTTGGAAGCAATCTTCTGTGTTGATAAATTCAAGCAAAGTATTATAATTATCATACTAAAAATATAAGTATTTGAAAAATTCAATATACATGCAGACCAAAATAATATCACCTCACATTCCTGTGGAACCAACTGCAAACAAAAATTTGTTATATTGACTCCCAAATTCCAAATCTAAAGCCTGAAAGTTAAAATTAGATGTTATTTTAATTTAAGGATTAAAGATCATAATAAGGTTCTGTAGATCTTTGTGTGAAACAAAGTATACTGACCTAGACCAGTAGAATTAGCACCTTCTGGGAGCTCATTAGAAATGGAGACTCTTGGGTCCCACACAAATACGGTGAACCAGAATCTGCATGTTGATAAGTTTGCCAGATCCTTTGCAGGCATGTCAAATTTTGAAATCCACTGCTGTAAACTAAATCCAGTGTGCATACTTATAAAATTAAATACTGTTGTATTTTTGAAGACTGTTATTGTCCTGTGACCCTGATATACTACATGATTTTAAAACATGAATATAATATACCTAAAATGAATGGATGAGTTGAGATTATAGAACAATCCTGAGATAAGCAGACAAAACTAAGGCCTAAAAGATTTAAATTATTAATGAGGTCTTAATAGAAATAATTTACTACATATTTTATGATAAGTATATATCCTTTTGAATTCAAATAAGTGACTGTTATGAAAGACCATAATTGTTTGCAAGAGTTGCAACTTGAGCCAGTAAAGGAATCAGGTAACCAGTATGTGTCTTTTAACATATCCGAAATTGAATGATTACTACCATTCCTGTGTAAGACAGCATCAGGAGTGCAGAAAAGAGAAGGAAAAATCACTGGAATGACTGTCCTTCAGAGCTACAGAATATCACTATTCATTATTATATCACAGTTGCTAATCATTGGTGATTGCCAGGCATGATTCCAAATGCTCAATGTGTGTTACTCAGGTATCCTTCCTAACAACTCTAGGAAAGAGGTTTTTATGTTCTTTTTATTTTATAGCTTAAGAAAGAAAGGAAGAGAAAATTGAGCTTTTTTTTTTACAGAAGTTAATAGTGGAACAAGGTTTTGAATTTAGTCTAACTTCAGACCTCACACTCTTAACCTCTATCCTATTCTGATACACAGAGGGAAACATATTGTTTATTTACTGATTAGTATTTGAGTCATCACTATTCTCCATAGACTCACTCTTTGACAGTGTATTTTTTTACAGCTTTGTTGAAGCATAACTAACCTACAAATACCTGCATATGTTTAATGTACACAATTTGATGAGTTTGAAGAAACATATACACGTCAGACACCATCACACAATCAAAGTAATAAATACACCTATCACCTCCAAGAGTTTCCTATGTCCCTTTTCTGTTTTGTGTTTGTTTGTTTTTTTAAGGGTTTTTTTTTTTTTGTGGGGGAGAGTGGAGGTAATTAGGTTTATTTATTTACTTATTTTAGTGGAGGTCCTGGGAATTGAACCCAGGACCTCGTGTATACTGAGCATTCACTCTCTCACTGAGCTATACCCTCCACACATTTTTGTTTTTGTTTTGGTGATAAGAATTCCACATAAAATTTACCGTCTTAAAAAAAATTTTTTAGTGCAAAATACTGTTCTTATTAACTATAGGCACTATGTTTTACAACAGATGTCTAGAACTCATTCATCTTATATAACTGAAATTTTATACTTATTGAGCAACAAATCCCATTTCTTCCTCCCTGCATACCTGTCAACCTCCAGGGTATTTCTGCTTCTAGAAGTTGGACTATTTTAAATACTTCATATAAGTGAAATAATGCAATATTTGTTCTGTGACTGGCTTACCTCACTTTGCGTCTTCTTTCTCAGGTCCATCCATGTTTTTGTAAAGGGTAATGTTTCCTTCTTTTTTAACACTAAGTAACATTCCACTGTATTTATACATTACATTTTCTTTATCCATTCACCTCTCAGTGGACATTTGAGTTGCTTCCAGAGCCAACATTATGAAATGCAATTTTTCTACATTGCTTTTGATATTTGAAAAATTGCCCCCTACAGACTATTCTGTTTAGAAAATGATGAGTTCCAGAAACTGCTACAAATTGATTATTCAGAATTTAGGATACCTTTACTTTACATACAAGTTCTATGTTTAAGATGATCAACATTTCAACATTATAACTACACAAAGCAGAGTGAAAATGTATGCAGGTAATAAAGTCTTTAAATCTGAGTGACTATAGAATCAAAACAGAAATAGGGAGGTCTTTTGTTACAATTTCTAGAAATATTAAAGGAGTACTGAAGTTGATACCATAAACAAGCAGAAAACTAACAAGATGGCTATTGAGTTGTTCAGGGCTGTACTTTTAGCTAAACTGATCTTATGACTAAGAGGCTCCCCTCCCTTGCATTATTTTCTTAGAATAATTTAATCCTTTTCAGCCTAGAGGTCTTCAAACAAGGTCATGAACTGAACCTCAAGAAAATGGGCAAACCCTCCTAAATTCCTCCATAACAACAGCAAGTTCTTATCAAGATAAAAATAACATAACACCCTGTAAAACATCCTGATTGTTATCATCTATTCTTTTCCATCCAGTTTTTCTATAAAACCTCAAGACCCCAACCCCAAGGTGGACTCACAGTCTTTAAGGCATTAACTTGCTGTGACTCCCTTTGCCTGGTAAAGGAATAAAGCTGTTTTTCCATCTCCTCCCCAAACTGCCTTCGACTCTCAATTTGGCTACCGGGGTACAGAGGCCAATTTTTCAGCAACAGCTATCAGTACACTGATTAACCGTGATAATTGTAATTCTCTTTTTCTCTCCCTCTGTGTGTATGTGTATGTGTTTCATTGTGAAATTAAAAGGATAAATAAAAGGCAAAGTTTTCAGAGGTAATGGTGCAAAGGGTAGGTGTTGACAGAGGAAGCTGGGAGGAAAAAAATTTGAGAATATATGAGGAAAAAAAATTGCTTCATGGTGAAATTACCTGAGTTGGGAGAGAAAAAGCAGAGACATAAGAAGAGAAAGGTATTCTGGGAGTATATGTGTATTCTAGGAAGTTCCATAGTGAGGCATCACGAGGAGGAAATAAGGGTGTTAGAACCTTAGGGCAAAGGATATGAAGCTTGAACAAACACCTTAAATATTTTTTAATTTAAAATTTTGAAAATATAAAGAAATAGTTTTCCACAGCAGAACTCCAGTTATCAACAGCCAACACATTCTTCACAGGTATTCGAAACACTAACTCCTATTGTCACAAATAAACCAGTAAATGTTTATATCAGTATCGGAGCAGAGAATCCCAGAGATGTTTCTCATTTAATCAAAAGGAACATAGATTTCTAAAAGGGTGAAAGAGATCTCTTTAGATTATAAAAGAAGAGTAAGCTTTGAAATCCAATTTCAGGTTTAGCTACCAGGAAAAGCTGTCAGCCCAAGGCAGGGAGGATCTGGATGTGTCTGGGGTAAAAAGGGTTATCCACCTGGCTCTCTATATGTATAACCCATCCCAGAGCTACAGGACTTATCAGAAACTGAACTGGGGGAAATTGAATTGGAAGAAAGGAAGAGCAAGACAAGGCCAAAAGAGGTGTCACAAGTAGGTAACACAGTCAGCACAGACAGGACTTTTCCATACAGAGACGCTGTGGACTATGTCAGAGATGAGTCCAAAATATTGAATACTGTGAAAACTGGGTCAGGAGCCAGCCAAAGAACACAGATTAGTGCAGTGGGGGATCCAGATATGGCATCTCTGACATTTTGCCAATGTATTTGCTGCTGTCAGCCAGCTCTTATTGTCCTTGCTGCAACCCTTATCGCTAGTGTGTCTTAAAGGTACTGCACATTCTCAGGGATTTTGAGGAGAGAGGGAGAGGAAACTTACAAGGTTTACAGGGTCAGTAGAATGATACCTCATTGTTCATGATGGTTCTATTTAAAGTAACTTAATTAAAATAATTCCCTCTTCACCATTTCACAATAACACTCATTCCATGTACGTGGAAAATTAATGAAATGCTCCTTTTCTCTAGATAAACATTGCACTGTTATTGTAAAACATGAACCTTAAACAGTGTCATGGAAGGAGAGCTGAACTGAGAGCCAGGGGCCCGACACTGCCTGTGTGCTCCCGGGCACTTCACTCATTCCGTCTGAGTCCGTTCTCTCATCTGGAAAATGAGCAGGTTGGGCCAGATAATCTCCAAGGCCTATTCCACATGCATAATTGTACAAATCCATCATTATTATCACCACTTAATGTGAACAGCTATCTTGTCAGTATATACACATACCAATTCAAAGCTGTTGGCTTAATATCATAAGACCTCTAAAAACATCTATTTAATTTACCATGGAAAGAAAGCTGAAGTAATTGATTAAACAAATCTTAATATAATTTAGGTTGCTGATCTTTTTCTTAGGAGGGAAAAACAATTCAATTTCCTATAAAGTCTATTCTAGTTGCACCTTCTTCCAATATTTTGTTACAGATTTTCCTTCTGCCAACAGTAGTCACCGATTTTAATTGAATGGGGGAAAAACTGTTCTGATGATCTATGTCATTCTATTGGATTGTGTATCATTGAATTTCAAGCTAGTTTCACTGGGACCTGCCAAGAGTGGCTTATGCCAACCTCTGAGTCTCCTTGTTACACTTCTATCCCGGGTAGCATTGTTTGCCTTTTTGTCTGCTCTCTGATTAAACTGACATCATTTTGCCTTTTGTGACTCTGGTGTCATTTTCTGTTGACAGTGTCTAGTAATAGTAACAGACTGGTGTCCTTGTGGAATGGGTTGAGGCCATTGATTGGTTAGGTGTATTAATGCAGCTCTGTTAAATGACATGCAGACGTGTCTTTGTGCTAAGTGGCAGCTGAATGGGTGCCAGTGAGAGAGGTTATTAAGCACAGATAAGACGCAGCACCTCTATTCACTGGCAATGTCACTTTCTCCCATTTGTTCAAGACATTTTTTTTTCTCCTTTCACTGACAATATTTAAGGCAGAAAGTTGCTGTCTAAGTTGCCACATGACTGCAGAATAGATTGTTTCGAGAAGGTGAACTCTAGAGAGTCTCATTTAGAACAATTTTTCCTTGAAACTATATTGCATTGAAGGTAAACATTTAAATAAGAACAACTAAATTGTTAATAGTATCAGGAAAAAAAAAAAGAGGACCAATGACAACATGTACCATTTGTCATTACTCTGTATCATTTGGAAATGAAAATCATTCTTAAATAATTTTATCATCTGGAGTCATCAAAGAAATAATATATAAGACAACAAAACACAGGAGAATTGTGAAATTTCCAAATAATTAAATTAGGAATAAAATGGTGAAAACTATTTTATTTTATTGTTTAAATTTCCAGGTATACATTGTATATGGTCTAAGTTGTCTAAGTATGTAATATGCATAACATTAGGCTTTATATCACAAACATGTGAAAGTCTTTCCATTCACAGGAAAACATCCTGACTTGTCCTCTTCCTTTAGTAAATTGAGAAATGCTGACATTTTCTGTGAAAGTTAACTGATATTTGCTAGGCTTGTTATTTGTGGTTTTTGCTTTACTTAGAAATATTCCACAAGTCCTAACTTAGAATCAGTCACACCCTTTAGGGGTTTAGACTTTTGCAATGATTTACCACTTTTTCTCTAACTACATATTTATCTATGTATTTGCCTCCATAATGTATTACCTCTAATTAGTAAGTTCAAGTCACTGTTAGGTAGTGAGGGCAGAGACAAATGCACAGTGTAAATCAGTCCTCTACTTTTATAATGTAACCTCTTTCAACCTCAATTTTCTCTTCTGAAAAAAAAAAGGATTATAATACATCAGAAAGTTGTTCCAGAAATTAGATGAAATAGTGTGTAGAAGCACCCAGTGCATTGTCAGTCACAGAGCTGATGATTAATAAACCTGGTATCTTTATTTGCAAACCATCAAGAATGAATGAAATCACATCTCTGTTCCACCTTATTTTAGCCATGAATCAGATATTTCCAATGACTATTTCTTATTGATGATAAATTAAAAGCTCAAGATATGAGATAAAATATCTAATATGTTTATCTGTTAGTCCAGTAAAGTATAAAAGGCAGGAGTCTAACATATGCACACATTATCATATGCCCCCAGTATTTACTGGTCAACTGATATTTCAAATGCATTACCTTTCTCATATCTCATCGCAAAAAGTATTATCTTTATTTTACAAGTAAGGAATCCAGGCTTAAAGATGTTAAGTAAATCCTCAAGATATCTTAGTAAGGGACAAACCTGAACTCTAGGTCTCAAATTTTCAAGCTTTTAACACTTGAAGAGTCCTTTTGAACTATGCTCCAGAATCAACTCTTGGAGGTATTTTAGCTGTTTAATGTTGAGTTATCAGACATTGTCAATAATTTGAAGAAAACCAGCAGACAAGAGACCCCCAAGGAAATAGTGAGAATCCAGCACATTCCTGAAGGCTCCCACGTATCTTCCTTTCTGCATCTGACATTCTTCCTCTGCTCCAAGTGGTAGATGTTACCTCTAAGTGAGCTCTGCCATCACCTCATTCAGAAGCAAATGTTTACACTACCAATATCTCCATTTTATAACCCAGATAATTGTATAGGTTATGAGACATTGTCTGGGGTTCCATAACTCATAAACCCATGCATTCCAGCTTGGTTTACCATAAATCATTCTAAACCAAGGACATCATGCATTTCATACATAGAGGCTCTTCCTCAAGCAAATAGAATTAGTCTATTTACAACAATTACCAGTGTGCCTACATGAATATAAGACAAGATTACTTTTAAAAGAAAATTTCCTTAGGAGTATCTCACCAATAACTGATAGAGGAATAGATTAAAGGCCAGCCCTTTTTAATTCTTTCCTTTCTAAATGTATGTGTTTGCCTGTCCCCCTTTATTTTATTGAGAATCTTAATTTCCTTATGTGAAATGATACAAAATTTGTGTGAGTGTGTGTGCATAAGAGAGCTTTCTTAAATGCGTGTCTTATAGAATCACATAATTCTAAGTCTGAAAAGGAACATTAGCTGGTCTTCCCTTTCATTTCCTTGCTTTGAGACAGACTATTCTTTGAATCAAATTTTTCAGTGCTTCATTCACTTTGCTTTGTCTTGCAGCCAGTTCATGTATTTTTTTCATGCAACAAATATTATCGTGAGCCTGAAATATAGCAAATAGGACAAACAGGAATCCCTGTTCTCAAGAAATTTATATTCCAGTGAAGAAAACAATCACAATTTCAAGTAACTTAGTATCTATACATATTACAGTATGTTAGATAATAAGTGTTAAAAAGAACACAAAATAAAGCAAGAAAAATAGTAAGTTGGCAAGAGTCAAAATGGGGAGGTAAATTTGAGATGCATTGTCCAGGGAAGGCTTCTTTGAGATGTTGATATGGAATCAGGAACTGAAGGAATGAGTAAGTGAAGTAAGCATCTAACTGGAGAGGATTCCAGGCAGGATCAGCATACATGAAGGTTCTGAAACAGGAACACCCCTGAAGCGCCTGGATTGGAGTCAGGACATGAGGTCAGACAAATAATGGAGTGCCATGTCACACAAGATGCCCATTGATTATATATCTGTATTCATTATTTAATTGAAGTTTATAAAAGTATTTTTAGTATCCTAAATCTGTTCATTTGCCACTCTTGAATCCACATATCTAACATAATGTCTTCCCTATTAATCACTGATCTAAGCTTATTAAATAAAATAATTACTTTCTAAAGTCAAACTTTCTTGACCCATTGAGATGAAATTCCATCTGGTCATGCAACAATTTTAAGACACAACAATTATTTCAAGAAATTCATAATTATAACACCTTCAAGATCTTTAATTGCCTTGAAAAGTACTTTATAATTTTCTGTATATTCTCTTGAGTATAACGTTTCAGAAACGTTTTGGTCATAGGGGCTTACATACATGCCTAGAACAGAGATGATAACAATCATTCTTCAGGTACTACTTGATATGTTAACTGTGGTCCCAGTTGTATTTTTGTTTCCCAAGACCTCAAGTAAGAATTGGCTTATATTAAGTACATATTTGGGTGGTAAAAAATGAGTTATCATTACTTCAGTTGGGATTCAGTATATTGGGATTTGAGTAACCACAAATTGTAATGCTTCTCAGAAATCAATGATATTAATGATACACAATTCTATAATTTCATGGTTTCTTAACATTTTGCTGAATATGTGGTGCTGCTTCTTGTACTTTTAAAACTTGCTTTGCTAAATATAAGTGAAGACACATCTCTCTTAAAGCTTTAGACTATATTGTGCTTCTTTAAGTACACAGTTTACCATTATCTGTAAGAAGTCAGGCTCAAAGAATTCCAGCCAAAACCTTGCCAGAAAGAGATGCAGAGAATGGTAAGATACCACAGTGGGCCATGTGACCTATACTGAATTGTTTCAAGAGCAGTTTTAAGTATTCTTATTTCCTTATGCACTTACTCTCCTTTGATGCAGAGGAATGAATATTTACTCTGAAAAATGAATCTTTATAGACTAGTTTTTTTTTTCCTCAGTTTCTGATGTCTTGCCACACAGTTACTATGCTGATAGGATTTCATATCACCATCTAGAAGATAATATATTAAAGTACACAACATCATTAAAGATTATTTACAAAGACCTAAATAGCATAATATTTTCAGTTAAAGAAAGCTTAGTAAAGCTATAAATAACATTAGTTGTCCTAGCTCTATAATAAAAACGACTCCAAAACAATGTTTTACATCCTATAATGAAACTATAAACTTCTACACAAAAATGCATGCCAGAAATACATGAAATCGAACTGGTGTTCTTTTACTTGGTACATGTTACCCTATTTCATAAGTTATTCTAGACTGGCACATTTGAGAAATGCCTAGAAAATGTCAAATTAAGAAAAAGCCGATACGGCATCGCCCTGTTATTCCCGTCCCTGCAACTCTCATGTCTGGGTGACATAAACAGAACGGCAGCTGTTTCTTCAGTGTGTTTGATATATACTCTCGGAGTCATTTCCTGGTGGATATTGTGGTTGCTAAATTTCCAGTTGTCGCAGCAGCAATGATGACTCTGACACTCTTCTTTTGAGGTAATTAAACTTTCAGCCCATCTGTGCAGTTACTTTCATAATACTTTCAAAGGGCACAGAATGCTTTTAATATTGGTACTACTTCATTTTTACTTGCTAAGGGACCTATTATCTAGCTGAACATTGTTGAAACAAGTTCTTCAAAAACTGGTTAGTGAAAGGGGACCTCAAAAATGTCTCACCTGAAAGAAAGTAATGTAATTAATGCTGAATTTTAAAATAACCTGAAGGATAGCTTGTTTACCAAAACTATATGTTGCATCCTCTTGTTAGGCATTTTATCTTTGATTCTCTGTGATGTTCAGTCCTGAAGTGAAATGATAAGTTCTAGGTAGGATCTTTCTTGTTCTCCGGATATCTTCCTTGCTTTGAGAAGTTTCTAGTTTTTGTGTACTTCATTAACAGATCATAATAAAATAGTGACAATAACAAGTTAAATAGAAACAGAAAGATATTAATATTTTTACAAGACCAGAATGTTTCAATTGCTAATATAACATACAAAAATAATGGTTATTGTTCTAGAAAGTAAACTTTAATGTATCAGTTAAGTGTCTAGTGACATTTAGATGGAAGTAAGGTTTTATAGAGAATAGGAACTTTTATATTTTAAAATGTACTCAATTCTGTTTTTCTTATTATCAGAATTTATTGTGGGAAGCTTAAATATAAAGATAGAAAAACATTAAAAAGTAAAATCTTCTCTAATACCATCATCCTCATTAATTACTATTAATAACTTAATTATGTAAATGCTTAAAAACAGACACAAATTAAAGTTACCCTATGCATTTTGTTTTACTCCCCACTCTGTTATCTAATAATTAACATTTTAAAAGATAAATAACATTTCTTTGAAATTATTTGTATATAGCATATATGATTTAGCCAGTCTCTTTTTATTGTTAATAGAATGTCTTTGATCACCTGTCCTTTTATATGTTCTTTTTTTAGGATGTTTATATATTTTTGGTTTGTTTGTAAGAATTTAATAAAATAAGAATAGCAATTCTTGGTTATGTATGATAGAAATATATTATTCCAGGTAATTTGATTTTTAATATTGTTTATGGTTATTTGGAACATGTAAACGTTTATGTTGCTAAATATTTCCATTTTGTTTGTCATTGTAATGTTATATAAATTTTACATTTAGAAATCATTCTTTTATAGACAAAACAAATATTTACTCATACTTCTATTTTTAATACATTTGTTATTTATCTAAAAAAATACTTAATTATTTGTAACTTATTTTTGTACAGAGAATGAATGCTTACTTGATTTTTTTCCCCAAAAGTATCATAATCACCTAAATGCCATTTAAATTAATCTTTTCTTCTGCCTTCAATTTTTTACTTGCTGTATTTATTAGAACTTTCACATTTTGTCATTTTTCTTAAATAATTTTTGATAATTTATGAATTCATTACTATCAAAATAGAGCATCAAATCTTTTATAAATACATCCTTGAAATCCTATGACTCAATACTAAGTTGCTTTTAACAATCTAATTGAAAAAAACACATAAGATAACACAAGAAATTTCAAAATCTATAAATAAATTTTGAACAAATATCTGTAAATTGCAAGAAAGTGGGCTCAAAACCAGTGAATTCAGTGTGTATATTAACTACCTGCTATGTTCAAGTGCTACAGGGTATGTGTGTCTCAGACATGAAGAAGATAGGGTCCTTTCCCTTAAGGCACTTCCAAAGAGATAATGCCATTTGGAAAGCTTGTGATAGGATTGGTGTAAGTATAGTGTGTCACAGAAGCAAATCAACTGAAGTTGGCTTTTAGGAAAGAATTCCTAGAAGAGACATGACTGAACTTAATGGTAGAAAACAAGTAAGAATTTTCTGGATAAATTAAAAAAAAAAAGCTATGCTTTATACCACATGGACAAAGCCATGAAAATGTGCAATGAAAAATTTATCTGAAATGAACAGCAGAAACTGTAAAATCAGGTGAGTTCAGAGACTCTTCTCTGGTAATCTGGTAACCAGAAGGAGAAGAGAAAAGCAGAGTCATGCTTCAAACATTTATCTATCTACCTATTCACAAATCCTTTTTTTGACTGAAAGAGTAAACTGCAGAGAGAAAAAAGGAAAGAGTATGTGAGAAAGAAGAATATGAATAAGAATGAAGTCCATTACTGATAGTTATTATTCTTCATTCAAGTTCATATTTAGCCTAATCAGACATCTTGACAAGTCATAAATAACATCCTATGTTTTATTGACTTGTTTAAAGAGTAAGTTTGGCCCCAAAGTCTATTATTCCTGTAATATATACAAATATTGGGATTCCTAGAATCAACTCAATATCAAGGTCAAATCTCTTGACAATAAAATTTTAAGCACTACAGTAGTTGCTAACACAGAGTTGGTCAGCATAAGTGAAATAAACTGGACATTTGTTTTAGCTATCCCTCCACTTACTAGTTATTAGACATAAAACAAAGTTTATTAAGCTTTGCAAAGAAATAGCAATGAAACATTACTAGCATAGCATGGAGGAAGACCACCAATTTTCCTCCTTAAACATGGTGTATGCATCAAATAAAGAGAGTAATCACTGGATAATCAACATTTTAATAAAAATATTATTAATTTACCTTTAAATCAAAAGGCAAGGAAAAAAGTTACAAGGATAAGTTAGCTTAAATTTTTTAACATTTTTTATTGATTTATAATCATTTTGCAATGTTGTGGCAAATTCCAGTGTAGAGCACAATTTTTCAGTTATACATGAACATATATATATTCATTGTCACATTTTTTTCTCTGTGAGCTAACATAAGATCTTGTATATATTTCCCTGTGTGATACAGTATAATCTTGTTTATCTATTCTACAATTTTGAAATCCCAGTCTATGTCTTCCCACCCCCCACCCCCTTGGCAACCACAAGATTGTATTCTGTGTCTGTGAGTCTATTTCTGACTTGTATTTATGTTTTGTTTTTTGTTTTCTGTTTTTTTTTTTTAATTCCACATATGAGCGATCTCATATGGTATTTTTCTTTCTCTTTCTGGCTTACTTCACTTAGAATGACATTCTCCAGGAGCATCCATGTTGCTGCAAATGGCGTTATGTTGTTGGGTTTTATGACTGAGTAGTATTTCATGGTATAAATATACCACCTCTTCTTTATCCAGGCATCTGTTGATGGACATTTAGGCTGTTTCCCTGTTTTGGCTATTGTAAATAGTGCTGCTATGAACATTGGGGTGCAGGTGTCATCCTGAAGTAGGGTTCCTTTTGGATATAAGCCCAGGAGCAGGATTCCTGGGTCATATGGTAAGTCTATTCCTAGTCTTTTGAGGAATTTCCACACTGTTTTCCACAGTGGCTGTGCCAAACTGCATTCCCACCAGCAGTGTAGGAGGGTTCCCCTTTCTCCACAGCCTCTCCAGCATTTGTCATTTGTGGATTTTCGAATGATAGCATTCTGACTGGTGATAACCTCATTGTAGTTTTGATTTGTATTTCTCTGATAATTAGTGATATTGAGCATTTTTTCATGTGTCTATTGATCATTTGTATGTCTTCCCTGGAGAATTGCCAGTTTAGATCTTCTGTCCATTTTTGGATTGGGTTGTTTATTTTTTTCTTACTGAGTCATATGAGCTGCTTATATATTCTGGAGATCAAGCCTTTGTTGGTTTCACTTGCAAAAATTTTCTCCCATTTCGTAGGTTTTCTTCTTGTTTTACTTCTGGTTTCCTTTGCTGTGCATAAGCTTGTAAGTTTCTTTAGGTCCCATTTGTTTATTCTTGCTTTTATTTCTTCTGGGAGAAAATTTTTGAAATGTATGTCAGATAATGTTTTGCCTATGTTTTCCTCTAGGAGGTTTATTGTATCTTGTCTTATGTTTAAGTCTTTGATCCATTTTGAGCTGATTATTGTGTATGGTGTAAGGGAGTGTTCTAGCTTCATTGTTTTACATGCTGCTGTCCAGTTTTCCCAACACCATTTGCTGAAGAGATTGTCTTGATTCCATTGTATACTCTTGCCTCCTTTGTCGAAGATGAGTTGACCAAAAATTTGTGGGTTCATTTCTGGGCTCTCTATTCTGTTCCATTGGTCTTTATATCTGTTTTGGTACCAATACCATGCTGTCTTGATGACTGTAGCTCTCTAGTATTGTCTGAAGACTGGAAGAGTTATTCCTCCAGCCTCTTTCTTTCTCTTCAGTAATGTTTTGGCAATTCTAGGTCTTTGATGGTTCCATGTAAATTTTATTATGATTTGTTTTAGTTCTGTGAAATAAGTCCTGGGTAATTTGATAGGGATTGCATTCAATCTGTAGATTGCCTTGGGCAGTGTGACCACTTTAACAATATTGATTCTTCCAATCCAAGAGCATGGGATATCTTTCCATTTTTTAAAGTCTTCTTTAATTTCCTTCATCAATGGTTTATACATTTCTGTGTATAATTCTTTCACCTCCTTGGTTAGATTTATTCCCAGATATTTTATTACTTTGGGTGCTATTTTAAAGGGGATTGTTTCTTTACTTTCTTTTTCTGTTGATTCATCGTTAGTGTAAAGAAATGCAACTGATTTTTGAACATTAATCTTGTAACCTGCTACCTTGCTGAATTCTTCAATCAGCTCTAGTAGTTTTTGTGTGGACCTTTTAGGGTTTTCTATATATAGCAACATGTTGTTGGCATATGGTTACACTGTTACCTGTTCTTTTCCAATTTGTATTCCCTTGATTTCTCTCTGTTGTCTGATTGCTGTGGCTAGGACTTCCAGGACTATGTTGAATAGGAGTGGTGATAGTGGGCATCCTTGTCTTGTCCCAGATTTTAGTGGGAAGCTTTTGAGTTTTTCACCTTTGAGTACTATGTTGGCTGTAGGTTTGTCATATATAGCTTTTATTTTGTTGAGATATGTTCCCTCTAAACCCACTTTGGCGAGAGTTTTTATCATAAATGGGTGTTGAATTTTATCAAATGCTTTTTCTGCATCTATTGAGATGATCTTTTTTTTTTGTCGTTTCTCTTGTTGATGTGATGTATTTATTACATTGATTAATTTGCATATGTTGAACGAACCAACTTTGTGTCCCTGGGATGAACCCAACTTGGTCATGATGTATAATCTTTTTTATGTGTTGTTGGATTCTATTTGCTAATATTTTGGTGAGGATTTTGGCATCTATGTTCATCAGTGATATTTGCCCATAATTCTCTTTTTTTGGTAGTGTCTTTGCCTGGTTTGAGTATCAGGGTGATGGGGGCTTCAAAGGATGAGTTTGGGAGTATTCCCTCCTTCGCAGTCTTCTGGAACAGTTTGAGAAGGACTGGTATGAGTTCTTCTTTGTTTGTTTGGTAGAATTCCCCAGAGAAGTGATTCGGTCCTGGAATTTTATTTGTAGGGAGGTTTATTTTATTGCTATTTCAATTTCATTTCTAGTGATCATTTTGTTCAAGTGTTCAGTTTCTTCTCGATTCAGTCTTGGTGGACAGAATGTTTCCAGAAATTGTCCATCTCCTCTAGGTTATCCAGTTTGGTTCCATATAGTTTTTCATAGTATTCTCATATGATACTCTGTATTTATGTTTTATTTGTTGTAATTTCTCCATTATCCTTTCTTATTTTGCTAATTTGTGCTCTCTCTTTTTTCTTCTGTGTGAGTTTGGCCAGACGTTTGTTGATTTTATTTACTTTTTCAAAAAACCAGCTTTTGGTTTGGTTGATTGTTCTATGATCTTTTTAACCTGTATCTTATTTATTTTCTCTCTAATCTTTATAATTTTCTTCCTTCTGCTGCATTTTGGGGTTTTTTGTTCTTCTTTTTCTAATTCATTCAGGTGGTGGGTTAAATTGTTTATTTGAGTTTGTTCTTTTTTGAGGAAGGCCTGTATCGCTATAAACTTCCCTCTTAGCACTGCCTTTGCTGTGTCCCATACATTTTGTGTGATTGTGCTTTCATTTTCATTTGTCTCAAGGTATTTTTTAATTTCAGCTTTGATTTCCTCATTGATCCATTGGTTTTCTATTAACATATTGTTTAGTCTCCACACTTTCCTTTTTTTCTCCTTTGTTTCTCTGTTGTTGATTTCCAGTTTCATGGCATTGTGGTCAGTAAAGATGCTTGAGATAATTTCTATCTTCTTAAAATAGCTGAGGTTTCTTTTGTGCTCAGGTACATGATCAACCCTGGAAAATGTTCCACGTGCACTTGAAAAGAATGTATATCCTATTTTTGGGGGGTGTAATGCTCTGAAAATATCCACCAAATCTAATTTTTCTATTGTATTATTTAGCCTCTCTGTTGCCTTATTTATTTTCTGTCTGGAAGATCTGTCTAGTGATGTGAATGTGGTGTTAAAATCTCCAACTATGATTTTATTCCCATCAATACCCCCCTTTATCTCTGTTAGTAATTGTTTTACATACTTAGGTGCTCCTATATTGGGTGCATATATATTAACGAGTGTAATATCCTCATCTTGTATCACTCCTTTAATCATTATAAAATGTCATTCTTTATCTTTCTTTATGGCCTTTGTTTTAAAGTCTGTTTTGTGTGAAATCAGTACTGCAACACCTGCATTTTTGACTTTTCCATTTGCATGGAATATCCTTTTCCATCCTTTCACTCTCAATCTATATGTGTCCTTCTCCCTAAAGTGGGTCTCTTGTATGCAGCATATTGAAGGTTCTTGCTTTATTATCCAGTCTGCCACTCTATGTCTTTTGACTGGAGCATTTAATCCATTAACATTTACAGTAATTAATGATAGATGTGTGTTTATTGTCATTTAGATCTTATCTTTGCAGTTGATTTGGTATTTTCTCTTTGTTCCTTTCTTCTTACTTTTGTGGTTTTGTAATTTTCCTTTGTGTTATCATGGATTTTATTTAATTTTTATGACTCCTTTGTAAGTTTTTTGCTTGTGGTTACCCTTTTTTGTAAATCTATTAGCCCATTACTATAACTGTTTTTATTAAACTGATAGTAACATGATCTCAAACCCATCCTACCGATAACAAAAAATTTAAAAAAGAAAGAAAAATATATTCTATATTTCCCTGCCTTGCTCTCCCATTCTCAATGATTTGTTTGGCTTCTTTTATAATTTCGTGTTCATTTTATTTGTAATTCATGACTTATCACCTTTCCATTTGTGAGTTTCTCATTTCTGTAGCATCCTACTGCTTTTCTATTTAGAGTAGATCTTTCAATATTTCTTTTATCATGGGTTTAGTGTTGCTAAACTCTTGTAGCTTTTTCTTGTCTATGAAGTTCTTTCTCTCTCCTTCTATCCTAAATGATAGCCTTGCTGGATAAAGTGTCCTAGGCTGCATCTTTTTTTTCATTCAAAACTTTGAATATACCTTGCCACTCCCTTCTGGCCTGTAGTGTTTGTGTAGAGAAATCAGCTGAGAGCCTTATGGGGGTTCCCTTGTAACTCACTCTTTGCTTTTCTCTTGCTGCCTTTAGGATCATTTCTTTATCCTTGACTTTGGCCATCTTGATTATATGTCTTGGTGTGGGTCTATTTGGATTCTTCCTGTTTGGGACCCTCTGAGCTTCCTGTACTTGGATATCTGACTCCTTATTCAAGTTTGGGAAGTTTTCAGTCATGGTTTCTTCAAATACCTTTTCAATCCCCTTTGATGTTTCTTCCCCTTCTGGGACCCCTATTATGCGAAGATTGGCATGCTTTATATTATCCCATAGGTCCCTTATGCTATTTTCATTTGTTTTTATTTGTTTATCTTGTAGCTGTTCTGATTGGGTGCTTTCTATTGTCCTGTCTTCTAGGTCACTAATTTGTTCCTCTGCATTATCTAGTCTGCTTTGCACAGCCTTTAGATCATTCCTCATCTCAGCCAATGAGTTTACCCATTCTACTTGGCTCTTCTTTATAGCTTCAATTTCATTTTTGACATATTTATATCTCTAAACACTGTCTCTTTTAGTCCCTTCAGTAGTTTGATTGCTCCTTTTTTTGATCTAGTAGGCTATTGATTTCTATTTCATTGATCGTTCTTTCAGGGAATTTCTCTTGTTCTTTTAATTGGGAATGGTTTCTCTGCTTCTTTTTTTTTTTAATTTCAACTGAGCAAATATTTATTGAACCTGTATCACCACGAACTCCCTTATTAAATGATCTCCTCTGCAACACTGAGACAGAACACTAGCAGCCAGCTTGCCTAGCATGTCACTTATTTGATATCTGCACTTCAGCGACACTCTGCCTTCAGAGCATCTGTTATTTTGCAATTTTTAGTCTATGGTGTTACTGATTTTCAGCACTTTTATTTTTTTAACATTTTTTATTGATTTATAATCATTTTACAATGTTGTGTCAAATTCCAGTGTTCAGCACAATTTTTCAGTCATTCATGAACATATACACACTCATTGTCACGTTTTTTTTCTCTGTGAGTTATCATAACATTTTGTGTATATTTCCCTGTGCTATACAGTGTAATCTTGTTTATCTATTCTACAATTTTGAAATCCCAGTCTATCCCTTCCCACCCTCCACCCGGTTTCTCTGCTTCTTCATCTTTCTCATACCTCTCTGATGCTGTGGTTTATGGAGTTTCAGTTGTCTATCGTGGTCTTTAAGGAGTTTATCTATCTAATGCCTATGTAGGAATAAAACTTAGAAAAGAAAAAAAAAAGAGAGGGAGAGAAAGTGAAAGAATTTTAAAAGAAGGGAGAAAAAAAGGTTTGAAAACAGTGTATAATGAATAATAGAAGAGCATGTTGAAGCAGAATTTTTAAAAATAATAATAATAAAAATATTTTTTTAAAAATTTAAATGGGATTAAAACTGGGGGCTTATATAATTGTTTAAGAAGTAAAAATCAAAAGGGTAATAGAAAATAGAAAACAGATTTAAAAAAAAATGGGGGGGGTCAGTGTTCTCCTTGAGACTGTGTGCTTTTAATGTGAAGTCTTTGTGTCTTTGTCCTGTTTTGGAAACTCAGCTTGCTGTTTCCAGAGGCCCTCCATTGACACCCTCATCTGTGCTGCTTCCAGTGCCTGTCAGCAAGCATATTGTGCCTCCTCCCAACACTGGGTCAGGTTCAGCTCTCCTTTGCTGTGGGAGGGCAGGTCACTGACCCTCCCGATGCCGCAGTCAGATGTGGCAGAGTGGCCAGGTAGGAGGAGGGGTCATGCCCCTTCCCAGTACCACGGTCAGGGGCTGCGTTCCTGCCTGAAAGGCTGGGGTCGCCTGCCCTCTCCTGGCGCCAGTCGCTCTTCTGCTCTGTGCCGCTGCACACTCCGCCTCCGGTTGGCGCTCCGCAGGTGGGCTTGGGGAAGACCGAGAAACAGCCCTGTCCCTGCTCTGGGCCAAAACCCAGATCCTTGCTTGTCTTTGTGGAGCAAGTTCTCTGAGGGACCAGGACGGAAGTATCCTATCTGCCCTGGGCTGTAGACAAGTCTCCATCTGGCCTTTGAGGCTGCTAAGTCCTTAGGTAGGGATGCAGGTTTCACCCCCACCCCTGCCCAGGGGCTAAGCGCCAGAGGATATCGCGTCTGTGCCTGAGCCCCGCCTCTTTTCACCTGAAAACTTACTGTTGTTTTCAGAGATGTGGGTATGCACCCTTCCCCCCATGGCACATCAGCTGTGTTGTTTTATGGAGGGCCCAGGTTGTTCTGCCCTGTGCAAACACAGCCATAGCACACAGCTCCCTGCAGTCCCCCAGGGCTGCCTCAGTGCAGCCATCTCTGTCCTTCACCTGTCTCCGGCAGCCTGGCCCTGCCCCCAGCTGCTGGGCCACGTCTCAGGCTGGGTGTCACAGAGATCCTCTGTGCCTGTTTAACTTAGTTCTGTTGGTCAAGGGCTGCTCTGTACAGATCTGAGCCTCAGAGACTCCTCCTCCAACCCGCGGCCTCTTGGTTGGAGAGGGGAGACCCAGCGAGCAAGCGCTAGCCCTCCTTTGCCACTCCCTCCCTATGGGACTCATCCTGCTCTGTTTTGCCTTTTCTTCTTTCTTTTTTCCTTTTCTCCTGCCAGATTTTTGGCATCTCTATCTTTTGAAGAGGGCGATGTTCTGTCGGAGTTCCGCAGGTGCTCTGGTTGGCTGAATGAGTCTGTGGATGTGAGTCTTGGTGCATTTGTGGGAGAGGGTGAGCTAAGAGTGTCCTTCTACTTTGCCATCTTGGCCTCTGCCTCCCAAGGTAGCTTAATTTAATAGTAGTCATCCCATGTGTATTATGATACTAGTTTTGGTGAGAAAATTGAAATAGGAATTTATCCCTGAACTTGTGAAATTTGCAATATGTCCATTTTTGTACAAATGGGAAGAGTGGATATTGCCTTTGTTAGTGTTGATTTTGTTAACAGACACGTACAATTAGTTTTAAGCAAATTATCTCCATAATATGTAATTTATTAGATTTTTCATGTTTAATTTTGAAAACCCAATGATTGATATTTTCATAATTAACAAATATTAAATATAGGTATATAAAGAGTTTAACTTCTTATCATAATGATTTCAGTGCTTTTAAAACACAAACTGCGTGAAGCTCCTTGTGTTGACCACCTTATGTTGCATTTCTGCTCTTCTTTTTAAAATATTATCAATTACAAAGTGATACTATTATATAGCTTTTGTCACTCTGTTATCCCAAAAAGGGAAGGGAAAAGAGTCCAGTTCTTGTCATACCCTAAAGATAAGAATTCAGACGGAAGACATAGCATTGTGTGGCAAAAGATTTAAAATGATTTTCTAGCAAAGGGAAAGTACACCTCCGAGAACAGGAGTTGGGCTGATCCAAGTGAGAAAAAGCGCTCTTTATCCTTTCTCTTTTACCCTCACTTAGAGGTGGTCTCTTGATTGATGGTTCTTGCCTCTGGAGTGCTTAGTCATCCTGTCCCCTATTGTGCATGTCCTCACCCATGATGCACACAGAGAAGCCCATGTTTGGAGGGGCCTAAACCACAATGCTAATTACATTACAATGAGCATTGTGTCATGTCCCTTTAGGTCCTTGTCACTACCACACAGTTGCAACTGTCAGGTTCTAACCAGTTTCTTCCTGGCACTCATTTAGAGGAACTAAAGCCCCTTTATGCTGAAGGTGAGCATAACACCATCTTCTGGACCATCCTCCCTCTCCTCCACCTTATCTGCCCTGTTCCCATACTACGTAACTACGTCACAGTTACTTTTTTTTTTTTTTTTGAGAAGTAATAAGGATGCTATCGAACAAAAGTAAGCTTCCTTCTGCTATGGAAATTTATTCTTCCCATTCTTTCCTCTTGATTTGTGGATATATCTGTTTATTCTAAATATTTTGTTTTCTCTCTTCTGACATTTTCTACCAAGTTCTAAATGGTAAATAATTCCTTACTGACTTATCCAAACCATCTAACAACACTCCAATTAATTTTAGTATATATAGAGAGATAAAATGAAACAGTTAAATGTGCAATTTGATTTTAACATTATATTTTATGTGAGTTTTATTTAACTGGAAACTGGTGGCTATTATAAACGAGGTTCTCAAGCAGCGTGCACTATTCAAAACAGGGTTTGTAGTATAAGGCACAAAAAAATAACATTTTGTGGCAGATTTGTGGCAGTTAGTATTCATTGTTTATCTCATGAGGAAAGACAAGAACGTGAATTGAATGGTTAACTGTAAATGTACATTTAGAGAAAAAGTATAGCTAAATATTTTAATCTCTTACTGGGTTTGGCAATCAGTACACCTGTTTGTGAAGAATTTATAAGGCTGGACATTGTTACTTTTCTAAGAATGTGTATCTACTGGTGTCATGTTATCTGTTGAGTAAAGAAAGACATTCATCTTTGTTCTTTTGAAACATGGTAACAACAAAAACAACAAAAGACATTTTACCTCCTCTCTCAAATACAGGTTTCAAATAATTAGGCCCATTACATGATGGGCATAATGAGTATTCACTGTGTAGAATTTCTGTAAGAATTCTGTTATAGAAAGTTAACCCTAGTCTAGTCTCCTTTTAAAGATTTTCTACCTTACTTTCTGAATTGTTTCAACAGTAAGAAAAGGCAAGCTATATTTGGCAAGCATCTCATATTTGAATGGTTACAGATATTAACAAAATTTACCATAATCACCTAAATATGTTTCAAGTATTAAATGCAATTCATTATTTGAATCAATTTTCAACCACCTGCTATTTTTTGTACCTTATTCACTAATTTTTACTTTACACATTAAGCCAAGTTGACAGAAAATAAGTTCACAGCAGTGCCTTACTTCATTTAAATTCATTTTATTTCTCCCACAGAGATCTCACTGGAAGTTCAGCATTTACCTTTCTCAGGAATCTTAATATTCTCAGCAGGGTCAGAATAATTGTTTTAGGTATTTATTGCTCTAATAAATCAATACTGTCCAAAAATAGCTGAACTTGTAGAGAAGTTATGCCAAAACAGCACCATCCCATATTTTGAACAACTATTAATCTACACTTTTCTCTTAGTCTCCACAACCTCCACCCCAAACAAATGTAAAAACTAGGTTCTGCCTAGATTTTACAAATTGATTTAGCTTTGAAATTGTCTGTCTTTATGCAAATATCAAATATGTATATATCTTAAATATACATATTTACAAAGTGTTTCAATAAAATATTTCAGAGACTGTTAATCATTAACCACAAACTGAATTATGTAATGTAGTAGTTTATGATCAGAGCTGTAGAATATTCACAGTGTAGGAAATCTGAGAGCTAATCTTCCTTCTGGTAACCAAGCACCTTGCCAATAATCA
The DNA here is from genome assembly GCF_048564905.1 of Vicugna pacos. Taxonomy (NCBI): domain Eukaryota; kingdom Metazoa; phylum Chordata; class Mammalia; order Artiodactyla; family Camelidae; genus Vicugna; species Vicugna pacos. The sequence continues at coordinate 39,375,540 of NC_133000.1, forward strand.
AAATCTCTAAAGGTCACTCAGCACTGACATAGGTGAATCTGTTGGTGAAACACTCTATAGTATTGTTAACAGCTTTACATTCTTACTTATATTAACTAAAATCTACCTTGTTCATTACTATTGTGTTAACTCTGGCGCTGGTTCTAGCCTCATGAGCTCACAGTTTGAGCTACCTCATTTTCTAAGCAACAACTCTTACTGAAAGACATAGGAAGAAGAGGGGTCAGTTTTCAAAGGACCCTTTCCCTCCAATTACTGTGGAAACTGAAACAGAAGTAGAAGACAAAGCTAAAAACCAGGCAGGAAAGGATCAGCACAATATTAAATCAAGGAGTGCCAGATGCAGGTAGTAAAATGGACTGCAGAGCTGGAGTTGGCAATTATATAGTGATTATAAAAAACCTCCTATGTGGCATTTGCTGATCTGTCAGGCCACACAGAAAATGAAGCATCTAGAACTTGACACAATACTCCAAATATGACTTAATCTATATATAGTATGACAGAATTAACATATTCCTTTATTTTAATTTTTGGAGGGTAACTAGGTTTATTTATTTATTTTAATGGAGGTACTGAGAATTGAACCCAGGACCTCATGCATGCTAAGCACGCACTTTGCCGCTGAGCTATACTCTTCCCCCAACGTATTCTTTTTTATTAACAAATACGTTTGTTCACTAGGCACAGTTCTATATGCTTTCCATATACAGGTCTGTTTTCTGCAGTTCTGAAATCTGCAAAGCTCTGAAAGCTTTTTCAGGTTTGGTACACAGTTGTTTACTGCAAAATGTGATTTGCTCCATCAAAAGGTAATTCATAGTTTTTATTAAACCCACTTGATGTAAATACAGGCAACTTTCACTAAAAAAAATCAGAGTGCCTATAACCCAATGGGAATAGTTCAGTGTAAATACCATTTTACCTTTCTTAAACTGGAAAAATCTAAAACACCTCTGGGCCTGAGGGTTTCAGGTAAGTGATTTTGGATGTGGACTCACCCCTAACCCTCAAAACTAATCCATGAAGTAGGTACCATTACTGATATATATATAGATATAGATATAGATATATAGACTGTGAGTTGCCCAAGGTCATAGAGCTAATAAAGGAGTCAGAATTTGAAAAGCAGCAATCTAGTTTTTGTTCATTCTTCCCCTTCTGAAATTTTATTGTCACCTAAAATTACTCCATATAAAGGTCTTAATATTCAGCTGTGATAAAATTCTGTTCAATGAGTATTATTTAGCATAGCTTTCCTTGGCTACTAAAGTTCTTCATCTGACACTAAATTTTGCATTTCTAATCTCCATTTTGTCCAAGCATTTCATTTCTTTAAACTTTACTGAACATACTAGAAGAAATATTCTGACAGGATCCTAGTATTTTTTTGTCATTTCATTCTGGGAACAGTGAGTATGTAAGACAAAGAAGGACAAGATGTTCTTGGTTTGTTTATTGTGTTTATATTTTTTCTCAAAACATCTCAATCAGCTAAAGGGAAGAAATAACTAAGAATAGGATACTGGAAAATCTCTCCCTCTGAAGCCGAGTAGAAAAATATCACATATTCATTTGTATTTTGGCTTATTTTATTTTATTTTGTTTGAGTCCCTTTTTAGTCCAAATTATGAAATACTCCAATTCTCTTCCTTGAAGTAAATTCTTGACACAAATGACCTTGGAAATTTTGAAATAATTCCATGGTTCCATCTAAAGTCACATAAAATTGGCTAATGTATAGGTTTTTTATATATATATACATATATATAATATGTATAATATATACATAATATGTATACACACATATACACACACAGAGAATACATATGCATATATTTATATACATTATCTTAATGCTGTCACAAACTTTAAATATCTTAAATATCATGGTGAACATAACAACATAATACATTCTAAGTACTTCATCACTTTTCAAGAGTAAAATTTGAAGTTTATAACTCCCTATGGAAATACAACTCAATTATGCATCAGTTTTACATGTATTCCCATAAACTATTCTGTTTTTTTCTTTCAGGTTGTTAAACTTCTGTTTCAGCATAACTTCAAGCTATAAGTACACATTTGTCTATTGCCTTTAAGAGATAATTTACATTCTTATGATTTGTTATATTTGCATATTATGCATTTATAGCTTCACATACACTCTAAAATAAGAGATTAGATTGTTGGAGAACTTAATAAGCTTATGAACACAGTTAATTGATTAAGAGATTTATTAATTAATTCAAGAATTATTTATTGATTTTTCTACCATGTGCTAAGTACTCCACCAGCACTCAGAATACACTACAAAATTAATGCAAAATGTCTTCTGTCCTCATGCAGCATATGGTCATTTCCCTATTCCATCAAAGGTACATAAATAATACAGGACATCTTAATTTTTGTCTATTTCTTCACAAAATATTTCTAATTTTTGAAAGTTTCAGTTTGGCTTTATAGACTTATTAACACTGTCTTGTTAGAAGAAGATCTTTTTTTTTTTTTTCTTAAGTGGACACCAAGTATCTAAAATCATTACTTATCATTGAAATATTGCTGGAGATTGAAAGTAAAAATGTTAAAAGTTTCACCAAAGACCCAGTATTTTATAAAAATGGATTATGTAGGCATTTATATGTAGACTGAATGAAGTTCATGTGACAACTATTCTTTTTTTCAGTTTTGTCCATATTTACTACATATATTTTGAACTAGTGTTATTGGATAAATTCATCTTTAAATTATTTATCTTTTAATATAATTTTTGACTTTCTGAGAAATTTATCATTTTGTAATTATGATCTCCCTCTTTATGTCTAGCAATGTTTTGTTAGAAATTCTATTCTTAATGATATTAATATAAACATACTTACTTTTTCATGATTAATATTTGCCAGCATATTTTTTCCAGAATTTTATTTCTAGTCTCACTGTGTTCTTATATTTAAATTCAGTCTTTTATAAGTAGCTTTTTAGTTTTGTTTTGTTTCTATTCACTTAGACAACCCCTGTCTTCTAATTAAATTATTAGGTCCATTTACATTTAGTGTAATTTGTGATCTAGTCAGGTATAAATATACCATTTTACTCCATGCTTGCCATTTGCTATTTATTTTTTTTCTTAATTCACTACATTTTTTAGATTTAAAAAATTATGTGTTCTCCACTATTGGCTTTAGGTCCTCCTCTTATTATTTTTATTGGGTTCTTGATTAAAATATGTATGCTTAACTTATTACAATGAACATCAAATTGATTTACCAATTTATGTGCAATATATAAAACAACTTTATAACAGCATAGTTCAATTTACTACTATACTTTATACTATTGTTGTATATATTTTACTACTACATATGTTATAAATTCCAACATCCGTATTATATTTTATTTAAATAGCCCATAGACTTATAATTTTGACATGGTCCATTTATATTTATTCATATATTTACCATTTTGAGTGATGCTCTTTTCTTTATGCAGATATTGGCTTTTATCTGTGACTTTATTTTCAGACAGAAGAAATTCTGTTTAGTATTTCTTGTTGTGAACATCTACCAGTGGCACAGATCTCAGTTTTTTGTTTTTTGGCTGAAAATGTCTTTAAGTTTTCTTTGATTTTAAGAGTATATTTTCATGGAGTGTAGAATTATAGGTTGACAGGTCTTTATTTCCTTTAAAAAAATTAAAAATGTAATCTCATAATGCTCTGTATTATATTGTTCTGATTAGAGTCATCATCTATTTTTTGTTATATTATATGTTATATTTATGTTATGCTCATGTTTTTTACAGCAGTTTTCCTTATCTTTAGTTTCATTAGTTTGACTATGATGTGTCTATGTGTGTTTTTTGGGTTTGCTGTGTCTTGAACATAAAGATTGAACTTTCAAAAGTCATAGGAAACAATCAACCATTACCTCTTCAGTTTATTTCTGCTCATTTCTCTCTCTCATTTCCTTCTGAAATTCTAATTGTATATATGGCAGACTGTCTGATATTATCCCACTGGCCTTAGACTTTACTAGGTTTTTTTATTCTATATGTCTTAATTTTTTAAATTTGGACAGTTTCTAATTTGGATAATTTTCCTTTTATTTTTGATCCTGCCCTCTGTTAAGCTATTAATGAATCCTTCATTTGAGATGTTTTATTTTTCAGCTATAAAATTTTTGTTCTTCTTTATTCATATAAAAGTTGGCTCTTTTTCAGTTTTTATATTTTTTCCTAAAATTGTCCATCTTTCATTCACATTGTCCACTTTTTCTGAAACTTTTTGAATAACTTGTAATAGCTATTTTAATGTTCTTGACTGCTAATATCACTGTATAGATATCTGTGGTCTCCTCATATTGACTCCTTTCCCTTGATTACAAGGCATTTTTTTTGTTTTTGTTTTGCTCCTTCCATATTTAATTCTGTTTTTTAAATTTTATGAACTTTTTAAAAAGTATATTTTACACTGTTTGGTTTCTGTTATCTACCTGTTAACAGTATATTGTTTTATTCTGGCAGGTGGTAATAGTTTGGGGGTTACTTTGATAATGTTGAGGCTTGATTAGAAAATAATTATTTTGGTTTTGTTTTAAGTCCTAGGGCATAAAAAATGTTTTTGTGATTTCAACTAAATGCTTCAGGTATTCACCAATGAAAGCCTTAACAAAAAACAACAACAAAAATAAATTGTGTGTGTGTGTGAAGTAGATGTGAATATTTTAGGTAAATATAGAAATAGGAAAAGTAATGTATGATATTGTCACAAAGAGGATAAAATTTCATTCCTTTCATAAAATAGAACTTCAAACTACTACTTATTAAATAATATTGATGCTATCTATGCAGACCTAGAATATACAGAATTATCTACCATGTTTTAAATAATCACTTTATATGAATTAGTGGTTATCAAATTTTACATATATTTTGCATTTTCACTATAGAACTCTAACCATGATTCATGCACAGGCTAACAATAAGTATATTGAAATTATTATTATCTCTCCAATAATATATATTTTTCTCAAGTGTTATGCTTATCTAATTAATTGATAATATTATGGCAAAACATTTCTATTAAAACACTTTTGACTCCTCTTTTTATCACTAAAGAGATCATGGTATCTCTAGCTTTCATATTTCACCTAATTGTATGATATTTTTTTCCTCTGTACCTGTGTACTTGCTGCTGAAATTGAGGTTATTGGATGATACAATGTCTTAAGTCATGATCCATGTCCAAGAATTAAAAAATAATTTGACTGTATTGCAATCATTTTCTTGTCTTATATGTTGCAATTGGCAATGTAAATCATTCAGCAAATTATCATTTATTAGCACCTACTATGTGCTGCAATGTACTAGGCAGAAAAATTAAAACATAAAATGATTCTTCTTCCTAAACAGTTCTCAAATTAGAAGGGATCAATAAATAAGTAGATTATCTGAATACAATTTCATATGCAAAATAGAGGTACAAATGAATTATACCAAGGAAAAACTCCACATGGAACTTCCTAGGCACATTTTTGAGAATTCAGAGAAGTAAATATCCTTGTTTCCACTTCTAACATTTTTTTAGAAAAGTGGTTTGAATTGAGACAGGGGAGTTGCAGACAATGTGTGGCATGAATCCATTAACAATTTGCTACAATGGAAATATGTTGTGGAATACTTCACATAACTGCTGCTCATATATCATTAATTTTTAATCTCTTGTTCCTCTATTCTTTTTCCTTATTCTTCTACTAGTTCCTTTTCTCCTCCTCCCTTTTTCTTTTTTTTAATTTTAGGCTCTAAAATATGGTGAAAATATTTGCTTTTGTTCTCAATGTTAGAAATCTTGTTAACTCTTTAACAAGGACATTTAAGTGATTTCAACAAGTTTTGAATTGGGCAAATAATTTTACCATTTTTATTAGTATTTTGTACTTATTTTACAACTATATAATACGGTCAAAAGAAAAATAAATCCTGACTTATAAACACAGTTTCTCAAGTCTGTAAACAGATGAGAAATCACCTTAGGATCCAATTAAAAGACCTGCAGGCACCACAATTGCAAAAAAGGCCTTAACAAATTTGTAATAGTTACACAAGCAAAATTTTGGCAAAGCTTTTGTAGTAGAACAGCCTGAAATAACTAATAAAATCGTCATACTATCTGGGGGTAAAATGGTAGAAAATGAATAGATGACTATTTTGTGAAAGTTAAATATTAGTTATTTTGTCTATTAGAGAATGAATTATGCAAAACTAGAATATAGAGTATTATCTACCATATAGCGTTAATATATTAAATAATAAATCATCCCATATTGATTTTTACACACTCCATACTCACAAGTAATTTGATGTGAAGAAATATTTTTCTGTGAAAAAAAAAAGAAAGAATATCTCTTGGACACTCTATAATGCCTAGCATGAGTCTAACTAAATAATAGTAATAAATTTAAAGGAGAAAGTATATTAAATAAAACTTAGATATTATTCTACACTATACCTCATGCTATTGTGGTGGGAAAGGATAGGACTGAACTATTTATGCCATATTAAGTGAGTTTCCAGAATATTCCAATTCCCTCTTAGGATCTTTGTACTTGCTGTTCCTTTGTCATGGACTTCATTTCTTACTCAGATACTCATATGACTTCCTCATAAGTTTGTTTTGGTTATTTCTTCAATTTTATGTTTTTTTAAAATATTTGTTACATTGTAAAATACATTTAATATTTATAGAGATTATTGTGCATACATTATTAATACACATCCATTAACCAACCATCCAAACCAAAAACATGGGCAATAACTTTCATCTACTTCAGTATTTCTTCCATACCTCATCACCTGTTTTTAACAAAAAAAAACCCTTATTTTAAACTTTGTATCCAGTACCCCCTCATTCTTTTGCTATAGTTGTATCATATGAATATTTATGCCTGAATTATATATTGTAGTTCAAGCTTTTTTGAAGTTTTATAAAAATATTTACAATGTTATAAAGATAATATTACAAAGATATCATGCATTTATCCCTGAAGTCAATGAATATATCCTGTTACAGAGTAAAGGGAAATTGTGGTAACAGATGAAATTAATGTTGTTAAATAGCTGATATTAAAATAGAGATTTCGCCTGGATTATTTGTGTAAGCTCAATGTAGTAACAAAGGTCCATTCTAACAGGTGTGAAGTGGTAACTCATTGTGGTTTTGATTTGCAACTGCCTGATCATTAATGATGTCGGATACTTTTTCATGTACCTGATGGCAGTTTGTATATCACTTTTGGAAAAACATCTATTCAGACCCTTTGTCCATTTTCTAATCAGTTTTTTTTTTTTTGCTATTAAGATTATAAGTCTCATCTATTTTCAGTATTAACCCTTTAAGAGATGTAGAAGAACAAATATTTTCTTCCACTCCATAGTTTGCCTTTTTATTTTGTTGATAACTTATTTTCCTATGCATAAACTTTTAGCTTAAAACCAAAAATATAGTCCCACTTGTTTTTGTTTTTGTTGCTTGTGATTTTGGCGTCATTTCCAAGACATCATTGCCAACTCCAAGGTAAAGGAGATTTTCCCTATGTTTACTTTTAGGAGTTTTATAGTTTCAGGTCATACATTTATGCATTTAATCTACTTCAATTTTATTTTTGTGAGTGATGTAATATAGGGGTTTAATTTTTTGCATGTAAATATTCAGTTTTCTCAACCCCATTTATTGAAGAGGCTATCTTTTACTGATTGAGTATTCTTGACTCCCTTGTTAGATATTATTTGACCATAAAAGCTTAGGTTTATTTCTGGACTTTTGTTTCTGCTCCACTGGTATATGAATCAGTTTTAATGCCAGTGCCACACTGTCTGGGTTACTATAGCTTTGTAGTATAGTTTAAAATCTGGAAGTATGTTTCCAGCTTTCTTCTTTCTCATGATTGCCTTGGCTATTCAGGAACTATAGTGGTTCCATATTAATTTTAAAATTGTTTTTTCTACTTTTGTAAATAAATTGGAATTTTCATATGGATTGTATTGAATCTTGGATGGTTTTGAGCAGTATTACGCACTTCAACAATTTTTCCAATTATCCCTGAATACGGGATATTTTTCCATTTATTTGTGTTCTTTTCAATTTCTTTCATAAATATCTTACAGTTTTCAATATAGAGGTTTATCACATCCATGGTTAAATTTATTCCTAAGTATTTTAATATTTTTGATGCTATTGTGAATGAGGTTGTTTTCTTTATTTTTCCTCAGATCTTTTATTGTTAATGTATAGAAATGCAACTGAGTTTTGTATATTGATTTTGTATGCTGCAACTTAACAGAATTTTTTAATTAGTTCTAATTGCTCTTTGGTAACACCTTTAGGAGTTTTTAATATATAAAATCATGCCATCTACAAACAGAAAAATCTATTTTACCTTTCTGATTTTGATGATTTTTATTTCTTTTTCTTACCCAATTACTCTGGTTAAGACTTCAAGAACAATGTTGAATAGGAGTGGTAAGACTGATTACCCTTGTCTTTTTCTTAGAGGAAACCTTAGAGGAAAAGCTTTCAATCTTTCATCATTGAGTATAATGTTAACTGTGAACTTGTCATATATGGTTTTGATAAGGTTGAGGTATGGTCCTTCTATCCCCAATTTGTTAAACAGTTTTGTCATAAAAGGATATAGTATTTTATCAAATGCTTTTTGTGTGTCAATTGAGGTGATCACACAATTCTCATCCTTCACTTTGCTAGTGTGGTGTATCACAATTATTGATTTGCCTATGTTAAACTATCTTTGCATCTCAGGAATAAAGCACACTTGACCATGGTAAGATACTTTAAATGTATTGTTGAACTCAGTTTGCTAATATTTTGCTGAGAATTTTATGTATGTATATTCATCAGGGACACTGGTTTACGGTTTTCTATTTTGTAGTGTCTTTGGCTTTAGCATCAGGGTAATGCTGATCTCATAAAATGAGTTAGACAATGTTCTATCCTTTTTTATATTTTGGAAGGGTTTGAAAAAGATTGCTGTTAATTCTTCTATAAATGTTTGGTAGAATTCACGAGTGATTTTATCTGTTCCTGGACTTTGTTGGCAGTTTTCAATTATTGATATAATGTCTTCACTTGTTGATTAGTTCAAATTTTCTAATTCTTCCTGATTCAGTTTTGGCAGGTTGTGCATATCTAGTAATTTACACATTTTGTTTAATTTTTTTATTGAAGTATAGTTGATTTACAATGTTGTGTTAGTTTCTGGTGTACAGCATAGTTATTCACTTATATGTATATATATATATATATATATATACATATATATATATATACATATATATATATACACATTCTTTTTCATATTCTTTTTTATTATAACTTATTACAAGATATTGAATATTATTCCTTGTGCTATATTATAGGACCTTGTTGTTTATCTGTTTTATATACAGTAGTTTATATCTGCAAACCCTAAATCCTAATTTGTCCTTCCATGCTTTCCCTTTGGTAATTGTAAGTTTATTTCCTAAGCCTGTGATTCTGTTTCTGTTTTGTAAATAAATTCATTTATCTCATTTTTTTTTAGATTCTGTATATAAGTAATATCATGTGATATTTGTCTTTCTCTGTCTAACTTACTTCATGATATGATAATCTCCAGATCTATCAATGTTGTTGCAAATGGCATTATTTAATTATCTTTTGTAGCTGAGTAGTATTCCATTGTATAAATATACCATAATTTCTTTATCTGATCATCTGTCCATGGACATTTAGGTTGCTTCCAATGTCTTGGCTACTGTAAGTAGTGCTGCTATGAATATTGGAGTGATATATCTTTTTGAATTAGAGTTTTCTCTGGATATATACCCAGGAGTGTTATTGCTGGATCATATTATAACTCTATTTTTAGTTTTTAAAGGAATCTCCATACTGTTTTCCATAGCAGCTGCATGAAATTACATTCCCACCAGCAGTGCAGGAGGGTTCACTTTTGTCCACATCTCTCCAGCATTTATTGTTTGTGAACTTTTTAATGATGGCCATTCTGACTGGTGTGAGGTGATACTTCATTGTAGTTTTTATTTGCATTTCTCTGATAATAAGTGATATTGAACATGTTTTCATGTGCCTATTGGCCATCAGCATGTCTTCACTGGAGAAATAGCTGTATAGTTTATCCAATTTGTTGGTCTATAGTTGTTACTGATAATCTCTTATGATCTGTTTTATTTCTGTTGTATTTCTTGTAATGCTTCCTCTTTTATTTCTGATTTTATTTATTTGAGTCTTCTCTTTGTTTCCTAGTTAGTCTAGGAAAATTTTTCAATTTTGTGTACCTTTTCAAAAAACAATTTTTGTTGATTTTCTATTTTTTTCTCTTCTCTGCTTCATGAATTTCTGCTCTTTGTTATCCCCTTCCCTCTGATAACTTTAAACTTATTTTTTCTTCTTTTCTAGTTCCTTGAGATGTAAAGTTATTGTTTATTTGTTATCTTTCTGCTTCATTAATATAGGCATGTATCCTTTTAAACTTCTTTCTTAGGGAAGTTTTTGCTGCTTCCCAGAAAATTTGGTGTGTTATGTTTCACTTTTGTTTGTGTCAAGATATATATTTTTTTACTTTCCATTGGTTTTCTTCTATATCTATTAGTTTTTTTTTAATACCCATGTATTTGTGAATTTTTCAGCATTCTTCCTGTTATTGAGTAGTTGTTTCATATGATTGTGTTCAGAAAAGATACTTGGTATTATTTCTATCTTTTTAAATTTGTTGAGACTTGGTTTATGGATTATTGTATGATCTATCATAGAGAATGTTTTATGTGTGCTTGAGAAGAATACACATTCTGATGTTTTTGAGTATAATTCTCTGTATATGTCTCTTACGTTCATTTGGTCTATAGTGTTGTTCAAATCTACTGTTTCTTTATTGATTCTCTCTCTGGATGATCTATCCATTGTTGACACTTGGATATTAAACTCTTCAACTAGCAATTATATTGCTTTCTATTTCTCCTTTTAGTTCTATTAGTTTATATATTTAGAGGCTTTGATGTTGGGTGTATACATAGTTACGACAGTTATTTTCTTGAAGAAGAGATCTCTAGTCTGTCAGAGCTGCTGGCTGTATTCCACAGTTAAGTGGGGCCACTAGCTGGGCTCTGCAATCACTTCTGGTCAAGTGGGTTACAGGTTCTGTTTCTGGGTAGGGTGGTGTTACTGGATGGGTTTTTTTATTTGCCATGTTTTCAGGTTGTACTTCTCAATTACTCCTGATTGGATGATACTAAGCTTCCTGACCAAATATTGCTGCTGACTGGAGTCTGGACAGATAGATCCTCAGGCTGGGCTTCACAGTCAGAAGGGGTTTCAGACCGTGCTCTACAATCAGGTGTGGCCTTGTGATGTGTCTGGAAGTTTGGTGAGGCAGCAGGCAGGGCTTCTCAACCAGGTAGGCCATTGACTATAGGGTGATGCCACTGGCTGGCTGTCTGGTGGGTGGAGCCTCCAGATGTATTTTTCAGTTAGGTGGGGTGAAAGACTGTGCTGTACATTCATGTTGGGTCACTTTCTGGGCTCCCTGGTTGGATGCAGCCACAGGTTGTACTTCATTATTGGCTGGAGTCACTGGATGGGTTGTCTGCCTGGGAGAGGCTGCAGGTTGTGTTTAGTAATCAGGCAGGGATTTTAAGCTGGCCTCTGAGATTGGTCAGGGTCATTTTTCAGGTTCTCTGATTATATGGGACAAGAGGTTATACTCAACAGTTGGGCAGGGTTGCTGGCTTGGCTCTCTGTCTAGACAATCCATAGAATATAGTCCACAGCTGCCAGGTATCTGTGGCCACACATCCTGTAGGGATGAGATTGGAGTCTATGTTCAGAAGTTGGGCTGGACTGAAGAATGGGCTTCATGGATGTTACAAGCCATTGGCTAAAAATCCAAACCAGGCAGAGCTGCCAGCTAAGCTCCCTGACCAGACAAGGCCAGAGTGGGCTCTGCAAATGGACAGTGCCACTGACTGGCCCTGCTCAGTCCCCACTGCAAGCAGGAATATGGTCTGCCGAGATCTGAGTACCACTTGCTGTAAGCCATGCCATCAAATTGTCTCTATCTGATCCCCAGTGATCCCCATGAGATGAGACCCAAGTGGGCCTAATGAAGGGTCCTACAATGCTGGGGAAGCTGGATATCCACCTTGTCAATGGATAGTTGCTAGATGGTCTTTGGTGAGAAAAAGAAGTCAGGAATGAACTATGTCATCATATTGATGATGTCACTCTCCTAATCCAGTCTTATAAAATTGACTTCACTACAATTTGTTCATTTACCCATTCTTTTTAAATTTGGCTATTTCCTCTTTAAACAGTTTTTGTTGTTGTTATTAAAAACCATGATGTTATAGATATCCTTGCACACCTGCTCTGGTGCATGTGTGCACATTTCACTCTCCAGTAAATATTTTGGAATGAAATTTCTGGAATGTATACCATAGTATACCTTTTTCTTTAAAACTTCACTAAATCCAAAAGTACTGTGTTAACTTCAACTCAAATCAACTTAAGCAAAAATATTTTTAATCAATTTAAACTAACAGTCATCCTTATGGTATTGTTCAACATTATAAATAACTGTTCAATAAATCATTTAAGTCATATAACAGAATAATATAAAGCCAATAGAAAATGAGATTGTTGAAGAATGTTAAATGATCACAAAAGATATACAAAATAAACTGATAGTAAAAACGAGCAGGCTGCCACTTAGTATGTACTGTAAAATTCTATATTTGCATAAAATATTCATAAAGGATTTTATCTATAATAAATTTATATTTTGTGAAATTGGAAAAAATAGTTAATGGAAGTACCTTTGAGAGAGTAACTTTTATAACATCATAATTTGAGAAAAATATATAAATATAATTAGGGTTTGGGGAAGGATGCTTTTGTTCTATGCCTATTGCTAACATATTTATTCATTAATCAAATAATTATTAAATATAAGCTCTGTGCCTAATAGTGAATGAAATGCAGAGGGTATGATGGTGGACCATGTAGACAAGGAGTCTCCTGTTAATAGAAAAAGAGCGATAAATAAGTTACTTGTATTTTTTTCCTTTTTACTTGATATTAAATTTCATTCTCCACACTTTTAAAATAATGCTTATTTTTAGCAATAACATTAGAGGATAATTTAATGAGAATATTTAAGCTACAAAATAACAAAGCTATTTAGTATCTTTAAATTAAATGGAAATAAACTAAAATTCATCTATCCTCTCTCTCAGGTTGCATGCTAGACTCAATGATAAAAAAAAAAACTGATTAAGAATAAGCAGCTAGAAGTATTTCTAACCATGTCAAATTTTTATAGAACTTATCAGGTCATTTTGCATGAATATCCACTGAAAATACAAAACAATTGCATGGAAAAAATGAAGATTTTTGCCTTTATGGTTCATTTCTTTTATGAATATAAGCTAGTTACTCAATTATGCTTGCCTACTACTAATGATGTTGGCATATTTACTAGACAGATTGCTTGTAAGTGAAAGTATTTGATATCCTTATTATCCGCCTCAGATATTGGGATTAAATTCCCACTCAAAAACACACAGTCTAAGCTCAGAGTCTTTATTGTAATTTGAAAATACATGGTCTGCTTGCCAAAAACTAAGGAGTCTCTGAATGTGTGATATGATTTAATGAGTGTTTAATCCTGGTCTTACAGCCTAAGAGCTTCAAATTCCCTTCATTAGTATAAACTTACTGTGAGCTAGAATCTTAGTTCTTTTTTATTTATATATTTCCACTTCTTGAATAGCACTTGTCACATAGCACTAAGTTGATACATATGTGTTGGTAAAATTCTCCAAAGGTGTTTTTAATCTGCATAGTCATTTCAATTAGCTTTAGTCATTATTGCCTAAATGAGTAAGACTTGAGACTAATATACTGTCTCTACCCAAGGGTACTGGAAAAGAGGATAGTTAACTTTTTGTTCATGAAAGTTAGGAAAGAGAGAGAGAGCCACATCAGGAAACTTTCCAAGAGGTTGTATGTTGAGGGGTAGATTTTAAGACAAAACAAGGGGGAGAGATTGAGATGATGAAATGACTAGTGTTGATACAGCAGGAAAACACTGGATTCCTATATCAAAGATGAAGAGTGAAAGGAGAAAAAAAAATATATATATATATATATTTTTATATATATATATATAAAATCATCATGTGGACTGAATTCTGTCCACACAAAATTCATAAGTTGAAATTCTAATTTCAAATATGACTGTATTTGGAGCTAGTACCTTATGAAGTTCTAAGGGTATAGCTCTAATTTGATAGGAGTAGTGTCCTTACAAAAAGAGACACCAGAGCCTGCCTATTTCTCCACCATGTGAGGACACAGAAATAAGGCACCCTCCAGTAAGCCTAGAAGAGAGCTCTCACCAGAACCCAAACAGGCTGGCATACAAACCTTAGATTTCTAGCCTCCAGAACATAAATTCTGATGTTTAAACCTTCCTGTGGTATTTTGTTATGGCAGCTAGAGATGATATAGACAAAGTGTAAATAAAGTCAGAAATTTAAAATTAAACTTATCAGGTAAATACATCTGTTTACCTCAAATGCCTTTCATAAAAGGTATACAATTGTGGATACATAGCCACGATGGTAAAGTAGGAAGACCCTGAACTCACCTGCTCCCATGCAGACACCAAAATTCCAACTACTTATATAACAGCTATCTATGAGAACTAACTGAAGACCAGCCAAAATAACATTTGCGTGACTAAAGACATAAAGAAGGAGCCACAATGAGATAGGTAGGAGGGGCAGAGTGATGGTCTCGTCAGGATCCATACTGGATCAATGACCCTCAAATGGAAGAAATTTCACAACTGTAGAGATCCTTCCCAAGTGGCAAGAGGTTCGAGCCCCACATTAGGCTCTGTGGCTTGAAAGTCCTGCACCAGGAATATAGGGCCTGAGACATCTGGCTTTGAGAAATCAGAGGGGTTTATATTCAGAGGACTGCAAGAAACAGGGACTTCCTCTTAAAAGGCATGCACAAAATCTCACAAGCTCACAGTTTCAGTACAGAAGCAGTAGTTTGAAAGGAGTGAGCTCAGACCCACCTGCTGGTCTTGGAGAGCCCCCTGGAGAAGCAGGTGGCAACTGAGACTCCAAGTGGGGATAGAAATGCTGGCAACAGCTGTTATTGGGAGCTCACTCAACTACAATAACACCATCTCTCACAAGTACCACCTTTTAAACTCTTATTTATTGAGGTATAATTGATATACAGAAATGTTTAAGGTGTACAGCAAAATGATTTGACTTACACACATCATGAAATAATTATCACAATAAATTTAGTGAACATTTATCATTTCATAAGGATACAAAATTAAAGAAATAGAAAAAATTTTTCTCCTGATGACAACACTTAGGATTTACTCTTTGAACAAATTTCATATATAGCATACAGCAGTGTTAATTATATTGATCATGTTGTACATTGTATCCCTACTACTTATTTATCTTATGACTGGAAGTTTGTAACTTTTGACCACCTTCATCCAATTCCCCTCACCCATACCCCAAGAGTGGTAATTACAAAACTTATCTCTTGTTCTATGAATTTGTTTGTTCATTTGCTTATTTGCTTTTGAAGTGTAATTGACCTTCAGCACTATATTAATTTTTGGTGCACAAAAAGTAATTCAGAGTTTCTATTCATAACAAAATGATCATCATGATAAATCTAGTTACCATCATACACACAAAGATATTATATTATTATTGACTATAATTCCTCACATGGTACATTTCATAACCTTGACTCAATTATTTTGTAACTGGAAGTTTGTAACTCTTAATCTCCATCATTTATTTCACTTACCCTCCCACCTCCAGTTTTTTGAGCAACCCCCTATCTCTTTTCTGTATCTATGATTCTGTTTTTGTTCTCTTGCTCATTTGATTCGTGTTTTAGATTCCAAGCATAAATAAAGTCATATGGAATTGATTTTGCCCCAGCCTGGTTGGTGGCAAGGCAATAAAGAAGGGCATTACTTAATGATCAAGGGGTTAAATAAGAAAATAAAACAAATATAAAAATCTATGTACCCAATATTGAGACTCCTAAATGCATAGAGCAAATATTAACAGACACAGAGGGAGAAATTGACAGTAATACAATCATAGTAGGGCACTTCACCACTACACGTACATCAACGGATGAATCACCTGGGCATAACAGAAATAAGGAAAAGCAGGCTTTAAATGACACCTTAGACCAGATGGACAGAACATTTCACCCAAAAACTAGAGAATACAAATTATTTTCAAGTGCACATGAAACATTCTCCAAGATAGATCTGATGCTAGGCCACAAAACAAGTCTCAATAACTTTAAGAATACTGAAATCATATCAAACATCTTTTTCAACCACAACAGTATAAGACAAAAAAATCAACTACAAAAAAAAAAACAACTACAAAAAAGCATAAACACGTAGAGTGTAAACAACAACTTACTAAACAAGCAATAAGTCATGGAACAATTAAGAGGAAAACAAAATACCTGAAGAGAACAGAAATGAAAACACAACCATACAAAATCTATGGGACAGAGCAAAAAGAGTTTGAAGAGGGAAGTTTATAGTGATAGAAGAAATAAATATTTCAAATAAAGACTCTAATTTATACCTAAGGAAACTGGAAAAAGAAGAAACAGTGAAATTCAAAATTAGCAGAAGCCAAGAAATTATAAAGATGAGAGTGGAAATACATGAAATAGAGACTAAAAATAAGTTAATAAAAAAGATCAAAGAAACAAAATACTGGTTCTCTGAAAAGATAAACAAAAATATTAAACCTTTAGCCATATTCTTCACAGAAAAAAAAAACAAGAGAGATTAAACAAATAAGCCAATCAGATATGAAAAAGGAGAAGCTTCAACCATCACCATAAAAATAGAAAGTATCATAAGAGATTACTATGACCAATCATATACCAATAAAATTAACAACCTAAAAGAAATGCATCAATTCATAAAAACTGTATAATCTCCCAAGACAGAATCAGGAAGAAACAGAAAATACAAACAGACTGATTACCAGTAATAAAATTGAATCAATAATTAAAAAAGAAAAACATCTAAACAAACACAATTCCTAGACCAGACAGCTTCAAACATTTAAAGAAGAGTTAGCACCTATAGTTCTCAAACTATTCCAAAAATTTACAGAAGAAGGAACTCTTTCAAACCCATTCTATAATGCCAGCATCACCCTGATATCCAAACAAGACAAAGCCACCACAAAAAAAGAAAATTACAGGCCAATATCACTGATGAACACAGATGTGATATATAGAATTATATGATCAATTAATCTATGACAAAGGAGACGAGAGTATATAATGCGAGAAAAGTGAGCCTCTTCAATAAATGGTGTTGGGAAAACTGAACAGCTACATGCAAAAGAATCAAACTGGACTACTTTCTAATACCATATACAAAAATAACCTCAAAATGGATTAAAGCTTTAAATGTAAGGCCTGAAAGCGTAAAACCTAGAAAAAACATAGGGAATGCACCCTTTGACACTGAATTTAATATTATTTTGGATACATCTCCTGAGGCAAGGGAAACAAAGCAAAAATAAACAAATAGGACCACATCAAACAAAAAAGCTTTTGCACAACAAAGGCAACTGTCAACAAAATCAAAAGGGTACCTACTGAACTAGAGTATTTATTTGTAAAACATATATCTGATAAGGGGTTAATGTCCAAACTATACAAAGTACACATACAACTCAGCATCAAACAAACTAACAAACAACATGAATAAAAAATGGACAGAAGGACTGAATAGATATATTTCCAAAGAAGGCATACAAATGGCCAACAGACACATGAAAAGATGCTCAATATCACTAGTCATTAGGAAAATGCAAAATCAAGTGAGATACCGACTCATTCCTATCAGAATGGCTAATATCAAAAAAGACAACAAGTAACAAGTATTGGCAGCAAGGTTGTGGAACTTTCATGCACTGTTGGTGGGAATGTAAATTGGAGCAGTCACTGTGGAAAGCAGTATGGAGATTCCTGAGAAAATTAAAAATAGAACTACCATACAATCCAATATTTTCACTTTTGAGTATTTACCTGAAAAGTTTAAAATACTAACTCAAAAAGATAGATGCACAATGTTCATTGCAGTAGTTATTTACAATGTCCAAGATATGGAAGCAACCTAACTGCTTACCAATAGATAAATGAACAAAGAACACTATATATATATATATATATATATGCACACACACACACACACGATGGACCATTGCTGAGCCAAAACAAAATAAAATCTTGCCATTAGCAACAACATGGATGGAATTAGAGGGTGTTATGTTAGGTGAAACAAGTAAAAGTGAGACAAATTCTATACAATTTCACTTATATGTGGGTTCTGAAAAACAAAACAGAGACCGAGTTATACAGACACAGAAAACAAACTAGTGGTTACCAGAGGAAAGGTTGGTGGGAAGAGAAAAAAAAATAGGCGAGGTGGATTACGAGGCACAAAATTCCAGTTACAAAATAAGTGTCAACGGTACAAAATGTACAACGTGGGGAATGTCGTCAATAACTATGCTGTAATCTTTTAGTGGTGACATATCGAAACTAGACTTAATTTGGTGATCCTTTGAAATGTACCAAAATATCGAATCACCATGTTTGTGTAAAAGGGTCTGACATCATGTTGTGGGTCAATTACACTTCAAAAACAAACAGGAAAATTCATAGAACAAGAGATCAGATTTGTGGTTACCACACTGAGGTGTGGGTGAAGGGAACTGAATGAAGGTGGTCAAAAGGTACAAACTTCCAGTTACAATATAAAAAAGTACTAGGGACATAATGTGCAACATGAGGAATATAATTAACAATGCTGCATGTTATATATGAAATTTGTTAAAAGAGTAAATCCTGTGCTGTCATCACATGAAAAAAAAGTTTCTAATTTTTAATTTAATTTTGTACCTTTATATGATGAGTGTTCACTAAATTTATTGTGATAATCATTTCATGATGTGTGTAAGTCCAATCATTATGCTGTACAACTTACACTTATACAGTGCTGTCCACTAATTATATTTTAATAAAAATGGAAGAAAAAGTAATTAAACATTTAAAAATTAAATCAAAATATACAGAAACATGTACATACATAAGTGTATTATAAGTAATATCCAAGCATGTGTGTGTATATATGTGTTACTTTAATGAACATTGTGCAATTATCAAAATATAGCTACAAGTAGAAAATCTTCAGATACTGAGAAAAGCAAATTACAAATGAATACACTTTGCATATTTTGAAGGAAAATAAACTATATGTGGATATTCTTTTGCATGTAAATATTTTTATATGTTTTATATATTCATTAAAGTTCCTGGAGCTATAAATATCTTACCTATGTACCAAGGGTTTAGTAGGAAGTAAAGGAATATTTTTTGTTTTACTTTAAATACTGTACTTTATATTACTTTATAGTACTTGAATTACCAGTATTTATATGTTCGAGAATGTTTTTATAAGCAAACAAACAAAAGTTTCAGAGTTAAGGGTCAGAATTTCAGGTTTCATGTTTTAGCTTTGTCTCTTACAAAGACACCAGCTGTGAGATTTTAGGCAAGGTGCTGTTCCTACTGGAATATTTATTGTAATTCTTTCCTTAAAGTTTCTGCCAGGGGTAATATATGTGCCAAGTGTCTTGTCCATGGCTTTGCAACTAACAAGGCAGTACTCCAGAAATGCTAATTTCTTTAATACAAAATAAGAAGAGAAGGAAGGGAAAGACTAATTTCTTACCTTGGGTATTTTTGCTTATAGCCTTTGTGGGAGTTAGCAACCTTCCAAAAGCAAATTTTAAGAAAAGCATAGTATAGTGCTAAGGCTATAACTTCACTTGCCACCCACTACCAAATGTTATTTGTCAAACTCCATTGTATAAAGCTTAGCAGGGGAGAACCCAGATAGGTAAAGCATGTGATTTTACATAGATCCTAAAATGATCAATACCTGTGGATCTCAAGCCTACCTGACTTCATTCAAGATGTGTCTGACTCTTGGGCAGAGCCAAGGGTAGATCTACCAGAGCACAGATTCTCTTCCCTATTGTTCTGTCTCTGATAGAAGCCTATTCACTGGCATTTCATCAACCCCATCATCGATTCCAACCTTAGAAATGGTCTCTGCCAATGAAAATTGAGAAAGTTGTCAACAGTGGAAAACAACAAGTACAACTCACCCCTCGGTATTTCTTAGGGAGATCACAACCATAGCTGGAAACATGGGGAAGTCAGGGGCATTAGGACTTTTATATAAAGTCAATGACTTTGCAATAAGGACACCCACTGTACAAAACAGTTCCAGATTGGCAGTCATTGTCAATTCAAAGTTGTCACTACACATTTTATAGTAAGATCTCACACAACATAAAGATATTCAAATCATGATGACTGTCATGAGCAAGAAATCTAGTTTATTGCTACATCTCTCTCCTCACATTCTGAAGAATCCCCGAAGATGTTTACATTGGTGCATTGAACAATTTACCTTGCTGTGCCAAAAGAGCGGAAACTCAGATATGATCACTTGTGCCCAACTGTGTGAATGCTAGCCTCTGGAAAGCCCAATGGCTGGGGCACGTCCATGGCAGCCATGGTACCACCAGTAACATGGAGGTCAGCTTTGACCGTTAGACCTGAATTAAAATAAAAAAGAAAAAGAAAAAACTGCTGCTGGCAATAACTCCAGCAGTCCCCTGGTATGCTGCTTTCACAAACAGTAACGCAGGATTCTTTTTGATTGACTTGCACCTGGGTGACTTCTGCCTCACCAAGGAGTGGATAAACCTTCAATGTTAAGACCAGTCTGTGGAAAAACACAGATTAAAATGTTCAGGACCATAAAGAGACCAAGTAGTAAGGAATAACTCTCCAAATTTAGACACAGCCATTTTTCCAAAAGCAGAGCAACTGCAAGCAGGGGCAATGGGAATTATTGGGAATAAAGAAAAAACTTGGACAGCATGCCCAGAATCTATTGTCCTCCCAGACCTCAGTTAAGGTATAATCATTTCCCCACATCCAACATGTCAGAAAGAATTTATCTCACTTCTTGCCGGTGGATCTAGAACTCTAATGCATGCTTTGAAGTGGAGCTGGATGTTAACCTTGCCAAGAATCCCTGCTTTTTCAGACAACTGATGAAAATTACTACCATTACTGCACCTGCAAACACCATGGCCAGAAAAGGAAAGAGTTATATGTACCCACTGGCTCTCTTGCTGACTCTTTGTGAACTGAAGCCATTCTCACCACCAAACCTACTCTAAAACTACCTTTTCAGTCTCAAGTCTTTTTTTTTTTGCCTAGAATAAACTATCACCCAGATCAATTCACGGTAGGAGTTTATATTCATTTTAAAGAAAAACTCCACCTCACACATTAGGGGTAATTTTTCACACAGGGGCTCAAAAAATCATTGCAAAAATGTCAATAAAGTTTTATTATGGTGGTTAAGAGCCAGATTCTTTGGTCTTAGCTCATTCTTTATTGGCTGTGTGATCTTGAACAAGATGTTTGCCTTCTCTGTGTCTTAGCATCTTAATCTGAGAGAAAAAGAGATGTTTTAACAGTGTAGCACAGGGCTGTTGTGAAGATAAAAACAAAATCTATATTAAAGATGTGAAATATAGTGACCTGCAGATAGTAAATGCTCTATAAATAGTTTTCTTACCTGGGCATAGATTTATTTCACAAGTCTGTCATATTTAGTTACATCTAGGGACACTTTGTAATAGTAGCTACCATGAGCATATTGTATCACAAGAGATGACAAAAGAGAAAAAAGAGAGTTGACAGGTTATGCAGGAACAAAAAGAAAAAGTAGATAAAGCCTTGCCACTATGCCCAAAACAATCTGTGGCTAAATCTGGCACTTTTGGGTCTTGAAAAACATTTTTTCCCAAAGCACTGCTTACAATTCTCCATCCTTTCAAGGACAATGGTAAATTGTGGCATTTTAAAACTAAAATGGTTGCACAGTAAAAGTATAAAATGTTACATCTTATGTGTGTTTTGGTTTCTTTGTTGGATGTTATTGTAGCATTTCTGAGAAAAGCGATAGAGACAGAAATGCATTTGGTTGCTCGTCTTGCTGAAGGGCTGTTCTGCTCACTAAAAATTTCCAAAAATAACTCTCCAGCAGAAGACTTTCAGAGACTTTTACCTTCTTCTTTGTATAAGGCAACTCTTCTCAATTATTCTTTTGCACTGTCATTTATAAACAGTGAATAACTATGAAGGAAGAGCTTTTCAGCAAAGGGAAGCAGTGACATCCAACCCTTAGTTGCCACATTCTATTTTCGGACTCCCTTATTTGAGACAGTCATGAAAATGCCATGATTTAAATTGCGAGACTTGGTGATGGTATTTCAATAGGTTTCCGGAAAAGTTTATGGGTTCTTCTATTCAACTCTTTTATTGAATAGTAAAATGTTTTATCTTTATTGTACAAAATGTAAAATGCAGAAGAGTGTATAGAATTAAAAGTCATCAACAATCCAATAACCAGATGCAACCACTTAAAAAAATTGTGTGTGTGTGTGAGAGAGAAAGAGAACTAATTTTCACACTTTATGTACAATGCAATACAATTAGATGGATAGATACAGATAGAATGCATTATATATGTAATATAAATGGGGAAAAAGCAATTGAGATCATGCTAAAAATGCATGCTGGTATCATTTATTTGGTATTCATTAACATTATATCATGAGGATTTTTCTTTGTCTTTAGACATGCTTTGAACACATGATTTTTGATGCCTGCAGAAAATGTTATCATATCAGTTACTGTCATTTACTTACCTGAAATGTATTAAATTATTTTGCTTATTAAACTATTCCTCAATTGCTGAAAGTTAGTTTGTTTCTATTATTTTTCACTCTTAATTAATGCTTTGAAGAACTTTCTATAACATTAAACATACTTTAATTCTTACTTCCTTATAAGGATTTTTTCTTAGAAGTAAAAATACTGATCAGAGAGGCAAATTTCCCTCCAAAAAGTTTGAACCAATTTTTATTTCCACCACAAGTATGTGAGAATACCTAACTGTATTAATTACTAATTTTAGGCTTAGACAATCAGAAAGAGGGCTATATTATACAGTTGTTCTTTTTAATCTACATTTAAAAATTGTTGGTGAAACTAAACTTTTTTTTTCTGTTTTAGTTCTTTTTTAAAACTAGAGTATCATTTGGAAGAATTCTGTAAACTTTTGAGGAAAATATAGGTTCAAAAATATTTTTATTAGTCATTTGTCTATTGGTTTTATTTATGATGACTTTTGATTTATAAAAGCATTAAAAGACTCGGTAAAAGATGACTCAAATTATTTCTGTATGAATGGGATATTCACTGATATTTATACAGTATTTGTACTATTTTGTCTACATAAAATTGTTATTTGACTTCTTTTAAACATCTGGAACTTTTGGGGGTATGTATTGTAGGTAAATACTCCAACTTAAAAATTTCCCAAATATCCACTATTTCCCTCACCATTTTAAGATACACCCATTAGGACTGCTTTAACTGCAGTCATTTTTAAAGCTGAATATTCTGTTCCATTTACCTGTTGATTTTTATGCAAACTAATTTTTTTTTACATTATTCTATTTTATACTATATTTAACATTCTGTGGGAAAATCCTATTTTATTATTTTTCAATGTGTCTTTATTCTCACTGACAATGATAGTAGCCATTAGTTTCCTGCTGCCTCTTGGAGTGCTTATTGGTTATGCTGAAATTGAAAATTATGTTGTCAAGTTCCAATAAAAGTCCTTGTGGAGAAGTGGTATGTATTTTGCTACATCTGTGAATTAATTTGAGAAAATTTGAAATTATTACACTGTTCAGCTTTGCTTATTGTGTCTAATTATTCAAATGCAATTTTCATTTGTTAGAATATGTATTTATTGAGTTCCTACTATGTGTCTAAATTTTAGGAATACAAAAGTGCCAAAGCAGATGAAAATCCCTGCCACCACGTGGTTACATTCTAAAGAGCTCAGAGAGACAATTGAAAACAAACAAGAACAAAAATTAAAAACATAATGTCAGACATTTATCAAACTGATGGAAGAGAACAAAGCAGGATAGGAGGTCAGGGAGTGTGTGTGTGCATGTTGGATGATCAGGAAATACTTCAGTGAGAAAGTGATGTTTTAGCAGGGACTTAAAGGTGGGAAAGTCATAAGTCATTCGCATTTCCCAAGGACGGGCATTCCAGGCAGAGGAAACAGCCAGTTCTAATTTTTTTTTAATATAAGATTCCTTCAAGTTTGTCTTCTGCAGATTGTCTCCAGTCCAGTTGCTTTAATGCATTTTATACTTTTTATTATTAAAAATATTATTGTAGGATTAGTATCATTATTATTATACCATCTAGATTACAGCCATTTATAGAACAGAAGTAGATTATTTCCTACTTTCTATTTATTTTTCAGTTTATTAAAATGCATTGGTATTAAAACATAATTTTCTAATAGATGTGCATGACATGTAATAAGTAAAGACAGTGGTCCTGCCTGGCCCTAATTCTCCACTAATCACTGCACCCTAGAAGTAGGAACTTAACTACTATTACCAGTTTCTTTTGGTGATTACATCCGTGTTTTGAAATAATGTGCTTTTACTGTTATTTATTGAATTTTTAGCTTTAGCTACTTAACCACCTGCTCCTATCACCACCCTGACACATACTAACAGTGTGTCCTATAGAGTTATATTCTGGTTTTTATTAAATAAATATTATAGCTAACTCTTGATCAGATCTGTATAATTTAGTTTTGATGCTTAAATTTTCTTCCTTGACTGACTTTTTTGTTTGTTTTAACCTATGAATAATCACCACATTTCTTCTTCTTTTTTTTTATATGGTGTGTCCTACACACCATAATTCCTTCTCTCCAAGATGCCAACAACCTTTAAATTCCTTCTCAATACAATGAACACATTTGGGTAATTTAATGATTTTGTTTGGTTTTGTTTTATTTGCGTTGCTTCCTTTTATTTTCCTTGGTGAAATCTCTCTAGTGTCTTCTTCAGCCTGGACTGGTGGATCTTGAGATCTCAAAGCAGTTACATCTCTCTTCCAGGACTTCCCTTCACCTTCATCCTGGGGGTTCTCTTTACCTCTTTCCTATTCTGAAACCTCTATACCCTTGAGTCTATAATTTCTTCTTTCTTGCTTAACTCTATCTAGAGGAAGTTTATCTTCCAGTACTCCAAGTGACAGCAAACTATGGGCCTGCAGGCCAAATCTGGCCCAACTACCTAATTTCATACAACTCAGAAGTTAAGCATGATTTTCAAGGCACAAAGGGAGCTGGTTGCCTCTGTGTCTGCCTGGAGTTGTGTGTACACTTCTCCAATGCTGTACAGAAAGCCAAACACAGGGGCAGTGACGGCCACCTGGGTCTGGGCCTGGGCTGAGGGCTTAGGGTGCTGCCCTGGCCTCTTCCTGCCAGTGGCCCTGGTGCCTTCTCAGCACTGTCTGGGGTCCCTACACATCCACGAAATGGGCCCTGGTCTCCTCAATAGTGTCCACAGACTTGACCTGGTCTTAGCCCAAGTGTTAGGTTATTAGATAAGTGGGAGCACGGGGCAGATAAGGTGGAGGAGACGGAGGATGGTCTGGAAAATGGCCGTATGCCCACCTTCAGCATAAAGGGACTTTACTTCCTCAAAATGAGTGCCAGAACCCAAGGGCCACAACTGTGCAGTGGTAACAAAGACTTAACCGGACATGACCCAGCACTCATTGTAATATAATTAGCATTGTTGTTTAGCCCATCCTGGATTTTTCTCTGTGCATTATGGATAATGGCATGTGCAAAAGGGGACAAGCATGATTAAGCACTCCAGGGACAAGAGCCATCAATCAAGAGACCGCCTCTAAGCAAGGGTATAAGAGAAGGAGCAGACAAAGACCATTGCTGTCTGTCCTTGGTTGAGCCCACTTCCCATTCGTGGAGGTGTACTTTCCCTTTGCTAAATAAATCCTTTAAAATCTATCACTACACAACACTTTTTCTCCTGTCTGAATTCTTCTCTTTCGGGTAAGACAAGAACTAGGGTCTTGTCTCTTCCCATTTTAGGGTAACACAAGGGCCACCTTCCCTGTCTTTCCTTCTTAAAATGTCTCCAGTAATCCTGCTGTAATGCCAGGAGATGAGGCAGTAGGCGTCCGAGACTGGCTTTTGGCTCCACGTACATTTTAGTTTCCTTCCCTGTTCCCTTCTCCTGGCCTCAGTTTCTGAATTTGTCCAGCCACCCCATTGTAGACCATCTGGTGTCTCTGCACCACCTGGAACTGCACGCTATCCACCTCCTATTTCCATTCCTATCTGGTGTTTTCCTTTGTCCTAGAAGAGGGAATACTTGCCTTTAAAGTAGGGGTAACAGACCTTGGTGTGTTTCAAATCACTTAGGAGGTTGTGCATATCCCTGGGTTCTACTCACAGGAGTTTCAGGTAAAGTAGAACACGGCACTTGCAATCCTGCCCCGGTGGTTCTGATTCAGGTAATCCTCAAATCCTCACTTTGAAATCTACTGCTTCAGGAGGCAGGAGAAAATCAATTGAAATCTTAGGCACATTTCAAGGGCTCCAGGTGGGAAAGACAAAGAGTCAGGAAATATCCAGCCCCTGAGAGGCCACTAGGGGCTTCCCTTGCACCATAGGAGCTAGAGGGCTGTTTGAGGCCTTAAAAATAAATAAAAGTAATAAAAATAGGAATCATATGTAAGATCAGTTTTTGAATAAATATTTTCAAATGCTTGGCATTGAAAAAAATGATTTTCACTTTTTTAAATGGCTGGGCAAAAAGAATAATATTTCATGGCATAGGACATTTTATGAAATTCAAATTTAAGTATCTTAAGTAAAGCTAATTGGAACACAGACACAGTCATTTATGCATTGTCTACAGCTGTTTTCACACTGTCAGGACAGGTCCAAGTGGTGGCAACACAGATGTTATGGTCCACAGAATCTAAAATATTTATTATCTGAATCTTCACAGAAAAAAGTTG
This sequence comes from Vicugna pacos, assembly GCF_048564905.1. NCBI lineage: Eukaryota > Metazoa > Chordata > Mammalia > Artiodactyla > Camelidae > Vicugna > Vicugna pacos. The sequence goes on from NC_133000.1 coordinate 39,402,745, forward strand.
TTGACTGTGGCAACAGCCTATGGGTGGCTCATAAGCTGGAATCATTTTGAAAGTTTTGTAATTGAAAATGTCTTTATTCTGCCCTTAAACTTAATTTATAATTTAGCTAATTATATATTTTTAAGTTGGAAATCACATTTCCTGAAATTTTGCAAGTATTACTCGTTGTCTCCTAGTGTCCAGGACTATTGTTGAAAGGACTACTAACATTTCAACTATCTCTCCTTGTTGATTTTTTTCCTCTATGAATCCTTATGTTATTATATTTTCTCAAGAGCTCTGAAATTTCAAAATGATGTGTCTTGTTGAGGAACTTCTTGATTTACTGAGGTCTCAGGGGTTTTTGTTGTTCTTTTGTTTTTCAATCTGGTAATATATACCCTTCAATTCTGGAAGTCTTCTCTGAAATATTCCTTTGATAATTTTCTCTCTTACATTTCCTCAATTCTCTCTTGCTAAAATTCTTCCTTTCATTCAGAAGTTGGGCTTTCTGGGCTGATAGTTTCCTATCCCCTATTTTATAATTTATCTCCTATTTTTCATTCTTTTATTTTTTTGTTATCTCTGGGATATTGGTTCAATTTATTTTCCAGTTCTCCAATCCTTATATCCATACACATACATATAATATATATAACATCTACATATATCCTATGGACAGTATTTATAATATACGTATACAGTTTATATTATATATTAATATTTAATACCATTGATATAATGAATACTTATATTTTATATTTTTCTGTTTGCCTTTTGTAGCTTCACTCTCTTACTAATTACATATTTATAAGGATACTAATTATATATATATATATAGAGTTTTTGTCTACTTATTATTTTCTGGCTTTTTTTCTTTTTGCATTGTGACCTCTGTATAAAACATGGGTATCTTTAAAATATACTGCTCTATTTAGTGCTATTTGTATTTTACTTAGTATTTTCTAACTAATTCTAATAGTTTTCTATTACTGTGTAACAAAATACTCAAGACATTCTAATAGTTTTCTGTTACTTTGTAACAAAGTACTCAAACATAACTATTTATTTATTTATTTATTTATTTATTTATTTATTATCTCATCATTTTTGTGGATCACAAATCCAGGAGTTGCTTGACCAGATGCCTCTGGTTCTGATTTTCTCAGGAGGCTGCAAACAAGGTTTCGGACATTGCTATGGTCACCTCAGGACACAACTAGAGGAACATCCACTCCAAGCTCTCTCAGTGGTTGCTAGGAGGACTCAGGACCTTGCTGGCTATTGGCTGAAGATATCAAGATTTCAGTTCCTCCCTACTTGGGCCTCTCCATAGGTTTGGATGCTTTCCCCAGAATGAGGAATGAGAGAGACAGAGATAGAGAAAGACAGACTCTAAGATGGAAAACATAGTGTTTAGATACTCAGATCACAGCAGTGGCATCTTATTACTTCGGCTATGTTCTTTCTATTAGAAGTGACTCACTAACCCACTAATTCAGCCCACTCCCAAGAGGATGGATTAAAAGGGCATGAATGCCAGGAGATGACAGTCACTGAAGGCCATCTTAGACACTGCCTATAAGAGAAAGTATAGTTTAAACTAAAGTTTTCTTTGTGGTTGCAATCTTTATCAAGATCATATTATGATTTTTCTTCACAGAAATGAATGTTGTAGTTTTCCCTTTTTTTCTAAGCCAAGGAAAATTTTGCTTACTGATTATTTTGTTTCTGAAATATTTGAAACTTGTCTAGCCCTAAAATACTTTAGTAGGTTATTCTTTGACTTTTTTTTCCAATTGTTTAATGATTATTTGCCTAATAAAGTTATGTCTCATTTTTTGAATTAATAGTTTCCCCAAACCCAGGATACTATCTACCTCATTAAGGTTTTAAAATGTATTTACATATATTAATACCTATGATTATTTACAATGTTATTTAATCTAATTCTCTCACAAACGTGCCCCTATTTCCAAGATAAGTAATTTAGCATGATTCTATGACCCTGCACTGTCCAAAATTGAACTTTATTATTCCTTTGTTCATTTGAAAATTATTCTCATGTATTTTTTATTCTGGTTTACTTTTTCAGTTTTGTTGAATTATAATTGACAAATGAAATTTTAAAATATTTAAAGCATATATTCTTGTGGTTTGATATACATATGCATTGTGAAAGGACTCCCCCCATCAAGTTAATTAATGCATCTATTACCTCATATTTATCTTTTTTGGGTGTGTGTGAGAACATTTAAGTTCTACTATCTTGGCAAATTACAATTACACAATACAGTGTTATCAACTCTAGTCATCAAGTTATGTATTAGATCCTCAGAACTTATTCATCTTATAGATGAAAGTTGTGGAAGTGGCATAAAATCTGACAGGTCTACCCTACAGATGGAGAACATATGAAGCAAGGTCTTGCAAGACCTAAAGATCTAATCTTTCAAGAATAGTAAAATTGACCTCTTAGACTTCATGGGAGATGTTCCAGAACATAGACTATCTAGAACACCATCTTGACTCTCAGAAGGGCTTAGAAGGGCTGGCCCAGCAGGAAGTTTTGTTTGAAGGGCCTGCTGAAGCATCAGGTGAAAACAACTTCTGAAGGCAGCAGAGCAACTCCTCCCCTATAGTAAGTCTTAAAATTAGCTACTTAAGAGTTTTTATCATCTACATCTGCCAGAAGGCTACTTTCCTTTTTCTCTAGTATCCTAATCCTCATTGTTGTGCATGCAAATAAATCATCTTTGCATTATAAAATATGTAGGTATGTATAAATATATAAATATATGATATATGAAAATATATATGTTGGGTAGTTGGCTAAGTGGAGGCACTGGGAAGATAAGGTGAAGAGGGAGGATGGCCTGGAAGATGGTGATATTCTCTCCTTCAGCATAAAGGGGCTTTTCTTCCTCTAAGTGAGTGTTAGCAAGAAACCAGTTAGAAACAGACAGCTGCAGTTGCATGATAGCAACAAAGACTTAGCCAGACAAGACAAGGGACAAACAAAGACCACTGCTTTTTCTCCCTTGAATCAGCCCACCTCCCATTCTTGGAGGTATATTTTCTCTTTGCTAATAAAACATTTCAAATCTTTCCCTATGCAATGCTTCCATCTCCCATCTGAATTCTTATCTTTTGGGTAAGATGAGAACTGGGATATTTTCTCTTGCCTTTTAGGGTAACATATATAAATATATAGTTATATATGAATATACTTGTATACAAATGTATGTGTAAATGCCCTGAGAGCAGTATGCTAAATGAGATAAGCCAGAACAGAGAAAGACAAATACGGCATGGTATCACTCATCTGTGGAATCTAAAAACAAAATGTCAGTCTCACAGAAGCAGAGAGTAGAAAAGCCAGGGGCTGGGGTTGAGGAGGTGGTGGTGAAGGAAACAGGGAGAAGTTGGTAAAAGGGTACAAATACTCTGATACATTTTAAATTTTACATATATATTTTTTATTTTTAAGTTGTGTAGTATTTCAATAATCCTATTAAAATTTTATTGTTTTATAACTGTACTTCTGATTTTATTTATTTTCATAATTTACAACACAACTCCCTAGTAACAGGACTGCATGCTTGTGTTTGATAAAGAAGTTTCCCAACTTTTGATTTCTTCATGTTAATTTATACCACAGAGAACTGATATATGTATTCAGGTATCTTTTTTTTCAGGATAGTAATCATGTGATATGATTTTTATACCTTAAATTTCAGAGAATATCAATATGTAGTCTTCAAATATTAATCAAAATTTGCACAGATATAAAATTCTCAAATCAAAAACTTTTACCTCAAAAGTAATTTTTTAAAAAATTTTACATGCTTTTTGTATTATGGTGTGCAGTGTTCCAAAGAAGGTTTTAAGCCAAAATGAAACTTAGTCCTTTATATTATCTTGTTTTAATGTTTTTAGTTGAATATAGGACTTTTTTTATGTTTATAATTAAAATTTTTACATGGCTGGACTAGGGTGAGAATCCATTGATTGACTATTCCTGATTCACAGTAAAATCACTCAAATAGTGGGCCTATGTTATTGTTTATTTTGCAGAAATTTTTCTTTACTTAAATCTAGTGAGTATTGATTCTTTTTCTTTGGATTCCTGGAACTCTTAAATGGGGTTGCTAGTCTCTGTCTTCCATTTTTATCAACTTCTCCAACATCTTTTTAATCTATTTTCCTCCTTTTTGCATTATATAATTCTTTCTCAGATTTGTCTTTTACAACAACCTGGGGATCCATTAGATTAATTTTGTTTTTTGCTGCCTCCATTAGAGATTTTTAATGTGAATTATGTGTTTAGATTCCTTGCAATATATGTCTTAATAAAGTCACATTTATTATCAATTCTGTACTTTCTGGTAGCAGAATAGAACTTTTAGGGTTCTAAATGATTGTTTTAAAATGCATATCTTCTTACAGCATTTTCAAAGGTATTCTGCATTTGAGTTTAAGTATTGTTAGAGCAGGCAGATAGACAGGTAGATGTTAGCAGAGAAAGCAGGATGCAGGAACTGGGCAAAAAAGGAGGGGCCCAGGCCAAATGCAGGAAACCATACATCATGTAAACAACAGGAGTCCCTGGGTAGACAAAGTAAAACAGGCACCTCTGGGCTGGTAGGAAATCACACATTCCGAGGTGACAAGTGGCCTGGAGGCTGACAAAGAAATGTGGAAAAAGACAGGAATCTCCAGTGTCCAAATGCAACCTTTTGCTCATTATGCCCTCATTTCAATAAAATTAGCCTTGCAGATTATAAATACCCTTAATGTACCAACTCCATGACACTTCCAATCCATACTAAATAAGGACAAAAATCCCTCCTCACTTGGAGGAGGTGGAACTGGGATGAAAATCAGGAAATATGACTCCAAACCCTTTCCTTCACAATGAACATTTTACCTACTCATTTGTACACCCTATGTAACCAACTTGCTAAAGAAACTCAGCACAGCTGCTCACCTGAGCCTGCCCACTGCCCCCTTGGGTGTATACTATCCATCCCTTAATAAATTCCCACTTTACTTTCTTAGTCTCTGTGTCTTGTCTCTTGAATTCTTTCTGCAATGAGACAAGAGTCTAATCACCAGCAACAGTAGGACATTGTCTTTTCTTTACTCTAGATAATTTTTTATGTGTCACATACTGATTTTTATTGCTAATCATTCTTGGATGAAGAGAGATATAGCCAGGCATGATCTTTGCCAACCAAAAAGGTATGGAAGCTGCCCTGTGGTACTTACTGCCTATGAAGTTGCTGTTTGAAATCCTCTTACCTGTCCATCTCTACAAAGCTGATTGGTGCATATACCTCTGGACATAACACCCAGCATTTATCAAAAATAAACAAGTGTGAGTTTGCTCAAATACCAAGCAGTTTCTATGATAATCTGAAAATGCTGAAGGAAAAAAAAAAACTCTGCATTTCCTAGAAAATGAATTTCTCCTGTAAAAGCCTCCACTATCATCAAAGCATTCTTTCCTGTGAAATCTGTACATCCTGGGATTCGCTGCATCATGCTCAGTCATACTGGATGACCTAGTCTTTCCCTGTAATGCCTCAATGCCTGAGACATTGCTCATGTTGTGTGCACGCTTCTTTGACTACAGGGAAATAGAATGATATACAGTAATCCTCCCTTATATGGGGTCCTGCTTTCCCCAGTGTCAGTTACCTGTGGTCCACCTGGGTTCAAAAGTATTAAATGGAAAATTCCAGCAATACATAATTGTAAGTTTTAAATTATGGGCCATTCTGAGTAGCGTGATGAAATCTCAGGCCAACCTGCTCCTTGCCACCTAGAACTAAATCATCCTTTTGTCCAGCGTATCCTGCCCCTTAGTTGCTTAGGAGCTGTCTTGGTTATCAGATCGACTGCTGTGGTAGTGCAGTGCTTGTGTTCAAGTAACCCTTATTTTACTTACTAATGGTCCCAAAGCACAAGAGTAGTGATGCTGGCAATTTGCATCTGCCAAAGAGAAGCTGTAAAGTGCTCCTTTAAATGAAAAGGTGAAAGTTCTCGATTTAATAAGAAAAAATGTCGTGTGCTGAGGTTACTAAGATCTATGGTAAGAACGAATTTTCTTTTCATGAAATTGTGCAGAAGGAGCAAGAAAGCCATGCTAGTTTTACCATCATATCTCAAACTGCAAAAGTCACTGCCATAGTGTGTGCTAAGTGCTTAGTTAAGATAAAAAGGGCATTAAATTTGTTCAGGAAGATATTTTGAGAGAGACCACATTCATGTAACTTATATTACAGTATTTTATAATTGTTCTATTTTATTATTCATTATTATGAGTAATCTCTTAAATGTGCCTAATTTTAAGTTAAACTTTATCATAGGTACATCTGTACAGGAAAAAGCACAGTGTATATAGGGTTCAGTACTATCCGAGCATTCAGGGATCCACTGGGAGTCTTGGATAAGGAAGAATTACTGTGTCTAATCCTTCCCATTGTCTGTGTCTCATGACTGCTTTCTAACTTGTGCAACATTACTAGCCAAAATATTTGTCATGTTCTGGCAATGAGTTGTTGGCCAGTCTCAGTTTCCAATGTTGTGAGTTATACTGTTTCTATGTCTGATAACTATTTAGCATGAAAAGAACGTCTGAGAGCCCATAAGACACTATTTTAAATTGAAATTTTAAGTTTAAATCTAAATATATCTACCATAGTTCATGGAATATATATATGTCTATGTGTGTATGTGTGTTTGTGTGTGTGTGTATACATATATATATATATATGTATATATATATATTTCTGATCCTGTTCATTTGGCACCAATATTGATTTTCTTCAAGAAGAGTGAAGTCTATTTTAGTGTGACTGCCTGCGTTTTGTACATCCTCATCCAAATTGTAAGTTAAAAGGCAACATTGTTTCTTCTTAGCATAACAATTTCACCAATTTTGTCCTAATAGAAATAGTAAAATGAATGCATTTAAATAGAAAATTGTTGTTTTTTCACCATAACACATTATCATTTTGATTTCTCAACCCCCTACCCCAAATTTTAACAGTTAATTAGCACATCCTGTTACTTGTGAAGAAGAAAACATTCTTTAGAATGGCAGGTGGCTGGGTCTCAAGCCATTAGAAATTTATACCAGTTCTTTTGAAGAACAAAAAGTAACAGATAAAATATGTAAATGATAATGCCAGTTTAGGATTCTGCTTCTGGAATTTTTAAAAAATCAAAATGTACTTATAGAATGTAATCTTAAGAAAGGTAGTCTAAATTGAGCATTCAAACATTTAGCACAATGTTAGACTATAATTATTATTATGAAAATTATTTCAAATTTTGTATGTTCCCATTCATCAAAAAATTTTAAAATCCTGCAAATATGTTGTAAATCATATCCACAATTGTTGACATTTTAAGATTCCTAGTAATATGCTTTTAATAAAGAATTATAAAGAAATTATAAAACAACTGATCAAGGTGAAAAATTAGTTATTTGGGGATAAACTTACTGACACACTGTGCTGTTCTACTGTCTTAAAATATACCTATGCCTGCAAGGTTCCTGCCAGTAACTTTCTGCAGTTGAGGAAACTGCCCTGATTTGCATTGACATTCAATAGCTTCCCCCAGGCAAATACCTGCAGACAGTCATCTGTTGATGCCTGTCTACAGGGAGAGGAAAGCCTCAGAAGAGTAGTTCTGTAAAAGCAATTATTCCCTTGACTATTACAGGAAGGACATTAGAGAATACAAAACAATATTAGTTCTCATTTATAAGGCTCTTTTATTCCAAAGACTTCTGCAAACTTGTCATTGATTTTTAATATGACTTAGAAGACAAATCAGTCAGCATATTGCTAAGCTGTAGGTTGAAAGTCATACTTATTGGTATATATGACTTGTTCCATTCTAGTAAACCAAACTCCATTTATTCAGCACTCAGCATGCACTGAGCACTGCGCTTGGTCCAATGGGTATACACAGTATGAATTTTCATAAGTAGGGTTTAAGAAGAATAGCTCCAAAGTTGGAAAGAATTGCAGTAGAATCTATCTTTGCCTTTTGGATGCAGTCCTTTGTCAATTACATAATCTGCTTAAGAGTTAGATTCTTTAGTATAAAATGGAGGCATATTATCTAATTCCTTGTGGGGTTATGATGATTTAATTTTATAATCTGTTTTAAGGTCTCACACCAGCATCCCAGTAATCACTCTACAAAAAGCACTGAATGAATGCAAGTTAGTACTATTCTTGTACTATCAACAATTTCTTAGTATCAGATGTGAAAGCACAGTTATATGTGTTACTTTTCTTCCTACCTGAGAGGTTCTTAACATATTTAAAAGGAAAAATTCAGAGAACTGCATCTCAAAACATCCTAAGTAAAGATCAAAATAGATTACAAATTTAAACTGAAATTGAAAAATAATTTATAAATATATTCTTGTATATTTATATAAGAGTTGCCTTTAGATGGTATTTTTGATGCTTTTGAAACATTTATGGAAAAGTATGTTTAAAATATTAATTGAATGAGACAGGTAGCTATACCAGTTTGAATAACTGAAATTAGCCATTTCATTTCTGGGAGAAAAACAAAAGGTAATATTCATTCATGGTATAAACTAGGAAAGAAATCAGTAGTGATGAAGGTATCATAATTATTAAGAGCTGTGAAATGGGAAGAAAAGTATCACCAAAAACTGATTTGCATCATCAGTAAAGACTCAAGAAGGCTAAGCAAGATATTAATCCTATACAGACTCTAGAAAGGGACTGAAATAAATTGTGTGTTAAAAATTAACTGAAATACTAAATCAAGCTCAGTAAAGCTCAGAATAAAAAAGAAACTATATAGTGCTTATATGTTACTTTCTTTAAAATTTTTCAGTGTTACTTCCTCCAAAATTTACTTAATATCTACATACATACAAAGTTTTAGTCAGAATTATATCAAATATAATAACAGTACATTATTGGAAATGCACAAAATAAATATTTTAACGTATAAAATTTTTTTTGTATTGCCCTCTGGGAATAATAAAAATGATTAGCCTAAGCTACTGTGACATTCAAAAATTTCTGCCTGTCGTAAGACTTCCACTGAGATAGACATGCTTGTTTCAAAATAGTTTAACCAGCCTTGAAGAGACATGATTTACAACACCATCTTTATTAGACACATGAAGTAAAATTAAATATCTTTAGAATACAATATAAATAATGTTGGTGAGATTTTAGGAAGAGAATAATTAGTATCTCTTTCATTCTCAGTTTAGAACTAAGTGAAAAGTAAGACATATAGGAGTTCACAAACAGGGATCAAGATGTCAGTTTTTAACTGACAGATTTGGAAGTGTAGCTTTAGAATTTTACTCAAATAGTTTGATAATGGCTTGATAATGAGCACATATTTTACAGAAAACACTCTTACCCATTTTTCTCCTCCATCCACTATCTTTTAAATAGCTTAACTGCATTAAATCAAGAAATCTAGACCAATATAAAGTAGTCTTAGAAAGTTACATATCCCAAAGAAAGCCTTATTCCCCAAAACTCAGTTATTATCAAAAGAGATAACACAAGAAAAAGAACCTCCCATAGCCTGGCTTCAGGGGTCAATCACAGAGAACAGTGGGCAAGAGGGGACTCTCCAGAAAGCAGAATCAGGGATTTATGAAAATACCTACCCAGATCAAAAGCCTGTATGTTTCCCCAGTGGGATTTAAACACTGCTGTGGATCAACGACTGTAGAGCATTTTCACCACTTCTCCTTTCTGAATAGCAGTGTTCATTGCAACTATCCCACTTAATTCCTGTGTACTTGATGGAGTCACCTCTGACTTGATGCAGAGATTGCTATGTGTCACCGGAGATTCTCGAATTTTGAGCTGAATGAAGTAATAGGATGGAATTCCATGGGGATAAGATAAGTGTTTCTTTTCTTTAAGAAAGAAAAGGGATTTCTGATGATCAGGATTGTGGCTACTTCTGGCATGTGGATCATGGGCAGAAGTGACAAATGTCACTTCTGAGCTGAATTAATAAAAAGACCCTGCATAATGTTCCATATTCTCTCTTCTTCTCCTGAAGTAACCCTGAAACACTCCTGTTGAGATTGTGAAGGCACAAAATAGAGACAGACAAGATTATTAAATTGCCACTTATAAGGAGCTGTTCTAAAAAGTTTCTCAAACTACTTCAGAACCTCCTTGAATGGCAAAACAAACAAAACAAACCTCTATTCAGTTAAAATTCTAAAATTTGGTCATTTAACTTTTGTTATTGTAGCTGTAACTTTTTTTATTTGTAGCTATAAATTTTATCTTCTCTGTTATAGCTATATAGAACATATATGATGCCATAATTTAAATAAGATTAAGCTTATATATGTGTGTGTGTGTGTGTGTGTGTGTGTGTGTGTGTATGTATACCAACAGAAGATACCAACAGTTGAGTGATTCACTTTTCCTTGCAGAGTTGAGAAGTCAGGAGAGATACTCTTATAGAAGTCTTGCTATATGGGAACAAGATGTCAGAGGGGAGGAAGTTACCCCACAGACACGCCTGGAAGAATTGAGTATTATACATTAATTGGGGCATTAGCTTTATAAATGCATTTATTATTTACTTATAAAATATTTTATAGCATTTAAATAAAGTGTGCTTAAATTTTTTTTGTCTTAATGATCCATTGAGTTTAGACATAAAATAATAGATATGTTCCTATAATTATCCTCCAAACCATGCTATTCTTAAAATGTTAAATGGGACACAATTAATAATTTTGCCAGAACAACAAATATAAACTAGGACTCTTCTGGGAAAACTAGGACATATGATCACCCTCCCTAAAAGCTTTATTTTCACAGCCCTGCAAGTTTTCTCCATCTCTCTCTCCTTTTTTCCTCCTCCTGAAAGACAAAATAAAACCAAATAAACAAACAAACAAAACTCCCTTTTCTTTCCTTAAAGCACATCTGATGGGAACATAAACTTTCATTCCACTACCGGAGTTTAAACTTCAATCGCAAATACTCTTGGATAACACATTGATTAGTATATACACGCTCAGAGTGGGTTATAGTGGAAGGCTGTCACTTGTAACATAAAACACAGAGGGATGAGAGTGAGGATGTGAGGGTTTCCAAAGTAAAACAAAGAGTAATAAGTAATGACTGCATGCACCAAAGATAGACTTCACTTACTTTGGTCTTGCAAAGAGCCAGCAATGTCTGAATATATAGTTCCCCAAACTGAATTATCATTAACCTTGAGAGAATTTCATGGTGCATGTTTTATTGTTCTCATTTTATTTCTAATTTCAGACTGAGATCTACTGCCAAGCAACTTTCCTTTCTCCTTCAATAATTACCTGAAATCCAAACTTCTACATGAAGTTTTCAGTGATTAAGTCATTTAAAGAAATTAAATAGTCTTGAGCAATAATCAGTCAGAGCAGTTATCCATTTTAGATGAGTCATTTGAATAATAAATGCTTTAAAAAATCCTCTTCAATGGCACTTTTAGCCTGAATTTTTCCTATAATTGCCTTAATTCCTTAGCACAATTACTAAATGTCCACACACTACTTTTACAATTTTACTACCCAAATCACTTGCTCTTGCTCATCAGCTTTGCAAATTAATAGTATGTTAAATGCACCAGGGTAGCTTACTTGAAAGGAATGCTAAAGTGAATTTTTGTAAATGGCTAATAAATGTGCTTTAAAAGACACTTAGTTAAGTTTTAAGATTCTTATTCTGGAGGAAACCTGTATTTCTTTCTAAATTGCATTCTTCTCATGACATTGAAATTCATTAATGCCAACAACATTTTTAAAGATAGTAATAATAATATTAATAGTAATGATAACAATAACAATAAAAATTATAATAACTACCCATTCATTTAGTCCCAACTCTGAGGCAGATGCTGTACTAGGCATTTTATGTACATTGTCTCATTCTTATTCTTAAAATAAGGCTGTAAGCTGTATCTATTCTGTTTTAATCTTTGGACCCTATGTACAAATTAGGCATCTCCTGGGTGAATATACTTGTACATATTTTCTTTCAAAATTTCTGACTTATGGAAACAGCAAATTCTATAAAGGCAGAGAATAAATCTATTTTTCTACTTTCTCTACACCACCTATACCTCATTCAAGAATAATAAAGTTACTACATTTCAGGAAATTTCCTTTAATCACAAATGTCAAAAGTTCAGAAAATTGCTTTCTATAAAAAATAAATAAAATACTATGTAAAGGAACAGAGCTAACACAAAATTAACGAAATTATTTTTGTTGTAATTTGGTAATAATTATTGTGTGACTACAATTATTTATATTTATCTCGATGCTTGTATTTCCCCATCTACAAAAGCATGAGATTTTTACTCAATTTTCCTTTCTCTCCATAAGGAAGAAATGTTAAGTAGACAATTTAGAACACACTTGTAAATGAAGAGGACAATTTTATACAAAAACTGACTTCCAGCAGTCATTTCACACTTTAATTTCTTGCACCCCAATTGTGTTTTGTACCCTTATGACCAGTTGCAAGGGATAAGCCTTGACTGAGTATAAGCCAATCTTAGCAGATAGGTTTCTTTTGACAAATCTTTACTCTCTCAATCCCACTTGCCACTTGAAATGGCTTTGGGATCCATCTCTGGCCAGTTATATGTGGCCATGTGGGAAATAACTCTGATGTAATGGTAGCCTTCACAGACATTACAGGCATGCTATCCCAGAAGCCATGGAACAGAAAGGTTTATAAACCAAATTAAAATGCTCTAATCACAGGGTTTATCAAAATTGAGTCAAGACACAGTAAAAAGCCAAGGAGAGAGGTGATAGTCAACACATTTAGGATAGGATGCAAGCAAGATAGGACAACTACATTACCTGAATCCTGGATATATAATGTTCATATGTCCTGTTTCTTTCTCTACCACATGAAACTTCCCTGCTGGTGGCATAGGAATTAGGACCAGAATGGAGATGCTCACAGCTGGGCCAAAAGACAGAAGGTGTCCTTAGCCAAGGGCACTCACTCCATCACAGTTACGAGGAAAGGCATATTGGCCAAAGTGGTAGCTTGGCACATGTCCTGGAGAGCAGCCACAGGATGTAATTTGTGTCTCTTCATCAGAGAACACATGGGACTAGAGTGGGTATTACCAGTGTGTGGCCTGCTAAGACCTCATGAACAGCCTGTGCCTGAACATTCTGAGATGCTTGTATATCCTAAATATTTACTACACAGATCCCTCATGAAGATCAGGTATCTCTTGGTCTTTCCATTCCCTTCTGTCTATATTTAACCCACTCCTGCTTTTCTAATTAACTACTTGTCTTAAACATACCTTAAGAATTCTGCCTGTGTGTAAAAACTATTTGCTTATGGGTTACCTATCTACAGTGAAAATGGCTTGAATATTTTTACCTATGTTTTACAAACTACAGACTTACTCATCTAAGATAATTGAATATTCTCAAAAGCAAATGCACATTTCAGATGGAAGGGGAAACACTTGAGAGCATATACGAGATTTGTTTAAAAATGATAACATCAGACCTGATGTTTTCTAACTGTTCCGTTCCTTTCTGCTTAGGTTGCTGGTATAAAGACAACTCCAGAAGCTGCGGGAGCCATGTTGCTTCTCTGATATTGAAAGGTCTACATGCTGGAGAACAGGTTGATGCCAGTTGGAAAACTTTTTTTCTGTGTTCTTAACAACATTTTTGAGCCATTGAATGAAACCTGGATGTGTGCACTCTAGGTTTTTTGTGATGTAAACAATAGGTACCTTCATGATCTGAGACACCACTAGGCTTTCTTAGTTTTCACTCAAAGACATCAAACTGATTCAAAGGCCTATCATCACTCTTCACACAAAAGTTCTCCAGCAGAGGAACCATGGTATGTCTAATAGTGTTCTGAGCTTTAAAAAAAAAAGCAGGCTAGGTGTAAGTAAAAATGCAAATGTGTTTTTCAAAATGTGCCATAAATTCATTATCATGCATAAAGTTTTTAGAAGCATTCAGCTTATTTTTTTCTAAGTCTAGTTTAGAAGGAAAGGAAAAAAAAGTTGTTTTGTTCTTTGTTTTTTTTATAAATAAGTACACACACACACACTGTGTGTGTCCTCATGGCATGCTGAAACTTTCTCTACTATTTTTTGTCACATATACAAATTCTATATATATAATATATATAAATAATATATATTTTAAAAATGTATATATAAATACATAAAAAATAATATATATATAAAACCTTCAATGAACAGAAGATGTAACCCCTCTATTCTACTTGGAGGTAGATAGATACTGATATAGATGAGATACATATACAGATACAGATATGGATGTATACACTGTAACAATGTTTTGTTTATTTCACATATGTATATCTACTTCTATATCCATATTTATAGTTATATCAATTATATACATTTAAACATTATATATATGTATGTGTATATGTATATACATTTAATCTTGGAGAGAGATATATACACATATATGTGTATATATGAAGATACATTTATTCTTGGATCTATATATATCTCTAAAAGAATGCATAGGTACATATAGATACAGATATATGTACACACATGTATATATACATATATATATATTTATGGCAAGCTAACACTATACCAATTATTTATTTTATTTCACATATGTATGTGTATGTTATGTTAATGAAATGTATAATCAGAGTAGTGTTAGCTTACCTGAAGGAAATAAACCTTCTTTCCCTTTATCCTAGAGCACAACATAGTACCTGGCTTAGTAGGTACTAAATTATGGGCATATATAAGTTATATTGTTGGATCTCTAAGGAAATGTTAAAGTCAAGTGAAGCAAAATTATTAAGAAAAAGGTAATCAAGGATTTGTATCAAAAATCAACCTGCTTGGTTTAAATTCAGAAAATAAAATATGAAGAAAAGTAATGCTAATTATCTGTAAAAGGTATTAAACATTCAGCTTTTGTTACAAATAATACTGTGTAAAACCTAAGACATAACATGGGAAGTGACAGCTGCTTCCACAAACAAGTAGTTATAACAGGAAGATGTCATCATGGGTGAGACTCAAAGTGGTTTTCCAAATTTTCAAATGTTCTCTCTACTTTTCTTCAGTTTTGAAAACTGAGTCAAAAATCTTCAAAGAATATAGTAGAGTACAACATAGCCACTTTTAATCTAAGGCAGTTTAGGGAAATCAGACATACATGCATAAGATTTTTAAACTTTGTGTTAGAAGTTAAAGCGCTGACATATTGAAGAGGAAATTAAATAAACAATAAATTATATGAGAAGCATGTTCTCCAAGGAATGCAGGAGATATTAGTCCATAGTTGAGTTATAAAAAATATGAAGTTTGTAATTCAATCACAGTACCAAATAAACATGAAAACTTGGTGCCTTTTCTTGTGTTTGGTTTCCTAACAACTTTTCCTTCTCTTTCTGTAACAGATGCAACTTTTCAAGTAACAGTCAAGAGTGGGCACCTGGACCTCCCTAGGTAAATAGCAATCTATTTCATGATGGGAGAGACAGTATAGAGAAGCAATTAACAGGGCTCTGGAGCCAAATTCTCCAGTTTCACATCCTGCTTCTGATACTTATTAGCTGTATGACTTAGGTCAAGAAAGTTAGCTTCTCTGTGACTCAGTTTCAAGTGGAAAGTAAATAATAGGTATAGAATAGTATCCCTTTATATAAAGTTACAGTAAATATTAACAACAAAAATAAATGAAACAAAATTTCTCACTTATCCCCTTGAAGCCAGATTGTAATTTGAAATTACATGAAGATGAAACTATAAATTGCTTCAGTTTCTGAGATGGAGAAAATGTAAGTTTTTCTGTTCCTCCTGCTAAACACAAGTAAAAACCTTGGATATTATTTATAAAACAAAAGAAGACTCTGAAAAGTTGAGAGAAAAAGGCAGGCCACCTAAGGACCTTGGTATCTAAGAAGCATTGCAATGGTCAGTCTCCAGGTTTTCCTTTTCACCTTTAATACCCTGGACTGAAAAATGGAGAGGCTGGTGATCCAGAAATGCCAATGGAAGTAGAAAACAACAACTACTCTGTCTAACCAAGGGACGGGAAAGTTGTAGCCACAGAGGATGGAAAACTTTCAGGCAATAACTAATCTTCTGCAGTCAACACCACGTAAAAAAAAAAAATGTGGCCTTCCCCTTATCCACCCCAGGAAAATCCTAGTGGGGGCCCTAGAACTCGATCCTGGAGAGGCTATACAGGAGGTATCCAGCGTGTCTGCTAGGGCAATGACAGAGAAGGCTAAGGATAGAGTCTCAAATACTTCATCCTTTCCGAATGGTGACAAGCCCCCTCCTCACCACCTAAGGTGTGGAGAGAGACCACCTGGAAAGGTGGATTTTCACTTCTATCACCAGCAGTGAGGCAGCCCTTCTCAGGCCTGCAGATGTGGTGTCAGAGGAGAGCACTTAGAGAGTTTCAGCATCGCCCAACACTAACCAGGCCACATCCCAACCATGGTGTCTATGGTGCTCACATGGGGAGCAGTTACAGGGCCCTCTTACCCCTCACAGCTTGAGGACTCAGAGGTACCAGGATACCTGGGTATTTCATACTATTAAAGGAAATAATTTCTTAAAAAGTGCAACGTATTAGCTAAGGGAACCATTAAGTGTATTAGGGTTAATCTTTCTATTCTTTGGGGTTTGTTTGTTTGTTTTTTAAATCACTTCCTTCATTTCAGTGAGCTTCCTATTTATCTTTCCAATACATCCACTTTTGTTAAAGATTTTTTTAGTTAGTTTCTGTTGCTTGCCATTAAAGAACTTTAACTTATACTGGTAGGAAGGGTAATAAACTATTTAAATAGACTTTTTTAATAATTGTAAGAGGAAAATGATAATTTGTCCTCTTTTGGTACATAGCAACTGACTTACTCCATACCTACTTCAATTCCTAAATGCCTTCTGTTATGAATATCTTATAATGTGAATGCTCTATATTTCCTAGATACACTTATAGTTATTTTTTTCCCATGTGGTCTAGGTTCCTCCAAACAGTCACCTACACAAGATGTAAAAGGCAAAAGGGAGAAAGTTTTGAAACTTCAGCCTTCACTTGGGGAAATCAGGGCTTGAGGAAGAGACATTTAGCTTTTCTAAGGCAGGGGTTCTTGTCTATTTTTGTGCCATTGACCTCTTTGGTAGTCATGGAGAATACTAACACTATTGCAGTTTGTATTACATTCAAAACTTAATACAAAACTAAATTTCAGTATAGAGGACAGGGAAAATACTAATATGTGTACATTTGAATACATATGTATATATACATATATGTATATTTCTATTCAAGTTTAAGGAACTATAGGATGTTAATAAAGCAGGATTCACAGTCAACTTCTTAGAGACATGGGTCCAAACATGTGGACAGAGATGTCAGTATAGATGAAAACATAAGCTTTCAAAGAGATGCCAAATTCTTTTCTTGCCCAACAGAAACAATTCTATGTGTGGTTGGACATTTATTCTAGGTGTATTATCCTATGTGTTATTCAAATTCTAAGGCACTCCTAGAAATTCTGTACACTGTTGTTTTCTTTAAAAATCTAGCTCGAGAGAATCCTGTTGTCAAGTAATAATAGTGACCAATATAGTAAGTGGTTAAAAAGAAATGTTTGCAGGAAATAAAAGCTGAAAGAAATGAGAATCTAAAGTGTTTTTCTGATCTAGATTTTGAAGGCGATGAGGATCAGCTTAACAAAACTTGAAGAAACACTGGTAATCTCTAGCACACAATGGTGAAACATTAAATTATTTAGCATGGGTACTTGGAATGAAATGCCTATTGAAAGCAAAATGTTGAGTGACTTTTGCAAGGGTCACTTTTGAAAGACTGATGAGAATTGGCTGCTTCTAAATTTGATGGAGAAGTTAAAGAAAATTATTTGTTTAATTAACTTGTTGAATAAAAGCATGGCCAGAGAACCCTTGGGTTTCTTCTTGTGGTTCACAGAGTTCACATAATTGAATGTCAGATATAGAATCTGAACTTGAGTGGAGCTGAAATATACCATAAGACATATTTACAGCATAGATGGAGTTTTCATATGAAAATTGGGACATTGTTTAGGAATACTGAGGAATTAAGAAATACACTGGAGACATTCAGTTATTTCTGAATACACAAAACAAACACATTTATTGAGCTTCCCTTCTCAGTAGAAATAGTTCTTTTTCCAATATTGGATGATTTTCTAGCTGAAAACTCTGTAATGACCATGCTTGAGGATAGTTATCTCACAAAGGGACATTGGTTTCCTCATGTCCCACTTACACTACTCTACATTGTCTCTGGGCGAAAATCTTACCTTGCTACACATGAGAATTACCTGTGGAAATTTAAAATATCTTGTTGTCTTGACCAATTAAACCAGACTCTCTATGTGTGGGGCCCAGACACGTGTCTCTTTTAAACATTTTGTAGAAGAATCTTACTTATCTCCTTCCTCAAAATGTTATATACAGGATATATAATATATTTAGATAGATACATATGTAATATATATTACATACACACATACGTATACAAAATATATATACTCTTTCCATATATATGAAAATATGAATATATGAAAATATGTATCATAACTATATATAAGTGTGTATATATATATGCAGAGGAGATATATATATATATATATATATATATATATATATCTGCATTTAGCCACCCCAAAAGCAAAGCAAAACAAACACAGAGGAAGACATAAAACCCTTCATAGTCAGGATAAAAAGGGGTATACTTCACTTACACCCACATTGGAGAGCCAGTGATAGGTCCCATCTTAAGTCCAAAGAAGGCTGGAAAATGTAGTTATCATGTGTTCCCAGGGATAAAAAGCAGGTGATAAGCATCTAGCTAGTATGTACCCCTGAAAGTAATCATGGGAAATACATGAAACATAAGAAACTTGAATATTAGATAACTCTATTCTATATAATAAAGCTTTCAATTCAGTATTGAATTTCATGAGCTCTGGTTGCTGTTATATTTCTGGGACCTTTTTCTTTTTAGCTTGCTGTCACTCCTTACAACAAGAACAGGAACTTCGCAAACCCACATAAACACATTTTGCATATTATTTTAACTCTTATTTTTACTTAAGCTTTTCTCATCTATACTTTATTCTCACAACCATGCCTTTGTTAAATAATAGACACATAACTATTTTTTTCTGAGGCAAAATAATTTTTTTCTATCCTTTTAAGCCAATCAGCTCAAAGTGTAGATAATTTTAAAAATAAACAGATTTTCTCGCTGTCATAGAGTCTTTCAAAATCTCTATACTCTCTTTTCCTAAAGCAAATGTTGCCATTAATATTAAAAAGTGGCTGCTACATGAGAGATACTACTGCTGAAGAGACAAACTCATCACAGTGGGTTTGCTATTCAGAGATCTGTGAGGATGATACAAGATGATATATGTAAATGCCATGTCACCAAAATTCAGCTTAATAGTTTTTTTTTCTCTTCTTTCTTCCCTTCTTCCTCTTCTCACATAGCGCTTCCCTCTTGGTTTCCCTACATGAACTTTGGTTGACTTCTTCATCCTCGCATTTATTAACTTTCTCTAGGATATGAGGTCTTGATATCTGGAGTCTGGAGTTCTAAGAGCACTGCAAATAAGTGAGTAAACACTAGAAGTATACTTTTCCCAAATCTGCTCTATTTTAGGGAAAGGTGACTACTTAAAAAAAAAATCTATTTCCAGGGGGACGGTATAGCTCAAGTGATAGAGTGCATGCTTCGTATGCAGAAAATCCTGGGTTCAACCCCCAGTCCCTCCTCTAAAAATAAACCTAGTTACTTCCCTCCAAATAAAATAATTACATAATACAATAATAAATAAAATACTTTTAATATATGTATTTTCATGTACGGCTGAAACATTGTGCTTTACACCAGAAATTGACACAACATTGTAAACTGACTATACCTCAATACAAATATATATATATATGACTTCTCTGTAAATACATTTGTTTCTCTGGCTTATCTTGTTGCTGTTATTGTGCCTAGAGTGGTAATGTGCCCTAGAAATATATTCCCAATGTGGCTTTTTATATAAGGAAATCATTTCCTTAGGTTAATGTAATACACAATGCTTCAGACAGGTGAGCAGCCTAATTGTTTTCCATCACTCCTCTGTACTGGTCAGGAAACAAAGGATCAATCTATAATTTAAGTTTTTTTTTTCTCTCTCTATTATATTTTCTAAATACTTACTTCAACTAAAGATCTCAATTTCCTCTTACCCAATGTGGCCCAGCAATTTACACAATAGTGGCTGGAAACGATCACAAATACCTTCATTTTTATCCATCTCACATTTGTTTTATAAATGTTTGTGAAAAAGTAAAATACTGCTAAGTTATACTATAAAGAACACTGAAAGAGTTTGATAATGGCTGATATTTAAAATCTACAAAACTCTGCTTGTAACTAGTTGTGAAATAAATTTCCCCAAATCTGCATGAAGGGCAGCTCAAATTGGGCACATTTGTTATAAAATTTTGCCTGTACATAAATTTTGCCTTTTCCTTTGTTTAGCTTCACAAATGTCTTTACCTTTTTCCTGAGAGACAATCTCCATTTCTATTCAAAGACTAAAGAAGCGCATATTAAGTCTGCCTGCCCGCACGCTAAATTTCTGGAAACTATACAAAAATTCAAAAATGCATAATTGCACTGAAAACAAGAAAGGGAAGACTACTGCCTCATAAACTATGCATAATCCCTCAAATATAGACAAAATTAATTGGAAGAAGGAATCCACAGCTTAGAATGGGCGCCATAGTACACTTCTGTAAACAAGGGCTCACGGAGAGAAGCAGACAAAAAGACAGGAGGCAGTGCAGCGGCAGCCAAAGGTGTTATTAGTTTGATCCCCATAGAGACAACCAGGAAATGCTCCCCCTGTACATGGCTAACGTGTGTCAGGCGACAGCCACGGAGACAGACACCTACAGGCAAAAGCACAGGGTTTAGGAATTGAGTTGGAGTGACAGGGCGATGCCCAAGGCAGCTGGCTGCCCCCTGGAAGAAACGGGGTACTCACACCCAGAAGATGTGCTTCTAAAGGACTGTGCCTGCTGCCTCTCCCATCCTTCTGCCACTCGCCTGGAAAACAGATCAAACAAAAGCGGCAGCACCTGCTGCCAGGTCTTTACCCACAAGCAGGCCGTGCGAAGGATGCTCTAGGCAGGCAAACAGCGATCTCAGCTAGGAAAATCAGTGCACCTGATGCCGGCGCTGAGCAACAACTCAGCCAACACAAGAACCAACACTTGAGGAATCAAAATTAACAGAGCAAGCCGAAAAGATGATGATTTCCTCTAATTACATACTTAGAGGAATTAATGACATTGGGTAATGTTCTGATTATAGGAGAAAAACTCCGGATCAAGATTTGGAAAAGTCAGTATATACAATTAGTTGTATGGTGAATTTCAATGACCATCCAGTTGATTAAAATAGGAAAAAAGTACAAAATAGAGGACCAGCAATTAAAATTAAAATATTTACATATAAATATATAAACTATCTATTCAAATATATATTTATTACATATAAGTATATATTTATATATATAAATTTACCATACTATTTATATATAAATATATCCTTTAAAAGAAATTTATTAATAAAAATAAAACTTAAGTATCTTTTTGTCACAACGTATTAAAACATGCCATTTTCTCAGGGAAAATGTTTTCTAAACTTAACCTGTTTCAATTTTTTTTCCAGATTATAGATAGATGGCTAAGCTCAAGAGAGAGGTAGTGTTTAGAGCAACATCCCTCTTCACAGACCATTGTCATCAGGCATCAAGAAAAGCCCTCAGACTAATACTGGAGCTACCCCCTTCCTAGCACAATATCCCCTTTGCACATCTGTGTACATCTGCAGTAGCAGAAGTCAAGTCAAGTGGAAGCTTAGATGTCTTCTTTATCTGGGAAAGACCCTCAACTCGGCATTATTTTCTTACTCCCTTCATCATTATCTGTCTATGTTTCTTTTGGACTAAAGCCATCATGCTGCTCTTACTTGTTCATAAGAGTCACATCAGTAGCCCAGGAACCTTAGATCATCCCCCATTCCCCAAATCCTAATTCTCCTACAATTTCTGTACAACCCTCGCTCCCATCTTCTTAATCTGTCTTTCTATCCTCTGAAATTCAAGGTAAATTGTCATCAACTCTTTTGTCCCCACTGCCTTTTTCTTCTTGAATTAACTGAAGCCTGGCTTTCTCTGATCACACTGCTTTTCCTGAAACTATTTCAGGAAAATACTTACTGCTTTCCCCAAAGCCCTAAAACTGCTGGGTTTGAAAGTGGGGTAACTGCTGTTCTTGTATCTTTTTACAGCATCTAGAATATATTTCCTCTCTCCTCCTTATAATCTCCAACTTTGAACCCTAAATAATCAAATTATACCTCTTATTACAGTTTCTTGAATTACAGTCATTAACCAACTGGTTACTCTCTCTTATGCCTTGAAGATTTTAGCTCTAGGCTTAATGTCATGTCCTTCAACACTATTGTTACTGTAATTTTTAGCGATGTCAATATCCACATATATGTTCCTTTCGGTATCTTGGCTTCTTGACTTCCTGACCTTTTCTCTTTCAGTAATTCTAGCCTCCATTCTATCTTAGCCATTCCTTTCTGTGATCCTACATCTAACTATATCATACCATAATTTCATCACCTTTCTAATCACAATTTAGAATATTCAGCCCTTTTATCGTCAGCTGTCTTTCTAGCCTACTTCCACTAACACTCCAACATCAACAGTTTTCAACCCACTGTCAGTCAGATTTACTTGATTAACTTATTCATGTTAATCTCTCCACATCCTCTCTTCCTACCTTACCCAAATTAACTTCTATGGTAAGTCTCTTTTGCATACACCATCCACTCCATATCCTCTTTCTGTTTTTTGTCATACTCTTTTCATCAAATCACAACCCTAGCTAAATCCATCTTTCCCCCTATTCCATGTTGAATGTGATTGAGGAAAACTCAAACTTTGGTGACTGATCTCACTGTAAATGTAGTATGTTCTTAGTTCCTTCCAAGAGTCATGCTCTATTACCCAAGTTCAGTTTCACACCTACTCTTAGACAACTATTTCATTCTTCCTTCTCGCTCCTCAATTTCTAGTATCTTCTCTCTCATTTTCACTTTCAATCAATGATTGTATTAAACAGTGTCATGCTCTTCTGGGAAACATTTTGATCTCTTTTTGGTTTTTGTTTGTTTGTTTATTTGTTTAGTCCTTGGCTTCAAGAGTGTTCTCACCTCAAACAGCTAGTGCACCTGGGTTTTTTTGTCAGAGGGCTGTCTCAGGCTAATGGATCTTGTTTTGTAAGCATAGTACTGGGAATTTGCTGCCCTGGGGAAACATTGAAACCTTAACTGATGCATATTGTTGTGTGAAAGTCCAGCCCACTTGCCTTTGGTCAGGACAACCCTTAGGTGTAATTTACCCTTAGAATTCTCCTAGAAGATCAGACTAAAGATTTATTGTGCCTGAAATTGCCTTCTTTCTTGACTTCCTCTCCTTCCTTGTCCTCCTCCCCCACTGCCTCTTAATGGTCTCTCCTGACAATACTTTCTTAATAAATGGCTTGCACAAAAAACCTCGGCTCTGGTCTCCTTCTAAAAAGAAAAAAAAATTACCTAAGACAGTGTATTTGTGTCTTGACTGAGAAAACTGAAGAAATTGGAAGAGATCCAGGAGTTATCATTTCATCCACTCATCTATCGACCCCATATCTTACAGTTTTTGCTGTTACATTAGGAGGACTATTGAGTACTCAACTCATGCCCTCAACTCTACTTCTTTCCTACATCATCAGTTTTTTCCTCTCTGATACATCATTTCATCAGTATCTGTAATGGGTTGAATGAAGCCCCCCCCCCCCAGAAAGATATACATATACCCTAGTACCCAAGCCTTGTGCATGTTACTTTATTTGGAAAAGAAACTATGCAGACATAATTAAGTTAAGAATCTTGAGATGAGAGAATCATGGATTACCCGGGTGTGCCCTAAATCCAGTGACAAGTATCCTTAAAAGATACTGAAGAGAAGATGGAGACGCAGGAACAAGAAGAGAAAATGTGACCAGGGAAACAGAGATTGGAGTGACACAGTCAGGGAAATCAAGGAATGCCTGGAACCACCAGAAGCTGTGTTAGGTAGTTAGATGAGTATGGCCACTGGGCAGATAAAGTGGAGGAGAGGGAGGATGGTCCAGAAGATGGCAGTATGCCCACCTTCAGCATAAAGAGGCCTTACTTCTTCTAAATGAGTGTCAGCAGGAGACTGGTTAGAACCTGACAGTTGCAACTGCACGGTAGTTAAAAGGACCTAACTGGACATGACCCAACGCTCATTGTAATATGATTAACATTGCGATTTAGCCACCCCCAATGAGTTTTTTTCTGTGTACATTATTTGTAAGGACATACACAGAGAGGGGATGGATGTGACTAAGCATTCCAGGGGCAAGAGCCATCAATCAATCAGGAGACCATCTCTAAGTGAGGATATAAGAGAAGAGGCAAACAAAGACTATTGTTATCTGCCCTTGGATCAGCCTGCCTTCCACTCTTGGGGGTATACTTTCCCTTTGTTAATAAATCCTTTAAAATCCTCTGCTACACAATGCTTTGTCTCCCATCTGAATTCCTATCTTTTGGGTATGACAAAAACGGGTGATTTTCCTTCCTCTTTTGGAGTAACAGCTGGAAGCAGCAAAGAAGGATTCTCCCAAGAAGCTCTAGCAGTACTGCACATCGATTTCAGACTTCTGTCCCCCACAACCATGAGGCGATAGCTTTCCCTCATTTTAGACCACCTTGTATGTGGTAATTTTTTGCAGCAGCCATAAGAAACTAATAAACTATCCAAACATGATGTTCTCTGTTCCGTCTTTAAAAGTTAAAAAAACAAAATAAACAAAAATGTATCTTAAACCCATTTCCTTTCCAGCCACCATCCTTTTTTTCTCTTTCCTTTTTCTATGAATGTCTTTGAAAGAATTTTCTCTCCCTGTTGCCTCCAACTTCTTTCTTCTCCTTTTCTCATGAACCCATTCCAATCAGGTTTTTCTTTATTCCCACATCACTACAAACAAACTGCTCTTACTGAAGTTACCAAAGACCTCATCTAATAGTTTCTAAATCCAATTTTCATTTCTCAGTCCTTATCTTACCTGACCTATCAGCAGCCTTTGACACAGAGGCTCACTCTCTCCTCCTTAAATAATTTTTCCACTTAGTTTCCACGGCACCTCACTTGCCAGGTTTCCATTAGCCCTATTCTTGCTGCTTAATTTCTATCTCCCCAATGTCTATAATTTGGATTTCTCTAAGACTTGCTATTTGAATTTCACCTTAAAAATATTTATATTAACTCCTTGAGTAAGTCATTCAATCTTTGTGGTTTTAAATGAATCTATATGCTGATAAATTCATCATTTATATTTCTATTCTAGTCCCCTACTCTGCACTTCAAATCCATATAATGAACTATCTACTCATTACCTGTGCTTAAATGTGTAACCATTTTACCAAATGTAACATATCCAACTGAGCCCTGACATTCTATCCTAACTCCATTTTCTCTTACAATTTGTATACCTTAGTCCATGGCAACCTTGTTTTTCCAGTTATGCAGGCCAAAATGTTTGCATTATTTTCGACTCACCTTTCACTTGCTCCTCAAACCCATCAGGAAATCCACTAGGTTTCACTTCAGAATCAATTCAAGATGAGATCACTTTTCACAGCACAGCAGCCAATGCCCTGATCCAAGCCAACAATGCCTCTAACATGGATTATTGCAATAACCTTCTAAATTGTCTTTCATCTTCTGCCTTTTTCAATTTCTTCTCAACGGAGCAGTCACTGTGATTCTATTAAAATATAGGCCAGTTGATATTTTGTCCGTGCTCAAACCATCCAATATCTTTTCACATCACTCAAAGGAAAAAACAGATTTCTTCCAATGACCTGAATGATCTGCCCCCTCTCATTACAGCTGGGATCTCATCTCCTGCTACTGTCCTCCTCATTTACTCCCTTTAACCATAATGATGACTATCTTACAGTTTATCAAAAAAACGAAGAATGATCCAGTATCTGAGCCTGTCTTTTCATTTTTCTTCTTTATTTTTTAAACTTTTCTTCTGAATTGTTCTCCTCCAGATGAGTTCTTTACAAGAGACGCATTCGCATACAGAACTGCTCTGGCCTCCTTGCCTAAAATGTCAGCTCTCCTTCCTGCATTAGTTTTCTTCTTTAGCACACATCAGTATGTAACACTCTATATATTTTACTTTTTTTTTTTTTAACATTGTGTATTGTTCGTCTCCTTCATAGATTTTAAGATCCATGAAGTCAATGATACCTGCCAGTTATTTTAACTTATGTATCCTCACTACCTGGCACATGGTAGCATAATTAATATTTGTTGAATGACTAAATGAAATGATAAGAAAACATTGACTCTAAGAGGTCAAACACCACAAACTAAAACATCAAGACAAAAATACCTGATTTATACCTTATTTGTAATTTTTAACAATAATAGAGTCTCAGATCACACACATGATCAGTGCTAAAATCTGGGTGATTCAACTAATATTATGGATTAAGCATTTAATTCCATAAACTATTTAGGCTTCACTATTTGTTTATAACAATCTATTTCTTTTTGACATATGATTTTATATTTTTCCAAAATCGTTAGCATTAACTCCATGTCAGAACACACCATGTCATATGGTAAAGAATTGAAATAATCCTAAAGAAGATTTTTTTAATGTATTATCACTTTGTTGGCTGCCAAAATTATTATGATAAAAGCCTCATTATTAGCATATAATATTTATCTCTCTTTAAACTAACAAGAAAAAGTAGAAACAAAGTGTGTGATTTTTATCTAAACCATGCCTCAGAATTAAACTCAAAAATATCCTTCCTTTAAATACTTTAGGGGAAAAAAACACTTGTATGGCCCTCCTGGATACTCATTACATTTTAGTTCTAGCACAGCTTCTTATAAATGTACCAGCTTCCTCTGGTGCTAATTGAGGTCTGCTTCCAAAAGCTATACCTGAATTGTTTTAACCAGGAATAATTTATAATCAAAATATTTCAATAGATATCACCATGTTCTTATTATACAACTAATTCTAAAGAAGAAGGACGTTTATATAATAGGGAAAAAGAATCTCAGAATGTCAATATACCTTGATTCTGGCTTGCATTCTTTCAGTTAAGTAGTTGGGAAACTCTGAGGGAATCCATTAACCTCTCTTGGCCTCTTTGCACTCATTTGCTTAAAACACTAATTTTTAAACATATATCTTGATTAATTTTTTAGAAATGGTAGGACTATGGAGAAAGAGTAAGGGGAAGAAAGAAGTATCTAAAGACAAATACAATTATGTGGAGAAAATATTCATTTTATAGATTCAGTGTGCTTTTTGTGGAGATAGTCACTCTTAATATTCTTTATTCACCACTTAATTTTTCATGAAACAAATATTTGAAGGAGGCTTGAGTACTTACCATGCAGACAGCATTCTGCTAGGCCTCAAAAGTACAGCAGTGAAAGGGAGATAAGGCCACTGCTTGGTCAGTCTCTCAACAACACACTATTTTTCATATAGAAAAAAAAAAAAAAAAAGAAGGAAAGAAGAGAGAAAGAAAAAAAGAAAGAAAGAATTCTTTATTCTTCCTCACTCTCTTGCTACTGGAATTTTCTTAGAAAAAGGAGAAAATCAATTGCCAATTATTAAAGAGTTAAGAACTTAAATCTATGTAGAAATGAAGTAGTTCCTTTCAGAAAACAATATTATGATGGTCTCTGGACCACTTACATCTGACTTCTGTTCCTGACATTTCTTTGATGATTCTTTAATATAATTTTTATCTTAGAATAATTGATTTACAGAAAAATTACAAGCATGAAACAGTTTCATATACCCCTCCCTCGATTTCCTGTGATTAACATTTATATTAGTATGGTACATTTTTCACAATTCGTGAACCAGTATTGAATCTTTGTATTAACTAAAGTGTGTATTTCATTCAGATTTCTTTAGTTTTTAATCTAACCTCCTAGTAAAAATTCTTAGGCTCCCACCAAAGATACAACGTTAGATTTAATCTTCATGTTTATTGTGGCAACATACTTTCGTTTGGGGAGTAGGCTTTTGTTGTAGAAAGGACTCGGTGTATTTCACACAGATTGATTTACCATCCTGCTGGGGCTGATGCACACAAGACCTTTCAGCTTCCTCACCTGTAAAATGAAGATAAAAAGCATTTTACTCATATAGCTATTGTCAGGACTATGTTTAAAACAAACTGCAAATCCACTGCAGTCATTAAATTGTGATCACAATTATTACTCAATTAAAACAAAGCAGCTTTCTTCAATCTCTTTTATTCTTACTATTGCTAAGCATAGCGATGAAATTCTACTCTTCTCTTTCCATGTGATGAGGAAGAATGTGAGCCTAAAGCAGCATTTCCAATTCCAGACACCTAGGGAGATGCCTATTCACCTGTAAGTAGGTGGAACTGAAGTGCAAAGTAATATAAAAAGGGCTGGATAATGTGTACATGGGAAAGTGTGTGCCCACTAAGAATCTTTTCAAATTGAGAAGGGTTTAAATACTAGTATGACAAAACAAAATCTGTAGGATTAATCTGGCCCATTGGTCCCAATATAAGTGGCTTAACATGTTGCATGTTAAGGAAATTAGAGTGTGAAATAACTTTGTTTTTTATAGCTTTTTTTTTTTCCCACCCAGAGAAAATGCTTCTATGTCTTGCTGATTATATTATATATTTTTCAAAGATGTGTGGTTCTGGGAATTTCAGAAATCACACATTTAGTGATTCTAACTCCACATAATAACTTACGGAAGAATTATTGTTGGTAGGTGACATACCATCGTTTTGTTGTAGAAATTAAAAACAAAAAAAACCTATGAGAAAACCACAGACTTGTCACTTCGAAGAATTATTTGTCTGCTCCTCTGAGGTCAATCTTAATTAACGGCTAAAGAAAAAGCATGGGAAGCAGCAGAAAGACATCTTGCCCCAATGTGATGAGGACATGTTATGTCCATTCATTACTCAAATATCGAAAGCGGACATACATTAGGAAGCAATTTTTGATGTTGCCTTTATTACAGGAAAATGGGTTCTCTCTTGGTGTCGTCTTAAACTGATTTATATCTAATCTACTCAACTCAACTCATAGGCAACGTTTTCTCCCCTTAGGTAAATCTGGAACATTTTTAACCCTCAAACGCCTCTTGCTGTTTGCATCTGGTATGCTGAGAGCTGTTGGTGGAAAGGCTCACAGCTAGAAAACTAGGCTCCCAACGTGGCTCAGCAGACCTCTGCTTCCAAGGTCAGTTTCTTTCCCATGACCTGCAACAGCCTTTCCAAACCTTCTCTGATGGACTCTCCAAACCCATCTCTCTGCTCTGAAATAGGGATTCCACCTGCTACTTCACAGAGACAGAAGAAGCTCCCAAACAAGAAAATAAATTCCATTCATCTTAATTAGGAGAATAAATCAAGCTCCTTGTTTCCCACCCAGCACAGTTCCTCCAACCCACCCCAAAACATTAGGAGAAAAACAAAATCCACTGAAGATAAGAAAAGGCTGTGGCTTGTAAATAACTAGCCATAACAAAACTTTTTCAGTTGCAAATTTAGCGAGCTGCTTCCTAAACAGAAGTTGCCATTATCCTATCTGTTACCTGAGCTAGACAGCATTTTCTTTTTTTACCTCTCTAATATCTTCTGTGCTTCTTACAATAGTGACACATCAGCAACATCTGACTAGTAGATTCCTGTACAGATATAAGCACCAGACATACTTAGATACCTTTTCAAAGAATCTCTTACAGATGTATGATTCTCTGAACACAATTTGAAAAAAAAATTCTGAACTGTAAATCTAAATTGAGTAGCTTAGAAGTAAAACAGAACATTCTTTTGGAAGTAGATATAATAGCTACTCAATTTTAGAGAAGACTGCTCTAGAAAAAACTGTGTTACATTGTTTTTTTTTTTTAATTGAATAATTTCTTTTTTGTATTCTTAACTCCTCTTTTCAAATCGCATTGAGAGGTACATGAAGTAACAATGTCTTTATTTCCACAAGTTGCCTCTGAGTTTTACCTTTTTTGCTGCATATAGCTAAAACAGGAGAAACCTAGGTAATTTTTACAATGGGAAATGTCTTATTTGACACTTATCTATTCAAAGGGGGATGGAGAGTGAGAAAGAAGACATAAGATAAGGAAAAATGGAAAAAATAAGCTAAAATGAAGTAGAGGAAAAAGGACTACATAGAAATACCAGGAGGTATAAGAAAGGCAGCCTGCATGTTGGCGAAAGGAGATATTTACATCTAAACTTGTTTCCAACTAGAGCGTGTGCTCCTTGAGGAATGGCAGTAACCATCTCCTTGTTCCATTCCACGTCGCCTCCGCTCTGCTCTGTTTAGTGTGGTCACTGAAAAATTATATTTACTCACCAACTAAGTAATCCAGCAGCATAAGTAGAGGTCTTCTCTCACTGGACGGCCTTAAGGTGTGAATTAAAATGTAAACCTGTAAAATATCAATAAATCTGACATAAAACTTTTTGTTACCAAAGATAGAAAACAAGAAAGAGCATGGCCTTAGGGTGATATACTATGCCTTAAGGCTAACCAAGTCTCCTGCCACACATTATATTGGAGTGTTATTACATTTTGTCTATTAGAGGCGTAGTGCCCTTGGGATTTTACAGGGTTTTGAACATAAATCCTTCAGCAGCTCAAATTCTAGTTGATGCAGAAGTGTATACCGTGGCTCGAATGCTCATGAGTGGGACAAAATACCAAATCATTTCTTGAGATGCCTAATGTGAGTGTCAAATTACCAGTCTCCACCAAGCAAAAGGGAATGTTAATTAAAAGGGTAGGACATGTTCCAGTTGTTCTAATCAAAGAGAGCTTAATCCTTCCATAAGCTGGCTGGCTTTGTTGGAGGAAATTCTGAACAACCTTGTTACTTTTGATAACTATAAGCCACTGACTCATGGCCCCTTGACAGCTAGCTGAGCATGTAATAACATTTCTCTGTATTTGGGGACTGGCTTAGCTGGCTTTATAATAGATTATTGTGGATGTTAAAGTGAAATGTTAGTCTTTCTTTAAAGCTCTGTATTCCCCAGTAATTAAGGTTATAAAAAGGGCATTGAGCACAATACAGTTTCAAGGTCGCCAAACACAGATATAACAGCCTTCAGTTTGTGTAAATAAGGTATTAACCATAGGTTTATTCTGCAATTGTGTCAGGAAAAATAGGTTTTTCAATAGCAGTTTGATGGGAAAGTATTTTGAGGTGAATTTTAAAATGTCTTTTTTTTTTTCTTTTAGTTTCAAAAAAAAATTAATGAATAGAAGTCAAAGTTAGTGACATTACAGAAAGGCCAGAAAAATGGAAATATATATACAATAAAGAGGAGCTGAATGCTATCAGTTAAAGAGAAAAAGCAGATACTGGAGCAGAGTGTCATCCAAAAGCATTCGAGGTTATTGAATATAACAAGAACCTTGGAGAAATCACAACCTTTGGCATGAAAATGTCTAGGGACCACACAAACAAAGATTTCACTTCAACTTTCCAGGCAGTGACAGTTATTGGCTGTTTGTGTTTCCAATTCATTGTAAATGGAAAAAGTTAAAGAAAAAGTTCACCCAAGAGAACCATTTAACTACTTATTTCAAAGAAAGAAATTGACATAGTTTCATACAACTTTCGAGTTTTGATAGTCACTCACCATTTGAATCAGGTCCTTGGTGTTCATCATTACAATAGGGAGAAACATTACATAGTGTGTTTCATAAAAAATACTCCTTTGTGATGTTCAGATGCCATATAATTTGAGATGAGAAAAAGAGAAGAAAGATTTTCTATGTAAGTATTGTAAAGGTAAAACAACTTGTAGCGCAAAAGAGTCACACTAATAGTGTAGATTTCTGCTGCAGAAGGGTCCTAGAGTTGGCAAAGCATAATTTATAGTGTCAAGAAGGCAATCATATTTTCATTCTACCAGATAAGATCAGGGCAGGTACTCCCCAAGGAGCCAGCCTCTTTGCTTCAATTTTCAGCTGATGAAAGGGAGGCTGTGCCATGCTTTATAGTGCAGACAAAAATGTCACACCAGTAATTGCTATGCAGGTGCTTAAGTATATGCCAAATAAAACCATAAATTATATTTCTCATGCATTAGGTGTTAATTGTGTCAGTAGTTAAAAGAACAATTACCACATAATATGTATCTTTTCAAAAGATAGAAATAATCAGGAAAATCGTTCAGATAACATTTTGTGAAGAATCAAGACTTCCTTTCATGGTATTTTACATCTTTTGGCCCATCTATCATCTAAGCAGGAATATTCATGTTAGCCAAATTTCTTCCATCAGATGCCATATATAATATACGGAAGTCTTCCAAAATGTATCAAATAAAAATATAATTAGTGATGTAATGAATTCATTTAAAGTTACATGGTAGAATAAAATGAAGTTTGCATAGTCTAAAGGAAATGAAAGACATCACCAGCCCTTCCGTCTCTCTCTCTCCACACAAATTTACTTGGTTAATCCTTTGTAAAAGACAAATTTTAATAGCTAAGTACCTCAACACTCATAAACCCAGTAACCTTGCTTGGGTTGCTCTTTCCTCCTTCTCTTTTCTAGGCATAATTTTCATCACACATTAACCCAATCTTGGCTAACCAGAGCCCTTTTCTAGTATCTTTCAAACAGAACTAGGGGAAGGAAGTGTCTTTTTCCTGTCTGGCCAGAAGACAGTAACAATATAAGCACCGGGCTGACGCTGGCTGAGGTTCAAGTATCCCTGAGTAATGAACACACAGAGGGAAGCAAAGATAAAAGCAAGAGATGAAAATTTGATGATATTCAAGTTTCCAATTATCCTCAAGACTATATCTACCATTGACCTTTCTGAGTTTGGTTGGGTGTGTTAATTATCAAGTCTTTCTGGTCTATGACAATTTAGGTTTTTATATTCATAAACAAAGGAAATGTGGTAAACACATCTGTGTTCCTACTACATTAAAAAATAATGTTAAGCTACTATATTAATTGCCCAAGATGCCTCTAACTTGCATTTGAATATGACTCAACCATTTCCTACATAGGGTATCTTAGTCATGTGTTTAACCCTCTCTATGATTCAGTCCCTTATGTAAAATTAGGTAATAAGTATGACTACTTTATGGAATATTGTGAGGTTAAGTGAGTTAGTATGTGTAAAGGACTTACACCAGTACCTGGTACAGGATAATAACAACAGTAATAATAAAATAATAGTGGGTTCTATTAAGGCTAATTACGTTGATGATTATCTTTAATCATAACAAAAATCCATATCAAGTTGCCTTTATTATTCTCATTTTACAGATAGGAAAACTGAATTTAAGAAGTCATAGTCCCATCATTAAATTCTAGGGTTGTTTGAATCTGATTCTTGTGTTCTTTCTTTTTTATCAGGCTACTTCTCATAATGCTAATATGAGACTTATCCTATTATTATTATTGTTCACTAGATAAGGATTTGTATCCTCCATTAGATTATAAGTTCCATTAGGGTAGTAACTATATTTAATTCATTTTGCTAAACTAAGTGCTTAGCATTGTACATATTCTCCCTCCCTCTCCTTCAATTCTTCCCAGGTCAAATGCACATGTGCAAGGACCATGCAGTCTACCTCAGATGACTCTCTCTGGGTCTCTTGCTTACTCACTGTTTCCCTGCTTCCATGGAATATTGCACCCTAAGAAAGAACCATATTTTTTTTTCTCCCTGCTGTGGCCTGAGAACTCTCTGCTTAATTTTTGCAGGTTCTGTTTCATGCAGGTGATCTGATATCTGTTCTCACTGGTCCGGATTTTGTATAAAGTTTCTGATACATCTCAGCTTTGTATCCACAGCCCACTTCCCTCCAGTCTTCATTGCCCTAGACAAAGATCACATTGCCCTTAATTCTAAATTGCTAGTGTAGGACTGGTATGGAGCTCTGCTTTGGGTCTATTGAACTTGATTACTAGTGGTTGATCACTTCTACTGCCGATCCAGATTCCTTCTTGCTAGGGCCAAAATAACTCTTCCTGCTCCAGAGAGCAGCACCTGTGCCCAGCACACACCACCTACACATACCCAATAAAGCCATGCTGTGGACACAAAGCCATGAGTTTATAGTACATACAAAGCCAGAAGTGTTGAGGGCCA
Source organism: Vicugna pacos (assembly GCF_048564905.1). Lineage (NCBI taxonomy): Eukaryota > Metazoa > Chordata > Mammalia > Artiodactyla > Camelidae > Vicugna > Vicugna pacos. Next base: position 39,437,174 of record NC_133000.1, read on the forward strand.
AGCTGGCTAGGTGATAGAAAGCTATCATATGTCTCAGGGGGCTGAGGTTAAGTCTCTAGAAAGTGACAGGTGATGCCAGCTGAGGTCAATTATGATCTTAGTGAAGAATGGTTTATATTGTAAGAGATTCTCCTTTAGTTTTACTCATATATAGAAATGTCTTCATTACCAAACCATCTTTCTAAGTGTTTGCAACATATTTTTAAGTACATGTATGCTATTTTGAAATATTCATTTACCTCCTACTCTGAAATAATACTGTTTCTTTTAGTAATTTCATATATGTATTTGTAAAAATATATTTATAATTAATAAAGTATATTTGTTTAGTCAATAAAAGACTATATTAAATAGTCATACATTGTTAAGAAAATTATCTAATTGATCTTTACTTATGGAATTTACAAATGTCTTTAAGAGTTTAACTAATATCTTTTTTTCAGTGAAGCACAGTGACTATCATTACAGATAAATACCCCAAAATAGCAGGTTAGAAATATACACAGATAGAAATCATGGACCCTTTTCTCGATAAGTTTTAAGTAATAGGAAGTAAACACAAATAATATTTAAGTTAGTTAACTTTGCATAGGCATTTCATGATAAACAGTCAAACAATGGAGTACTACTTAGAGACTGATGGTTGGAATCTAAATTGGCATAACCACTTTGAAACACTACTTGGCATTATTACCAAAGATAAACATTTCTATATCCTATGACCCAGCAGTTTCTCTTCTAGCTATATAAAAAAAAAAGGAAATAAACAATTATGCCAAATATCAGTAACAAATATAAGTAGCAGCACTGTAATAGCTCCAAACTGGAAACAACTACAATGGTTTAATCAGAGTAAAATTTAAAACATACATCGGGACATACTGTGGTAGAAAATACTATACAAAATGATGATGGAAAAAATAGATACGACAAGTAAAAGCATTAATGAGCTTTATGTATATAATATTAAGGGACCATAAAACCCAGATCTAAAAAATGTGTACAGTATAGTTCTATTTATATAAAATTCAGATGAAACCAATCTATTTTGTTAAAAGCCAGGATAGTGGTTATCTTTTGGTGATATGTAGAAATTGTAAGTGATTACAAGACATTCTTCTAGAGTACTGATAATGGTTACATGCGTATATTTTCTGAAAGTTCACTGAGGTGTATAATTATGATATGAGCATTTTTAGGTCGTATGTTATCCTTCAATAAGTAGTTTACCCAATGCTGAAAAGAGTTATAAAGTGGAATATTAAAAATGTCAACTTCAGCATGAGTTCACAGAAAGGTTCACTCAATCCCAGAGTGGTTGAGCCTGGGATTATGGAAAACATGAAGACTGAATGGAGGCTTGAAAGAAGTGTAAGAGTAATCCTCATAACTCATCCTGGTAGGAATAGCTGTTAGAATGAAGTTTAGCTAAAAACAACAGACAAGGAAATAAATACAAGCAAATCAATCAGGGTAGCTTAAACAAGATGGAAATGTATTTCTCTCTCACTAAAAAAGAAGTTTACAGAAATGCCCAGGTGAGGTATGGCAGATCCAAAGTATTCACCAGACACCCGGATGCACCCCATCTTTTCACTGCATCATGTTGGTGTGTGGCTATATTTTCAGGTTCCTCATGATCCAGTATGACTGCTGGAGATGCAGCTACTAGAGCCAAGTTGTTGACTAGAAGAAGGAAGCAAAACAGAGGCAAAAAAATAAATAAATAAAGAGGATTGAGTCAGTTCACAGGAGCTACATTCCCATTTTTATCTCATTAGGCACGTGGCCAAACTCAACCTATGAAGAGGTAGGGAAATGCAATCTTTCCTTCCAAGAGGTAATATGTTGAGCTTAAAATGAGGATCTATTATTAATTGAAATAGGACAGAAGAGTTGGTTATGGACAGATTAAGTTCCCTGCCACAGTGGAAAACAATAGACTGATTATTACGAAGGATCTACCTTTGTGAAACACCAGTTTGGAAGAATAGAACTGATTTTGGAGGAAGGAAATAACTGTTTCTGTAACCATAGAAGACAGTAAAGTGTATTATCTATCTTTGTGGAACACACATTTAAGTGGCCATATTTTCAAGTCATTTCAATTTTTGTTTTCATTTATGTAGCCATGTCCAAAAAAAAGAGAGAAATAATTAGAACAAAACACATTTTCTTTGATAACTGCATATCTAAACATTGGCCACAGCTTTTGTAAATGCTTTGAAATTCTTCAGACTCCACAGTTGCCCCCCTGTAAGAAGGGAACCACCACTGAAGATAATAATCTTTCTTTTTAGAAAATTCTGTCACATCTTTCCATTATAGATACTGATTAGAGCAATTGTTTCAAATAGGCTTTCCCTAAAGTTAAATGCACTTAACAATAGCTACAAATAATACTGTCCTGGTCAGCTTGGGCTGCTATAACAAAATTACCATAGCCTGGATGGCATATAAACATTGGAAATTTATTTCTCATAGTACTGGAGGCTGGAAGCGCATGGTTGGGCTCTCGTAAGAAACCTCTTCCAAGTTGTAGATTGCTGATTTCTCCTGGTGTCTCCACATGGCAAAGAGCCAAAGAGAGGAGGCAAGCTCTTTCATGACTCTTAAGAGGACACTAATCCTGGAGTGGAGGGTATAGCTCAGTGGTAGAATGCATGCTTAGCATGTGTGAGGTCCTGGGTTCAACCCTTAGTACCTCAATTAAAAAAATTAAATTTAAAAAAAGGGAGAAAATATACTAATCCCATTCATGAGGGCTCCACCCACATGACCTCATTTGATCCTAATTACCTCTCAAACACCCCACCTCTTGATACTTTCACATCTGAGGGCAGGATTTCAACATATAAACTTTGCAGGGAACATAAACATTCAGTCCATAATGGGCATTGAGAAAACTTTTACACCAGCCAAGCTATAAAAATGTTTCAGAGTATTCTGCTGAGTTTCTTCAAGTACAGCGTTTCAGGTCAGAGGAATTACCTCTGAGGCAATTAAAGGCCCCTACTAGATTGTACATCCCTGGAAGACAAAAAAATTCATTTTTATGTGCCTCTAGAATCTGGCAGAGTGCTCAGCAATTAATACAATTGTAAAATTTGAGAATGGGTAATATGAACTGGATTCTGGTAGTGAAAGTCAGCTGTATTAAAAAAAAATTCTCTTCTTTGCATAAAGTGAAACCAGTGATATTTAAGGTGCAACATGGCTGCTCAGTACTTCTTGAATTTTGAATTGTTGAAACCACTTCTCAACAATTGTATGGAAGCAGAGTTAAGTCCCCAGGCCAGTGCTTTTGAAAAGCAAGTGTGTTGTGTGCTCTCTCCTGAATGTTTGAGGTAGATGTTCCAAGATCCTGGAGATGGTGATACAGACTAGAGAGCAAATCTAGTCACTATATCACCACATGGAGTAAATCCACTCCCAACTAGAACTGTCATATTGGAGCTGATGTGTTGTAGTAAACCCTTGAGATTATGGGGTTTATTTGTGAAAACAGCTAACATAATCACAATAGAGGCAAAGATCACTCCTTACAGATAGAAAATATAAGTTAATTTTCTACGAAAATGTGATCTCTGAATAGAAGTAAGTCAATGAGGACTTAATCCATATTGAAACCCTTTCATGTACAGGCATCTGCACTGGTAACTTGCGTGAGCCATTCTGCAATGTTTAAACATAGATATACATATATGGGAGTATTCATCTTTAGTCACTGCTTCGGTAACTAAGAGAACTAATAAAGCTCTACTCTTAGATACCAATGCTTGTGTTCCCTTTTTTGAGATCCTGAATGGTATGACAACCTCTTCTCACTCAGGGTTTGCCAGCCTCAGTATTATTAACATTTTGGGTGAGATAATTCTCCATTGTAGGAGATTATCTTGCATACTGAGAGATGCTTAGCAGCATTCCTGGCTTTTACTCAGTGAATGCCTCTAACATCCTGCCATTTGTGACATCCCTAAAATGTCTTCAGACATGAGATAATGCCAAATGCCCTCTAGGGGGCAAAAATACCTCCTGGTTAAGAACCACTGTAATCTGAACTTTTATATGTCGTTGAAGTACTTGCATTTGCTTCCAAACTGTAAGTATGAGTTACCAGAAAAGGATGTCTGCTGGATTATTATGTGCAGTATGTCTTATTTATTCAAATTGAGTAACCTCATGCTAAAACATCTTTGGCCCTTTATAATTAGAAAACTGCAAAATTAAAAAAAAATCAATAACAGTGAATTAGTTTAGTCCATGTTGGGATTTGATGAGAAAATATATTTAAATTATACTGGTGTGTGGCGTGTAGTAGGCATTCAAGAAACTGTTGATAATAGTCTAATCCTCTCCTGAGCTAATAATTCCCTCTAAAAGATATGTTTTATATGGAGACACAGTTCATTCAGCTACTCAGGAAAAACTAAGTTAGTAAAGGCAGGATTTATGCTAAGTGCTGGAGCCACAAAGGAGAGGAAATTTAATAATCATGATAGTCTCTTGAAACATTTTCTGGAAAGATTTTATTGTTCCATTCAAGCCCTACAAGACATGTCATAGTGCATATCATACCCACAAATTTGGATCTACGAAAATAAAGGTTTGTAGTTGATTTTGCTTAAAAGTCTATATAAATATTATTCAGGAAGAAAACCTTTGATTTTTGCATTTTATAGCCTTGCTATATCATTAAGAATGTAAATGAAAGTGTTAAAATTGCTGAAATATACATATTTGCATACATAATGGTTTAGCTATCACAATGTATGCAATGGAGGTGTAAAATATAAAAATTTTTATAGATGTTCATATTTCATGTTTATTGCTTAAATCATGATGCTTGTACTTTGAGACTATTTCTCATACAGGACACAGTGCCAAGATAAACAGCCACGATGGAAGAGAAGCTGTTAAACTCGCATAATGAAATCCTGCCAGGGGTAAGGGGACAACTTAGGAGGCCTCTGTGAGTGACAGCAGTGTCGAGCATTTAGTAGGCCTTCAACTCACATTTGCTGATTGAAGAGGGAATGCTTGACTATCAGAGCAGTGCCCGCCTGAAGTGGGTTCTGTGGACTCCGTTAGTATGTAGCCCAGCTGTCTACATTTTGATATAAACAGATTATTTGGGAGCTTCACAGTGTGCTTTGCTTCTGTCTGGAGAATGCAGGACTGCCACTACCCTTAGAAATCATACTGCTGGTGGCAAAATATAGAAGTACCAGTTAGAAAACCAGTTCTTAATTGTTAGTAGAAATAGAGCCCTCCCTTTAGAGCAACATATTCTGAAACAGATTTTGAAACATTTACCTAGAGCATGAGCAAAATAAATAGATTTTTCAAACTCTGGGGCATTTCCAGTCTGTTTATATTTTTATCCATTCTCCCCTCATATAGAATAGGAACGCCAGCTCCCACCATTCCATAACTGCAATATTTACCCTGGGACTTAGCGTTGCAAACAGTCCCCTTAGCTGCTGGCAGTTTTGTTGATAGATAAGCTCTGGTGTTTCAGGACTTGGAAGCTTCAACCTCCCCGGTCTTGAGAGCTTGGTAAGATTCTGCCTCCTCCTACTACATACGAAATTGTTAATTAGCTGATTATCCTAACACCTTAGCTAACACTCTTATCTGAGAATACCTTCTGCTTACACTGGCATGATACAAGGGACAGTACCTTACTCGTGGCTTCTCCCTGCCAAGTCTTGATCCCTCAATCCTTCTCCTTCCAGACTAAGCAGAAATGATGTCAAGGCGAGTGTAGGGGCTGGCACAAATACAAAAGACACAAGGCTTCCCTACTCTATAGTTATGTAAGCCTGATTCAACTTTATGGTATATCCCTACTAATCATGATCAGATTATAACATCAATAATATGAGAAAGAGCTTCTTCCAGAGCTTTCAAAACACCTGTTTGTTTCTTTCCTTTTTTTGGGAGGGGGAATCTGTCAGTAAGCACATCTCTTCATTAGAACAGGTAATTTCAACTGTTGTTATTTTGATTCCTTTTCTCTCCTTATGTGATTCTTTTCCACCAGTCCTTTCAAACCTGTCTCTAACACACACACACACACTCACACATATGTATATATCTGTCTGTCTGTCTGTCTATCTACCTATCTATCCAGACAAATCTTGAACAATTAATGGTAAAGTTTTTCCAGTTTTTACTTCAGGAACCTCTAACTCACAACTTCTCTTTTTCAGAAATGCCTAGGGCATTAACTTGAGATCAAAGAAGCAATAGCATGACATTTACTATATAAATACTAATCTGGGGAAATAAGGAACTGTTAGAGTCTATATTCAGAAACTTTAAGCTTTAGCTTTGTCAAGTTAATATGTAAGCATTTTAAAGGAATAATGTATATATTTATTGGGCAACTTAGCATTCATTCTGAGGACACAAATTGATTATCCTTAACATGTCTATACTAGCTAGAGTTCAGGTCAACTTTATCTAGCTTGTCAAGGTCAATTATTTGACAAGTAGTGATCACTTCATCCTTGAAAATCCTGCTTTTGATAAATAATCTCCCAGGTATTGGTTGTTACTTCCACCACTTTATAAAGACGGTTTGAGTGTGGGGTCAAACTAGCCTTTCATTAAATCAAAGCAGTGGACCAGATGCTTAGAGTAAGGATGATAATTAATCCATGGCCTCATAGAAGAACAAAGGCTCATTTGAAGAAGGTATTTATATGCTGGACTCATTTCTTTTGTTCTTGTTATGTTTTGCATCTCATGGTAATTTAATTCATAAGATATTTGAGAAACATACTGATAATACTGGATATGTGATAGCATATCAGCATTTCAGAAAATCTTTCTAAACCTCAGGGATCAAATTTACCTTTGTTTCTAGTTTTGTGGTAAAATACAGTATACTGACATTTTCTATTTCATCAAAAGATGGACAATAAATTCTACACTGATTTCACAGCTTTGATTCTTACAAATGATCATTGATAGATGTCTCTTTCTAAAGATATTAAAGAAAATAGGTTCAGCTGAGTTTGGATAAGTAGGATTAGGTCAAAATATAAAATTCCATGCACTTGTTTATTTACATGTTAACAAAGCCAAGTTCTAAGACTCATTTAATGTTTTTGTATAATTTTTGTGTATTAAGAAATACAATTTTTTGATATTTATAGTCCTGCTTATATCTATATATTCCTATTGGAGGAATAGGAGAAAATAAAGCAAAGTACATGGAAACAGTCTGAAAAACAGTTACTTATGTACTCCAAAGAAAGAAACTCTTCTCCAAAATATAACTTCAAGAATTAGAAATTTTCTGAACTAGATTAAAATTGCACACAGGAAGTCCTACTAGACAAAAATATCTTTCATTCATTTATTCAGCAAATACTTACCATGTGTTTCCCATATGCCACTCACTGTGCTATTTGATATGAATATAGCAGTAAATATTCTTTGTTGAAAATGAAAAAAAAAATCAATGCAAATTCCAAAAGGAGGCCCTTAGAACTATTTTCATAATGCACAGAATAAGCAGCTAACAGAGGAAACTGGGAACTAAACAGGAGAAAAAAGTAGAAGGAAGATAAATAATTCATTGTATACAAAGGGTCCAGCAATTTCAAATACTGCCAGTGGATCAAGTAAAAAGAATACTGATTTGTCTCTATTGGTAATAAGACAACGTGAGGGAACTTTATTGAAAGAAGTTTTACTGCAGGGGTGAGGCAGCTATCAAGTTGCTGTGGTCTGAGTGAGGGGTGTGGGGGAGGTGGAGAAAGCTATGGCATTGAAAACTCTTGAGATGCTTTGAAGAGAAGAAAGCTATGGTGGAGGCTAGAGAGCCAATAGATTGAGGGGGTTTTATGGGACAACTTAGTAATGATGTTTATACACTAAAGGAAAGGAATCAACAGAGAGGGCAAGAATGAAAATGCAAAGGATACAGGGGAAAAAGAGACATACAATTGCATAGCATTTGCTTCCATTGGCAAAAGAGGGTTAAGGAACAGTCTAGATATTGATTAGAATATTGGTCAGGTGGCAGAAGTAGAGATTGGTCTATTAAATTAGTTCTGTTTTAATGTGAATATTTATTAATATAATAAATATGTTTTCTACACTATTGTAGATGTAGATGGGAGAAAAGGGAAGAGGGGAATTTTAGGAGAGTTTACAGAGATTTATGGACACTTGTGCAAAAAATTTAAATAGCTGTTTTATAGAACAAGAGCAAGAACTGAAGAAAGGATGGTGAAAATATTATAAGTCAGGATTAAAGTTCCAGGTGAGGTTGGGTGTTGTAAAATCATAGTGTCATAAATTCACGTCATTTTTAGTCATTTCCAGCAGTGCTGAGTAGCCAGGTGTGTATATTGATTAGGTAGGCAAATATTTTCAGGCGGTATGATTAAAAAATAATATTTTTTTAAAAAAGGAATTGGTAAAAATAAGAATCAGAGAATCTTTGAAATTATGGACCAAGAATCTTAGATGAGGAAGAAAAAGAGCATGAGAATGGGAATAAATAGAGAAAATAGGTAGTTCCTAGTCCTTGAATAGGAGGACTGTATGGAGTTGAAGAAAATGATCTCAATATTATTAACTGAGATGAATATAAGCTGGTTTACAATTTGGAAGAGGAATGTTTCAACTCAAGTTTTAATTGGTTGAGAGTTACCAAGTGATGGTAAGATCTAGTGTAGGAGAATATTGAGTCAGATAAAAATCATTAAAGGTGAAACAAAATCACAAAACTGAAAGTTTAGGAAACTGAATCTTGAAGTCATCCAAAAAGAATTTAGATTGTTTCTCAGTGTGAGAAGTGCTCCAAATATAATGGATAACCAAGAGAGGTATTATAACCCGTCTGACAGAAGTGACAGCCAAGAAAATGGTCCTCAGTAGAAAATAATTGAATAACACTTCAAAGTGGATAAAGAGAAAAGAGAAAGGAAATATTTCATAACAGAAAGTGTATGGGATTTGGAATCTGATAGACCTACATTCTTATCCTGACTCCCCTATTTGTTAGTTCTGTGGTATCATGTATCTGAGCCTTGGCTTATTAACAGTAAAATGCAGATTCATTTAATATATACTTATTGGGCTATTTCTTTATGCCAGAGAATGGGTTCAATGAGAATGAAATAAGTAAATGTACAGAATTGGATGTGTAAGTAAATAAATATTACTATTATCTCATTATTGCTCTGTTTCTAAATCCTGCTAGGAATGATGTGCCAATAATAATAATAATAGTAATAATATACATTATTTTACTACTGCCATGTGAAGACAGAGATTATTAAAATATATCCAAATATTTTCATATTTGAAAAAAGTATATATTTCTAATTCTGCTGAGTTTTTTTTTTTGACAATTGAATCATTACCTACTCTTTGTAGGGTAACATGCCTTAGGATTTTGCTTAATTGATTTATTTACAACTAATTAATTTGCAGTAATGCATTATACAGTATATATCTATTATTGCAGAATGATATAATGTGTTCTGCTTTATGATTTTTAAAAAAGATTAATTAAATGTTATTATATATTTTATTAATATACATTTTATTTTAATGTGAACTGTTGTATGCACATACAACTATAGAGTTTAAAAGTTTTATATGAAATTTTTTGCAGAGATTATTTCAGAATAGTAAGTGGGTCTGAAGTATTTATAAAAATGCTTTCTAGTTTCTGTGAAATTTAAAATAATTCATTGTTATGTGAGAAATATGCAGGTTCTTAATATTTATTGAAAATAAACATAATTCAAATGGTTTCATCATCTATTTTCCACACAATTATCACTATCATCGTGGGGACTATAATGCTGCTAAATCCTACCACATCCCAGTGGTACCTTGTGATGAAAAACTGGCCAAATTTTTTAGATTTCTTCTGCCTGGATAGGTTTCCTCCTGAAAAAAAAGAAAAACAAAATACTAAAATACTTCTGAGAATAATCTGCTTCCTGCTAAAGCATTTAAAATCATTGTTAAACTCAAGCAATCTTTCCATATTTTCCCAAGTTTAACTGGAGCCATAAGGATTCCCTTTCAGTGTTGTCAAAAGTCATTTTAATTATAATTGGTTCTGTGACCTTTGGTCTAGACCACCAGTATGTGGGGCTGACCACTTCCTTCCCTGACCAAGCACCAGGCCTTTTGATTGCTCAGTGAAAACGGCTGGGAATCACAGCCCTTGTTTCTTGTGTTACAGGTAGGCTGCAGAACTTGTAATCATGTCCTTTCTTCCTTTTACCAGCTACTGACTCCTAAGCCATCCATTCCACGCTTGTTTAAACAACCATTTCCCCAAATATGGAGACTATGCCACTACTATGAGAATAGCTTATCACACTTGTGATATGCTCTCCCTAATTATTTTCATACTTCTTCTCTAAATCATTCACTTCAGGGTTGACTAAGAGTTACAAAATTCAGAGTGTGGATTAGCATTTTAATTTTACCAAAAAGCACTGGTGGTTTAACACTTGGATTTATAATGCTCTTCCTTCTCACAAAGAGCCTGTTTTCAAACCTAACATCAATCTACAAAACATAACAAGCAGGATTATACAAAAACACACATGCAGAACATTTTCATCATAACAGATGAGTGGCTCTCAGAGCAGACAAGAACCCATAGGGTATTCACTGCCATGACTCGTCTCTTCAAAATCCCGTCTCTGCTCTACACATGCAATTTTAGATCTCACTGCTTCCCAGCATGAGCTGAGATAGAGCTTCTTGCTCTTTCTGAATATATTATGCTCATTTTCCACTCTAAGCTCTTTTTTGTACTGTTGCCTCAAATTTACGAGACTACATTTTCCTTCCCACTCCCTTTTCGTATCTTAACTATTTTTTTTAAATTTCAGCTTTATTGAGGTATAATTGACAAAATTTTAAGATATTTAAAATACACATCGTGATTTCATTTGCATATACATAGTGAGAGGACTCCCGCTATTGAGTTAATTAATACCTTCATCACCTTTCTGTTTGCTGAGAACATTTAAGTTCTACTCTCAGCAAATTTCAGTTTTACAGTACAGTGTTATCAACAATAGTTACCATGTTTTACATTGGATCCTCAGACCTTACTCGTCTTATAGCTGAAAGTTTGCACCCTTTAATCAGCCACTACTATTTCCTCCACCCCCAGCCCCTGGCAACTACTTTTCTACTCTCTGTTTCGGTAAGTCTTTTTCCCAGACTTTTCATTAAGATAGACCACACTATTTTTCTTTCTCTGTCTGGCTCATTTCATTTAGCATAGTGTTTCAAGGGCCATCTGTGCTGTTGGAATTATCAAGATTTCCTTCTTTTTGTAGTTGAATAATACTCCGTTGATTTATTCATCCATTGAGACACACTTAGATTGTTTCCATATTGGTTATTTCTAAAGACCTGGTTGAGGTATTTCTTCCACTATGCTTTGTCAATCTAACCTACCAATGTTTCTTAATTTGTTTCATCAACTAGATTCTTTTTTTTTTTTAATAGGAGTAGGTATTATCTTACAGGATGAGGCAGGGAACCCTTGGCTAACTCAGAGTTAGGCAAATAATGTGTCCTCAGTTTTGAGAAGAGGGTGGATATTTCTACCCTTGTATTCTTATGTCCACCACAACTAGCAGGGATGAGATGCATTCAACCTTTTACCTTTTTTTTTTTTTCACCTCCATTTTAATGCTATCACAGTGAGTTGTAGTTCTAAGTCTCAGCATGTCAACTGTTGGGTCTCACTTTTAGAAGTGAGAAATTTCCTTTAGAAGAAGAAATTCTGCAGTTAAGAATGATATTGTTCTGTGAGTGAGCTTATTTCCACTTTCTGTGGCAAAAATTGTGAAATATTCTGCCTTCACTGAAAAAACATAGGCCATACAGAACCTTTCCCTTCCCCAATCATTGAGGCAGAAGCTTTTGTCTTCTGTGATGCAAGCAGCCCCTGGACTCTACCTGGTCCCACTGGCTTGATCTGTCAGTTTCTGTTCCTCACCTGTGTTCCTTCTTGCTTAGGTTAACTGAGGTCTGCTATCAAAGGAGCAAGGTAGAATGCAAACAGAGGAATCACCTAGGTTTCCAGCCTAAGCTCATACCCAACATCAAAAGCCAAAGAAGCTTAAGGTTCATTGAATTTTGCTGGGTCCTCACTAACAAAGGAATAATTTCTTTCCATATTCTTTTTGCACAGATAACACTGTGAATGGAAAGTATTGCTAACCATATGAGTAAACAAAGGATGTTGTGGCCATCAAGTCATCAGCCACTACTGCCACCCCTAAGGTGAGCAGAAGGAGCAGAGGGAACTCAGGATGCTGACAAGCAGTCAGCCTGGCCTCTGCTGCCACCCCCAAGGATGTACCATGAGGGAACTCAGGATGTGAAAGAATAGGATACTGGCCTTAGATAGCTAGGTGCATATCAAAGGAATGACTTCAATAAACCCAGACCTTTGCACCTTCCCATCCATAAGAAAGCACTAAATTCCTTAACTTGAGATATCTGATTTTCTTTAATTAACAGTAATATATTGATGTCCTGATTACCTGGTCCTTGTTTCAAAAACCCCTATTTATCCTGGCTTCTACCTTGCCACTTTGGAACAGTCTCTTAGAGCAATCTGGGAGGCTGTCTCCAAGGTTCAAGTCCTCAGATAGTCTGCCAAATAAAACATAACTCCCAATTTATAGGTTGTGCATTTTATTTCAGGTGACATCTCTTTAGGGAACTCTGAAAAGGAAGAGGGAGAAATTGTAATATATAAGCAAGTCATATTCCAAAGGGACTAATACCCTAGCTTCTTAAAAGTCCAAGTTTAAATATGAAAGTGAAAAAGGTTTAAAATAATTTATAAATGTTACTTTGAGTTAAAAAATAATTGAAGTCATAAAGACAATCACATTATGTTAAAGACCAAATAATGTTTAAACATATACATTTAAACAATGAAAAAAGTCCAATTAGGTATTTTTAACAATGTTTGCCTGTGTCAATTGCCTCTATTTACTTAGTCTCTTGCTTTGCCTATTTTATATCTAAATATTAGACATACATGGTGAAAAAAAAATCAAATACTTAAAGTTGTAATGAAAAACAACTTCTCATTTTTTATAGTGCCCTGATACCAGTCTATTGCTCTAGTGTAAACACTCACTATTGACATTTTTTTTTAAATTAAGGAGTAGATAAAGTCATCGCTCTAAAAACATTACTATAACAATTGTGAATGAAAAATACTGTGAACCATACAAATAAACAAAGAATGCTGAAATTATCAAGTCATCAGCAGCTACTGCCACCTCCCAGTGAAGACAAGCCTGCAGCCCAGCCTCTGCAGCCACTCACAATGGTGCACCTGAGTGAACTCAGAATAAGAAAGGACAGGATACTGGCCCTAGATAGCTAGATGCTTGTCAAAGGAATGGATTCAATGAGCCCAAATGTTTGCTCCCTCCCATACATAGAAAAGCACTAAATTATTTAACTTTAGATGTCTGATTTTCTTCAGTTAATAAGTAATCTTTTAATGTTCCAATTACCTGGCCTTTGTTGTAAAACTCCTGTATATCCTAGTTCCTCCCCTGCCTCTTCGAAGCAGTCCCTCAGAGCGACCTAAGAGGCAGTCATCCCGGGCTCAAAGGGATTCGAGGCCTCAGAATTGTCCACTGAATAAAACATAACTCTAACTTTTAGACTGTGCATTTATTTCAGTTGGCACAATGAATCTGGATTTAACTATTGGTGCTCTATAAGGAAAAAGTATTTAGCTTTTAATCCACCCAAATAATAGTCCTCATTCATGTCACATTTTTGACAAGTCTATTATCGTTATACTATACAATTTTTAATTGTTTTACTTATTACTTTTGTAACAATACATAGTATTATTAAAATGTGGTTCCTCTTTCCATAAAGTTTATACAACTTATTTTATTTGAAGATCCACACAGGATGCTAAAATTACTTGTCATTTTCTTATCAATAAATATTTATTGACTATGTACTATATGCAAGGCATTGTTTTAGTCAGAGGGTTCAGCAGAGGAAAAAAAAACAGGTAAACAAAGAAACAGAAATGCTCCTTTCCTCAGGGGGCTTGCATTCTAATGTAACTTAATAGCTCCAAATTTCAGTGTCTTGAACACTGTGTATCTGAATATTTCTAACATCTAGGTCAATGTAATATCTTTTCCAATTCTCCATCAATTGCTCAAAAATTTGTCATATTCTAATTTACTAAATGTTGAATCTTTTTCTTCAGTTGTTTCTTTTTGTAGAAGTGTCTAATTTTTTTATTGTTGAGAAAAAAATAACGTGCCTTCAACATATCTTAAACTTAGCCACCTCTCAGTCATACTTTTTATAAAATGGAAAATCCTCCCCCTTCCCCAGATTGACTTTGAACCGCCTTTTTAAGTATGGACTCAATATTGTGCAGAATAATTGCTTAGATAAATTTTTAGAATCTGTTTCCTGAATTCCAGTATATTTAGAGTTTTGCCAAGGTCCCTCTGGGAGAGGGTTATGGTGAATGGAAATGTTATGGGATAGAGAAGACCTCTAAATTAGGAAGCCCACCAAAGTGTGGGTCCTTACTGCTGCCTGTGAAATAATTCACACCGCAGAGGCAGAGAGAAAAAGTGAAAAAGTTGCTCTATATCTTAAAAGAGGAAAAGGAAGGAGAGTGCTTGAGCAGGAAGAAGTAAAGAAAATCACTCCAGTGGGGAGCTGTCAGCCAAATGGTGGGTAGAAACAGCTCCAGCTGTGGCTTGGGACACATGGACTTTTATGGGAGGCTTTTTCTATCATGTCTCCCTTCTTGGTGTGCTGAAGCCAGTTGCCTTGTCTTCCATCCTTGAATGGGCTTCTCTGGTTGTTGTCATGGCAATCAATAGTCAACTATCATGGTGATGGTGGGTATATCATTCAGCATGGTAATACATTACAATGAGCATATAATGAGGCTCAAGGTCCACTGGAAGTTAAATCTTCTGCCATCTTGGGCTTCACAGGTTCTGACCAGTTCTTATTTCTTAACTTTGCAGCTGCTTCTAGAGACTTAGGTAAGAGTAATTGGTTTCTATTCAAGGGAGGGGCAGGAGGTATGATCCTGGGGAAAATGGCCTTGGCAACAAAAAGGAAAACTGCCTTTAATCAGGATGTTGGCGATCTTCTTGACCCAGTGTTCCTCCCAAAAGCCATCTCTGAAGATTCTGCTCAGGCATAAACAAGCAGCAGGGGTTGTGGGAGCTTTCGTTCCTGAAGAAGAAGTTAAAGGTATTGTTAGGCATATTCCTTGAGGGGGAACCAGGATCCTGCCCCATGTCTGCACTATTATTTCTGAACTGTTCCTCCCTAGCCTCTGCATACCCTCTCTTCCTGATTAGCAATGGTTTGAATCTGCCCCTTGGAACTCAGGAAAGGTTAAGGAGGTTGAATGAAGCTCATTTTCTACAAACACATAATGAGGAACTTGGAAAAGTTTGTATCAGTGAGGACCACACAGAGGCCTGCTCTGTGTTTCAGAATAAAGCATGAAGGGTCTTTGCAGATGCCCTGGAATATTTCTCCATCTTGTTGTTGATGACATAGGTGTGTCCAGTTTGTGAAAATAAATTGATCAAGACACTTAGGGGAAAATATAACTGGAAGCAAAATCTTTTCTCAAGCCAGAAATCCTCTCCACATTTATTATGGAATAAGAATTAAGCTAGAATGTGATGCAGGTTACAGGAAATCCACTAAGAAATTTTAAACAAAGAAAGAAATCTTACCCTTTTATGTAGCCAAGCAGATAAAACCAAACATACACATTTTCAAGATGAACAATAAGTAGTCCTCAAGTAAGAAAATTTAACAGCACTATTTGTCACACAGTTCACCCTAAATTTGCCTGGTAATTGGGATGACTATCTATGGTAGCTAATTGACTTTATTCAGAGAAGAAATAAACTTCTTATATTGTTACCCCAAAAAGGGAAGGAAAAAGACCTCAGTTCTTGTCTTACCTGAAAGATAAGAACTTGGACAGGAGAGTGAAAGATTATAAAGGTTTTATTAGCAAAGAAAAAGCACACTTCCAAGAATGGGAGGCAGGCTGATCCAAGAGCAGATGGCAATGATCTTTGTTTGTCCCTGTTCTTATACTCTTGATTAGAGGTGGTCTTTTGATTGATTGATGGCTTTTGCCCCTGGAGTGTTTAGTCATGCCTGTCCCCTTTTGCCCATGTCCTTACCTATGATGCACACAGAAAACTCCATGATCAGTTGGGGGGGGGGCTAAACTGCAATGCTAAGTATTTTAGAGTGAGCACTGGGTCATATCTGGTTGGGTCCTTGTCACTACCTCACAGTTGGGGCAGTCAGGTTCTAACCAGTTGCTTGATGGCACTCACTTACAGGATGTAAAAGCCCTTAATGCTGAAGGGAGCATGCCACTATCTTCCAGACCACCCTCCTTCTCCCCCACCTTATCTGCCTGGTGTCCCCACTCAACTACCTGAAAATATCTTTATAACAGAAGGCAGTTTTGTAACTTGAAGCAGGGGATGCAGGATCTTCCAGAGATACTGGGAGTTAGGGGTACTGTCCTCCTTGATGTTTACACTTGGAAAAGCTGGCTCTCGGGTCCTTGAGAAAGACATTCCTGGGCTGTAAAGTTGACAAAAGTCCTACCTAGCATTCAAAAGGACAAATAGACATTTCAAAGAGAATAAAATACAAAGAAGTTTTCTAAAGTAGAAGACCTAAGAAAAGGGGGGAGTGGTTCTTTCCCTATATTCAACATAGAGAATTAAGCCTTTTATTTTTAATTTTTACCTGTCTTATGAAACAAATATGAAATTTTGAAATAGAGCAGGACCCTGTAGAGCTCTCCCTGAACCTTTCCAAATCCCCCATTTCTTGTTTGTAGGAAATGGGCTTCTTTCAGCCTCCTTGACCTTCCCTGAGTTCCTAGGGGCAAATTCAAGCAGTTGCTAGTCAGGGAAGGGAGACTAGTGCAGAACCAAGGGAGGAAGAGTCAAGAAAAAACCATGCAGCCTTGGGACAGGGTCCTGGTTCCTCCCCAAGGAGTATACAGAACAATCTCATACTGATACCGATACTGTCTTTTGAGTTATTCGGCAGGCACTAAGGCCCCCACCCAGGTAGAGGATGGCAACTTCAGTCAAAGCACAAGATTCTGGGAACACTGCCCCATTACCTCTGCACCAACCAATCAGAAGAAAGCCACACATTCTGCTGCCCTCACTCCAAATTTTGCCTATAAAAACTTTTCCTTGAAAACCATCAGGGAGTCTGGGGTTTCCTTGGGCATGAGCCACCTTCTCTTCCTTGCTTGGCCCTGTGATGAAACTTTCTCTGCTCCAAACTCTGATGTCTCAGTTTGGTTAGCCTCACAGTGTATAGGGCACAAGAACTTTTGTTCCATAACAATTTCTATTTGTTTATTATCTTAAAAAGGACTTCCAAAATTGTGTAACTTGAGGCAACTCACAAGTGGATCTATCCTGAGATTGTCCCAATGCTTCATTTTATTCAATAGTTATAGAGACAGCCCACATGATTATAGAGAATAGTTTCTAATAAGTGATTAGAAGCAGAGCTTCTTCTCATTTTAATCTTTCTTACAATAAAGCCTTGAGCAAAAAACAGTGTAATTTTTATAAAATAATGATAAATGTTTTCTCAAGGTTTATTCCAGGATGTATGAAAGTCAAAAGAAAGAAAACAAGTGGTTTAAATAGTAGAAGTAAAGCACTGATTAGCAATGAGAAGCCCTATAAATGAAAATAGAAAGTTTAATGATTTTTGCCTTAGTTGCTAAACCCCTTATAATGCATGTCATTAGAAAACAATTTAAATATCTGGTGAAGACACACAAGGGGGCAAATTCCAAAGGTGGTTTTGGACCCTTATTAAAAATGCAGTGAAATCGCAAACCACATTACAATAGTAATTAACTATGGTTAAAGGCACCCTGAAGAGATGCAATTACCTTTAAAGTAATTCTGCAATTTAAGATGTATATTTAATGCATTTATTTCTCAGGTAATTGATAATTTGCCAGTTAAATGAATGTGAAATCTTCCACTATAAGGCATAGTGAATATTTTTCATTTATTTGGGAATATTATGTTGCTATCTCCTTCAAATAATATATACGATGACCATCTTCCTCATTACAGCTAAATAAAATATTCTTAGAAAGTTGATGAGAATAAGGTGGTTACCACAGGGCATGTTCATTTATGAGTCATTTAAATTTACAATACTTCATAAGAGCAATAATAATTCTTTTTGAAACAAAATAATTATTCCCACGTTTTAAAAATAAATTGACTATAGTTATTTTATAATGGGTTGTAAAGTCAGGAAATAGAAATTTATAGCAAATACTAAACATAGTTATATTTCTAAGTGGCTTTCCTCAAGCTCTATTAACATATTAGAAACATTTCATGATTGTTTAATGGAGGGTGGATTTCTATTAATCAAATCCTGCTTTATACCAATTCCCATCATTAAAAGAGAGACCCATTTTGTCAAATGTAAAACTGCTGCTGGAAAATTTAAATGATAAAATTAAGGGTAGAAAATTTAAACATGTATTAGAGAAAAAATGATAATTATACAGACATTTTAAAATCTTAATAGCAAAATCTTTTACAAAATAAATCTCAGGGTAAGCATATGCTTCAGCATTTGAATTATTTACAGCAGGATTACTTGTTTTCACTGATTTGAAAATTGTAAAGCATGTAACCTCTAATACTTTACCCAGTTGGTTAAATTTTTCTCTAGCTTCAAATTGTTTTATTACTTCTATCTGTACCTTGAGTGATAATATTGCTTTTTTCTCTGCTTCTCTTTCAGAAGAGACTCTACTGGCCTCTTTTGAAATGTCCACACCTAACATATCCATACAGTCTGTCACAGTATTATTGAAGACAAAATCCTAAAATAAAGTGCAAAACATTTCAATTATTTGACAACAGAGGGAAGATTGAAGGCTCATGTTTGCCTGAATCACATAGAAGAGCAATATGTTCTGTAGCTGATGACAGTAATAAAAAGTATCAAAGATCATCAGAAGAACTGTAACTTCTTAGTGTGAAGAAATAGTTACTTAAGACAAACATTTGATTTACCTGTCTAATTCCTTGAATAATATAATTTTTAAATTCAATATTTAAGTTTCTTAGGCAAATGGAAGCAGAGAGAATCTGGGTTGCAAATCTTATTCTCTACTCCTCCAAAGAGTCTAAGAGCTACAAGACATTATTTAAAAAAATGTTTTTTTGAGATATTGTCAAAGCAGTCACAACAGGAGGTGAAGTTTTAGGGAATAAAAACATGGTTAGGTAGTGAGAGTCTACTTCATCAATGGTTAGATCCAACTACCAACCCAATATCAATTCTCAAACTGAGATATAAGGCAAAGGATATCCAAACAAAACCTGAACAGATTATTTGTGGAATTAAACAAACTGTTTTACGATTTATATGCAATTTCAAATAGTCATGAAGAGTCAAGGCCTATGATGAAAGAAGAAAGAGATGAAAAGACATGTTCCACCAGATGTTGAAATATAACTATTCAGTCAAGACCCTGTAATATCGTCACAGGGAGAGAATAATAAACCAATGAAACAAAATAAAGAGAAATTACAAACAAGTGTACAGATGTATGGACACTAGACTTGAAATAAACTTTTCTTCATAGAGCAAAGGGAAATGAATGAACTAATATAGGAAAATAACTTTATAACATCTGAGTAGCAAAAATTCCTAAACTGATAGAAAAAGCAGAAACTATAAAGAAAATGATTGATAAATTTGAATGCATTAAACTAAGAACTTCTTCTCATGAAAAAGTGCCATTAAGAGAATGTAAACTTAGCCACAGAGAGGCTGAGGTGACATTTCCAACCACTGACAAGGGGCACACATCCGAATTATATACAGAATCCCCCCCAAATCATTAAATAAAAGGCATACAAACCAATAGATAAAAACTTAAATATACACTTTGTAAAATGAAAATCCAAATGGCCTATAAACACATGGAAATGTGGCACCCCTCATTAGTAATCAAGAAAAATAAAAATAAAATCACAGCCAAAAGTATGGCTAATACTGAAAAGTCTAACTGTTGCCAAATTTTTTGAGCAAAATAATTCCCCATCTACTTCTGTAAAGGAACCTTAATTGGTAAATTCATTTTGGAAAAGAGTTTGGCATTATCTGGTAATAACAATTCTCCAGTCAGTCTCCTTTGAGCCCTCTTCTGGACTAGGCTTTGAGCTGGCCTGCCTTTAGCAATAGTCCTGCTAAATCATTTTAGCAAGAATCCCCCACCCTTGATACATAACCCCTCCTCATCCTCCACTTTTGATGTCTAAGTCCCTCACCTGCCTTTATCAAGAATCCTACTAGGTTAGCGAAAACCTCTACTATTGTTGTCTCCTGTTAGTGATTTTCCATCCACTGATCTCACTCCACTCCTTGGCTACCAATCCCCCACTGTCCTTGCTGTATTGGAGGTAAAGCATAATCTCTCTTCCCTATTGCAATAGAGTTGACTCCTATTACAGTAGTCTCTGACAAATAGTCCTTACTGTTTTAACAAGTGTCAGGGTAATTTTTCTTTAACTTTGGTTAGGTAAAATTGCTGCATACCCTATGACCTGGTGATTCCTTTCTAGATACATATGTTGCAGAGATGGGCTCTTTTGTCTGCCAAGATGCTAACAGTCAAGAACACTCATAGAAGCATTGCTTGTGATTTCTCCAAATGGATAAATACCCAAATATACATTCATACAATAAATATGATATGGTTTACTCAAATAAAAAATAAACACTAACTTCAAGCAAAAACATAGTTGCATTCTGAAGAATAATATTGAGCAAGAGTAGGTAAACAGAAAACAGTATATTCTGTAAAAATAAATTCAGATAAAGTTAAAAAATAGGAAAACAAATTCACATATAATTAGGTTAACATGCTGTGATGATCCTTTCATATGCCAACTTGCTCAGGTGATAGTCCCCAGTTATTCAGTGAAACTCTGTTCTAGATGTTGTTGTGAAGGTATTATGGAGATGTAGTTTAAGTCCATAATTAGTTGACTTTAAGTAAGGAAGACTGCCCTATGTAATCTGAGTGCCCTGACTCCATCAGTTGGACAGCCTTAAGAGCAGCAGAACTGAGGTTTCTCTGATGAAGATGAAATTATGCCTGTGTTTTGCAACTTCAGTTCATCCAGCCAGCCTTCCCTGATGGCCAGCCCTGTGGATTATAGACTTGGCTACTCAATTCCCACAATTGCAAAGGTAATCTCTTACAATAAAACTTTTAATACATATCTCATTTTGGTTTTTTTTCTCTGTTTGAACCCTGAGTGATGCATACATATACCATCCAAGTGTAATTAGGTAATAAAACTGTAAAGAAGAACACAGAATTTACAGTAAAAGTCAGGATATAAGATGATTCTGATCAAGAAGAGAATCACATAGGGGCCTCTGAGTGATGGAAATATTCATGTTTTGACCTAATTGGTAGTTTTGTGGTTTTTCATTACATTCATTTTTTACCGTGTATATTTAGGTTATCTATTTTTTGTAAGTTTCCCCTTGCAAAAAGTTCTAAAAATCTAACTTTTGAATCATGAAAATGGACCTAATTTATCCTGATGTAATACGGCAACATATATATTTCTCATTCAATTCACTATTGGAAAAATGTTCTGTGGGATATTTTACTAATTTTTTCCTAGATTTTTCAGTGCTACAGTGTGCATTATAGAGTATTTTTAATCCATCATGCAAATTAATCATTACAACATAACTATTTGCTGTGAAACTGAGCTATTATATCTCTACAATGCACTTGGAATTTGTTTAGCAAATGTTCTATTTTAGTGTTCTGAAATGCAGTGACCAAGTTGTCAAATTAGGTTGCTGAATACATTACTTTAAAAATATATTAGGCTTTTTCTCAAAGAAAAAAAAATCACTGAATGGAAAAACTGCTACTTTTACTCTTATTGACCCATATCCTCTAAAGTTGATCTAGGTTTGGTTTTCCTTTGAAGTTAGCATTTATTTCTCTCATATATTATATCGTGGAGGAGGGAAACCATGAAAATGGTGAGCTTACATATTTTTAAAACTCATAAGATGTTTAAAAGAATACCTCAAATAGTTCTAAAACAGCCTACTTTGTTTAAAATATATTTCAAAATGACAGTAAACACAATAAAATGTAGAAATAGGTTTGTATGTTGCTTTTAACATTGGCTAAAGGAATAATCTCACAAATATTCAAAATTGTTTCCATGAAAATGTCAATTTGAAAAGTTTTAAAACTTCACTTACTATACACCAAAAATATGTTTACATTAATTTATTATTAGAACTAATGTATCTAGTAATATTTATATTCAGATTCCAAAATTCAGGAAATCATTCTAATTCCAGGTGTATATCTCACATCTATCACTAGATTCTTAGTGTCATACTGTCAAATTCAGACAGGCAGTCCTTGAATTAAATACTCCAGTTCAAGCTTTAACATAGGATGAAAGTTGATCTAACTTGACAGTTCTCTAGAAATAATCATTCTGACATGTCAAAGATGGTACATGCCTGGATCTCTACATTATTCAAAAATGATGGAATCTAGGGAAAGGAAAAGAAATGACACAAAGTCCTACACCCAAGAATTAAATACTTCAAAAGTAAAAAATGGTATAATACATATAGGCTTGGATTAGGCCTGAAGGATGAGAATATAGCAGTATACATCATTATATCTGTTCAATCTTTTTCTCAACCTTTCCCCACATGCATTGAACTTCTCAAATTTGGGGAATTATGGGAAAAGATGGATAAGGCAAACTTTCAGCATTTAACTTCAGTGACATCTTTTGATGTGCAGTTCTTGGTAATTAGTAATTCACCACTTGTATAAATATATTAGGAAATGTTAATCATCCTGGGTGTAAGGTTTTTAAGTAATTGCCTTTTTTATTTTCCAATAATTTTGTCTTTGTAATTTGGTCCTAGATATTTTTAGGAACTACTGGTTATGCTTGAATTGTCTATCTGCTTTGTTTGACTGGCTACTCGTGTCACAGATTGATTGGAACAACTGGCTATTCCCCCAGTTGTCCCCATTTATAACAGCAATGACTAAATCTATTTTGGAATTTGATGCTAGGAAATATCAGCTTAAAGGTTTTCATTTCTATCTACAACTGGAATTAATGATTTGTTCCAACTACACCATTTGAATTAAGGGCCTAATCTGCAAAAATCACCTCCAGAGTTGACATGGTAGTTCAGATACCTTTGCCAGCCGAGCCTTACATCCCTGTGACGAGTCCACCATAATGGCCCTGCAGTCAGCATATGAATAACAAACTAGCTGAGCTGAGTCAGCTGGGTCATCTCCTGCTCCCTGCTCACAGAGGAGAGCTGGAAGTGATAGATAGCTCCATTAACTCTGCCTGACTAATGCACACTTGGGGAACACCAAATTGGGAACTTTTTTTTTTATCTTCCCTAGACAAACTGCAGGGAAGCAGTTGGTTCATTCTCCACTTGTAATAAGGATCATATGTGAGAAAATGAATAATAACCACAGAAAGCAGTGAGAATGGTGTTATACATCATGAATGGTATCTGATTTTTAATGAACATGTTTCAGTCCAGACTGTCAAAATATTTTTTCAGCATTATTTACAAATATCTGAGTAAACTCTGATATTCAATATCTCAGTTCAAACACTGGATAGTTTTAGCTTAAGCAGAATGTCAATTCTCATGATATTAATATGTATTTACCTGGCATATTATAGGTCCCATTTTATAATGATGAGATACTTATATGAGACTGCTTTCTAGATCAGAGATTAAGTGAAAGTTTACAGCAGAATCACAATTGTTTTCTAATTTGCATTATTGAACATACAAAAGTAAAATCATTTCTTAAGTTCAAAGAGAGAAATTAAAATTTAAAGATTAGATACACTAATTCCTCAGATTTTTTAAATAACAGTTTTATTAGGAATTGGCATTAATAAATGGGCTCAGGAGAGCACAAGGCAATGCTGCTTTCCTATTATTTGCCTTTTTAAAAATGAGTTATTAGCAAGAGTCTGATACTAGAAATTGGCAGTCTTTCTGTGTGACAATTCCTTCTTTCTTCTACTATGTGTATTATGAATGATTGTTTTTGAACAGTTAAAAAATTCAATCAATTTTAGCACTGCAGTTAATGGCATTAGAAAATTGATATTAATTTCTGAAGTGAATAGTACTAATAATAAGCTAATATTCTCATATTTAATATCCAATGAAAGGATTAATGGCTAGGGTTCAACTCATTCTTTTGCCATTAAATTTAATGTATTTATGTCAATTTTTATCACTATGTTTATTATTCTTAGGAATTTTAATATATCAGAAATGTGTTTATGGGTATGTTCTGGAGCATATATTTTGTGATGATTTAAATAAATGATTTTGAAAAACAAATTCAGTGCTATAATTAGTCATAGCATAAGTGTTTTCTTGTATTCTATATTTACAGATATGTATCATGTTGATATTGTGTGTGTTCAAACACTGAATTACATAATACTACAAAATCTGAAATGACATTAACACTCTAGCAAACTTTTGATGCAAGACTAATAATGAAATAAGGTTCACTATATTAGCAGCTATAATATTTAAGCTACTAAAGACATATAACTCCTAGATACCTAAGGGACAATCTTTTGTCTTTTAATTTTTTAGAGTATTTGATTTTGTTCTTTTAATATGTTAGTGCATATCCTACTTAAGTACATTTTCTATACAGTGCATATCACTACCTAAATATATATATATATATTTTTTTTAATTTGATTTTTGATTCTCTCCTTTTGGGTACTTTGGGTCTGGCAAACAAAGAAAAGCCTGCCTCAAAGTAGATGTTTCATTAATATGTTTAATTAAATGCATAACTTGTCAATTTTTTAAAATTATTTTAAAAATTATTTTAAAACAGATTTCAAATTTTCCATTTTAGGTTATTATATGCTGTTTTACTCCCAGCACTACATTTTAGACATGTTCAAGATATTTTTCCATAAGAGCTACTCAAACCCTTACATTTTAAATAATAGGCAGCTATAATTATTATGTCTATTATCCAGGGCATTTGGCTACACATACAGACTACATAATTAAAATTGTCTTGGTGGGAAGGGTACAGCTCAGTGGTAGAGTTCATGGCTAGCATGCATGAGGTCCTGAGTGCAATCCCCAGTACCTCTATTAAATAAATAAATGAATACATGTATACATACATAAATACATAAATCTAGTTACCTACCTCCCTGAAACAAACAAAATTGGCTTAAATCATAAGAATACATATTATTTACTAAATTTCCAAATTAGTGGTATAGTTGTTCATTCTGTGTCTTAAAGAAACCACCAATTGTTCAATTTACAAACGTTCTTCCATTACATATAATGAGCATGTTGGTGGTGTCCTTCTGCACAGCTGCTAGCTGGCTGCTGCACTCTCAGCACCTTACCCACTCTTACCTCTCTAAACAAGAGAAGCAGCAGCAAATTAAACAACAACAAAAAGAAGTAGAGGTGAGACTGGTCTAGTTTTGGAATAGGATAGTATAATAAGAGTAAATTTATATTCTTGTCTCCTTTTTGAAAGATTAATTGACCTAGGGTCTGTGGTTTTATTTCTGGGCTCTCTATTCTATTCCATTGATCCATGTGTCTGTTTTTGTGTCAATACGATGCTGTTTTTATTACTGTAACTCTGTAGTAGTGTCTGAAGTCTGGGAGGTTTATTCCTCCAGCTTAATTCTTTTCCTTCAGTACTGTTTGGCAATTCTGGGTCTTTTGTGAGTCCATATAAATTTTAGGATTATTTGCTTTAGTTCAGTGAAAAATATCATGGGTGATTTGATATGGATCACATTAAATCTATAAATTGCCTTGGGCAATATGGCCATTTTGACAATATTGATTCTTCTAATCCAAGAGCATGGGATATTTTTTCATTTCTATAAGTTTTCTTTAGTTTCCTAAGTCAATGTTTTGTAGTTCTCCATGTATAAGTCTTTCACCTCCTTGATCAGATTTATTCCTAAGTATTTTATTGTTTGGGATGCAATTTTAAAAGGGATTGTTTCTTTACTCTCTTTTTCTGATATCTTACTGCTAGTGTAGAGAAATGCAACTGATTTCTGTATGTTAATCTTGTATCCTGCTACCTTGCCAAATTCTTTTATCAGCTGTAATAGTTTTTGGGTAGAACCTTTAGGGTTTTCTATATATAGTATCACGTCTGCTGCATATAGTGACAATTTTACTTCTCTTCCAATTTGGATCCCTTTAATTTCTTTTTCTTGCCTGATTTCTATCACTAGGACTTCCAATACTGTGTTGAATAGAAGTGACAAGTGACAAGACATCCTTGTCTTGTTCTAGATTTTAGTGGGAAGGCTTTCAGCTTTTTACTGTTCAGTATTAGGCTGTCTGTGAGTTTGTCATAAACTTACCATATGATCCAGCAATCCACCTCCTGAGCATATATCCAGAGAAAACTCAAATTCAAAAAGATACATGCAGCCCAATGCTCATAGCAGCACTATTTACAATAGCCAAAACATGGAAACAGCCTAAATGTCCATCAACAGGTGACTGGATAAAGAAGAGGTGGTATATTTATACAATGGAATACTACTCAGCCATAAAAATCGACAACATAATGCCACTTGCAGCAACATGGAATGTCATTCTAAGTCAAGTAAGCCAGAAAGAGAAAGAAAAATACCATATGAGATCGCTTATATGTGGAATCTAAAAAACAAAAACAAACAAACAAACAAACAAAAACAAAGCATAAATACAGGACAGAAATAGACTCATAGACAGAGAATACAGACTTGTGGTTGCCAGGGGGGTGGAGGGTGGGAAGGGATAGACTGGGATTTCAAAATTGTAGAATAGATAAACAAGATTAGACTGTATAGCACAGGGAAATATACACAAAGTGTTATGATAACTCACAGAGAAAAAAAATGTGACAATGAGTGTGTATATGTCCATGAATGACTGAAAAATTGTGCTGAACACTGGAATTTGACACAACATTGTAAAATGATATAAATCAATAAAAAATGTTAGAAAAAACAAAAAATAAAATGCTAGTTCATCACTCCCCCCCCCAAAAAAAGAAGTTTTTGTATATTTATATAATGGAATACTACTCAGCCATAAAAAATAATAAAATAATGTCATTTACAGCAATATAGATGGATTTGGAGATCGTCATTCTAAGTGAAGTAAGCCAGAAAGAGAAAAAAAATACCATATGATACCACACACATGTGGAATCTAAAACAAACAAACAAAAAAAAGAAGACTCATCTACAGAACAGAAACAGACTCACAGACATAATAAACAATTTTATGGTTCCCAAGGGGAAAATAGTTAAAAAGCAAACTTCTGTATAGCACAGGGAACTATATTCAATATCTTTTAATAACCTTTAATGAAAAAGAATATGAAAACATATATGTATGTATATATAAGACTGCGACATTATGCTATACTGCAGAGATTGACACATTAACTTACCATACTTCAATAAAATTGTTTTTAAATAAAGAGATAGGCATTTAACAAAGAATGAAATGAAAAAAAAAGAGTAAATTTAAGTTAATGTTTTACATTGTTTATGCAGTACCCGTGGTATATTGCTAATTGTTGTTTCTTGATTTCTTACTATTTTGTTTCTTTCCATTCCATATACTTTGGGAGTTCACTTGTCCTTTTTCTCTCTCTCTCAGAATTATTTCATGTTTCTCTCAAATTCCATCCTTCTAAAAGCTACAGACCAAAACCCAACCCAGTAATTTTCCAGATATCAGGAAGTTAACAGTTATTTTTAGTATCCACAGGCATTAAAAATAAAAACTTTCTTTGTGCTACTGGTGAAATATTAATTTTAAAAGATATTTGAACTCATATAAAGTTTTACTTTTTAGTCCCTTCTTTCTAGGACATCAGTTTCTCCATAGAACATTTGTCCTTAGCCTTTTAAATATGACTAACATTCCATAATATTACCAAAACAATGTTTGTCACTTAATACCACTATATCCTTACCTTATCTTCTTTCCTTAAAAGTTTTAATTTCTTAATGATCTCTTTTTTCATTATTTTTTCAGCTATTATCTATTCCTACTGCCTCCCACAAACCATCTAATTCTCCATGGTTTTGGCCATGGTCATCTCTGATTTCTGCCAGATACCAAAACCTCAATTGTCTTCTGATACAATAATTTTACTCCTTCAGTCATCCATCATTCACTGTACATCAACTATGTGCCAATTGCTGAGCCAAGAACCAGTGATTTGTGATCTTCAATGCATTTTTTTTGCTACTAATTATTATACTTTATAAGCATATAGACTTCCAGTTTACCCATTTTTGTTATCTATATTCATGTTTTTAGCTACTGCTGTACTTTTTTCACTTGAGATTTGTTTGTATTTATTCAATTTCTGTTTGACAAAAGTAAAGAAATCTTTAATTTATCTATGAATTTTATTTTTATATAATTTATATTTAATTTCAACAAAATACACATGACTTGTCCCTAGCAATGCATACAGTACTACTACTTCAGTGAATTTTACTTTTAAGTTTACATTTGGAAAAATTAATTTTCATAACACTTTGTCAAGTGTGAGAATTAGCTTCAGATAATAATGTGAGTTTAGACCAACACTGGATAATATTTTAATTCTCAAAAAGTAGAATTTGGTTAACAAGTGTCTACATTAAATTTTACACATACTGTATTTTCATTTTTAATTGGAATATGTCCAAGATAGACTATTTTATGTTATAACATTAAACATTTATTGCCATCTTGCAAACTTACAAATGATTTAATAAAATATATGAGATACAAGAGACTTGTCTGAGTTTAAAGCTTAACAGGGTTAAATTGATTGTTTTTACACTTTACAATTATTCAACACATCAAAGCAATAATATTTAGTAAATATAATAGATCTATGCAAACATATCAGCACACGCATGTATGCAATGTTAATATAACATTTTCTTGAAACATACCAGTGCTTTATGGTCTGTTAGGCTTAAATTTAGAATCTAATGGTATCATTAAATAAATGATTTGGTCTTTTACTTGAGCATCACACTCTACTAATTAGCACCCCAAATTCAAGAAGGGTATCATACATCTTTTAGCATTTCACTTTGACTTACTTTGTAATGGAAACTTTGGGGAAAAAAAGTACTGACGATTAGAATTCGTTAAATCTTTTGTTTGTTGATTAATTTATTTACTTTTGCAGGCTAGAGATATAAGACATGGTGGGAAAGGATGGCAGTTAATAAAACAATCAAAGAAGGTCAACTCAAATTCCTCTCTGCAGTGGAGTATAATCTTATGAGAGATTCTCTTATCAAAGATAGAAATATCATTTTCTAATTTTTTAATTTTATTTCATAATTACACAGCATAAATTTATTAGTATGAGATAGATACTATTACCTGTGATCCTGTGGCAGGATAAATAAAAGAGTACAGCAGGTTAGACAGATGATAGATGTTTTATACATCTGGTAAGACTTGCTTCATTAATTTGTGGTGAAATATAGTGACTTTTCTTGTTTTTCCAAATAAATGCTATTACCATTACCTGTCTTAATAGCAGGAAGTATGGT
Organism: Vicugna pacos; assembly: GCF_048564905.1. Classification (NCBI taxonomy): domain Eukaryota; kingdom Metazoa; phylum Chordata; class Mammalia; order Artiodactyla; family Camelidae; genus Vicugna; species Vicugna pacos. The sequence goes on from NC_133000.1 coordinate 39,466,987, forward strand.
ATTTCCATCATCAAGGTTATCCCCACCCAATTGTTTAAAAAAAAAAAACATTGATTGAGTTGTTGAATCTAAAGTGAGGTTTTTTTCTGCCTCAATTCACCAAGGAGAGGGACATTGATGTCTGGTCAATCTGCGTCTGCTATTCATTTCCCACCCTAGGGTACTGCTGTTGAGTGACATACCCTTGGGAGTGTTTTCACTATGGCACTGCTTGGCAATTTCCTTGAGCAGAACTGTTAGAAACCATTCTTAGTCTGCAAAACTGTTATTCTCTTATTTCTTACAAGCACAATTACCTTTCTCTAAAGCTCAAATACTGTCAAGATGGCTGGTGTTTCCAGAATACCAAAATTACTTAAAACACTTAAAACTAACTTACCAACCTAGACTTTTTTCTTTCTGCTATAAAATTTTCTTACATTGTAATCCTATGCCTTTCCTGGCACTAGATTTTGCTTAGGGTTGTCAAAATCCCATATGTTTCTCTAACTTCAATATGAGGATGTTTGGTGATTTTATTCCACATTTCCCATAAACTCCTGGACTCTATATAGAAAAATATCCACCATTTCCCAAAAGCAGCTTTGCATTCCAAAGGGGGTGACAACTTTCGTGAAAGTGAAAGTAATCAATGTCTCAAAAGTTCTTATTGCACGTTTACCTGCCAGGCGTCTAACTGCATAAATAAAAGAGTCATTCTAATCATACTGGATAACCTAAGAAAACTGATAAATAGTAAGAAGAAGAAGACAAGTAACAGTGCTATCAACAGTCTTAGTTCACCAGCTACTGTATTTTTGTTATTTATGTGACAAATGGAAAGGGAGAACATAAGCAAACTTTTCTTAAACACAGATGACATTATGGCTTTAAGGGTGCTCATAACTAATCTTGATCTATTAGACAAAAATACCTCTCATCTGATAAGTTCCGAAGGGTGGGGGAATCCAAAGGAAAATGCATGAAGATGGCACCACGACTTCCTCCACAGCCATCTTGTATTTTCTTGAGTTAGCCTCAACCTGTCAATGATTTTGCCATCATATGCCATTTTAAACTCATTTTGTCTTAAGGTAGACACAATATGAGAATAGAAAATTTACATGAAAACATTAAATTAGAGTATTTGGAAAAAATCTCTGTATAGATGCTTTAGTCCATTTGCAGGGCTATAGAATTCAGCTGTGCATTTTTTTCCCTACCCAAATGCACACGGTAGGGCTCAAGTAGGGACTTCAACCCAACCCATGCTCAATTGCTCAAAGCTCTGCATAAGTTTGCATTTAGCCTGGAAGCACAGATGTATCTTTACAATTTGATTTTGCATAAGAGAAACTATTTTTTTCCATTTAGTCTACCTGGGGAGAGGGGTGTCTTTTTTATAACTTGTTCAAGACCTTGCATGTGTTAACAGAAAACTGATTGGTGTCTACTCTTATGATAGTAACAATTTCATAATGGTTCCTGGCTAAACTATTCATCCATGACTTTGGAAATGTGCACCCTACACACATACACACACACACACACACACACACAAACACACACACACACACAATCTTAAAGTAGTTGTATATAAGGTATGGAATATTTCCACGTGCCATTTATTAAATAAGAAAGAAAAGAAGGAAAAGAGATAAATTTAAGTATTATTTAGAGTAGGAACCATACCAAGATGGGTCAAAATAAAATGCATAACTAAAGTATTCACCCAATCAACTTAGGGATTTCTTGTATTAAATTACTCATTGAGGGAGAAAAAAAAAAGCAAAACATTACTGAGGGTTTATGCATTCTTCCATCCTCCATCTTCAATTTGCCTCTTTAAACAATACTCACATTCCTCCTAGTTGGGCAACACTTTCACTCTTGCTGCCAAAAAGACAGAACATCTGAAATCTGTTTTTAAGCAGTGTCAGTTTTTCAAAGTAATAGGCACAACAAGAAGAAAAGAAACATCTGCTATCTGCAGATTTTTTTTTTCCTTTCCTCCCAACATCAATCTAGCAAGTCTTTGGCAAGCAGCTCCTTGCACTCTAAGTCACAGAAATGTCAGAGGAGAGTGGAAATGAGACTGGATACCTCTGTTAAAATGTCACTTTGAAAGTAAATAAAATCAATTGGAAAAAAGGCCATCAAAAAACAAGAAACTTAGTGATCAGGAGATGAGTTGTACTGTATTCACAGCCACAAACAGAAATCATGCTTTTTACCTAAAGCATGCTTCATAGATGTTGTTTGGAACGTTAAAACACAACATGCCTACATACAAACTTAAAATTTGGTGGCATTTACTGCCTTGAAATTAATTGATTAATTAAGACTACTTTCTATTGAAACAAAATTAATATGTTAAATGAAAACATTTATTGCATGTGAAAAATCTTAAGGGATTTCTATTATAAAACTGCTTTCAGAAATAATAGTGATAGGTGTCAGAGAATTTCACTGTGCAGTAAGGTGTAAAGCGTATGGTCAGAATCTCTTGTTTAATTTTTTTAGCTTCATCACTTAGCTGTGTGGCTGTAAGCAAGGTATTTAAACATCTGATGACCAAACTTCTAATCTGTAAATTTTGATAATAATAGTCACCAACTGGATTTTTGTCAGTATTAAAAACAAAGCACTTAGAATTGTGCCTAGTCTGCATGGGTACTCAGTAAATGTTTGCTTTTCATTGTTATTAAGTAATGTCTCCCTAATGATTTCAGTGCAATTCCTTCCATCATAAACCTATACATAAGGAAGCAATTTCCTCTTCTAATTTCATTTACTACATTGCTGGTATGACCAGAAGTGTTGACTCCTAAGCAAACAATGGTGTTGTCTAGACATACTCATTAAAGAGCTATCAATATATCTATTAAAGATAGAAAGGATTTAAGAGTGCCCTCCAAATATTGATGAGGAAAGATGTGCATTCTCCAAAGAACTAATGGTAGAAAAATTATGGTCATTGTAATTGAAATAAGAAATGATCATACTATCATTACTGAATATGACTATTTTGCTAAACTGAGATGGCACTTCTTACCTACAGTTTGTATGGAAAACTCCTCCAAATCTTTAAAGGACCTCCATCATGTTTGCTTATTTCTTTTCTAGACTCACATATAACTATCACCCTTGTCTGACCCCTCTAATATCATTTACATTAATGCAGATATTTATATACCTAGGTGAAAAGTCAAGAAACAGAATTACTTTGGATGACTTGCTTGGGAGTCTAGGAGCAAATTTACAAGGTTTGTGTTGTTGCTGTTCTTTGCTTGTTTTTTTAAATCTCCATTATGTTTTATTCATTTATTTACTTTCTAACTTTTTGTTTTCTACATCCTTTCTGCTTCCTGGGTGGATTTTGTTTTTTTATTTGTTTGTTTTGGTAAGTTTTGAAAGACAGTCATTGGTGCAGGGCATATAAGGATAGAGAATACCTATGGAATTTCCTCCCTTCATGGTAATGACCCTGGTCTCCTCCATCCTCAGCATTCAAGTGGATGTACATGCACCTGAAAACTTGCAAGCCAGTATCTGTTCTTCAACAGAATCCCCCGTTTTTTTTCTTAATAGTTGAAGTAAAATTTCCTTTGTATTCTGCTAAAATGAGATTCCCAGGGAAGTGGGAAGTGGAATATTTTAGGGTGGCATTCCTGAAGCTCCTGAAGCTTAGAGACAATGCTGTTTCCAAGTTTGCAGAATTGCAAATGATCCAGGCCTTTTCTATGTATAAAGGTCTTCAAGAATTAATCTCCTGCCAGACAAACCGATAAGGTATCTGAGAGTGGGTCAGCAAGATAAGTCAAAATGGATCTATTTGTAAAGTTTTATTGGCTGCGGCTTTCACCTGTTTGTTCGGCACCTGGAAGAAAGTGACATGGTGACTAGTTGCTACCAGTCCCTATGGAGGTTAAGCTGTAGAACCATGCCACTTGAGTTAGTCATCATGCAAACCTATGACCTTTCTCCAAGGAGCATGGTTAGAGGAAATACAGGGGCATTATTTAAATGATAAAGGTTTTTGAGCCTCTACATAATATCAATATTCATTTCAAACATACCCCCATGATATATTCCTGAGCCACCATATTTGGAAACTAATCCTAAACAAATGATTTCTTTTGCAGTGTAACATCTTAGGGCAACAAATTACCACTGGATATATTGTAATTTTCCATTTTTAACAGTGTTTTTAATCAAAATGCACCAGTTTACATTTTTCTTTGTCTCTTACTCATATCCACATACACAGCATTTTTCCTTTGCAGAGTTTGGGCCAGTAATGATACAGTGCCCCAACAAAAGCAACTTCTGTTGTTGGTTTGATAAAATGCTCCAGAGAAGTTCCATTTGCCAAGTGTTTAATATCAGTTAGGGGTTCATGTGCAGGAACAGTATTGTCTTTATTGGAAAGATTAAAGTCTGCTTTTCAAGATTATTGTTATTAGCTTCAATGCATTTTATACTGAAAGAGTGTTATATATGTGATGGATATAGAAAATCTTTCTATTAACATGTTGGTTTTGTTTTGTTTGTTTTGTTTTGTTTTGTTTTTTCAGAAAGCCTGATGATGTAAAAGAGAAGAAAAAAGATTAAGTGAAACTCTAGATGCTTTGTTGAATAATGGCTTTAGAAAATTAACTCTGTAACTGAATAGATTATTTTCTATTCATTTTCTGTTTTCTGTCACACACATTGAGAATGTGTCATCCATTCATTCTATGGTCTTTCCTCTTTGATTAATGAATACACATCCATGCCCTAAATCACTATTAAAATTGCAATAGTAAAGAATATTTTTATCATGGTAGCTCACATGATAATTATGATTTTCTTCTAATCCCATTTCACATTGAAATACTGCTCTCCTCTAGACATATCAGATTCCTTACCACTCTATAACCATACCTTGTAAGTTTTATACCTCTTTATTGGCAGACTCCTTCATGTAAATTGCTCTTTACCATTTCTTTACTTTTGAAATCTTATTCATTCTTCAAAGTCCAGTTAAAATATAATTGTTTCTATAGGAAGATTTTCTTCATGCCCTTAATCAAACATATTTCCCTCCTTTGTGTTTTTTAGTATTTTGTTACATAATAAATATAGCATTTTGCCCAGTTTACTTTGTATTTTAAATATATGAAGACTATATGAATATACCCTTTTTAAATTTTAGTGGATTTTTATTATATGGTTAACACAGCAAGATTTTTAAAATATTAAAAATCAAATGAAGGAAATAAGAAGGCTCCATAATTATCTGCTGGAAAAAAAATTAGAAGAACCAAAATAATCAATCAGAAACTCAGAGCTGGATTTGAGATTCGTCAGTGTTTGTCCGATTTTAAAAAATAAGATTATGAGAATTCAATGAGGGTTGAAACCATTTCCAAAGCACTTGTGAGAGAAGATTTTGCCAATGTGTTACAAATGTCCTGGTCCCACTGGTGAAGAGAGTTCTATGATAAAATGAATGTATTTGGCTATTATAGATATTAAATATTCAATTTATCTCATGCAGCTTTGAGATTGCACGTTCATCAAGTGATCTTTTTATAGTGACTTGCCTTCCTATAAAGGTTTCCTGGAGAGAAAAGACATTCATCATGTCACTATTGAGTCTTGTGGTCTGTGTGGCAAGAATGTTTTATTGCAAAGAAATACATTGACATTCTGCTTGTACATCAGACTCATGAATTTGGTTAATAATATATGTATGGATCTACACAAGGCTGAGAAGGGGAGCATGCATCATAGTAAACTCATCTGTGATACTTCTTGGAGGTGAGCCAATAGTATTTAAACCGTGCAGAGGAGTTGTGATATTGACATGTGAGAATTCAAGAATATTAAATTTTTATATATACTAATATAATTAGTTTTACATTTTTTACCTTTTTTTTAGCACATAAGAGCAGGTTCTATGTCTTATTTATGCCTAGCACAAATATTGGCCTCCAGTCTCTCAGCAAATATTTCCTGAATTGATTGAGCCTGGTATGCTCTGTTATTGTCCTTTTTAACCCAGTTCTTGATGGTTAAGGTATTCACTCACTCATTTACTCATTCATTCAAAATATATTGTATGCCTGCCATGCACTAGGTAGGCATGTGTGTGTGTATCATTTCTAAATGTCTCTATAGCTCTTCAGAAGCAGATGAGTTCACCTATTATATACATCATATTTAGTTTTATTTGGTGAATCAAAAACTGGCTTTCTTACAATAGCTTTCTTTATTTTTTATTAATAAAGACACTGAATTGTCTCTGTATACACGGCAGCACAGCTAAAGACTTCATTTCTCAGCCTCACTTTCAGCAATATTGAGTCATGTGACTACATCCAAGCTAATGGGATTGAGCAGAGAGTGATGACTCCAACTTCCATGCCACATCACAAACGAGCAGGTGTGTACCGTCCAATGTCTCTTCTACTTTTCTTATAGTTGAAATACAAACTTGATAAATAGGACCTTGGCTGTTCTTTGACTATGAAGTGGAGGCAATGTGTTGAGGGCCTCAGCTTAATAAGATAGAAGGATCCTGGATAACAAATATCATGGAACCACTGTCATTTCAGGACTGAGCTATTAGTTGAAAGAACAATTAAACTTTCACATTTATTAGCTACTGCTCTTTGGCCTTTATAACAGCAGCTTATCCAACATACTAATAACTACAACTGGATTTCACTTGGACTTTATAATAACATTTTGAAAAATGTTCATCTTTGCCTGTGTGCTCTGCTGCTATAAATGTGGATTTAGGAAGAAAAAAATCATATACTGATATACTGATGGGAAAAAAGATGAAAAAAGTGGAGGGCTCACTTTCTTTCTACATTTCTCTCTCAGCCCTCTCTCAGTCCCTCATCTCTTATATACCATCTCTGAATGTATAAGAGCTGGGAGACTTTTTGCCATCATTTCCCTAATGCAGAGCAGGAATCTTCAGTGGAGACAAAATTAACTTCCCTAAAAATTATGTTCTGAAGATGTAATCAAAAATGGACATTATAAAATAAAACCAAATGGTTTAAAGAAATCAGTGGATTTATTAAACTGTTATACAGGTGCTTTTGTTTTAAGAGATTGCCTATTCAAAACTGTATTTATATATTTTTTCTAGAGACCAAACCTTATTCTTTTCTGTAAGCATTCCTTAATGCTCCTTCCAATAAAATTTGCAAATGTTTCCCAATTTCAGTTGCAGGACCTGGCCTTAGCCTCTTTGATCTATCTGTTGCTTTAATAAATACTGCATAGTATTCGCCTATCAAGTATCTCATAGCCATTCTTCTGGGAAAACAACAACAACAAAAAAAAAAAAACAACAAAAAACATCTTTTTAGTATCAAATTTAATTGTATTTTTTACAAACTCTCCAGATCCCCACAGCACTACGAGTCTCAAGCAGGCTAGTCAGAGTAGTGCATCACATGTAGCCACAGTGATCTAATCAACGTTGGGTGTGTGGTGCAAGAAAGGAAAATCAGAGAATCAAGTTATTATTACCATACAAAGTTGGTCCCAATATAAAAAGTTAAAGATATTGGTGGTCCTCATAATGATGTAGTTTTTTACTTCAAATAAATAGTCCTAAGTTTTTATGCATCAAATTTTATATAATATGATTTATAAAGGAAAAAAACTAGTAACAATACAGGAAATACAAATGTAATATGTGACTTTAATTAGCCCCTCTCAGGAAATGAAGATAAAATAGATAAAAAATGAGTAATCCAGTTCATCAGTTGTAACAAATGCACCACCCTGATGGAGGATGGCAATAATGGAGGAGACTTATGTATGTGTGGGACAAAGGGTATGTGATAAATCTCTGTACTTTATCTTCAGTTTTGCTGTGAACCTAAAAGTGCCCTAAGAAAAATAATGTTTTAATTTAAAAAAATACAGGCACCTACTCCCACTTACTCCCTCTCCACCTACCTCAAGGGTTCTATATACAGATATCCTCACGTAGTTTCATTTCTCAAGATGTTACCCAAAGACTTGGAGCTGCACAGGGCAAATGGGTAAGAGAAGAAAAAAGAAGCTGAGGATGCTGAACTTGTAGCATGAGGAGTTAAATTTTATTTTATTTTGTTTTTCTACCAAGTTATATTTTTAAGTGTCTCAAAAGTAAAATAACTCAATCTCTTGTGAACTGCAGTCTGTTTTTGTTGTTGTTCCATGAAATAAATGAGGTACTGCTTACAAAAAAATAAAACAAAATGAATGAGCCTACTGAAGTCCAGAATATCATAATTAAGGTGGTGAATCTACACATATGTATCAAATGTATTAAATCTCTGAGGAGATTATAGCCATGGATGAGTTACAAAATGATAATTAGACTTCAAATAAGAAAAAGTCAACAATTTATAAAAAGTAGAAATATAAACTCTTCTTGGAATAAATGTCGTATCTTCTCCAAGTAAAACTAGAAATGAATAAAAATAAGTACTTCAAACTAAGAAAACTTACTACAGGAATCAAAAAAAAAAAAACAACCTAAGAAATATTTGTGTTTACTTCCATTTTCATAAACATGGAATACTAGATGGCTGGACAGAGGTTCTTAATATTTTTAAAAAGCTCAATATCATACAAAAACACCTCTTTATATAACCATGTAGTAGCAAAAAACATAAAGAATACTCAGACAAAAATTACATGAAGACTGGAACTCATAGAAGTAGAACATGAAAGTCAATTTTTTCCTTGAGGGAATTTTCCAAGCTTAGTAAACATAAGCATACGTTTTTTTAGCTACCTAAGACTTATAGAACAGATATAGACCAACAGAGATCAAGAGATAGCATCTCAAGTATCCATGCCCTCAGTTTAAGGTAAACTCAAAATAGAAACAGTGTCACCACCTCCAACCTAAAAATAAAATGCAATGAGGGAATTTGTAACAAACAATGAGACTTCACAAGGCATCTGTCTCAATTTCACTGTGACTAAACTGTCAGAAAACTCTAAATCCCAGAATGTTGCCCAAAGAATGTCTCAGAATAGTATTTCTTGTAGCGTGTCTTATAGAAATAAATAAAAGTCCTTCCTGTAGTAGCCCAACTTCATCCCACATCTTGTATATTTCTGCATTAAAATTTTCTCGGAAATAAACTATACACATAAAATAAATAAATAATCACTAACTCCACACACACTAATAAGGTAAAAAGAATTGAAATCAACAGAAAAAAGAGATGACAAAAGCAGAACCACAAAAACTCACAATATTGGAACAATCAGTAGGAGATTATCACTAGTACAATAAATCAACAAATAAAAGACAAATCTAAAATATTAGTACATAGCAAAAATTTTTGAGAAAAAAAGAAAGAAGTCTAGAAATGAAAATATAATTAGTAAAATTAAAAACTCAAATCAAGATAATTTTGAACTTAAGAAGCTAGAAACAAAAGAGTGCATTCTTCAAGACACATTTTGAATAAATTTAGAACCAGACGAAACAGTTCTATATTATCAGGAGTCAGGATAGTGGTTGCCCTTGGAAGGGACTCATCCAATACACACAAGGGGAAGCAAGAGGGGGAGTTCTGGGATGCTTATTCTAATCCAAGATACAGGGTGTGTTGTCTGTAAAATTCACTGAGTTCTATGCTTAAGACTTTTGTATCTGTCTGTGTTTAGATTATACACAAGTAAATAATTCTTATATATATATAATGTACCGATAAATGTATAATAATTTGCCAAACATATAATCAGTCTAAACATTACTTCATATTCAATCTGGTTTTATTTTATTCTTACTCATTATCTTTCAAAAAGTTATCTTTGAAGAGATAATGATTGAAAAATTTCCAGAATTGATAAGAGACACCAGGCTACATATTCCAGAAGCATAACTAATCACAAGAAGGATAATGTAGAATAAATCTATACCCGGAAAACAACTTAAAGAAAAAACCCAAGAAATGAAAAGTGCAAAATAAAAAGGCTTTAAATAATATAATCAGTAATTAAAATAACTTTAATAATTATTAAATTTAGTAAATTAATTAAATCCTGAAATAATTTGAGATTAGACAAAGGAACAGAGCCGAGGTACATGCTATTTTCAAGAGAAAAAAAAATCAAGCATAAAGATACAGGAAGGTTAAAGTAGAAAGAATAAAATTATGTAAAGTAATGCTAAAAACAACAAAAGTTTTTTTGGTAATATTAATACCAGACAGCAAGCAAAGAAGAAACATCATGTTTAAAGCAAAAAAGAATTACCAGCAATAATTAGGATTAATTCATAATTACAAAATTTCAATTCATTATGAAAGAAAAACAAATTTAGTTTACATACAACTGAAACATGGCTTCAAAATTTATAGAAGTTAAAATAATAAAGAAATATATGAAAATAGTGGAAGATTTTAAAACACTTCTTTAAGGAATTGACAGAAATAATGGTCAAATATTTCCTTATAGAAATTCAATTGAAAAAGTCTAAAAGGTTGAGCAGTAGATATATAATATTCTAATAGCTATATAATATTTTATAGAGCACTGAATCCAACAACTAGAAAGCATACTCTCCTTTTAAACATAATTTAAATATTCACTTTCTATAAAGCATACCATGACAAATGTTAAGGGTTTGTGTCATTAAAGTCAACATTATATAGAAAGTGAGTAAGTTAGAAAGTAAAAATAAAATGATAACCAGAAAAAATATGTTAAGACGTTAAGAAAAAATTCAAATACTCATGAATCAAAGTCACAATTCTACAGGAAACTGAAAACATTTACAAATTAAAATGAATAAAAATATTTAAAAATGTATTAGCTGAATCTATAATATTATTTAGAGGGAAATTTGTGACAAGTCAAGTGTCAACAAATCCAGCCTTCTGCTCTTTTTATGCAACTATTGAGATAAGAATTTTTTTGATACACTTCTAAAGGGTCATGAAAAAAATACAAAGATTCTAGTATTTTCAACAGAATCCATATGTGGCCCACATAACTTCAAATGTTCACTATCTACTCATATGTAAGAAAGTTTTCATTGACTCCTGGCTTAAATGCTTATATAGAAAAGAAAATAATGAGCTTAGCAGTCTATACTTCCTAAGAAATTGATAAAAGACCTGTAAAGCAAACCCAAAGAAATAGAGGAAAACAGTCAAGATAAGAGTAGAAAGTAATATAATAGAAGTCAAACCTAGGGCTGCTATCAACAAAAGCCAAAGCTGTTTCCTTGAAAAGTCTAGTAAAAGTGGCAAGCTTCTGGTGAGACAGATCAAGGGAAAAAAAAAGTGTAGGCACACATAAACAATGCTAGAAATAAAACAAGAGATATAACTCAGATTCTTCAGGCCTTAAAAAGTTACTAAGAGGATTCAATGTGCAAAAGGGGTATAACCAGATGCTTCATAGTGCTAAAAGTTAATAAGAATATACTAGGGAAAAATTATTCTACTAGCTTAAGACACTCATAATACTGGATGTAAAAATTCTAAATAAAATTTGAGCAAATAAAATCCAGCCATGTGAGCAAAAAATGATACATCATCTTGGTTAAGTTTATTCTGGGAATGCAGATTGGTTGGATAAACATTAGAAAAATCACTGAATACAATTCAGTACAACAAATAAAAGAACAAACACATAATTATATCAACACATGCTAAAACACTCAGTAGAATTCTCTCTCTCCATATACGTATATAGTCATTATTTTAAAAAGTAGTTTTATTAAAGTAAAATTAGAAGAGGACTTTCTTATCTTGAAAAGAAAATTGTTAAAGCTATGAACAACAACAAAATTAAATGAGATATTATAAACTGATACTAATTCTATTTAACTTTAGAAATAAGCCAAACCAGACTACCATCACTAATCAGAAAATCTTTTCAACACTGTCTTGGTGTACCTAGCCAGTAAAATAAGAATAGAAATAAAAGTGAAAGGGAGAAGCACTGGAAAGAATATAAGCAAAATTGTCATTATTCTCAACATGATAGTTAACATTGAAATTCCAGAGTATTTTTACATATAATTATTAGAAATAGAGTAAAAATCAGTAACATCTCTATGTATAAACAGGAAAAATTAGATACATAAAACACTGTATAGCGTATTATTAGGATAAGCAATATTAGCTTTGGTAACAATTAACCTCCCAAATCTCACTGGCTTAACACAATAATGATTTATTAAAAGATAATAATTTATCAGGTATTCCATGGATAGTCATGCAATTTGTATTCATAGATCCTGCCTCTGTTTTCAACATGCATCATTATCTTCTAGGACTTCCTCAGAATTCTCTGCTCAATCTCTACATCCTTTCAGGCAATGAACAAATAGAAAGAGCAACAATTACTGTGATTGTTTATGAACAAGCTTGGCAGTAACATAACACTTCAAGAGAGTCTTATAGCTGTCCTCTTCCTATATGCCCAGAAAGATTAAAGGAATTCCTGGTTATCTAGTAGATTCCCTACAATAATTGTAGTGATGATGAACCAATATTTATTTCCTTTATTTCATATAATAGAACTCACCAACTTGTTTCTTAAGAAAAAACCTTCAAGTGCTACTGAAGTCAATGCATTTATTTCAGTGTTCAGGATCTCCAGGTGATGTAGCTGTTTCTTTTTTTAAGTATAGACAGTGTCCCAGAAATCTATCAAATAAAACAAATTACCAGTCTTCATCTTCACTGTTACCCAGCCCCACTGTTATAGTGATAAAATAGAGATAATCACAATAAATCCTCTTTTGTGGCAGGGTGAATAATGGACCCCCAAAGCTGCCCATGTTTAAATTTCTGAAAACTGTGAATATGTTACCACACAAGGTAAAAGAGGCTTTTTATTTGATGCTGTTCTTAAGTTAGGGATTTTAGATGAATGGGCTCAATGTAACCTCAAGAGTACTTATAAGAAGAATGCAAGAGGCAGAAAAAGAGGGAAGGTGATGTGATGATGGAAGTCAAGAGGAAAAGGAAGATACTATGCTGCTGGCTTTGAAGACAGAAGGAAACACAAGCCAAGAAATGTAGGCAGCCTATAGAAATTGAAAAGGCAAGAAAACATATTGTCCCCTAGAGCCTCCAGAAGGAATGCAACACTGTAAAACTATTTTAGACTTCTGACCTACAGAAGTGTAAGACAATTAAATTTGTGTTGTTTTGAGCCACAAAATTTGTGGTAATCTGTTACAGTAGCAAGGAGGTTTTGGTACCTAGAATTGTCATGCTCCTATAATAATAACCTAAAAATAAAGTGGCTTTGGAATTGGGTATTAAGTAAGGCTAGAAAAAATTAAAGAAAATAGCTTGAACAGACTGTTGGTAGAAATAAAGATATTAAATTTTCTGTAGGTGACGGTTCAGAAAGAAGTGAGGAATACGGTAGAGAAATTTTACATTGTCTTTAGGAGAAACTAAATCATCAAAAATGGAATGTTTCTGGAAATATAGGCATTAAATTCCTGCTGATGAGAATGAGAACAAAGGGAGGTGAATGATGGAGAAAACGTTTATCATCTTAGAGAATGTCTGTCATCATAAATAATGTCAGAAATATGTACATTAAAAGTGCTACTGCTGATGGCTCAGAAGGAAATAAGGAACAAATTATCAGAAACTGGAGGAAAGGGAATATTGTGGACAAAAAACTTAGCTGAATTGTGTCCTTAGTTACTTGGAAATCAGAAATTGTAAACTAATGAACTTGGATTTTTAGTTTAGGAGCTTTCCAAGTGAAGTGTGGAAAGTCCACCCTGATTCCTTCTTGCTGCTTATAGTAAAATGAAAGGAGTGGAGATAAATTGAAGGAAGAACTGAAGTAAAAAAGAAACCGGGACTCAATGATTAAGGATATTTTCAGCCTTTCCAGATTGCAAAAGACACTAAAATGAGTAAAGTCACTATCAAAACACCATGATCCAGAGACAAAGCCAAATATGTGACAGGATGATATTTTTCTAATGTCTCACAGGGAAATATATGTCACAGCATTCTGTCACAGAGAAGGATCTCTGAAGAGATTAGTCACGTGACTCATGGATCCCCTCAGTCATCTCAGTAGAAACCAAAAATAGAACAGATTATATCGGAAAGACCTGGTGAAGAGCCTCTCATCAGAGTGAATCTCTATGATTTACAAGGGAGGCATATGACGTTTGAAGGAATTTTTTAAAAATTATTTGATTTATTTAAACTAAAAACAAAAACAGTACAGTTCACTCATTTATCCCACCACCCTCTATCCGTCCATCTGGCAGACACTAATCTCTTTTCTGTATCTATGAACTTAGTATGTGTGTGTATAAAATATTTGGATTCAACATATAAGAGAGATTATAAGGTATTTATCTTTCTCTGTCTGACTTGTTTCAGTTAGCATAATTCCCTTGAATTCCATCCATATTGTTGCAAAAGGCAATCTCATTCTTTTTTTATGGCTGAATAAATTGCTATTTTATATATATATATACGTATATATCGCAATTTCTTTATCCATTCATCTATTCATGGACATTTAGCTTGTTTCCATATCTTGGCCATTGTAACTAGCAATGAACATGGGGGAGTGCATAGGTTTTTCTTTGAATTAGTGTCTTAATGTTCTCCAGATAAATGCCAAGAAGTGGGATTGCTGGATCATATGGTAGTTTAATTTTTAATCTTATTTTAAGTTTTTTTGAAGGGTAGGAAAGATAATAGGTATGAATGTATGTATGCATTTATGTGTGTATGTATTTATGTTTTAATGGAAATGCTGGGTATTGAACCCGGGACCTCATGCATGCTGAGCAACATCTCTACCACTGAGCTATACTGTCCTCCTCCATATTTAATTTTTTGAGAAAACTTCATGCTATTTTCCATAGTGGCTGTACCAATATTCATTCCCAATAAGGATGTACAAATATTCTCTTTTCTCCACATCCTCACCATCAGTTGCTATTTCTAGTCTTGTTGATAATAGACATTATAATGTATGAAATGATAGCTCATTGTGGTATTGATTTGCATGTTTCTGATGATGAATGATGAAGATCATCTTTTCATGTACCTGTTAGCTATTTTTAAGTCTTTGAGAATATGTCTATTTAAATCTTCTGCTCATTTTTAAATTAGATTGTTATGATGGGTTCTTTCTTTTTCTTTTGTTATTGAATTGTGCAAGTTTTTATGTATTTTGTTATTTTTTACCATTTATCCTATTCAGTATGTTGCTTTTTCATTTTCCTGATGGTTTCCATTGCTGTGAAGATTTTTTTTTTTATTTTGATGTAGTTCCTTTATTTTTTTTCTTTTGTTGCTTTTGGTTTGGTGTCTGATTAAAAAGTATTGCCAAGACCTATATCAAGGAGCTTATTGCCTATTTTCTTCTAGGAGTTTTATTATTTCAGGTCTTACAATCAAGTCTTTAATTCATTTTGAGTTAATTTTTCTATATGATGCAAGATAATGGTCCAGTTTTATTCTTTTGCATGTGACGGTTTAATTTTCCCAACATCATTTATTGAACAGACTATCCTTTCCCCATTGCATATTCTTGGTTCCTTGTCATAAATTAATTGGCTATATATGTATGGGTTTATTTGTGGGCTCAAAAACCACAACTGACTTCTGAACAGCCATTGAGAAAAGAGACTGGAGTCTAGCAAAAAGGATCTGCTTCAACTGGAAACATTGAAACAGAAGCACAACAGGAAGGTAGGAGGGGTGCGCTATTGATATAGCTGGGCCCCATACCCTCTGGGTGGACAACCCACAAGCTGAAGAATGATTAAGTCATAGAGGTGCTCCCACAGGAGAGAGAGTTCTGACCCCCATGTCAGGGTCCCCAGACCAGGGTTCTGGAAGTGGGAGGAGGAGACTCCAGGGCATCTGGTTTTGAAGGCCAGTGGGGCTTAACTTCAGGAGCCCCACAGGACCGGGAGAGACAGAGACTCTAGAGGAGGTGTGCAAGGGATCTTGAGTGCACCAGGTCCAGGGGCAGAGACAGTGATTGCATAGGAACCTGGGTCATACCAGCCATGCTGGTTTTGGAAGTTCTCCTGGGGAGTTAGGGGACTGCTGAACCTCACCAAGGGGACATAGAAGCTGGTAAGGGACATTCTAAGAGTGTTGATCTACATGAGCCTCCCTGGAGGCTGACACCTTGATTGGATTAATAACACTAAGACCCAGCCCCACCCAACAGCCTGTAGGCTTAAGGGCTGGAAACCCTCAGGCCAAAAAACATACTGGGTGGAAACACAGCCTCACTCATCAGCACACTTTCTGAGCCACAAAAGCCTCTAGGCAGGGCCCTACCCACCAGAGGTCTGGGCCAAGCTTCACCCAGCAGTGAGCAGACATCAACCCCTCCTGCCAGGAAACCTACATAAGCCTCTAGCCCAACCTCATACACCAGGGGGGCAGATACCAGAAACAAGAAAATAATAGCCCCAAGGCTGTGGAAAGAATCCACAAACACAGACCAGACTCTACACTGGGACCAGCTCAACCCTGCCCTTTGGGTGATAAGAGAGGAGTGTTCTGTTGGAACTCACAGGACATCTCCCACAGAAGGCCACTTATCCAAGGTTGAGAATCATAACTAGCCCATCTAAAAACACAAAGAGAAAGACAGAACAAATGAGGCAGCAGAGGAATATCCACCAGGACAAGATACAAGATAAAATCTCACAAGAAGAAATAAGTGATGAGGAAATAGGCAATTTATCTGATAAAGGGTTTAAAATGATGATAGTGAAGATATTCAGAGAACTCAAGGGAAGTATAGATGCACAGAAGTTTTTAGCAAAGAGCTGGAAAATATAAAGAATACCCAGAGTTGAAGAATAAAATTATTGAAATGAATAACACATTAGAGGAACCAAGAATAGGCTAAATTAGGCAGAAGAATGAATTAGTGAGCAAGAAGACAGAATAGTGGCAATCACCACTGCAGAACAGAAAAAAGAAAAAGAATGAAAATAAATGAAGATAATTTAAGAGAACTCTGGGACAACATGAAGCACACCAATATTTGCATTATAGGGGTCCCAGAAAATGAAGAAAGGACCTGAGAAAATTTTTGGAGAGATACTAACTGAAAACTTCTCTAACTTGGGAAAGGAAATACTCACCCAAGTCCAGGAAGCTCAGAGAGTCCCATACAAGATCAGCCCAAAGAGGAATACACCAGGCACATACTAATCAAATTCACAAAAATTAAGGATAAAGAGAGAATATTAAAATCAGCAAGACAAAAGCAACAAATAACATATAAGGGAACTCCCATAAGGTCAACAGCTGATTTTTCAGCAGAAATCTTTCAGACTAGAAGGCAGTGGCATGATTTATTTAAAGTGCTGAAAGGGAAAAACCTACAGCCAAGAATACTTTATCCAGCAAGGCTATCATTTGGACTTGATGAAGAAATCAAAAGTTTCACAGAAAACAAAAGCTAAAAGAATTCAGCACCTCCAAACCAGCTTTACAAGAAATATTAAAGGAAATTCTCTAGTCATCAAAGCACAAGAAAAGAGAACAAAAAGAAGAAAGATAGAGAAAAAAAAAAACTCTACAAAAACAAACTCAAGACATTTAACAAAATGGCAGTAATAACACACCTATCAATAATTACCTTAAATGTAAATGGATTAAACACTCCAACCAAAAGACATAGACTGGCTGAATGGATACAAAAACAAGACCCATATATATGTTGTCTACAAGAGACCCACTTCAGAGCTAGAGAAACATGCAGATTGAAAGTAAGGGGCTGGAGAAAGATATTCCGTGCAAACGGAAACCAGAAGAAAGCTGGAGTAGCAATATTTATATCAGACAAAATAGATCTTTTAAAAAAGACTGTTACAATAGAGAAAGAAGGGTGCTACATAATGCTTAAGTGATCAATCCAAGAAGAGGATATAACAATTGTAAATATATATGCACCCAAGATAGGAGCACCACATTATGTATGGCAACTTTAAAGAGACATAAAAGGAGAAATTGAAAATAACACAATAATAGTGAGGGAACTTAACACCCCACTTACACCAATGGACAGGTCATCCAGACAGAAAATCAATAAGGAAATACAGGCACTAAATAACGCATTAGGCCAGATGGAACTAATTGATATCTATAGACCATTCCACCCCAAAACAATAAAATACACATTCTTCTCAGGTGCATATGGAACATTCACCAGAATCGACCACATGCTGGCCCACAAAGCTAGCCTCAGCAAATTTAAGAAAATTGAAATTGTACCAAGCATCCTTTCAGACCACAAGGCTATTAGGTTAGTAATCAACTACAAGAAAAAAACTGCAAACACGTGGAGGCTAAACAATATACTACTATACAACCAGTGGATCATGGAAGAAATCAAAAAGAAAATCAAGAAATATTTTGAGACAAATGAAAATGAAAACATAATAATCCAAAACCTCTGGGACACAGCAAAAGCAGTTCTCAGAGGGAAGTTTATAGCAACACATGAATACCTCAGGAAGCAAGAAAAATCTCAAGTAAACAATCTAAACTTATACCTTAAGCAGGTGGAGAAAGAAGAACAAACACACCCCAAAGTTAGCAGAAGAAAATAAATCATAAAGATTAGAGCAGAAATAAAGACAAAAAAAAAAAAAGAGAGAGAAAAAAGAAAAAGAAAAAGAAAAAGAAAACATCAACGAAACTTAAAGCTGGTTCTTTGAAAAGATAAACAAAATTGATAAGCCTTTAGTCAGACTCATCAAGAAAAAAAAGGGAGAGGGCCCAAATTGAAATCAGAAATGAAAAAGGAGAAGTTACAACTGACACCACAGAAATACAAGGAATCATAAGAGAATACTATAAGCAACTATACGCCAACAAAAATGACAATGCAGAAAAAATGAACAATTTCTTAGAAAGGTGCAATCTGCCAAGAACAAACCAGGAAGAAATAGACAATATGAACAGACCAATTACCAGTATTGAATCACTAATGGAAAACCTCCCAACAAATAAAAGTCCAGGATAAGATGACTTCACAGGTGAATTCTACCAAACATTTAGAGAAGAGTTAACACCTATCCTTCTGAAACTATTTCAAAAGAATTGCCAAGGAACACTTCCAAACTCATTCTATGAGGCCATAATCACCCAGATACCAAAACCAGACAAGGATATCACAAAAGAAGAAAATTATAGGCCAATATCACTTATGAATATAGATGCAAAAATCCTCAGCAAAATACTAGCAAATCAACTTCAACAATGTATTAAAAGGGTCATACACCATGATCAAGCTGAATTTATCCCAGGGATGAAGGGATTTTTCAATATACGTATATCAATCAAAGTGATACACCACATTAACAAATTGAAGAATAAAAAACATATGATACTCTCAATAGATGCAGAAAAATATTTTGATAAAATTCAACACCAATTTATGGTCAAAACTCTCCAGAAAGTGGACATAGACAGAACATACCTCAACATAATAAAGGCCACATATGACAAACCTACAGCTAACATCATACTTAATGGAGAAAAGCTGAAAGCATTCCCTCTAAGATCAGGAACAAGACAAGGATGCCCACTTTCACCACTTTTATTCAACATAGTTTTGAAAGTCTTAGCCATTGCAATCAGAGAAGAAAAAGAAATAAAAGGAATCTAAATTGGAAATGAAGAAGTAAAGCTGTCACTGTTTCAGATGACATGATACTATACATAGAAAATCCTAAAGAAGCAATCAGAAAACTATTAGAACTCATCAATGAATATGGTAAAATTGCAGGATACAAAATTAATATACAGAAATCAGTTGCTTTTCTCTTTCTGTCTTTAGAATTCTTTCTTTATCTTTAACTTTGGCCATCTTAATTATAATGTCTTGGTGTAGGTCTGTTTGGGTTCTTCTTATTTGTGACCCTCTGTGCCTCCTGTACTTGGATATCTGTTTCCTTCTTTAGATTTGGAAAGTTTTCATCATAATTTATTCAAATACCTTTTCAATCCTCTTTTCTCTTACTTCTCCTTCTGGAACTCTTATTATGCATAGTTTGTCATGATTTATATTATTCCATGCATCCCTTATATTTCTTTCATTGTTTTTTACTTGTTTTTCTGTCTGCTGTTCTGATTGGGTGATTTCTGTTATCCTGTCTTCTAAGTCACTTATTCATTCCTCTGCATTATCTAGTCTTTTTGACTGCCTTTTTTCTTGGCTCTTATTTTAGCCATTGAATTTTCTGTTTTTAATTGGCTCCTCCTTATAGTTTCTGTTTCCTTGTCATAGTATTCTCTGTCTCTATTCATAGTCTTTCTTACTCCTTTCCGTGCTTTTATCATCTCCTTTTTGAAGTTATGATCTAGTAGCCTGTTGAGGTCTATCTCATTGTTTGTTCTTTCAGGGGACTTCTCTTGTTCTTTTAATTGGGAGTGGTTCCTCTTCTTCTTCATTTTACTATATTTCTCTGGCTGTATGGATTTAGGAGTACCAGTTATCTACTGTGGTCTTGAAGGGCTATTTTTGTTTGTTTTTATTTAATGTGGAGCATTTCTGTGTAGACAGTGTGCATCTAAGTGTTTTGTTGTGAGGGCTGTTCTTAGTATGGATAGTTGCCACATCTTTCTTCTGTGTGTGTTGGCTATTATCCCTTTGATTGGGGGTGTGGTTGGTGTTGTGTTGATCAGAGCCTGTCCTGATTTTTGTTGGGGCCTCCTTTTTTGTTCTGTTGCTGTCACAACCTTGACAATGGCCGAGTCTGCTGCCCTGTTTCTGGAATAGAGGCTTCTAGACCTATTTTTGATCTGTGGTTTCTGGTAGGCAGGGTTAGAGTGCTTCAGCTGGGAAGAAGAGTCACTGAGTGTACCTCCACAGATGTCCAGTGCGAAGCGCCCTCTCAGGTGCTTTCTGTCACTTGTTGTGTGGGCTTACAAAGTACTCTTTGCTGATGCTGCCTTCGTCCTCACCTTAGCTCTGGAAATGTCAGCCACCCACCCTGGTGTCCCCCAGGTTCTGGACCTCAGAACCACCAGCACAGATCCACCAATGTCAGGAACTAGGGCCCACTGTAGTAAGTGTAAAGTCACACCCCTGATCCTGTGCCACAGGATCAGCACAGACCTCAGCCCTGCCTCCACACACATTAATTTATGCTGGTCTGTTGTGAATACCTTTACTCACCCCTACAGTGTGCCAGAACTCTGCTCACTGTCTGTTCATCCTAGAGACACAGATCCACAAAGGCTTCAACAGAGAAATCCACCCTCTCTGCCTTGGGTTGTAAACAAATCTCAGTCCCACCTGTGAAGTTGCAGGTCCCCTGGGTATGAATTCAACTTTCAGCCCCACCTCTGCACAGCAGCAATGGCTATGACTGAGCCTCACCACTCTTATTGGAGAACACACCAACAGTGGAGCCAAGCAGAGATGGGGCTATGGTGTGCCTGCATTGTGCCCCTCCCCACAACACACACCAGTAACAGTGGTCTTTTATGGACATCCCAGGTTGTTTTGTCTCACACACCCCCAGCCAAAGCTCACACTGCCTTTCAGTTCCCTGAGGCTACCTCTGTGCAGTGGGCCCCAGCCCTCTCCCAGGGCTCATCACCTATATCCAGTAGCCAGTCCCAGCTAATCCCTGCCAGCTCAAGTCTAGTGCTGGGAATTGCAGGGACCCTCCATGCCAGTTTCTCTTAATTCTGTCTGTCAGGTGGCTGCCACTTTTTCAACCTAGCCCCGGAAACTCTGCTCTGTCCCCTCTGACCTCCTGGCTGGAGAGGGTACATCCCAGCATGAGGGCATCTTTCTTCCTTTGCTGCTCCCTCACAGCAGGACCAGTCCTGCAACAATTTTCTTTTTCGTTCCTTCTTTACTCTTACTGGTTTTTGTGAGAATCCTCCTGTATTTCCAACTGAGAGACATTATGCCAGAGTTCAGTAAGTGTTCTATGCGATTCATTAGGTCTGTAGATGTAATTCTTGGTGTATTTGTGGAAGAGGAAGAGTTGTGAACCTCTCTATATGCCATCTTCTACAACAATTTAAATTTCTCTGAATGTCACAAGTTCCTGATCGTTTTATATGCCACTATAAGGTGCTGTTTATTAAACAGATATTTTAAAATAGCATAGCAATACCAAATTATAATTGAATATTATTTTTAAATGTATATGTCACAGTTTTCTTGGTCCAAATTTCTTCCTCTTTTTGTTATCTTCCATTTTTCTTGAGATGAAATTGACATGCAGTACTGCATAAGTTTAAGGTGCACAGAATAATGATTTGACTTAGATACATCATGAAATTATTTCTATGATAATTTTAGTGAGCACCTATCACCTCATATAGTTACACAATTAAAGAAATAGAGAAAAATCTGTTTTCCCTGTGATGAGAACTCATGATTTACTCTCAAAGCAACTTTCATATATAATATGCAGCAATGTTAATTATATTTACCATGTTGAGAATTCCATCCCTAGTCCTCATTTATCTTATAACTGGAACTTTATACCTTTTGACTGCCTATGTCCAATTCTCCCTCCCTCCACCTTAACCTCTGGTATCCACAAATCTGATCTCTTTTACTTGAGTTTGTTTATTTGGATTTTTTTGAAGTATAATGGTCCTACAATTCTATGTTAGTTCCTCTTACACAACTTAGTGATTCAATATTTCTATACATTTCAAAATGATTGACACTATAACTATAGTTTCCATCTGTCACCATATCAAATATATTACATAATTATTGACTATATTCCCTTCACTGTATATTTTATACCCAGGACTATTTTTTCACACCATGCACAAAAATAAATATAAAATGGATTAAATGCTTAAATGTAAGACCTGAAACCATAAGACTTCTAGAAGAAAATACAGGCAGTATGCTTTTTGGCATTGGTCTTAGTAATTAATTTGGATATGTCTCCTCAGATAAAGGAAATAAAAGCAAAAATAGACAAATGGAACTACATTAATCTGAAAAGATTTTACACAGTGAAGGAAACCATCAACAAAAAGAAACAACCGCTTACTGAGCGGGAGAAGATACTTGCAAATGATGTCTCTGATAAAGGGTCAATATCCAAAATATAAAAGAACTCATATAACTCAACATCAAAAAAAATACAATTTAAAAATGAGCAGAGAATATAAATAGACATTTTTTCCAAAGAAAACAAAGAGGGCCAACAGGAAAATGAAAAGATGCTCAACATCACTAATCATTATGGAAATGCAAATCAAAACCACAATGAGATATCACTTCTCACCTGCCAGAATGACTATCATCAGAAAGTCTACAAATAACAAATGTTGGTGAGAATATGTAGATAAGAGAACCCTCATGTACTGTTGATGGAAATGTAGATTGGTGAAGCCACTATCAAAAACAGTATAGAGATTCCTCAAAATATTAAAAATAGAACCACTCTATAATCCAGCAATTCCATTGTTGTGTATGAAGAAAATCAAACACTAATTCAAAAAGATATATGCCCTTCTATGTTGATTGCAGCACTATTTATAATAGCCAACATATGGAAGAGATCTGCATGCTCATCAATAGATGAATGGATAAAGAAGTTGTATATATCTACAATGGAATATTGCTCATCCATAAAGAAAGAATGAAATCTTTCACTTTGCAACACCATGGATGGACCTCAATAATATTATGCTATATGAAATAAGGCACATAGAGAAAGACAAATACAGAATGATTTCATTTATATGTGGAATCAAAAATGCAAAAAATGGACAAATATAAAACAGAAACAGAGTCATAGATGCAGAGAACAAATGGGTGGTTGTCAGATGGGAAGAGAATGGGGAGAGGAGAGAATTAGGTGAGTAAGATTAAGAAGTATAAACTTCCAGTTATAAAAGAGATTTTTTCCTTTTAAAATATATATTTTGATATATATTTATGTATATTATTAACTATTCTACATGTATTTTGCAAATAACACTTTTACATGACTTAAAATCCACTTGAAAGGAAAAAAAAATAGAAGAAATAGAAATGAGACCAAGAGGTTAACAAGGAGCACAAATTTTTATTAAATGGAGTTTTTCTCCAAAAATACCCCAAAATTTGTCATTAAGATTCTTGATAACCAAATGGACAGCAATACATCATCCTTTTACATAATTACTTTTCCCAGAATTAACGTATAACTAAAAAACTTTTTTTCATGAGACAAGTTTTATAGTTGAAATTTTATATACTGAGGATACTAAATATTATGTTGAGTAAAATTTTTTATGTTAACAGTAAATTCAGAAACAGATTTCATGTTGCAGTGTTGACAACTATTACCAATGAAACCTGATATCATTGTTACTTTAACATAGTTTCCAGATATAGAGAAAGCAGCATCAAGATTGAGAGCTGTGGGTTTTAATGACCCTTGTCCAATAAAAATGAGACTATGCCTGCAAAGAAAATCTATAACCAATAAAGAAACTATGGAATTACTGATTTTTCATTTTCTATTAACTCAGGAAATATGGCATAGTGGGTAAAAGTGAGGTTTGACTTTGAAAGAACTGGATTTGTTTGTGTTGTACTGTTTATACTTTACCTTGTATTTTTTAAACTCTTGGAAACTTTAATTTCTGTATCTTTAAAATATCTGTTTATTTACCTACTTGTATCTATCTATATTCACATCTATATTTATAATCATTTATAGTTCATACCTTTAGGATTGAAAATAGATTACCAATTTATCTGTCATTTTGTATGTTTGGTTCCAGAGCTAAGTGTTCTTCAAAAAATAAAGTTTTATTATCTTCTTGTCAATTAAAATTTACTCATTGTGCACAAGCATTTTTTAATATCTCACATAATACTCTTCACAGTGTTATGCACAGGACTATCATGGAAAAATTAATTTTCAAAAATAAAAACCCACAAATTTAAAAAGTCATTTTTAATAATTTACAATTTCTGTCCTTTTCTTTTTAATTGTTGACCACTTAGTTAAGTTGGCTTTTATCACCCATATTACCTTAAATATATTATATTATTTTGTTTTAAGTATATATTGTACAAGTCTTACATTATCTTTATATAGAAGCCTTATCCTCAGTTACTAGTTTTGCTTAACCCATTTCTTAAGGTGGTACCAAATACTATTTAATCTAACAAGTGAGTATTCTTCATTATAACTTGACAAGTCAGGCCTGATCAACATGTCCTTTCTATGTTACCTAATTATTTATAGTGCTATACAAAAATAAATTGAAAGCAAGGAGGATAAACACACACTGTTTTGGGTAGTTTGGAGGGTTGAGGGTGGAATGGGAGAAATAGACTGCTAACCATCAAAGAAGTTAAGAGAAATGAGTGACAGTATGAATATTCTGACTTTGGCCACAATGACATTTTGGTAAATGTCGGGATTATTCAAAAGATCAAAAAATGTAACAGATTATCAGGGCAGGTATTGAGCTAATTTTCTGACTTTCCTGGTCTTTCAACAGGCTGGATAAACACTTAGTGGAGACGGTCTTTCAACACAGGCTGGATAAATACTTTCCTAAGAAGGAAGTTCATAGTGATGCAGGCCTTCCTCAAAAAACAAGAACAATTTGAAATAAACAACCTAAGCTACCACCTAAAAGGATTAGAAAAATAAGAGCAAACAAAACTAAAAATCAGCAGTAGGAAAGAAATAATAAAGATCAGGGAGGAAATAAAGTAGAGATTAAAAATGGAAAAAAATCAATTAAACCAAGAGATGGTTATTTGAAAGTGTAAACAAAATTGGCAAAACTCTGCCAGGCTCACCAAGAAGAAAAGAGAGAGGGCACAAAAAACAAAATAATAAATAAAAATGGAGAAATTACACCCAACACCACAGAAATACAAAAAAAAAAAAAGAGAGAGAGAGAGAATACTATGAATAACTATATGCAAATAAATTGTACAACTTAGAAGAAATGGGCAAGTTTCTAGAAACATATAGTCCACCAAAACCGAATCAAGAACAAATAGATTATTTGAACAGACTAATCACTAGAAGTGAAATAGTATCAGAAAAAAAAAAAAACTTTCCTTCAAACAAAAGTCCAGGACCAGATGGCTTCACTGGAGGATTCTACAAAACATACAAAGAAGAACTCATTACAATCCTTCTTATAATCTTCTAAAAGATAGAAGAGGAGAGAATACCCTCAAACTCATTTTCTGAAGCCACCATCACTCTGATACCAGAGCCAGACAAAGACACTAACAAAAAAGAAAATTGTAGATCAATATCATTGATGAACAAAGATGCAAAAACCCTCAACAAAATATCAGCAAGCAGAATCCAACAATATATAAAAAAGATTATACACCATGATCAAGTTGGATTCATCCCAGAGACATTAGGGTGGTTCAGTATACACAAATCAATCAATGTGATATACCACACCAACAACAGAAAGGACAAAAATCACATGATCATATCAATAGATGCAGAAAAAGCATTTGATAAAATTCAACACATATTTATGATAAAAACTCTAACCAAAGTGGGTATAGAGGGAACATATCTCAACAAAATAAAATCTATTTATGACAAAGCACAGCCAGCATAATACTCAATGGTGAAAAGTTGAAAGCCTCCCCACTGAAATCTGGAATGAGAAAAGGAAGCCCAGTGTCACCATTTCTTTTATTATATTTTATTAGAAGTCCTAGCCATAGCAATTGAACAACAATAACAAAAAAGAAATAAAAGGGATCCAAGTTGGAAGAGAAGAGGTAAAATTGTCATCATATGTGTATGACGTGATACTATATAGAAAACCCTAAAGGCTCTACACAAAAACTGCTAGAGCTGATAGAAGAATTCAGCAAGGTAGCAGAATACAAGATTAACATATAGAAATCAGTGGCATTTCTTTAAACTAACAATGAAATATCAGAAAATGAAAGTAAAGAAAAAATCCTTTTTAAAATTGCATCCAAAAAAATAGAATACTTAGGAATAAATCTGACAAAGAGGTGAAAGACTTGTATGTGGAGAACTATAAAAATTAGAGATGACTTAAAGAAATGGAAAGATATCCCATGTTCTTGGATTGGAAGAATTAATATAGTTAATATAGTTAAAATGGCCATACTACACAAAGCAATCTACAGATTTAATGCAATCCCTATCAAATTACCCATGACATTTTTTCACAGAACTAGAACAAATAGCCCTAAAATTTATGTGGAATCACAAAAGACACAGAATTGCAAAAGTTATATTAAAAAAAAAAAAAAGAAGAAGAAGCTGGAGGAATAACCCTCTCAGACTTCAGACAATACTACAGAGCTATAGTAATCAGAACAGCATGGTACTGGTACAAAAATACACATATAGATCAAAGAAACAGAATAGAGAGCCCAAAAGTTACTCCACCAATTTTTGGTCAGTTAATCTTTGACAAAGGTGTCAAAAACATACAATATAGAAATTACAGTCTCTTCAGCAAATGTTGTTAGTTAAACTGGGCAGCTGAATGTAAATCAATGAAGTTAGAATACTCCTTCACACCATACACAAAAATAAACTCAAAATGGCTTAAAGACTCAAACATAAGACAAGACACTATAAACTATAAAAAGAAGAAAACATAGGCAAGACATTATCCAACATAAATGTCAGCAATGTTCCCTATGGCAGTCTAGCCAAGCATTAGAAATAAAAGCAAAAATAAACAAATGGGACCTAATTAAACGTATAAGCTTTTGTACAGCAAAAGAAACCATAAGCAAAACAAAAAGACAACCTATGTAATAGGAGAAAATATTTGCAAAAGATGAGACTGACAAGGGCTTAATTTTCAGAATATATAAACAGCTCATACAACTTAATAAGAAAGACACAAACAACCCAATCCAAAAATGGGCAGAAGACCTAAACAAGCAATTCTCCTAGGAAGACATACAAATGGCCAATAACCACATGAAAAAATGCTCAATATCACTAATTATTAGAGAATTGCAAATCAAAACTACAATAAGTTATGATCTCACACTAGTCAGAATGGCTATCATTCAAAAGTCCACAAATGATACATGCTGGAGGCTATGAAGAAAATGGAACCCTCCTGCACTGCTGGTGGGAATGTAGTTTGGTGCAGCCATGATGGAAAACAGTATGGAGATTCCTGAAAGGCTAAAAATAGACCTACCATATGATCCAGCCACCCCCCTCCTGGGCATATATCCAGAGGGAACCTTAATTCAGAAAGATACATGTACCCCAATGTCCATAGCAGCACTATTTACAATAGCCAAGACATGGAGACAACCTGAATGTCCATCAACAGATGACTGGATGAAGAAATGGTGGTATAATTATACAATGGAATACTACTCAGCCATAAAAAAGAATAAAATAATGCCATTTGCAGTGACATCAGTGGACCTGGAGAGTGTCATTCTAAGTGAAGTAAGCCAAAAGGGAAAGAAAATACCTTATGATATCACTTATATGAGGAATCTAAATAAAAAAAGACAACCTTATTTACAAATCAGAAACAAACTCACAGAAATAGAAAACAAACTTATGATTACCGGTGAGGGAATGAGGTGGGATGGGATAAATTGGGAGTTTGAGTTTTGCAGATACTAACTAATATATATAAAAAAATATATATACAATATGTATTTTATATAATAAATATAAAAGAGTTGTTCATATATGACTGAAGCATTGTGCTATACACCAGAAATTGACACAACATTGTAAACTGACTATACTTTAATAAAAATATTTTAAAAATTAAAAAAATTGTTTTAAGGTGTCATTTAAGGAAAAAGTTTGACAATATATCTGTTCATTCATATGAGTAAAATTAGAGGCCTATCCATAAAATCAAAAAAATTGTAGCTGCAAAATAAAGAGCGGTTAAAGCCACATAAACTGCTGATTTCTATATAAATTACTTGGCATCCAATTTTTCTTAAATATTTAATGTTTCTTGAGTGAGTTTCTGCTTATACATCTGTTTTTTAATTTATTTTATTTTATTTTTTTGCTTTTCTCCATAGAAAAAGTGGAGCAGATGGGGATAGTGAGACAATGTAAAGATAATTCTTCTTCCTGGATGTGCATTCACTAAATACTCTGGATCTTGGCAGCAGCAGTCATGTGCCACACACAGAATGACAGTCCTATAATTTCTCCATCTATAGATGACAGCTGTTTTATGTATTGACATATATTTTCCATTTTCTAAACCCACACATTGCAAACTTGAGGCATACGTGTGTTTACTTATGTACATTTCTTTGTATATATGTTCCTGAATCGAGATTTTCTCAATGAACACAATTAACATTCTGTCACAAATGTCTCCCATATGCAATATTTCATTATGTTAATATCCATATGCTTTTAACTATGAATTATTAAACACTTGATTTTTCTTTCCATTTAATTCTAAAATGGCTATTAATCTTTGACAGTCTTAACGTAAATAGTTAACAATAAATTACTGAGGCTGTGAAATAATCAACATTTTAAGGGTTTTGATTCATATTGAAATTTGATATGTGTATGTCTTTATGTATACATAAAAAAGTGAAAAAACTAACATTTATAAGAAACAAGCATATTTTAGAAGACTTTCTTTTAGACGATAAGACTAAAATTGGTTAGATGATCATATACAACATTTGTATCGATCTCTCCAACAATTTTATATGTATATAAGTAAATGAAAAAAAGCTTTAAAATCTTAAAGATTAAAATAGATCCCCAAAATAAAACACAAGCAATTGTTGAGGTAAACTGCATATGCTACATAGGGGATTTTGTTTCTACAGTGGAATTAAATTTCCTTGGAATCTCTTCAAGTGACTTTAGATGCTACAATCCAGACTTTTAAAAAGGGAATTTTTACTTGTATATTCAAAAGTATTGAAAAATGAAATAATAATAAAAATGGTGACTGTGTTGCCACAGTTAAAATAATATATTTATTTGGGTACAACTAGAAGAAATTGGGAGAATCCCTGTCCTGTTCATTCCACATTATCTAAGTGAAAAAATATATATGTATGGCAATTTTAAATATCTATTTTTAAAAGATTTATTCCAAAGATTGATTAAAAAGTGTCCATCAAGGGACAGATACTTCAAATTTTCAGAATACCTTCATACTCTAACCTAGATTTCAAACTCACCAAAAAAATTATATTAATATTTTACAGAGGGGGAGGGTATAGCTCAAGTGGTAGAGCATATGCTTAACATGCGTGAGGTCCTAGGTTCAATCCTCAGTACCTCCTCTAAAAATCAATTAATAAACCTAATTACCACCCCCCCAACAAATTTAATATTTTACAGGGACCTGCAAAGGGAAAACTGTTCTAGAAATGAAGAGTTCTCTAAGAGAGTAGGAGGGATTGTCCTGGTGTTCACAACGAAACACATTTCCTGACATCTAGTGAATCCTAAATTTCTGTTAGTAGAAATGCTCAGACTCCAAAAAATATCTTCTGCTATTATATATTGTCTGATAGAACTCAAGTCTTTGTACGTGCATGCTGTATAAAATAGGAATTTCAGAACAAAGACTTTCTTAGGAAATCTGCATCACAAAATTCTGGACCTCCAAAATTTAGAGTAGACTTCACACTTAAGGGCAAGCCTAAAATATATCTTACTCACACACACCCCCACACACTTTCCCTTAGAAGAAGGATAAGAAATAGATGTTAAATGTATTATCTAAGCAACTTTACAATAACATCAGGTTATATCTTAATTTAACTGAACAAATAATTTTGTCCTCAATACATATTATAAAGTACATGAAAATGAAAATTTAAGGGTTATTCTCTCTAAAATTCTTACCAGTACTCTCTTCTAGTTCTCATCAAGAGGAAATAACTTGGCAACTACCTACAGTTGGCTACAGCTTTCTGACAAAACATTGTTCTGGAATTTACCTGCATCTAACTGCAGTTATACACAAGACACATCTCCAAGGCCAAGTAATGGGAAGAAGAAATGCATGTTACCATCTGTGGTGTTTGGACTGGGGTCTGCACAGCATATGCTTTGTCTTTGTGAGGAGGAGACAACTCATTCTTCTACCCCTATAAATGACCTTGATTATCAAAGGGTCAAAGGAGAGACCCACCCTCAGGGATATAGGTTGTCCTCACTATTTGCAACCATTGTCTCGAAGACACTAACACTCTGACTATTTAGGAATCCCGTACCCCCCACATCCTTACAGTATTCTAATTATCCAGGCTTCACAGCCATTGATTTTTTTTATACCACAGGTGAATTCCTTTCAGAATTGTCAAATTGCATCAGGTTACAAATTCAACAAATAATTATTAGTCACCTATCATGTAGAGACACTTTATGTGAACACAAAGAATAGTAAATCATTGCATCTTCCCTAAAGGAACTCAATGGAGAGCTGAATGAAACACACAGTGCATAATTACCTAGAGAAATGCTCTGGATGTTATCAAACCCAACGGATAAGAAATGGATCTGGCCAACCCCGAACAAATGCCACTTAATGGCATCTAACACAAAGAAAGCATTTATTTTGATCTGTTTTTTGATAAAACATTGCTGAGGACAAGAGCATTTTGGCGTTTATTACTCCCTTGCATTCCTTGCTTTAGAAATACATCTATGTAAATGGTGTGCTGAGAAATATACTCTACTCCCTAGTCGCTCTCTGAACTAGTCATTTATGGTTCATTTGACCACTCTAGGGTTCAAGTTCTCTTACATGAAAATAAGAATGCAAATCACTTCACAGATATAAAGTCTGGCATCAATGCTACTTTAAAAAACTCTCATGATTCATTAAAACACTTCATAGTCTCTGTACCCCAAACCTCTATTAGATGCTTAAGTGCCACCAAAGCTTTATCAACAAGTACTCAGGCACCACTCACGGGAAACACTCTCACTGTGAAGGGCATGTGCTCACACAGTAAATGCCAAACGTACAGAGCTTTAAATAATTACAATGTGCACACTTAAATCAGATCCCCATTGTCGGATTTAGTGAAGTACCACCAATTTTGAATGTGTGCATAACATCTATGCACATATTTTCCCTGCAAAACTGCTAGAATTTCTAAACGGTGTTTAAGAAACCTTTATCCACCAAAATTTTTCACTGTGAAGTAACTGAATAGGAAGTAATAATAAAAATGCAAGGCATATAATAACCATGAATTTTAATGCTAAAAATGCTACGTATCATAGATATTGGCGGATATATATGTGGTTGTTTTAACTTGTATGTTTAATATTTGAACTAAGGTATAAGCTTAGCAAAAGACATCTACAGAAGTACAAAACTATTGCTAGAAGTCAATACAAAACTTAAAATGAAACTAATTGGACCCTGTGGAGTATGTAAGAAAAGATTGATTAAGCTTTGTCACAGCTTTTTAATGCCAGCTCAAGACCAGCTTGAACCTTTCATGAATTTAAAGCACGTGTATCGCTAATTCACCTATAAAGCTTTTCCAACTCCTAAACTAGATGATTTTACTTTTAAGCCTGTAATGAACTACAGTAGGAGAACTACTTAAACGATAAATCAATATGTTCCTCTAGTCATAAAAGTAGTTCTGATTCTCTTTCCAGATATCAGCGTCTACTCAGAAAGTATAGTATATTGCAATAGTTTTTCCCTTCTTTAGGGTCTGGAGAAGAGATTCAGTGAGCCTCATCCCTCTGGCATTAGAGGAAAGAGGGTCCATGTATTAATGATTTACACATCATAAGCTATTTATGCCTCAGACATGATGTTCATGTGTGTGGGGGGATTGAAATAGACTGGTGAATGAGAAATTAATATGTAAAGCTTTTTTAAAAAAATCTTGATTTTATGAATATATAGGAGACTGAACTGTCCAAAGTATATACATGTTTGGGCTATGAAGATCACATTTTCAAGGTTTGAGCTGTAGAATACTTTTAACAACCGTTCTAGTCCAATGTTAAAAAGTTATTACTAATAAATTGAGAAGAGCTGTTTGGGTCTGCAGTACAACTGGGTTTACATGAAGCTAATCACTGCATTGCTTATCTACTTTTTATAGATTTCTTGCTAACCTCTTTTTACATGAAAAACAAAAATGTAACCTTGTAACACTTGAAACGGAGTTGATACATTAATTGGTAAATTTAGAATTTTGAGAAAAATATCTGAACAATTGTTGCTTATTGTGTTCTCCTTTTCAATTTGAACCTTCCAGAAATAATGCTGTCGATAGCTATTTTGATCTTCAATGTTCAAATTTTTCAGAAGTTTTAGTAGTTAATGAGATTGCTGCTACAGAAGAAAAACTGATGAGATACAGAAGACAAAAGTTTTGCAAAATACTACATAGTCTAAGATAAATAAAATTTAAAAACTTTAAATAATTGTTTATGATTCTTCTAATGTAAGTTATTATGGAGTTTTTATTCATTTGGGGTCATTGATGCCTTATTACTCTGGTGCATTGTGACACCAACACAGACTTGAGTTTCTATTCTATGCTATGGACTATCAAACTTTTTCTCCCTCTACGCAGTTCATGAGCATTACGTTTTCACAGGCCTGTCTGTGACATTCTCCACTTAACATAAGTAATTCTCAACAAAGGAAGGCATGGATTGCTATAATAATGTAGCATCTTTCACATTTCCATTCCCAGCTCCATATTTGAAAATAAGGCTCAGTAAAACTGGCTCAATCATCTCTGCTTTAAATCTTTAATTCACAAAGTATGGCTCTGGAACCAGTATGGTGCACTAGACCAGCGCTTGTTAAAAATGTAAAATCTAGGCCCTTACTAAAATCTGCTTAATCATTAGGGTTAAGTGTCAGTCTTCTCTGATGACAGCAACTGTGACTAGTATTCCAGGATCAAATGAAACAAAGCATGATGACGTGATCCCAAGGAAATATCTTTGTCTAGTTCGTAAGGGGTTTGTACATCTGGTAATAGAAACTCAGAGTTTCATGGATCCCTCTTAATATAACAAAATGACTACGACATGTGATACAACATCATAAATACTATAAAGAAATGGTTTACATTTGTCTTGATGCTGAGAAGAGGAAGATATTTCTATCTGAGTCAGTAAAGTCTACTGGGAACTTTTTGAAAGCGTTAAAAAATGCATTGAACAAATCATCAAATAGATGAGTGTTTTGCAAAATACAGTGAGTAATTGCTTAATTATGCAGGTAAAAATAGATTTTAAAAGCGATCGGTAGGTAAAAGTCTCAGCTGCTTGTGCTGTGTGATTTGTTGTAGTTAATTGATTATTAAAATTGTCAAAATTGTGCTAAAACTAATCATTTTGAGAAGCACAGTTGAAGGCTGTCAAACAGTAGATAATTTTCTCATTCCTTTATATTCAATGTCCATTCTTGTTTGAGTAAAAGAAGTCCCAAATTCTTATAAATTAAACAAGGATTCATTAATTACTCAACATTGATCACTGAAGTCACTATTGTGAGGAGAGAGAACAGTGTTGATTATGTTGACAACAATAAAGGAGAAAACAGGATGAATTTCACACCCAAGACTCTAGGATAGGATCTAAAACTGCTTCTCAGCTCACTTTCCTTCCCTGTCCACTTCCCCAAATGGCATTTTATCCTGGTTAGCTGGACCAGACCCTTCCATATTGCATTGTTTTGTCTACACTGAATCCTGTGACAAGAATAACCTCCTCTTGGCTTCTTCCTTCCCATCCCCAAGTCTGGAAATCTCTTGATCTTCTTTTATGATATAAACCAAATAAAATTTCTCTATGTATCTTTTCTCACAAGTCAAGACCAACATCTGTTGTGCTGCAATAAAAAAGAACTTGGTATATATTATCACCAGAGCATTTATCTTATTATATAGTAATAACACTTTACATGCCTGCTTCCCCCACAATACAAGGTACTTCTCCAGAATAGAGACAATACAGCATCCGTTCTGACATTCCATTAGCACAATGCTTCACACACAGTGTGCTCTCAACAATGCTTTTTGAATGAAGGAATGAATTTTTCATCCATTAGACATTAAGATAAATTCATCCATGTAAAATCTTTCTTTCCTTTTTTACTGCATGCCTTGTAGCAATGACAACAACAAAAATATCAGACATTTATTGGGACTTGTCTAGTGCTAGGCACTGTGCTAAGAGATTTACATCAATTATTTATTTCATTTAATGCTCAGAACAATCCTCTGAGGTGGGTATAATTATTATCCCTGCTTTACGATAAGGAAACTGAACAAAGAGACATTACACATTTAGCAAATGGCAGTGTCAAGATAAAAACCCAGGTCTTCCGACTCCGGCACTTTCCATTTTGAACAAACACAAAAAGAAAGTTCTTACATGATTGATAGGAGAGCTAATTAAATGCTTTAGCCAGTGGCATAAATAGCAAAACATCTGAAAATAACCCCCTATTAACTACAAAAATAAGTGACTCTTCATAAGAAAATCACCATGGCTTTCATCTTTCCAACCCTGCACTGTATTTATTAATGTGTTGTGGTTGTGATATAGATTCCATTATTTATGCTGCTACTATGGTATTTACTTATGCCTAGTTCACCATTATGTAGTCTTAATTTATTGGCCATCCTATCCTTTAAAAGTTCCTTTTAACTAGAGTATCTCATTTTACTTCTAAAAAAGCATTTATCCTATAAGACACTGGGATATAAAAAAAACAGTTGAAAATTAAATCCAATCTTTGAATAAAAAGATTTTTAGATAGTACTTTAATTTTCCTAATCTTTTATTTTAAATTTGCAAAAATTTTGTTGATTTTTTTGCACACATGCACACATACACAACTACACAGAAAAAAAATCTCTACCATGTTTTAAAATTTCCTTTTGTTTATATGAATGCATATGACATTCAGTTATAGCAATATTATGGTTTCAATGTTTCTCAATTAACATGAGTGGTAAATTGAGTTAAAATTCAGTATAGAAATTACAACAGTGTCCACCTATGGGGTATGGAAGATTAACTTGATTTTAACGTGATTGAAGAATGAGGAAATATTTGAGGTGAAGAACTCAGTTGAGTTTCTATATCTCAATTGGTTTCTTAGTCAGCCAAAAAATATATAATATATTTTCTCAGCATAATTTGTCCTTCTGTTATATTGCACTTAAATTTTTTAATAAAAATTTATTTTAATTTTTTTAATTGAAGTATAACTGTGTTAGTTTCTGGCATTACAGCATTTTGATTGAGTTATACATATTCATTCTTTTTCATATTCTTTATTATTATAAGTTATCACAAGATATTGAATATATTTTCCTGTCCTAAAGAGTAGACCTTGCTGTTTTTCTATTTTATGTATAGTAATTAGTATCTGTAAATCCTAGACTTCTAATTTTTCCCTCTCCCCACCTTCTCCTCGGTAGCTATATATATTTTTTTCACTGTCTGTGTGTCTGTTTCTGTTTTGTAAATAAGTTCATTTGTGTCATCTATTTTTAGATTCTGAAAATATAAATGCTAGAGAGGGTTGGATGAAAGGGAACCCTCCTGCACTCTTAGTGGAAATGTAAATTGGTGAAGCCACTATGGGAAACATATGGAAATTTCTTTAAAAAACTAAAAAAAAAAAAAAAATACTTACCATATTATCTAGCAATCCTTGGGCATATATTTAGAAGAAATTCTAATTTGGAAAGATACATGCATCCCAATGTTTATATCAGTACTATTTAAAATAGCCAAGGCATGGAAGCAACCTAAATGTTCATCAACAGATGAATGAATAAAGATGTAGTGTATGTATGTATGCTATACAGTATGAACTTGTTGCTCATCTATTATCTACACACACACACACACACACACACACACACACACACACACACACGATGGAATACTACTCAGCCATAAAAAAGAATGAAATAATGTCATTTGCAGCAACATGGATGAACCTGGAGATAGTCATTCTAAGTGAATTAGGTCAGAAAGAGAAAGACAAATATCATACTGTACTTTCTTTTTAATTGTCCTTGAACTAGACTCCTTGTACAATGGTTTTAACATCATGTCTTTACCATTGCTATATTACTTAGTCTTAAGTGTTTTATATTGTTAGAGTCAAAACTGAATTTATCTTAATTATCTTGAAGGAATACAAAAGACAAGTTTTATGTCCTTATTAGAGAAGGAATAAGCTAAGACCTTAGTAGGGGCAAAAATCAATTATTTTCTTAGGATTTAAAAATTATTTCCATATATAAAGCTTACATAGATAGAAAGAAAATTTTTGTTACCTTGGACAAGACTCAAGGTTGCTATAATATTTATGTGACTGTCCATAATACTAACATTATATTTTCATTATTCTCTGGGAGGATTAGAAGTATATCCTTGAAAGACAACATGTTCTGGAGTACTTTTTGTTGCACAGGAGCTGAGAAACACTGCTCTCCTCTTTCCTAGTATAAGAAATCTTACTCCTCTATCCAGATATCACAGAAGGCACTTATTGACTGGTAGTTTCATGGATGTAGTCTAGGTGCCCATTCTATGACAGGTCTTGTGCTAGATGCAGCAGCTACCTAGACAAATCCCACAAGGACCCTGCCCTCAAGGAGTTCAAGATCTAGGGGGAGAAAGAATAACCCTAGAACAACTACAAAAATAAAACTTTTTAAAAGCTTAGACCATTTTACTTATCAGAAATCATTTAAATGTCACCAATTTGAATAACACCAAACAATTTCTACAAGACTAATTTTGTCTCACATTTATAAAGACATTATCCTGGCTGTTAGGAAATGTACAGTTTTGTGAAGAGGCATCTACAAGCAACTAATTTTGCTGTGATTTGATAAATTCTATAATAAGGCTTAGTGTCTGTAATGATTTTTATATATATAGACTCATTTTAATGCAACATTTACTGTAAAAAGATACCACCAAAATTATATTTCCACTCAGTTTAACCTTTATTGACTTTTCACAGGCTATTTTCCAAATAAAACATTTTACAGAAATACTTCAGTTTTAACTTGTCCCCCCCCCCTCCCACAACAATCAGTTCTCTCCTATCTCATATGAGTGGAACATCTTTATTTAAAATGATGCTGAAGTAAAATGGAATGTTAACTTGTAATCCAGAAAGTAACCTACCTGATTTCATTCTAATACTATGCCTAATTATTGTCAAGTGTTTTTAGACTATTAAAATGCAACTGTTCATTCTGGCATAAATCTTCACACATCCCACGTCTGCCCAGCAATGGAGTACTGGTCAGGATGCACTCCAGTATGTGGCTCTAGCAAATCATATTTTTCTCAAATTTTCAGGGATAATCAATAAAGAGAAAAAAATTTCTTCTTGAAACTAAGGTGGGAAGCCCTATGAAAAAGACTGGCAGGACCCCCAGGCAGAGCCATTACTCTTCTCCCAGCATCATCCGTTTCCTGGCCTGATGTCATTATCCCGCTTCTTGCTTCTGAAATGGCTTGCTTCTAGGAAAGCAGAATTAACCCCTAAGATCCTATTGGTTCCCTGAGCTAACTCCTGATTGGTTCATTTGTAATGCCTCATTTGCATGGAGTTCACTCCTGATTGGTCCATTTCTATCACTCCTGATTAGTCCATTTCTATCATTTCTAATTAGTCCATTTCTATCACTTCTAATTAGTCTATTTCTATTACTCCTGACTGGTCCTTTTCTATAAAGCTCATTCTTAATTAGTCAACTTTGTTACACCTTATTTGCATATGATGTTGCAAAGTCTAGACTGGAAGCCTATAAAGTCCTGTGTAAACTTACAGACGGGGTCCAGAGCTTGGAGTATTAACTTCTCTGGGCCCACTGGCTTACTAAACCTGAGTTCTCCAACCCTCCGAGTACTATTTGTTCTCTTGCCCGGATCCAGGTTGCTGTCACAACTGAGCTGTAACAGTGATTTGTAACACACTCTGCAGCAACAAAATCACTTATTTTTAATATCAAATAATAGTCTCATGATTTATTCAAATATTGCTATTTTAGCTTTAGGTGTTTTGATTTGATTTGATTTCACTTGATTTGATTTGATTTGGGACCAGGTTTTTGTTCTTTTATTTTCTTTATTGTCATTAAAATTTATTCATTTTCTTAATCTAATGTTTTTACGGATAAGACATTGTTTATTAATTTGGAAAACAGAATACAAATTTCAGTTGTCTTTATCTATTAGCTCAGTTTGTTCAGATTCCAAATAAAATAAATGAATATTGATACTAACTGAAGACGTAGAAGTACACAAGGCAGAGGTGACAACATTCCGTAGTAGGTTCTCCAACATGCTGTCTCTTTAGGACTGAAGCACATCTTCCTTCAGCTGATGGGGATGCTGCCTGCAGACAGCCAACGGTCCTCTTTAGGACCGCCTTGCCTGAATTGTATTATCCTCCTCAACATTGTGGCATCTTCCCAGAATAGCCTGAAGCCAATGACTGACTCATATGCAGATAAAACCACTGGACTCCTTCAGTCCTGTTCAGAACAACTCTAAAGTTCCATCTCAGGTTCAGAGCTCCTGTTGGATCATCTGAGGTCATCACTGAGACTGCATCACAGCTCAGCTCCATCATCTATCCAGTCCTGCTTCCTTCCTTTCCATTCTTCTGGTGTTAATATCTAGAATGCACACTAAAGTTTCTCCTGCTTGCTAATCACCTGAGTCTACTAGAGGGAAATGCTGAGATGAGCCCTGTCCAGTAAACTCTAAGAGAGGATCAATTGGCTTCAATCTTATCTAAAAAAATCTAATTCATTCTATGATTGAATGTCTTGATGAGGAAACAGGCACCATTCTCTGCCAGCAATTCAACATAATCTAATAGTTACTTAAGCTTGTGAAGGAAGTTGTTTTTTTTCCTCCTCTGATAGATTTTACCTAGTCAAACAATGCAAGAGGGATTTACTTAGCAGCCTTTGCCTAAAAAGTCAGTGTAGGAGAAAAGTGACAATCATTGAAAAGAACAATAGCTCTCTAGAGAAGATTAGTAGAATTCGGGTACCTATAGCAGGATCACCACAGGTCCATAAAATGATCCCTTTTTAACACTGGGCAAAGTTATCACATTGTTCATTCTTCTTTTCCCTCCTTCACTTTAAAAATATGAAATTTATTTTATGTGTCTCTTACCTATTTATTTAATAAAAAGGAGAAGAACAATTAGAGCTTATGTAAAATCACAATTCACAAAAATTTAGAAAGAAAGATACTTTGAGGTTACCGGATTTAGGTATCCTATTTTAAAAGTGAAGGATTTGATAACCTGTATAGTTAAGTTTCAGTGAAGTTCCTAGAAGCTGTTTTTTTCCCCCCGAAAGATTGTGCTACATTGTCACCAGTTTTTGTCCACTAAGTATGCATATTTGTACAAAGTGCCTTCAATTACTACATCCTGCTTTTTAGTAGGGGCAGGTACAAATAAGTCAACAATTACGTAGCTGTTTAAGTTCTATAAGAGAAGTAAGTTCTACTGTGCCTTTTATAGTTCTAATAGCTGCAATAACAATTATATGTGTGTGTATGTCTTTGTGTGTTGTATTGCAGCTTAAAACCCTATTGCTTCTATTATTTCAAGCTTAGGTTCAGCCTTGACTTTATGAAATACACACTACAAACTAAAATTCTTAAACTACATAACTGTTAATAGATCTCTCTACCATGGATAAATGTATGTGTATATCTAATAATGCATTTAACTGCACATTTTCAGGTGTTGGACATAGTTTAACAATGATAATGCAAACATTATTAGTTCTGAATATTAATATTTCTCAATATTAATAATGACAAATCATTTTGTAATTGCAACAAGGGCTAGCAAGCCATGAAGTAAAGTTGATTAATGCTTTTCTGATGAAGATTGGAAGCACTAAGGAAGTTTATTAATCAGAACGACTGGAATGCTTGTCATGTCCCATCGCTTAAGTATTCCATGGGTTGCTTTAAGCCACTAAATTTTAAATGAATCTAAATAACATATTGTATTAAATTAATTTAATCCCTAATAACTTGATTCAATAGTTACTAATTGTATATCTGAGAATGGAGAATATATTCCTTCAGAGTTGTGCAATCATTGACAACTCAGGTCATCTTTACATTGCCTGTGGTTGGCCTATTACAAATAATCTATTCAGAATATATCCCTACTCTATGAGAATAGATTGGGTACAACATTTAAGCCTCAGAGGGGAAGACACAGTTCATCTTTCCAATGAGTAGTAAAGTGCTTTGTAATGTGTCAACTTGCTTTGCAGACTTTAACCTCCAGAATCAGATGTGAGAACAACAACCTTACAGAGGCTCTTAACCAGATCACACAATTGCATAAGGTCAAATCTCTTAATAAGCCCTGTTTCTGTTTGTGAGTGTATGTTTACAAATTCACACCATAGCCTGCTTCTCTGAGTTTTCACTGATACAATAGTCCTGAGCAAGTCAAACAAAAGCACGTTTGATTCTAGGAAAAGGAAAAAAAAATGCAAAAAAAAAGCAACAAAAACAAAACCTTTTACTGTTCCTTCATCCTGAAGCTAATAAAAACAACTGTCCCTCCTGATAAACCCATCAGTAAACTACTTGTTATCCTGGTTGTATACTCATTAGCATATATGTATAACTTAAAAGTATTTGCTTTTCTAAAGCAAGGATCTTTAAACATTATTTTATTGCTTTATTTTATTGTATTGTAAACCCTTATCAGTAAATCTGAG
This sequence comes from Vicugna pacos, assembly GCF_048564905.1. Classification (NCBI taxonomy): domain Eukaryota; kingdom Metazoa; phylum Chordata; class Mammalia; order Artiodactyla; family Camelidae; genus Vicugna; species Vicugna pacos. The sequence goes on from NC_133000.1 coordinate 39,508,741, forward strand.
GATACCTGGATATATATTTACTCACTTTACCAATCATTCTCATACAATTATACTACTCTGTATAACAATGTTGCAAAGCTTTTTTTTTTTGCAGACAGCCTCCCAGCTGTTTATTGAAATACTGCTCTATGAACATGCATACATTCAGAATTGTTAAATCCATTCCCTTTTGCTTCTGGAGTTACTTTTAGGTACAGGTAAGTAGACATTGAAATTCCAAAATTTTCTGTGTGCCAAATTTTGCCCTGAGCACCTTTCTGGAACAGGCATACAGTTTGTTGGGGTAGGGTAAATGACCATTTACAAACTATCCTGTAAATTAGTATCCCTGTCCCCAACTAAATCGCAGTAGTTCTCTCACCCTCAATGAACATTGAACAAAAACACTCCCAAAGTCTATGTGCTTCCTAGGTTAGCCATACTCCATCTGGTTGAGATGCTAATGCTGACTAAGAGGTCCAGTGAACAGACTGGTGCCTGGCCATCTGACCACACTTGGCTTGTTTTATTTTCCCATCTGTAGGTATAGGCAATTGATGGGCTAATTCTAGTTGATAAGATTTCTCCTTTATTCATAGAGTTCTTCCAAAAACCAGGCTTTTTTTTGCTGCATTCCCCAACATAATATATAAATTCACAAAACAGCTGAAGAAGGAATTGTAAGCAAGGAATATAAAATGATGTCAAAAATTGCAAAATGTGATCAAATTCCCAGTAAAACAAGGATAATCTTAATAATTCCAATTCATTGTTCTAGGATTATGTAGAAATACCAAATTCATTTTCAGTATTACAGGTAAGTTAATTATTTTCATAAGTTAACCTTTGCCTAAGGATGTCTTGGTAAAGTTCCAATGCAAATGACTTTTGTAGCAACCCAAAATTTAGATCCAAAAGCATAATATGGCCCTAATTCTGGGCTAAAAACTTACAATTACAACTCTGTTTACAAAATTAACCAGCATTTTCTTGTTTAATACAAATAAATTTTAAATAACGATTATAATTGCAGTTCAGTCTATATGGGAACAATATATATAATTATCCTGAAAAATTAATTAATTTTAAAAACCACTGTATCTGCAGACTTAAAAGGTGATTATATTTTATAAAGTAGTTCCCCATATTGCAATTCATTCAAACTACTCTTGTATATATTTCTTGTTGCAGTCGAGATTTTACTGGTTTATGGAAGAGAAGAAAGAGATGACGACAAGATTTCTAAACTTGTGGCAAAGAGTCATTTTCAAGATATATTTCTACTGGCAGGGTTTATCACCAATTTCCATAATTGATGTTTCATCTACAATACCACAACCTTTTTATATGATATAGATAATTAGCTAGTCTTCACTTCCAGGTGATTATTTCTATCCTCCCAGGAGCCTCATGGTATAATGGACAAAATGTCAAGAATAATTAGGAATAATGATGGTGGCAACTATGCTATCAAACAACACGTACCTTGGCCTGATTCTTTTAAGCCTAGCTTTGAAGAAGATATTTAGATGATTTAAAGCTCTTTTCCACGCTCTAATTTTCCTTAATGCAAAAAAGTAAGATTCCAAAAAAGAAAGACAGATTGCCTTTATGTTCATACATATGATGCACACTGCCTGGGTTTGTATATTTATTTTCATACTTAAGGTGGTAAAATCAATCGAGCCCAAGTACCCCAGAGCTCTACAGTGTCTCTGCATATGTAGCTACATGTTATCTTCCACATGATGTTTTGAAAGCTAATAGAACTATTTATCATGCTGAATGAAGTCAGTAGAAATAATCTGTATTCTTTGTCAGGGATTTGATACATTTATCTTTGTTGTATCTATTTACTTTTAGGTAACTTGGTGTCTGCTCATCCAATACACTCTCTAACAGTGGTTCCTCGAGGTGGCTGAGCAGAGGAGAGGAGAGCAATATATACTCTCATATTATCATATTCAGTCTAATTTACAAAGTGTCACTTCTGTCAAATTACATTGAAGTCATTTATGTCCATCCTGTCATACACTGCTGATCATGAAGAAAGCAGTCATTGTTTTCATTTCAAACTGCAAAATAATTATAACTATATAAATGTATTTCATAATATCATGTATATCAGACATGATATCATCTAGCATATTAATGCTGTTCTGTATTTCCCAACATTTTAACAGTGTTTACCTTGTTATATTACTAATACAGTCTCCTTTTTTATCCATTCATTGGCTCTGTAAGAGAATGAAAAGATTTTCATTCCATATTAAAGAAAAAAGCTCAGAAGTTAAGTGATTTATCCAAGGTCAAATGATTGGTAAATAAATGTCATTAGGAATAGAAGTCAGTCTTTTTTGAATTTCTGTTATACTATCCAAACTCTACTCCAGTTCTTCTAACATCACATTATTTGTACAAGGAAGCCAGATTGATGAAAAATTAAAATTTTCTTACTAGTTAAAATTGTAAAAAGTATCTCTTAAAATATAAATATTTAATATCATACAATAAATATCTAAATTTTATTTAATATAATAAAACAGGTTGATAATCCCAGTTTAGAAGGGATTCAGTTATATTATACAAATAATATAGATGCTTAGAGATACCATATTTAATTCCTGTAATAACCTTCACTCCCAAAGTCTAGTGCATATCACCTTACCTGTCAACCAAAATCCAGATTGAACTTGTGAAGTCAGTATTCACTCCACATGCAGCAAAAGGCAAGACTGCAACAGTAAAATAATGTGTAGGAAGATAGGCCTTCTTTTACAAGTCTCTTGGATTCCTCAAAGATTTGCTGTGAAATAAGAAAAAGACACAAGAAATCTTATGTATGGGATATTGTTCAGTGATGCTTACTCCTGGGACCATGCTCCAGAAAAGCAAAAGGAGAGGCGCTCCTAGAAAAGTGTGATGTCCCTGGAGGTAAAATAATCCTCTGCCACCATCTAAATCCATGTTAAACAAGTGAAGAGCAGAGTGAGCCTGGGAGAAGGGGATCTAGTGCCTTGTTTAATGAGGAGCTCTTTATTCTTCCCAATGGCGCCATTTCATGAAGTATAAAGGGAAGACTGGTATCAGATGAAGTCTAATGTCACAAAACAGGATGACAAGATAACTGAAATCCCTAAGAACTCAGAAGCATTCATCACAGGAACAGGAAACTAGTACAGATCCCTTTATTCTTTATGTATGAAAAAATTTATATCACCACACATGCCGCAGGTTACCACCAAGTTAGACTGGTAGTTAGAAATCATTGCGGATGGAATCTTTACCTCTCCTGGGTATGAATGCCTCCTTGATTTTGCCAATTTAAACAGTGAATAAAGCTGAAAAGTACTCCATGAATGCTATAGATGCCAGTTATCTGTAGCAAATGTTTCCAATTGTTAATGATTCTAAATGAGAAAAGCTCAAAAGGCATGCTTTGCAGTCCCTTAAAATAATATTTTAAAATATTGTTATGTATTTTAAATAATTCTTTGGCTGATTAATATTTATGAGTCTATGTAGAAGCTAGCTTGATGCTGCAGTTGGAAAGTTAATAATTTACACAGACTGCTTTGTAGTCTAATGGCAGCACTTGACTTTTGCTACTGCTTGAGGGCTTGCAACTTTGATGTTTCTGTCTTAAATTAAGAGAAAAGGAAGAGTCAGGTATCAGCTCTTGTGCAGTTACTTTTCTGAGGGGTTCTTTTGACTGAGTTCCATGAAGCCATAATGTCTTTTAACAAAAATATTGATTGCAAAATAAAGCCCTGTTCCATTATCTTCTTAGAAGAAGCCCAGATAGAGGTTTTTTTTTTTTTTTTTTAAAGTTTGAGTAACATTACTTCTTTGCAGAATATAAGTGTACTGCTAACTCTCTGGAACACCTAAAAGGAAAGTTTTATGTAAGCAAATGTTTTCTTCCTCCCCAGTTCAAAATAAAAAGCCATGGCATTTAAATTCCTCTGACTCTTTGAATGTGTGTGTGTGTGTTTTAATTTAGAGAAACTGTCCAGACCTCTAGATTTTACTTATTACCTTGATCACAACTGTGTGCAATGAACACTCTTGCTTGCTACCTTGAGACCTAGAAATTGACAGGTTATGGTACATAAGGTAACCAGCAGCACCAATTTTCCAACCCCAGTGTCCAGCAAAGCTAGCAAACTAAGACTCAGCAAGTTGAACCATTGCTTACTGAGTGTGGTTAGCAAAAACTTGGAGGGTCTCCTTATCTAGTGGACATTATCTTTAGTTCTTCATCATCACTGCAGTTGGTTATTCCCACATTCCAAACATAACAGAGTTCAGCAATTCTCCCATTTTATATTATAATAAAGCATACAGTGAAAACTAAACATAAACCTTGAAAGGTACTTATTTTAATGGTCTGTCAAATGACAACTGAAAAATGTCACTGAACAATCCAAACAGCGAAAAGTTATTTTACTGAAATATGCAACATTGATATCCGGGAAACATGATTTCTGATTCCCAAGCAAATACAAACTAGAACTCATCAAATGTTTTGAACTCATTCACTGAGGGCTTATCTATTGCAGACTACATTAAATTCAACCCCACGAGAAAAGAGAGAAAGCATGACAACAAGGTGATTTCTAATAGCAGGTAGGACAGAAACCTGAATCTAAGCTACTTACTTGTACTAGTAACTAAATAGTAAGTAGGTAATGTGGTTGGTGAAACCTTGAAAGACCCACATAATTAGTTTAAAAACTAGCTTTCAGTGTCTTTGCTGGTGCCTGGTGGGAATTCCAAAAATAAAAGAGATGTTACCTTTACTCAAAGTCCATTGATAATACACAAGGCATTAAATAATAAAAATTCTTCAAGAGAAGTCTTTTTTAATGGCCATACTAAAACACAACCATATCACAATAGGTGTAAAATTATTCAAAGCAATGTAAGGAGTTTAAAATCTGATGAAGTTCCACACATTGATTAATTCAAGAAGGTCTCTGAACATTTTAATATGTTGTTTTGCTAATTGGTCCCTTTAAGCAGAATTTAGCATTAGTTCCTGACTTCCCACTTTAACTAGCTGAAATAAGCCATATCCTAGATAACTCGTGTATATTAAGCACTTTCAGAAAAGATACTGTGTAATACCTTGGGTCCTCCTAGAGTTTTTCCTTAGTTCTTTTACAAATCGGATTCCTCTTATTTGCAAAAGCATCTCAGGCAAGTCTTTCTAAACCCTGTCCATGCAATACTAATATTCTGTTGAATTTACTTTATTTTCTTCTTACAGCATCTGAATTACATGATTTTTTAAAAATCTATCTATTCATCTATCTATCATTATCTAATCTATCATTTTCTATGTGTGTAGATTTTGTCTACTCATATTTATTTCACCTTACCAAATTCCTATGATAATGACAGAACTTCTAAAGAACTGACCTTATTTCTTGAGGCTCCCTTATTTACTGTCCTAGAGGGCATCAGTAATCACCCAGAGATGCGCCTGAGGACCTTTAATACCTGCTAGAGATTAAAGAAGGAATGAAGTGGGTTAGTAATGAGGACAATATTGTTGAGAAACCCACCAGCAGTATGAATAAGTCAGAATACGTGGAGAAGAGATACAAAAAAAAAAATCATCTTGTTAGTTAGTTTTTCCCAGAATCATATTCAGTCTCATGATTTTCCAGGGAATCAAATTGATCAAAGGCTTGTAAATCACAGAGGCTTTGTTATTCCTACCATTGATCTAATGAGAAAATACTTTTTAAATAATGCATTTTAGCTGGTATTGTCAAAATTATTCTTTATTTTATTGCTATGCAAATAAAGATAAAATTACAAAGCTGAAGTTTTGTACAAACTGCACAAAATTTCTTCCTCATGGCCACAAGGAGTCCTGTATTTTCATTTACGTCTGGCCTGGCATTTAAGAAGCGTATATTACACTCCTAGGAAAGGGCAAAACAATTTACCCTAAGGTTATGTTTTCATAAGCCAAGTAATTTTAGATAATTACACAATTCAAGTAGAGTGGGTTTAAAGTTATATCACACAGATTATATATTAGAGTAATGCTTTAGCAGAGCACTGCCAAGGACTGTGGACTTTTATTTCAAGTGTTAGCTCTTATTCTAATTACATGTGTGAACGTGAACTAGCCAAATTTTCACTAGGCCTCAACTTCTTCATCTATAAAATGAAGCACTTGGCCTAAATTTTGCCAGTGTTTCTTTCTTCTAATACTTATGTTTACCTCAGTTCTCATTTTGCCTCATAGCCTTCAAATTTCTGAACTTTTTATTCCATTTGAAAGTGTTTTACAGGATGCTAAGAGGTTTATGAAATTTACTCTTTTTTGAAATATAGTTTAAAGATATTATCCTTGGATAAAATTTCCAATTAAAAAGTTAGAAAATAATTTACATATCCATTGAAATTGATCCATTCAAAGGACAGAATGGAGGCAATATTCTTGTGATAGAATACAGCTTTGAGGACTAAACATGAACTGACTTTTAAGTGGTTGAAATGAGAAAGCAATTTTTAAACAGGGCTAATCTATACATTTGGTGCTTCTGTTGTGAGAAGTAAATGCTTATTCTAATGCATTTAAGCAAGCAGTATTAATGATTAATGACATTTTTGATCCTGTAACTAGACCTACAAATTCCTGAATAATTAATAAGTTACTCAATACTGCACAGGATATCCATCTGCTAAGAATTTTTTCTGTGTGTGCAAGCTATTAATATTGAAAGCCTTACATAAAACCATGAGGAAGAGACTTTGGGGTTGAAGTAATAATATCTATTAAATATACAAGTTTTTAATTTCTTATTTTAATGTTCTTTTTTAATGCTAAATGTTTAATGCTTAATACAAAATGCTTATAAAGTGGCCATAAAAGATGTAATAGCACAAAGACGATTTTTTTCTCAATATGTCTTCTCCTATGACAATAATGAATAGCTGTTGAGGAAGTACTAAATTGTAGCTATTGTGCTGGATTTTAAGAATAATATGAAAAATCTTAATTCTTCATATTACTTAATGTCTGTTACATTGAGAGAAAATTATTTGATGGACTATTTTTTAAGGCATTACTTGTGTGCTCATTGGAGACACACATTTTTAAGACCCACATGAGAAGAAAAAAAATGTTAGTCCGGAAGTCATCACCACATCATCCTAAATGTTTAAATGATAATCTCATTCTTCATAGTTCATCTCATATTATAACTTTCAGGTTGATTTCTTTATTAAAAAAAGAAATTTATTTATACTGTATAGCACAGGGAAATATACAAGATCTTGTGGTAGCTCACAGCGAAAAAAATGTGACATTGAATATATGTATGTTCATGTATAACTGAAAAATTGTTCTCTACACTAGAATTTGACACAACATTGTAAAATGACTATAACTGAATAAAAAATGTTAAATAAAATAAAATAATTTAGAAATAAAAAAAAACTTATGATAGTCACAGAATTCTGGAGACAGATTTGAATGAAATCTTTAAGAACATTTAGTTCAATTTCCTTATTTTAAAAATAAGGAAGTTGAAGCCCAGACACTTTAGAATACTCAAGAATTCCCTCTAGGTCTATGGCATTCCATTCTGTCTCTCTTATGTGAAACCGTCGTTTTGAATATATTCATGTGATGGAGCTGGTCTGTAGTCTAAGTAGCCTAGACTGCGGAGAAATGTACCACTCCCCGTCACCATGGAAATGTACTGCAGTCCTTTATATGGTGGAGAAGTGGAGGGCAGGTAAATATTATAAGGCACTGTTGAGTTCAGCTATAAATTATTCTCATTTTATTCTTTAAGTAAAACCTGATGGAGAAGTTATGATAGCAATACACAAACTAGTGACAAAAATATTTTGAGAACTAACAATCTTATTATTTGCAATTTTGACAGTATTGTCAATATAGTCCAGGTAGCTCATATGTATATAAAATTACATTCATAAAGCCTGTCTGTTTCATTAAGCTAATAATATGACACACTAACACACATCCGTGCAATATAGATGGATATGCATACAGCTGTGTAGTGACAATACTATAAATGTTTACTACTCTAGGAATCAGAGACCTTTGAAGTTAAGCTGTAGAGCATTTATAGTGTCATGATTTTTAAGTACAGGTGCTTTTGATAGCTCAAGCTTATCAATGGAAATAGAATTTTGAGGATCTTATAATCTATTTTCATTTAAAAAATGTATGAATCAGTCACTAGGAATATGATGATAAGATAAACACAGTCTTTGTTTTTTAAACATGAAGAGTTTAAAAAAATTACAACACAATATAATACATTTTGATATGGAAAAACAGTGTGTCACAGTAGAAAATAAATCAAGTACAAATGAAATTTATATATATGGAATTGTGTTTTTAAATCATTTTATTGGGTTATAATTTACATATATTAAAATGGATCCATTTTTAACATAGAGTTTGATGAGTTTCGACAAACATCCATCAATGTAACTACCATCCCAAGCACTGTTTCTGTCATCAAAAAGTTTCGTCAAGCCCTTACTCAGATCAGCTTCCCCCAGGCCTCCCCAGAAGCAACCATGGTTCATATTTGTCACTTTTTTATATTGCATTTAATATTAGTTTTTTATATTTATGAATTTTGCATGCAGAACACTCTCACTGATTACAACTCTAAGTTTTTTTGTAATAAGAAATATATAGTTGTTTCCTAAACAACTGTTCTGCATTTATCTTAAGAATTTTGTCGATTTTGTACATAACTAGGTTTCTCCTCTCATGTTCAGTGATGAATGTCAAAATTCTGGCGCACTCTTGGCAAAGACATAGAAATTATTGTGTCTATTTTTATCATAACCTCCTTTCTAGCTCCATTTTGTGTCTTTAACTTTGTTGAATTTGTTTATTATATATTTAAGTTACATAGTTCTCTACTATATATGTCAGTATAAGCTTACTTAATTAATCAATTAAATCAGTTATGCTAAATATTTAAATTATTTTCAAATTCATGTAAACTTCTAATCATTTAGGAATTAGTTCAGAGAGTCACCTCAAATTATTGTCTTTACCTTAAATTTCATTTTTTTAATTAAATGTCCTTTTATATCTTGGCAGGGAACAATCTCATTTAGAACTGTGACCAGCAGGCTAGGAAGTACTACAAATAAAGTGAATTTGATATATGCTGAATACATATAACCCTTTGTTGTTAGTGTTTATGTGAATCACACTTGTAGAAGCAAAGTCCAAATCCTACCAGCTGTTACAGCAACTCAGTCTTAGTCCATTACTCTAATTAAAGTAAGCTTATTATCAGTGCTTCCATTTTCCTAGAAAGAGAAAGTCAGAAGATATAAAATCAGTGAACTTTCTGAGATTAATTAGGAGGAAAAGAAGCCTCTAAACATTTCCAACATAATAAAATTCTTTGATCTATAACAATACTATGTACATCCCCAAACATACATTTCAAATGAAAGCTTTAAGGCATAAAAATTATGCTTATAATAGAAATTATTGCTGAAGCTATCCAGCTGCCTTTTCATTCATAATAAATTGCTAAGTTATACCATACACATATGGCATTTTATTTAGCCAAATATATTATATTATAAAAATTGCGACTCCTTTTCCTTGTTAAGAATAAAAATGCTAATAATTTTTTTGCCACGAGGAAACAAATTCTCAATATCCAAAATGTAAATACTTTACACATGTAGCTTAATCACCTAAAAACAGGAATAATGTGGCTGAGACATTTATGTTAGATCCTACTTCAGAGTGAAGGTTTTGCTTTATAACATGAATATGAGTTTATGTACTTAGATGAAATGCATGAAAGACCACAAAACTAAATTGATGTTGTGTATTATTGATAATTATGCTTTTGGCCTTAATTCTCATATTTCTAAACATATAAAGTAGAAACTTCTAAAATTCAAATAGACTTGTATTTAAAGGCAAAAACAAGACTATTTTATATTTCCTGAGAATTGTTTCTGACCCTGTAAGTGGGAAAACATTTTCTAAGCCTAAATTAAATAAATCAAAGAAATTCTCTCTAACACAGGTTGGTTTAGCCCAGAGTTATGATTTTTAACCAGCCATGCCCACCAGGAGTACTTGCCAGGGAGTTAAAGTCAGGACAGGCTCCTCATCGCTCTCAAGCACCCCGGATCCATCATCACCCTCAAATGCTGGAAACTTGCCAGAAGGAAATTCATGGAGGAATTCAGGGGTGTGGCTGGTTTGGCCAAAGTGGACATGGGGAGATGTAGGGCTCACACAGACCTGAGCCCCACAGTACTGAGCTGCAGTCAGAGACTTGAAGGTCTCCATGCTTTCAGGATAAGTGTACAGGGTCCCAGCAGCCATGGTGATTTCCCAGAGGAAAGGGTCGTTGATTCTTCTTTAAAACTTTCAGCATTTATCCCTTCATCTTCATTCCAGTCATCAGTACTGCTTCATTCCCTTGTTGTCTCTTCACAGTGTCATTGTAAATGATTTCTAATTGATCATTCACCTAGTCCATCTTCAGCCCTGTCTCATGTATTGCCAGAATGTTCTGTCTAAAATGCATCTCTGATTATAGCACAGACCTACTCAAAACATGTCTAAGTTTCCAAATAACCCATGGAATAAAATTCATAACCATGTCTATTGATACACAAGATCTGCATTTTCTGGCCCTTATCTATCACTGCAAATGATTACCAACGGATTTCCTACCTTTACCTTCTCTCCACCAGACATGGTTTTCCAAATATATAATAGAGTTTTCTATCTCTGTGCCTTGGCATATGTCTCTCATTCTGAAAAGCTCTTTCACTTAATGACCTAGGAAATGGTTACTCAACTCCAACTCAAGTATATTGGTTATATAAAAATGTCTCTGATTTCCTATTTTTTGTTGTTTATTACCTCCTTGTGTTCCCATTATATGTTTTACATGATCTTATCATTAGTACTCCTTACAGTGTTCTGAAATAATTACTTTGTATGAGATGAGTCAAGCATTCCAAGCTTTTTTTTAACTGTTAACTATTAAAGGAAAGTCTAAACAGCCATATTTTAAACACTTGACTCCCCACTCCCTAAGCCACAGAAAGTCAGACTATGGATGAACACCAAATCCTCGGTTAACCATTCAGTAGACTGAACATAGATAAACTAGGTGATTATGTTTTATCTTTCAGAAATTTGACCTAGAAAATGTGGCGATAGTAAGATAGTTTTTAGCAGGCAATAAAGCTAGAAAGATCCATTCAAGGAAACCCTCAAGTAGTTTATAACAGGTAAGGGAGAGTCAGTTCCATAAACATTCATGGGATGCCAAAGTTATAAGGAAGAAAAAGCTCCAAACATGGAAAATCGAATATCTATGCATAGTGGAGAGAAGACATAGTGAGCTGGTAGCAAAAGGGGAAGATAACAGAAATCTGCAGGGTCATGAGACATATTACACCAGAACACATAATCATCAATGACTCTGCACGATCTTCTACAGCTAATGTTCTCAGTACTGCCTTAGATCCCTGAAGAAACTGAGGTTTCTAAATTTTCTCATTCATCTGCAATATTTTGACTTTTATTTGCATATGGTCTAATTATGCAATTTTCCCCTTAGGTTAAACAATTAGTCTTAAAATAAATTATCCATTGCTAGAAGTAGGTTCTCTTGCTAGAAGTGATTCTCTTCCTTTTAACCACTGGAGCATTTATTCCCACCATCATGTGAATTTCACCCAGGCTGGAACACTCTCATCTTTCTGGTTATATCTCTGGTACATAGTAAGTACTTTCCCTTCCTCCAGTACTAGATACCATTAACATGCCCCAGTCTGTCCCTCGAATCCTGTTGCTTACTCTGAAAATCGCCAATTCAATACAACCAGAAGAATTACAGTTTCTAATCTCTTATAGTATTTACCATGAAAAGTGGAAAAGGCAGCTGGACAAACTGAATTCTATCTGAAAAAGATTAGAAGAGCAAACTTCCTGACTCATATATGAATAAGCTTTTCCAGATGCATTAGATCCCACAGTGACCACAATGGGGAACACTGCAGACAGTAAAAGCAGCTGGTAATTGGGCCCAGAGAACTGAAGTCTAGATCATCTACTGAGATGAGCACTGCCACAAGACCCACTGGCAAAACCTTCCCATTTTCCCAAAATGGGCCCCTTCAGGGCTTCCAGCTGGCCCTGAAATTCTGAATTATGACTTGTTCAAGGGACCACTATTTCTTGTATTCAAAGTCTCAACCTTACATACACTCATGTTTCCCAGTCTCTTCTCAGTTCTGGAAACTTCTCATTTTAGATTCTCACAGAAAATCTTATGTAATGGAAGAAACCGCCCATCATCCTAAGATCTTATTCTCTTAGCACTTTAAGTCATCCTCTACATCACCCTCCACCCAAAAGCAAAGCTGCCTTTCATAACTTGAAGATGATTTATTCCTTTATGGGTGTCTTTAAAGTACTTATTTTTCCTAGAGTCCTTATTGGAGCTGGGAAAAACCCCATAAAACATACGCAAAATCAAAATTTTGGCAGAATGTGCTAAAACGGTAATGAACAAATGAATCAATGAATGATGTTTGCACTAGAAACAAGTGGCTGAGACCATGGCCTTATATATATATATACACACACACACACACACACACACACATATATATAATTTTTATATATTTATATTTTATATAAATTAGTTAATTTATATATATATATACACACACACACATTTTTTAATGGAGATACTGGGGATTGAACCCAGGACCTTGGGCATGCTAAGCAAGCACTCTACCACTGAGCTATTTCCCTCCCCACTATTTAACATTTTTAAATAGTACAGTTAACAGGCTAAAACTAAATTACTTGGTGATCATAGCAGAAGCAATTGTAGGCACACTAATATTCCTAGAGCACACAGACCACGATTATTAAACTCAGCACTTAAGTGCTCCGGTTTCACTCTTTTTCTTTCTACATTGAGAAGACAGCTCTTAGTACAGTTATTAGGCAGCATTTACATACCTAACAAGTCAAGAAAATCTTCATGCATTGTCTCACATCCACAAAAAGAAATCAATTTTTCTGGATCAGTAAGTTGAGACATTTAAAAAAATTTAAATGTAGCATAGTTACAAATAATGCTTTTTAATGTATAGCATTTCTTAAGAGTAGGAATAGATTGATAATATACAAAGAACACTTTTAGAATTCAATTTTTTATTAGATTAAAAATGACTAGTTCCTCTGATTCTAAGTTGTTCCATGGTCTTCCAAATAAAATAATTTGACATGATAATGTGAATAGAGAAGAAAAAGATCCCCTGAGAAAAGCAGAGAATGATAGGAGACTTGTTTTTGCAATTTATCAAGGTATAATTCCCAGTGTATAATTTTTAAAGACTCATAAAAACCTAAATATATGTATGCTATCTTTTGATTATACAAGGAGTATAAACTAAACCCTGGTTTATTTACAGGTAGTTGGTCAGAAATACTGGTGGCCCAGAACTGGCAAATGGCATCTGAGGTGGGGGCCAGTCCTGTGGGACTGGGCCCTTTAACTTGTAGGGTCTGATGCTAATTCCAGGTAGATGGTGTCAGAATTGAATTGAATTAGTGGGTACCCAGTTAGTGTCAGAGTGTTGAAGAAGTGATGGTGGAAGAGCACCATGTATTTGCTGCTAGGAGGGAAACAAATAACCCCTTAATTGGTGTCAGAATTAGTGTGAGAAAAACAGTCAGAGTGAATATGTTTAATTCAGTCTTTGAAGAGAATGTGTTTTCTGCAGTTCTCTGGACACCTCAGGCAATGAATGCAGTTGCTAGGCAAAAAGATCAATGGGAAGAAGAAGGCCACAGAATACACACCTAGATTCAGCAACTTTCGTTGTTACGGGAAAATGTCTAGGTAGTACCAGATATCCACAAGAGGGTAAAATATTTCAATAAAATGTAAAACAAAGAAATTCTATATAACCATCTTTAGAGATCAATGAGACAAAGACATGCCCTGAATTTAAGACACATGAACATTTAGTAATGACTGTTTTACCTCTTTCCCACTATTGCTGCTCTAATACATTGCATTCCTATTGAAGTTGATAACATTTTTGGACCAACTTTAGAATTACCTTGATATGTAGATTTTCAAATTTTAACTGCATTCTCCAACTTTTCTGCTATTGGGTTGCACCCTGCAGGCTTGCAAGCTCTATACCTGCCCATCCTCAGGACTGAAGAAAGAGCCCAGAGTCAGAGACAGAGACATCAGTGGTTTAATGGATAAGGGGATCCTGCATGTCTGAAGTAAGGTCCTGGAGTGACACCCCACCACGCACAGTGGACAGTGGGCAGGACATGATGGCAGTCTTCTGGCAATGCTCCTAGAGGGAGGGGACATTACTAGTTATAGGGGGAATTGACATCAAGTTGGCTCATTAGTTTCCAAGGGAACCAACAGAGAGACACACCCCTCTTTTCCTCTTTGATAAGTTATTATAGTGGAAATATTCTGATCTTTAGATCAGAATAATTTCTAGCTAGGGCTGCAGCAGGTGTGTAGGAAGGTCAGTCATGTGAGTGAGGTGTAAGTGAGGTAGGCACCGGTCGAGCAGGGATACACAGAGCACAAGAGAACAGCCATGTTGAGTGACCTGACCATACATTTGACATAGAACATATTAGGGTAGACAAAGCTCTACACCTGTAACCAAGAAGGACAGATGGGGCTTTCCTGGGACATGTCCCTCCCACCACATCTTCTGACTGTCTCTTGTCTGTGGAAAAGTTGTAGTCTCCCAGGCCTCCCCTGAGTCACAAAACTGGGGTCAGGAATTAAGTTTAAAAGGATGTGAACATGTAGTGACAAAATTAGCAGTTGGGCCAGAAGAACTGGTAAGAATTTAACAGTAAGTCAGCCATATGGCAGTTCAGAATCTTTAGTTCCTCCCTGAAGGACATGGATAACAGTGTCTGATGTATATTCCTGAGTCTTTTAACATGCTAAAACCCCCACCAAATGGAAGACATTGACTACTTGATAACTATGAGTATGTAGACTTCAGATCTACTGGAGACTGAGAGTTGACAATGTTAACTCCTGTGAAATCACCCTGTTACCCCACCATCAACCAGTCAGAGAACTGCATATGAGCTAATCACACACCCTGTGACTCCTCTCCCTCTCCTTGCCTTAAGAATGTTCCCCTGAAACCATCATAGAGCATGAGCTGCCCTGTTCTCCTTGCATGACCCTGCAATAAACCTTTCTCTGCTCCAAACTCTGGTGTTTCAACTTGCTTGGCCTTGTTGAACTTGAATTCAGCAATACACCCATTACCCAGAAGGTATCCTAGGATTTAGAGAATAATCTTCCTATCCAGAATAACTACAAGGTCCTGGATAGTGTATTTAGTGTATTTTCTTGGGAGAATATTTTTGTAATTCTAAAGAAGAAAGGGTAACCTAGCATTAGTTCTAATTTATAAGAGAATTTTGCCTACTTTGGTCACTGCTGTATTCTCAAAGACTATGAAATTGCCAGTAACATTAAGTATCAAACAAAATTACAAAGTGCTTGTTGAGTGAATTAATAAACAAGCATAAATAAATTTGAAGCTAAGGAGAAAAGATACAGGATCTAGAAAACCTTCTCTATGTTACAGATGATGAAACTGTCCTAGAAAGGTGACCCTCTCAAAACCTTAAATCTGGTGAAGGGTAGAATTAAACTCAGAAGCCCAATTGCCAAGGACAGTATTAAATTCCATGACATCAATATTGCAACCATACTTCTAGCTAAATTTCCCTAGTAACTATTATTTGATTGGAGAATGAAATTGTCATTCCTGTAGGTCAAAAATAGTAAAATATTAGCAATTTCATATAGTTAAGCATATACGCATTTATAAAGATAGGTAGACAAATATAGATGACTTATAGATAGATAGATTTATCTAAATATAATATATACATAGGTATATGTCTGGAAATATCTATGTAAATAGATATATCTCTTTGTAGCTATATATACTTATACATACATATACACATACATATATAAGCACACATATATGTATTTCATAGAAATGCACACCCCATCTGAGTTATGAAAGTTTAGAGAACAAATGAAAAGCACATTACTTTCTTTACAATTCCTGCACCATCTTTTCTAATTAATAAAAAATATAAGTATTCTTGAGAACCTTCAAGTTGCTCCCCTTCTGTTTCTTGACAGTTAGGTAAGGATCATGGAAGTCCATTGAACTTAAGGAGAATTTTCTGGAAAATAACTATGATGAATTTCAAAGGCCATAAACAATATGAATTTTTGAAGGATATGGACTTTATTAGAAATGAAAATAGACATACTGGATGATGTTGACAAAACGGAAATTGGAGATTTCCCAAGGAATCTTTAAAATTAATAAGAACATATATAAATTCTGTAACAAAACTGAGGCCTAGAGGCTGGATAAATACATGATTTACAGAAGTCTTTGTCAAGACTTTTAATCTATGATTTCAAGAAGAATGGGAAAGTCTAAGCAAATTTATATGCAAGCTTTTCAGAACAGAGAATATCCAAATGTCACGATATTAAATAACATGGCACAAATGCCATACCTGTAATAAACATACTTTTTGACCTATTACCTAAGTTTGCATATATTAATCCAGAAGCTCAAAACTTCCACAGATTACTAATCATTGATTTGAAATATATTCACTTGTAAGTGACAATTCCTTCAGGGTAGCAGACTGCATTGTTTTTAACTTAATTTTCTATAATCACTACATTACCTTACAGGAGTGCTATGAACTATTACTAATTAATGATTATAACATTTAAAAAGTTTGATGTGCTGTGCTAATGCTAAGTACCATGATAATAATGTCAGATGTGTAGTACACCAGTGAACTCTTACAAAAGATAAACAAATTCAATAAACATAATTATCTCATTGCCAGAACCATTATTTGTGGAAAATTGAAATTGTTCATATTCATATTTTT
The DNA here is from genome assembly GCF_048564905.1 of Vicugna pacos. Classification (NCBI taxonomy): domain Eukaryota; kingdom Metazoa; phylum Chordata; class Mammalia; order Artiodactyla; family Camelidae; genus Vicugna; species Vicugna pacos. Next base: position 39,525,758 of record NC_133000.1, read on the forward strand.
CCCAGTGAAAGACAATATTAAATTAATTACTTATTCCTGTTGTATCCTAGGAATCATACACTAGGAAACATTTCACAAATTGGGCTATGAGTAAACAAAACACCAAAATGTAATTTTTCATTCAAAGCTTAAAATTTTCCAGGAGAAAGTTTACATATTTGATTTCACAACCAAGGATTTACTTAATTCAGAGACTATCTACATTACTGATTATAACAGAATCAAAATTGCTATGTTTTCAGTTCTGAGACCACCTTAAAATTTCCTAAAATAATTACATATCTAGAATATAAGAGTTGACTTTAAAATCACATGATCTATTGATTATTCAATACAGTTAGGTACATGGACCATGTTCCTATTCTCTGGATAATAAGCAGAGCATATATTGTGATTCAGAGCTAGCAGGACATTAGTATAGGCAGAAAAATATGCTCCCTAATGTCAGGACAAAGATTGTTTGCTATATTTGACCCTGTATTTCCTTCTTCCTAACACTTTTCATGTTTTCGTTTGGGTATTCACAGGTCTACCATAGAGTTCCTATGCTTCAGAAACGAACTCACCAGCAGATGGAGGTGAGGAGGTGGATGTTAAGTGTTGAGAGTAAGAGCAGTTTGGCTGAAAGTTCTGTTAAACCAACTAACAAATTCCACTCCCCTAGTCAAAGGGGTCAGTTCAACTGTGAGGGAATTACACTACTACCTTTTGAACAGCTTGATTATAAGAGAAGTGTTTATTTCTACCTATGGGAAAAATGAAGAATCTTATTCCTTGTTGTCTTCAATCATGAGGAAATCAGCCCAAGGACAAAGGAAGAGGACCAAAATGAAGACATCATAAAGAAACAGATAACTCTCTCATCAAAGTAGGTCTCAAGTCTTCCTTACCTCTACATAACTAAGCTGCATGAGCCAAAACCTCCTCTGTTGTTTGAGATGGATTTCATATTGGGTATATTGTATTAACTTCCCTAATTTGGAAGGCAAATATTGTGATTTCCTCTTGTCATCTTAGCTGGACACCTGTCCTACAATGGTATGAATTGCACAATGGTAGGAACAGTACAATTTCATTTGTTTTACAATGGTATGAATTCATGATTATGTACCGAAGTCCCTAGCATTATACATACATGTGCCCATCGTATATAATATACATACATGTGTATGTGTGCACACACATACATATATATTTCAAGTACCATGAATGTTTTGGTTGTGAAAAATTCATAATATTTTTCTCTAATAAATTTTTCTTTGCTGATTGATTCTAAATAACTCACAAGTTTCCTTTGTTTGTTTGTCTGTTACTATTAATTATATACAGCTTCTAAGACAGTTTCCTTTATAGCTCTTTTGATATAGACCTCTCCAGTCCAGGGACTCACTCCTGCTCCTGATCTCCTTCATCAATTTTCTTCCTTTTCCTTTCCATGGTGCTTTTTCTTTTCAGTCTATCCTACTGCTTCTGCGACACTGACGTAACAAGATTTCATAGGGTAGTTTGAAAATTCACAGCCTTGTAAAACCTTTATACTTCTCCCTGGGTCTCCAGAGTTCATCCCTACCACTGAAGTGTACACACTTTAGAAATAATAAAGCTTTGAGAGAGAGAGAGAGAAAGAATACATAAATAAATTAATAGACAATTGAGAATGCATATTATAAATCTATACCAATATGTCTATATTATCATTATGTTATTTTACTGTGTCCCAAATAATGATTCTATCCTGGTACCCACTAATGTTAACACCCCACTACTTAAGTGTAGAGTGAATAGTGGCTTGTTTCCAAAGAATACATTTTGGAAAGAGAAAACGTAAAAAAGAGTAATTCCATAGAAAAAGAATCAGGCAAATACTACTTCAGCCTGGTGGTCATGATCAATACCAAGAATGATAAGTCATGTTGATTTATGTGTCTTTGATATGATGTGATAAGAACAGAATCTATCTCTGCAGTCTTCCAACCAAAAACTCATAACCCCAGTCCAATCAAAAGAAACACATCAGACAAATCCCAGTGGAAGGATGTTCTACAAAATACCCGAGCAGTCCTCCTCAGAACTGTCAAGGTCATTAAAAACAAAGGAAGTCTGAGAAAGTCTATGGCCAAAAGGAACCTAAGAAGATATAATGACTAATCACAATGTGTCATCCTGGATGGGATTCTGGACTAGATGAAAGACATTAGGTAAAAACTAAGAAACTCCAGGGGGAAAAAGGTTCAGTTTTAGCTAATAACAATTTACCAGGACCAGTTTATTAATTGTGACAATATATTTAATGTAAGATGCAACTATATGGGAAACAAAGTGTGGTGATTTGCGCACTTTTCTGTAAATCAAAAAATATTCCAAAATACAAAGTTTGTTTGAAAAAACTACATCTGCGACCCCTGACCTGACATAGCTTCTGACCCACTTCTAAGACCTAAATTAAAAGGAGGCGAAGTGACAACACTTGGCCATTATTTCCATGTCCACACTGTTGGGTTCTTACATCATTTAGGTAGAAAAAAAGTCCCCTAAAATAAAAGAGAACAAGGGAAAAGAAGCCCTGCTCCCAGGCTTTGGATCAGGTTCTCAACTTCGTGGGCTTAGCAAGAGCAGAGGAGGCATGCCAGTGTAAGGGGCCCCAGTGTGAGAAATTCTGAGAACAGAAGCCAAGGCCCAGTCATCACTTGCTCAAGCCCATATCTTTTTACAATCCCTTCATTTATTTCCTACATCTTCTATCCACGAAAGAATCATCAGTGTCCTTCATCTGAATCATAACGTGTTCTCCTGTGGGTAGAAGGGAGAAAAGACTAACACAATATTCATTGCATGCCAGTAAAACAATAAATAAATTTTAAATAGAATCAGCATTAAAAATGAGAGAAGTTTTAAGAGTCAGTAGAGTGTGGTTATCAGTTTAGGACATGTCAGTTACTTACACACAATCTTTAGCAATAGCTCTTATTTTTAACTTTATGGAAACATTTCAGAGAATGTCATGTAGGACATATTTGCTCTTGTTTATAACTTTATTGCCCTCATGTTGACATTTATGCAAAAATGACCATATTATGCTAATTTGTATTTGGAAGGTATATCTTGTGCCAATACAACAAGTGTTTTGTTGTATTACTTAATAAAAACTAATATCGCCTGTTAGTGATTTTTTTCTTTCATGTTAATCCATATTCATCTTCATTTAACTTTTATCTTGTCTAATTATTGTTCAATGGCAAGTCTTTAAATATGAACTTATACATATTTAGTTTTCTGCTGCTACCACAAATTACTACAAACTTAGAGGCTTAAAATAACATACATTTATTCCCTCATAGTTTGTATGGGTCGGAAATCCAGGCATGGTTTAGCTGGGTCCTCTGTTTAGGATCTCACAAGGCTACTACACTCCAGGTGTTTGACAAGCTGTGCTCTCATATGGTGGTCTGAGTGGGGACGATCTCACTTCTGGATTGTTCCACGTCACCATCAGATGTTTGTAGAATGTATTTTCTTGGGGCTGTCAGGCTGAGGGCCTGGCTTCTGGATGACTATGGGCTGGAGGATGTCCTCAAGTCGGAGAGGCTGCCCAAAGATTCTTCCCACGAGAGCTTTCCTAACACAGCTACTTTCCTCATCAAACCAGCAAGGAAAGTCTGTAGAGCAAGTCAGCCTCCAAGATGGACTCTTACACAGGGGATGTCTTCCCTGGAGGGACAAACCATCACCTTTTCCATCTGCTGTTGGTTAAAAACAAACCACAAGTCCCTGCTGCATTCCAGGGAAAGGGAATGCGCATGAATACTGTAAAGACGGAAAATGGTGAGCCGCTCTAAAATCTCTCCATCACAACGACAGAGCTGACGCACATAGTTCAGAATTTTGACTTTGTAACACTTTTCAAAATATGCCAGGAGAGACATATTCATTTTCACACGAGTTGTCAATATAGTTGCAACTGTAGTATGAATATAATAATAGCAAAATTCAGAACATGTTTTTCATAGAGGTGTCATTTATGAAAAAGAGTTGACTTTAGTTACTTCTTTTCATATGATTACTAATCACAAAGTACCTATTTGGAAGGTTACCCATGGAAATAATATAATATCAGCAGTTTTCTACGGGAAAGTCAACTGAGTAAAGTTTTGTTTTATTTTATTTATATATTTGAGCCATAATAATGACTACCTATCCATCAATCTAATTAAACATTTTAGAAGTCCATATATAGCATTACAAACAGCCACAAAATCTAAGTGATATCACAAAGTGTTAAAGCTGAGAACCATCCTTGCTCTTTCTGTAATTATCAGTGATGATGTATCTAATAGGAAGTTCTAGCTAAAGAGCTAGTAAAAGCAGGCATTAAGAAGATAACAGCTATTAAACATTCTGACAGTTAAAACTATTTTAAATTTTCACTTTCTTTTATGTTGGTCCATGAAAGAGCAGAAGAAAAGGAAAGTGCAAAACACATACAAAGCACCCAAGGGATGTTAGCAAGAGAAATTTACCAGCAGACAGCAGCGACAATGTAATGATCTCCAAAGCAACGGCACAAAATTTCGACATCATTTTAAGCATATTAATATCTATTACTTTAAGACAGCCCTATTAGCATTTAATGATTTTGATTCCTGGACACCAAAGTAGGATTTGAGCTCTATGATGAACAGAAAAGCCAATCCTGTTCACTTCCACTTTCCATCATTGAAACAAACAGCGTAGAACTGAAAAAGAAAGGCACAGAAAGAACAGTGTTTATGAGCTTACAATTTTTAAGGCAAGTGCCTTTAAGAGTCTTCAGAATGAAGTCATTGAGCAATATTAAAACCATATTTTGAAAACGTTTTAAATGAGCTTTTTGCAACGGTCTCGGAAGTGCTCTCTTCTGAACTCAGCCATTTCTGTTTTGTTTCTGCCCATGAGTTTGAATGTTGCCCTAGAGGCTAAGGGATATCAGTTATAAGCACTGATAACCGCAGTCAGACTGCGGCCAGAGTAGATAGAGATGTACACATCCATCCTTCTCCATTTGAACAGTCTGCTAAATTCTGCATGCAGCTGTTGGCTCTGAATGGTTTTTAACTCTTCTGTAATACATATTCTGAAAATATTTAGTATATATTATTTTTCGCCCTATCTACTGTCCTTGTTTCTATTCTCTCATTTGGATTGCAATTTAGATATAATGGATCTGATGATTCCATCAAATCTCTGTAATGTGAGTGTCACCAACAAGATTATGGTCCAAAGACATCTTTGTCTATTCTTTGATTATACAAATAACATACAATGAAGCAGCACAAGGGAGCAAACAACATCAGTTTAATTTTTGAAAAAGGCTGTTGGCTAGGGTTCTTCTATGGCCAGTGTTCAATCAGTAGTTTTGAAATAAAGTGGGAGTACTGAGAATAAAGGCAGAAGATAGAATGTAGACCTAGGGTAGAGAATCAAGTTCTCTGAAAGCTTCAGCTTGGAAAAAAACGATAAGAAAATGGAATGATGGAATGATACAGGCAATGTTTCTCCCTCTTCCCTTCACTGTTTGGGAGGCTTAGTCACTTTCCACTGATGTCTCTCCACCCTCCTGTTCCCTCTTAACTATTTCAGAGGATTAGACTTAGCTGTTGTAAATAAGCACACCCAGCAGACTCATTTTTTAACAGAAAACTAAAATTGGGCAATTTTCCCACTCATGTCCACCCACGAGTGTGAAGGGAATGTATCAGCAATGTAATCATGTGTAAATTTCCCCTTGCTGTAAATGAACATCTTCTAGAAATGTGTTGCCAAAGGCAGTTCAGTTCTGCTCTGTAAAGGAAGCCCATCCTACTCATGAATCCAGATGTCTGTTCTTGCTCCCATCCGAATGCAGACTGTTACCACCGAAAAAGCTTGGAGCCACAGACACATTCAGCAAATGAAAACAGCGAGAGTTTTTCTACTAAGAAACCAACTACACAGTCCAGATTCATTCACATTATATGGTTCTGGCGTCTGCCATCTGTAGCACACAGGCAAATTCCCCTAATTACTGACATCGCTCTAGGAAGGCCTGTGTTCTCTCTGTGTGTTTTGCACTTTCCTTTTCATCAGCTCCCTCGTGGACCAAAAGCAACAATTCTGCCAGGTGAGCTTAACAGATGCCGTTTTCTGACCCAGTCAGTCAAAGGTCTGTTACTTTGTTTTGAGCTAGAAATACTTCTTGTTGTATTGTATAAGGTTTGTGCTTTACCAATTGAGCCACCGGCTTGCAGCACATGTGCCAGCTTACAATCCTTACCAAAATTAGAGAATGTATTCACAGTACACCTATGGCCCATCAACCGAAGGCATACAGTGCCCACCAAAAATCAAGTCCATGAAAACAATGAAAAATAAGAAACGTGATGGGGTCAGGTAAAGAAAAATAAAGGCAAACAGCTCTCAGTCCTAGTGAGCACACAGAAGCCAAAATCAACAGTCACATCCAAGGTCAAGGCCAGCCAGCATGATGAAGGAAGCAAAGGAGGTGAACTCAGAAGACACTAAAACCTTTCTGTACAGTATGATCATTTCTGACAACTTTCTGTGAACATTCCAGTCACTGCTCCTATATTCCTGTCTCTTTTCCAGAGGTGCTAACAGCTTCAATCACCTAGACTATTTTCCACTATCTACTTCCCCAAATTACCCCAACTCTTTGACTTGCATCTATCTTTTTACTGGCATCTCCTTCTTGGACTTCAGAATTCATCGATTTCCTTCACTTCTGCATTACCGTTGCACTTATGATCTTTATCTTACACAGCTAAACTTTACTCAGTCATTCCACAAACATTTATAAAGTTTCCATCATGTCCCAGTTGTCCTTGACTCATATTTGCTTTTTCCTTTCTACTGGGATATAAGAACCTCAGAGATAAAATACTGGTGATAGAAATTTGTTTTTAATATCCCCTATTTCCTTTAGCATAGCATAGGATACAGAATAAGAATTTAGTAGGAACTTTTTAATTAAAAAAAAGATAAGATGGAATTATAAGCAGATAAAAATGAGATAGGTATTACAATTAAACCAAATACGCAGTAAGAATATTTGTTTTGTATATTGGAAATCTATATTTAAAAACGGCCATAAATTTCTTGGTGGAATTACAAGTTAGGTTCTGAACTAAGGCCATAGTGTTTGGTATACTAAGGTAGGGGGCAGCATTAGAGTCAGAGGAGGACTGACAGACTCATAATTGATTGGACACAAGAGATAAATTAGAAGAAACTTTTATAGAATGACTTCTAGGTTTAGGGATGGATGGTGGAACAAATACTGGTATCATGAATCAAGATTTTATTTTTGTCATGCTCTGTCTTTCAAATGCACAGATAACACTTGCTTTCGGCATCACTGGCTATGTTTTATTCCCTGTCAACTTCACTAGCCAAGATGAATAAACTTCATTCAGCATTTATTTAGCAATTATTTATTGAGTGAATGATAGAAGAAGAACCTAAACAGGCACAAAGATGCATAAGACCTGGCTGGGAATTTAGTCAGACAGAGAATATTTAAACCAAGGAAACTGAAACACTGTACATATTCAAAGTGCTGTGGAAACACATCTAAGGCTTCACAAACAGAGGGGTGATATCTGAATTCATCTTTGAAGAATAAGTAGCGTTGAATTGAGTAGTGGACATTCCAGCTAAAGGAAGCTGCATCTGCAAGCTTCTAGAGTCCAGAAAGCATGTTTTTTAGAAAAATTCCCAGGTTCAGTCTTCCCTGACTCTTCCTCCTTCTGTAAGCAAAGGGACAATGCCCAGTTATGTCATAAGATGTGGTATGCTTTGTATGGGAAATGGATATAAGAAATACTGAATTAAAAAAGAAATTAATTCAAGGTATCAAGCCTCCAAAGATCAAAAAGATAAGCTGTAATTTGAACTTGAGTTTTGGCTTTATTTCTCCATTTTACACTGTGTGTGTAAATAATATTACAATAATGACATAGAGTTTTCACTTTTCCAATGTCCTTTGAGAAGCTGCTACCAAATCAGGTCAGAGCAGTTTGACGAAGATCATTTAAAGTTTTTAGAAACATAGGTCACTTCTCCCTATCAGCATTTTAATATTTTTAAAAAATATTTGAATAGTTGCATATCATGTCAGTGACATTCTAATAGTGAAACAGCTGTTTTACATAAGTTTCCCTCAAAACTATGAATTTAGAAGGACAATGAAGAAATTGATGTACACACAAAACAAGATCTCTATCTTACTGATATATTGCACTATATTTTTAAGGTTTCTTTAAGCATAAAAAGTATGTCCTAAGACTAAATTTTATCTTCTTGCTAGATTTCTATTTAACATTCACGTGAAATGAAGGTAAAGAAGTGATTATGTTAAACTTAAGCTATAAGACCTTGAATTCTGCAAAATGTGAGAAGTCTTAAGATAAAAGAGATGGGTAATCACATTGTCTTAAATGTTTCCACAGGGTGCAGAGTTCCTTCTATCCATGAGGAAGTTGTAATGGACTAATCTTTGTACCTGAGTGTTGAATTGCATGATAACCAAAGGTAAATTGAGAGAGAATTGGGAAAATTGGACCGTAAGCAATCCAAGATGTTACTCTCTTTATTCTTGAAAAACTCTCCAAAGGGTAGAATGTATAGGAAAATTTCATAAGTTTTGTGATTTCTTTTTCTTTTAACTTTCTCCATGACAGCTCTCTACTGTCCTTGCAACAGGACTTTCAAAATGAGTTAGTGTGATCAAATAAAACTCCACAGAGGCAGAAAGAAGAAAGCAGAAGACCAGCTTCCTACTTCACAGCCTCCACCGGATTCTTTACTTGTTATCCACCTCTGTTTCCATGCCCTACCAGCTGAGCAGGTAGGGGAAGGGTTGTACCCCAAGGGTCATTGATCCCACTTAGCACAATGTGAAAATGTCTCTCTAACCTGCTACTGCAAGAATGGGTTATCTGGTAACAATCCCTGCTCAGGCATCACTTGTGCAACTAGAATCAATACAGCTGTCAGATGCAATTGAGAGGCTGCTTCCTACACGCACTCCCTGTGTTCACATGGGTGGCTGTGTCCACTTGGGTTCCTTTGTTTCTATTTTAACAGCACTTGAACAGGATCCTTTCAAAAAGGAGTTTAGTGAGAGTCACCAAAAGAGTTCCTAGAGAGTTAACTCTGTATTCTCTATGTTGATAATTTCAGAGTGCACAGTAATCATGATTTTTATTTAACAATCATTTCCATATCAGTGAGGCTCTGAGTCTTTCTTGGTTAGGGGAAATATTTCAGTACTGACACTGGCTGGCTGTTCGGTGATGTCCTTCTCTCTTGTCTTCTCCAGTTAACTTCTGATAAAGTGGAAGGACTTTTAAAATTGGGCTGCCGGCAGGCCTTTGACACCTTCTCCATTCACTTAAACCCAAAATGTGCCTGCTAACAACCAAGAATTCTTCCTAGTTCAGGTAACTGAAGATGGCCATGTTTTCTGTGAGTTTTTTTTTCTTTGATTGATTGAGAAGTGTCCCTCTCCCACCCTTTGGGTTTGCATGTTTCCCTGTGCTGTGCTGTACTGTGCACCAAAGTTACAGTCTACTGGTCTCTTATTGCATCATCCTTCTAAGCTTGCTGAGCAACCAGGTTACAGTCTGTGGTCTGATGTCCTAATTAATCTCTCTCTTTCTGCTGATCCCAGAGTCTCAATGATCCGTCTGCTTTCTGCCCTGAGCACATTATGAATAGATAGATACTTGTCCTGCTGCCGTCATTTTGAGTGTGGATTAGAATAATGGCTGTATTTTTTTTTTTTACCATTTCCTATATGGCAGATACTGTGATAAGTACTTAACACACATTATCTAATGTGATCCTCAAAAATAAAAATATACAAAGGAGATACCAATATTAGTCTCTTCTGGAGATGAGAAAACAAGATTAGAGAAAATGTTTATATTAAATACAGTTATAATACAGTTACTAATAAATGACTCAAGACTGTCTGATGCCAGATTCTACACTCTTGTCCATTAATCACAACAGTATGAGAAATAATTCCCAAGCAGGGTGAAACTAGGAAAATATTGTTAGATAGTTAGATATGTGCAGGCACTGTTCAGACAGGTGGAGGAAAGGGAGGATGGTCCAGAAGATGGCGCTATGCCTGTCTCCAGCATAAAGGGACTTTACTTCCTTCCTCTAAATGAGTGCCAGCAAGGAACTGGTTAGAATCTGACAGCCAAAACTGTATGCTAGCAGAAAGGACTTAACCAGATGTGACCCAAAGCTCATTGTAATATAATTAGCATTGTGGCTTAAACCCCCCACTGTGGGCTTTTCTGTGTGCATCATGGGTAAGGAAATGTGCAAAGGGAACAAACATGACTAAACACTCTAGGGACAAGAGCCATCAATCAATCAAGAGATCACTTCTAAGTGAAGGTATAAGAGAAGGGTAGACAAAAAACTACCACTTTTCCTCCCTTGGATCAGCCCGCCTCCTGTTCTTGGAGGTATACTTTTTCGTTTCTAAATAAATCTTTTAAAATCTTTTGCTACACAACACATTGTCTCCCAACTGTAAACTTATCTTTCAGGTATGACAGGAACTGGGGTCTTTACCTTTTGAGGTAACAAATATATCCCATTCTTGACAATGTTCTGATCTCTTTTGAACTTGCCCTCCTATTACATATCTAAAGAAATAAGAGTCTGTTTAATAAGCAATAAGGTGGCTCTTGGACAAATTATTAATATTGATAAGGAGGTCAAGACTGTATTTTAGCATTTTAAAATATTTTACTTCTTCCTTCCCTTCTCATCAGTGGGCTAATACTACATTTATAGATCGTTTTTCAACAACAACAGCAGCAAAAAAAGAAACACCCTAATTTTGCTCTTTGAAATTGAAATTGTAGAGGCATATAACCAACACTCCCTCTAGAGTTTGGACTGTGTCAAAGAGAGACAAATGTGTTCCACAAATGGAGCTTCAAGCACCAACTTTGTTATGAACAGAGTTACTGCACAATTTGGCTGAGTTAATCAGAATTAGGCTAAGTCTTCCATTCAGTCTCATGTGGCACTCCCTGTGAATTTAAGCCTCAAAGCAGTGATTCTTCACTGGGTGGGATCCCCCTCCTTGGAGATACTTGGCAATATCTGGAGAAAGTTTTTGGTCATCACAAGTAAGGAAATGACACTGGTTATCTAGTGGATGTAAGCCAGGGATTCTGCTAAACATCCTACAATGCACAAGACAATCAACACAACAAGGAATTACCTGTCTAAAATGTCAGTGATGCTGTGATTGACAAACCCTGAGCAAAGTTTATGGAAGGGACCTGCATAGAGTAGAACACATTTTTCTCTGGAGGAAGGCACATCAATAAGGGAAGGAAGCATGATGATACCGCCTACATTCACCTAGTTCCTGCTTAAAAATTTATCCATTAGATAATTTATTCATCTCGTCCTGGTAAGGAATAAGGGAAAGAGATAAGACAGCCAAGCTTGTGTTACACAAATTACTGTCCCTCAACAGAGAAGCACTGACTCTGGCACCTATTAAAATAATGTGATTTGTTCACATTTTCTAAATCAATTCCAATGGCATAGGACCAAGATAACATGAAAGTAGTTTGGCTTCGTATCATACTTTGTTTAATTCATGATCATAAGAATAATGAACCCTTTATTTGTATTAGGCCTGTCACACGGGAAAGGAGTGACCAACTGCAATGGGTATTCTGACCTATGCTATCACTTTAAGCTTTTACTTAAGTACATACATAACACTTTTCTTAGGTGGAGGAAAAAAGCAAAAACTAATATAGTTTGCAGAAGGCATATTTGCTTTATTGATTAAACAATTCAAATTGGGTTTGACTAGTTACTTCAATGTCCCAGAAGCACTTAATTAGCCTTACCCTGAAATATAAACAGGGGAGAGAGGCAAAAAAGGAGGGCAGATAGGCAGTGTCATTTAAATTACCACAAAATTGGGGTTCAGGCAGATGGAGCAAAATTAAAGATAGATTCCAAAAGACCTTGCTTATTTACTTATTTCTTCTGTTTTCTTTGACTTCTTGCTACTTTTATATTCTGAAACATGTCAGCGTTTCCTTTTTTTATCTCCCTTTTTGGGCCTGAAGAGAAGGTATTAGTATACAGTCAGAAGCCAGGCAGGTTTTCATTCTCTGCTGTTTTGAGGTCCACATAAAATATCTAACAGATTAGCTAGAACTAGTAAACATTAAAGTGAAAACCTGTCCTTGACACCACCAGGCCTTCATACAAAAACATATGTCACTCTTAAAAGAAATATGAATAATAGCAAGCTCCTCATTTAAGGCTATAGCAAAGAGAAAAGACCAAATCCCAAAGCAGAGTTCTAATAATAACATGAATACTTAACACTTATTAAATGGTTACCATGAATTAGACACCATATACATCAATTGTATGCAGTACCATTTTTTTTTCCTCACACTGTATCTCTGAATAAGGTTCTGAATTTTCTCTATTTTACAGATAAAGAAACTTGTCCAATGTCAGGCACAGTACACTGGGATCCAGACTCAAGTTCATTTGACTAAATATCCTATCATTTTTAAACACTAGATGAGAATAACTTGATTAAACAACAATCATAGTAATAAATATTTCTGGGATTCATTGATTCCTAAATGTAAGAAAACCGCTAATATTGTGGCAGTGTTTAAATACTTTAAAATATTGCTTGTTATGTCATAAGCCTTAACTACACTGAAATAGTTTCCTTCAAATGATTTCTAACCAAATAGAAATTACTTTCCCAATGTGAGACAAAAGAGTCTTGGATAACTCCCAGATGATCTGCTTGGGCAACAGGAAAGACATAACAAAACAAAGGGTCACCAATTAAGAAATAATGTAGGGAAGGACAAATCTGTTTCTACAGAAAGATGAATTCAGTTTAGAAATGTTAACTCTGAAGCATATTGTGTATAAACACTGTTTTTGAAGGTTTGGGAACACTCTTCCTCACTCTGAAATAGAAATTATTTTTCAAAAGTGAACCTCATATTACAGAATTCTAGAGAGCTACCCCTTCTTCACCCCTTGCAGAAGAGTAGACATATGAATGAAGTCATACCAAGCAGAGTAGAATGTCTCTCTGGTCACAATGACTTGTTTAAGGATGATGCAACAGATCCAGTTGGAGTTCTCCCCATAATTTTTATTGGTACTGCCTGAGAAGAGTGAATGGTATGAGAACTAAGTACCATGTAGACCTTAAGCTGCCCAAATCATCTTTGCCATCATGTTACAGAGACTTCTAATTATTGACACTTTCATAGAGTGAAGAAGAGGAAGAGAGACTGACTCATCACTTGAACACCTGTACTAAGAAATGCAGAAAAGTAGATTTTCAATTATGAGAGCCAAAAAATTCCCTTCTCTTAAAAAAAAAAGTTAATTTGAATTGTATATTGGAACGTGCAATCCAGAAAGCTACAACAAAAGAGTTGGTACAGCACAGAAGTGGCCACGTTACCATCTCTCACACACCTCCACTCAGCTGAAGGTGAAGTTGCACCCACTCTACCCATATGCTGTGGTATAAATTCCAGATTGTTGAACCACTGCCACCTCACGCTGAAACATTAGCTCTCCTGCTTCCAGCTTAGTTATCACGGTTTATTTGAAGTCATGCCACATCAATTTGCATCTCTCCCAAATGATCAATGCAATTCCTCCGTCTTCCTTGATGACTTCAATATATTGCTCACTGGCTTCCTCTCTTCATGCTTAATCATTTGCCGTTCCTTTAATAACAACCTCAGTGATTTATTGAACTTCTCAGTCTGGTCACCATTATCATGCAATTCGGTCTTTTTTAACTAACTAACTTTTAACTGTACATCACTCCACTTTCCTTGCAGGATTTTCCCATTTGTCTTGGTCAACCCATAGCACAGTTCAAACCTCAAAAACTGAAACAGGACTTTCCCTTTACAATGATCTCTGAAAATTATGCTTCATTTGTTTTTTTTTCAACACTTGCTGTCAACTCGTTAACCATCTTCAAATTATACTTCCCTTCATTTTTCAACTTCAAATTTCTATTATGATAACTCTGTATTATTACTCTTGCCATAGTATGTATCCCTTTTAAATGTTACATTTCACTCACTTGTTCATTCCTTTATTCTTTTTCTGGTCTCACTAGAAAAATGGCTCAGTATCCAACCTGTTGACTCAACACAGCCTTCTCCCACACGTGTGACATCTATCTCACATTAAATCTTACTGATTTTACTTTCTACTTCCTAGCATTTATTTCATTGTCTCCATATGCATTATTTTCATCCTGATCTGGCTACGTCATCTCTTGTTTGGACTTCTAGTCTCTCCACATTTATTCTTGCCTCATTATATTCTATTCCTCACATTTTAATTTGCTTTTAAATGAAATATTACAATGATGTCACCTGTTTAAGATCTAATTACTTCTCATTGTTTCTAGAAAAAAAAAATCACAAATCCTTACCATGGCCAGTAGGTGTCATTGGTCTGATCCCTACATCTCTACCTCTTTCCTCTAATCTCACACCAAATATTCGCTTGCTCTTTAAGTTTCAAATATACTATCATTCTTTTCATTCTTTGATTCTGTCATGCTTCTAACCACTGCTTCTTTGTGTACTCCTGTTCTTCTGTTTGGAATACCCTCCCCTTTGCCCATCTTCACCTAGTTAACTCCAATTCAACATTTACATTTTTCTCCCATTTAAATACTCAGAGAAACCTCACCTGGTACCCAAGTTTTTAGGTCAGGCTTCTGTCTTTTATATGAAAGTCTGTGACTGTATTCTTTTCTGTCGCTTGCTTATCTCACTTTGTACTATTGCCAACTCTGCTGGTGATTGTTTAATATTTATCTCCTCCACTCAATAGAAGCTCCTAAAAAATAATTGCTAAGTGAATAGTTAAATGAATAAAAAAATGATTTTGAAAATATTATGTCACAGGTATTATACTGTATCTTGGATATGCAAAAAACTGCATGGAAACTGTGGGCATGTAAACATACATATTTGTGAACATATCAGTGTGATGGTTCTGGTCCAGCCCAGTTAAGCTTAGGTTAATATGTGTCAAAAAGAGAATCTCCTGGCACAGTCTGAGGACAAATTTAATGGGGAAAAGACTGGAAGTCGAGATATCACTTAGAAAGTGGAGAGGTATTGCCACACTAATCCCCACAACTTATATATTTTCATTCTTGTCTCCCTGGGATGTCTTGCTCTGATGGAAAAAGATAAAAAAAGCAATTCAGTACTGCTTCACCATCGATCAGTATTTAATTCATTTAGCAGATTTTCATTGACTGCCTACTATGTGGCAGACAATGTGCTAACCTGGAAACGTAGAAATGAATGTAACTGTCTCTGTCTTCAAATCCTTCCCAGTCCAGTATAGCAGAGAGACTTTTATGGTACAACATGATAAAAGTATGCAAAGGAAAGTGCCAGATAATATGGAAGCAGCTTAGAGGACTATCTGAGCAGCCTGATCAATTTGGGAAGGTTTTCCTCATTTTGTAAAACCTGACAGGACTCTAAAGATATAACTAAGATTAAACAATTTAGATAAAAGCATTCCAAGAAGAAAAAGATCACATGATGAATCTGGGGGAAATGTAACTCACGTTGTTTCACTTTATGATGTAGGGTATCTTAAGGAACATTTAGAGAGGAGTCTATAGCTATGAGCAGGGGAAAATTATGAAGAATCTTATGAACTATGAAGCTTGGATTTTATCAGGAAAACAGTGGAAAGAATTATAGTTTGAAAAGTAACATGAGATTCATTTTTAGGGAAAAAATAAATGACAAATGTGAAAAGAATATATTGGAAGACTAAAAGAGTCAGGAGTGGGTTAATCTTACCAATCATGCAGAATTCTACTTAAGATGTTTCCCAGATCAAGGGTTCCTTACAATTTCTCCCACAGCTCCCTGTACCCACCTCCATCACAGACTTACTATAAAGTACCAAGGCCACTTATTTATAAGTAGGTAGTATCCAGCATAATCATGTGTCTATGGTAGACTGGATAAACACTTGTAGAGACAGTGAGAATGAAAGAAATAAAAATCCATCAGTCAGTGAGAGAGCTGTGAAGATTCCTAACAGTGATTAAACAGTTTACATACTTACCTTTCATGTGATACTAAATCACATTGAAATTGATTTCTTTATTCTATAGAAATATTTAATATTTCTTTGGAAAACTTTTATATCCTCCCACTGGAACAAAGCCAGCTATTTGAAGAAGATAGAAAAGCTAAGAAATGTTGTTGAGTCAGTCTTCCTTCTTCCAAATTAACTTTGTATATCTCAGATATCAGAGTGACTATTTGTTCCAAGGAGGGAAGCAAATATTAAGTGAATGCATTTTTTTTTTTGGTCAGAAAGGATTTAAGCATTAAGTTAAATTATTTATAGAGGTCAAAGAATTCTTCAGTCCTTGGGTTTGAGAAAAAGTAATAAATATATCTTTGTTTACGTAATGTTATTTTCAAAGGTATAAAAGAAAATGTAGAGATGCTGTTTGTTTTTAAACATCCTTATTTTTGTTATTCCAGTTTATTAAAAGTCTTTCTACTAATTTATTCAATCTATCATAGTTAATTTAAATAGCACATGAAATTTTAGGCAGATGTTATGTCATAAATATCCAGGGTATAAATATTAAAATTACGCTTGCAAGCATAGAAAATATCTATTTTTATTTTAAGTAATTAGCACATTTTTGGAATGTTTTTACAAATACTTCTCAGCTAGGAGAGAGCAGCAGCATGGATTACTGGAACTAAGAATAATCCAGAAGGCATTTATCTACAATTATGGGATGTATTTTTTTTTTTTTTTGGTAACAGAACCACATTATAAATTTGTGTTACTTAAGCAAAAACTCAAATTAGTTTACATTTCCTGTCTACATGGGAAATGGTTTACCAGCTGAGTTGTTAGGTTAGTTGATGAGAAATATGTTGGGTTTTGGGAGGAGGAAAGAACAGAGCCACAGGTAATAGACACATCACAATGCTTTTATTAACTCGTTTTATTAGATGCATTTTGTTTTCTTGATTTTTAACTAGATTTTCTTTTCATAGACATTTAGATAATTCACCTTCTGTATTATTTTTATTGGAACTAAGAATATTTAAAGTGATCAATGATAGCAATTAGTGGATGTACTATATATTTTCAGCATTAAGTAAAAATTTTATATTTCCTGTAGTGAAGCTGAATGAGGGCCTATAATCAGCAATGTTTCAGGATAGATAAATAGCAAATTATGCTCAACACATCCTGTCAATAATAATCACCTTCGAGTGAAGACAAATTCATTAATTCCTTTTTTATTCATTTAAAACTATCAATATATGTTAAGTTGTATGAAAGATGACATTGAGATCTGGGGTATAGGAATTGCTAAAATAGCTTATCTATCTCTATGAAGCTTACCTCTAAAAGGTATTTCTAAATGAAAATACAAAATAAAATAATTTTGTGTAAAGAATCTTGGTTGTTATAAATATTTCATAGCTTGGCTATTTACATTTTGATATCATTCTTCTTAATTTTCTTTTAGAACAAAATATACATCCACCGATGGGAACAGAAAGATGGAGCTGTGGGTGAAAATAGAGGTGGAGGCACAGAAGTAGATGGGGGCTATCTCAGATAGGAAGCTGAGAATTTCATATTAGGATACAGAGAAGGGAGTATATCTATGTCATTCCTAATTATCCCTGTAAACGGTTGTTTCCAGGAGTTGCTGCATAATTAGGGGACAGGGATGGTTTTTGGGATTTCTATTTGGAGTTTGGCACTGGAGAAGCCATGAAGAGAATGAATGGAAAAGACTGCAAGAAGGCAGAGTAAGCATTCTGATAAGCCTGTACAAATGTTGGCAGTTCCAGTCAATAGACTCAAGAATAATAAAAAATGAAAATGGAGAGATTACAACCAACACCACAGAAATAACAAAAATCATTAAAAAATACAATGAACAACTATATGGCAATAAATTTGACAACTTAGAAGAAATGGACAAGATTCTAGAAACATATAGTCCACCAAAACTGAATCAAGAAGAAATAGAAAACTTGAATCGACCAATCAGTAGAAGTGAAATAGAATCAGCAATAAAAAACCTCCCTGCAGACAAAAGTCCAAAACCAGATGGCTTCACTGAGGAATTCTATCAAACATGCAAAGAAGAGGTCATACCAATCTTTCTCAAACTCTTCCAAAAAATTGAAGAGGAAGGAATGCTCCCAAACTCATTCTATGAAGCCACTATAACCCTGATACCAAAGTCAGAAAAAGACTACCAAAAAAGAAAGCTATAGGCCAATATCATTGATGAAAATAGATGTAAAAATCCTCAACAAAATATTAGCAAACAAAATCCAACCTCACATAAAAAACATCATACACCATAATCAAGTTGGATACATCCCAGGGACACAAGGGTGGTTCAACATAGGCAAATCAATCAATGTGATACACCACATAAAAAAGAGAAAGGACAAAAATCACATGATCATTTCAATAGATGCAGAAAAAGCATTTGATAAAATTCAACACCCATTTAAGATAAAAACTCTTACCAAAGTGAGTATAGAGGGAACATATCTCAATATAATAAAAGCTATTTATGACAAACCTACAGCCAGCATAATACTCAATGGTGAAAAGCTGAGAGCCTTTCCACTAAAATCTGGAACAAGGCAAGGATGCCTACTGTCATCGCCTCTATTCAATATAGTATTGGAAGTCCTAGCCATAGCAATTAGACAAGAAAAAGAAATAAAAGTGATCCATATTGGAAAAGAAGAGGTAAAATTGTCATTATATGCAGATGACATGATACTATACATAGAAAACCTTTAAGGTGTCACACAAAAACTACTAGAGCTGATAAAAGAATTTGCCAAGGTAGCAGGATACAAGATCAACATACAGAAATTAGTGGCATTTCTTTATACTAACAACAAAATATCAGAAAAGGAAAGTAAACAGACAATACTTCTTAAAATTGCAGCCAAAAAAATAAAATACTTAGGAATAAATCTGACCAAGGAAGTGAAAGATTTATACATGGAGAACTACAAAACGCTGACTAAGGAAAATAAAGAGGACTTAAATAAATCAAAAGATACCCCATGTTCTTGGATTGAAAGAATTAATATTGTTAAAATGGCCATACTACCCAAAGCAATCTACAGATTTAATGCAATCCCTATCAAATTAACCAGGACATTTTTCACAGAACTACAGCAAATCATACTAAAATTTATATGGAATCACAAAAGACCAAGACTTACCAAAACGTTACTGAAATAAATGAAGTAAAAGAATGACGATGGAGGAATAACCCTCCAGACTTCAGACAATATTACAGAGCTACAGTAATCAAAACAGCATGAATCAATGGAATAGAATAGAGAGGCCAGAAATGAACCCACTAACTTTTGGTCAATTAATCTTTGACAAAGGAGGCAAGAAAATACAATGGAGAAAAGATAGTCTCTTCAGCAAATGATGTGGGAAAACTGGACAGCTGCAGGTAAATCAATGAAGTTAGAATATTCCCTCACACCATACACAAAAATGAACTCAAAATGGCTTAAAGATTTAAATATAAGACAAGACACAATAAATCTCCTAGAAGAAAACATAGGCAAAACGTTATCTCACATACATCTCAGCAGTGTTCTCCTAGGGCAGTCTACACAAAAAATAGAAATAAAAGCAAAAATAAACAAATGGGACCTAATTAAATGTATAAGCTTTTGCACAGCAAAGGGATCCACAAGTAAAACAAAAAGACAACTTATGGAATGGGAGAAAATATTTGCAAGAGATGTGACTGACAAGGACTTAATTTCCAGAATATATAAACAGCTCATACAACTTAATAAGAAAAACACAAACAACCCTATCCAAAAATGGGCAGAAGACCTAAACAAGCAATTCTCTGATGAAAACATACAAATGGCCAATAACCACATGAAAAAATGCTCAATATCACTAATTATCAGAGAAATGCAAATCAAAACTACAATAAGATATTACTTCACACCAGTCAGAATGGCAATTATTAAAAAGTCCACAAATGATAAATGTTGGAGAGGGTGTGGAGAAAAGGGAACCCTCCTATACTGTTGGTGGGAATGTAGTTTGGTGCAGCCACTGTGGAAAACAGTATGGTGATTCCTCAAAAAACTAAAAATAGACTTACCATTTGATCCAGCAATCTCACTCCTGGGCATATATCCAGAGGGTATTCAAAATTAATTAAGTAATCTTAATTCAAAAATATGCATGCACTCCAATGTTCATAGCAGCACTACAATAACCAAGACATGGAAACAACCTAAATGTCCATCAACAGATGACTGGATGAAAAATAGTGGTATATTTATACAATGGAATACTACTCAGCCATAAAAAAGAATGGAATAATGTCATTTGCTGCAACATAGATGAACCGTAAGAATGTCATTCTAAGTGAAGTAAGCAAGAAAGAGAAAGAAAAACGCCATATGATATTACTTATATGTGGAATCTGAAAAAAAAAATAAATGAACTTACTTGCAAAACAGAAACAGACTCACAGACATAGAAAACAATCTTATGGTTACCGGGGGGAAGGGTGAGGGAAGGGATAAATTGGGAGTTCAAGATTTGCAGATACTGACTGGTATATATAAAATAGATAAACAAGTTTATACTGTATAGCACAGGGAACTGTATTTGATAACTTGTAGTAGCTTACAGTGAAAAAGAATATGAAAACAAATATATGTACATGAAAAAGAAATTGGCACAATATTGTAAACTGACAATACTTCCATTAAAATAAAACAGAAAAAAAAGGAGTATAAGGGCAAGAGCTCTACAAAGGAAATAGGATTGGCCAAGTTTGGCAGGTAAATGGATGCTTATGTACATGAGCTAACTAGAAAAAGGGAGAACCAAAAAGGGACAAGCTGGACTTTTGTATTACTCTGTAGATTGGCTCCATAGGGTGAGTGATTTACCTCTGGAAAAATGAATTCCAAGTGCGGTTGTCCTTGAGATGAAGATGTGGGCTCCAGTGGCCAGGAGTGAGACGAAGAGAGAGTGAGGATTCAGGAGCAGTGCTAGATCAATAACAAGGATATCAACATTTCCTTAAGACATTAGCCCGGAGGAACCTCAAAATGTTGATGTAGGGAATATTTATTAGGTCATTCTCCATGAAAATATGAAAGTAGTCATTATGGGAAAGTCAGAATATTTTTGGATTATTAACAATTAGAGTTTTAAAATTATACATGAGGAATGGACTCTTTATTTTACAAGGTTTGTATACTCCTAAGGCTGGTATACTAGCTCTGGCCACCTCTGAGTGTGTTTTCAGTAGGAGAGAGTAGCTACTGTACAAAATACACTTCTGCTATTATCTGACCTGACCCTAACAAGTGGGGCAAACAGTAGAATACTGGTAGATTTACTATTTTTGCTGCTACCAAGTTACATGTTCTCCAGGCAATTCAAACATGTAAAACTGACAAGGACAGTTACCAGTGTATTTTAGGTAACCAATAATCCAATAATAAGCTTAATTTTCTACTCCTCTTCTTTTCATCCTCTTTCTTTACCTTTTTTTCCTTCCTTCATTTCTTATCATCAGTAACACTGTAGTCAAATCTTAAGGCCTTCTAGCTAGCACTCATCGGTCAGTTCAGGAAAAAGAAACCCTCCTACTTATTTCAATTAGAAATAAATTTAATGCAGAGAATTAAGAGTGAATCAAATCCTTGGAAAGCCTGGAAGTGCTGCAGCCAGGAGACCATTCATCATTCTACTAATGATTTCAAGTACCACCATCTAGCTCCAACCTAGAATGCAAAAAGATGCTGTTGACATTGCAGCCCCCAAGGCTGGCCAACAGTGCTTTTTAAAGCCCAGGAAGCTGAATACAAGGTGTTGGAATGTTGAGTCTGGTCACCACACTTTTTCATGTCTCATGATTCTGCTTGCAAGACCAAACAGCAGCAGGAGACAGCTTCTGCCTCACGTTCATCTTCCAAGCCTTATGTGTGTGCAACTGTTGGGGTACCTCACTTGCATGCAGATCCTATCTGTAAGAGAGAGGCTGGGCAAGGTCGTTTTTAGCTTTCTATTATGACCAAACTGAACGAAGCTGGGCTGGAGTTTGGGCAAGCCAAACCAAATGTCTATGACAAGCTGAAAGACTAATATGTATTGACCTCCCATTTGTTTCCTATACTTGTTATTTTATATTATTCATGGCTTTCATTAAATTTGCATCTTATGTGCTGCTTACCTCTCCCTTGACCTTGCTAAATCTCATTTCTGTCCTTCTGTGTAAGTCCATTAGCCAATTTTGTGGTTTTGTAACATTGCTGTTACCTGGCCTATTAGCTGTATCATTAACTCAACTTCTGGAACAGTTCTCCACAATTTAGGGAAGAAATACACCCTAAGGTTAAATCAGAACTTATGTACCTAAACAGTGACTTATTTACTATGGGCCTAGATATAATGGTCATATTACTTCATCAGAATATTTGTTTTGAGCAAGTGTTATTTCTATAAGTTATATGCTAATCAAAAGGTAAAATTATTGAATGATTAATAAAATTCCAGGTAGACTATAAAGAAAAGTGTCTAGAATTTTAACTTGCTACTAAGTTGGCTTTTTAAATTAAGAGATAAGACATTCATTATTCAGACAAATTTTTCTCATATTGTTATCATGGATATTAAGTTTGTGTTGCATTCATTTTTTAGACAAGCTAGCAAAAATGATTAAAAAAATCAACAAATATCATTTGCATTATAAAACCAACATAGTTAATTCTAATATTTCTGCTTGAGTTTTGTTTCCTCTGCATATTTTTTAACTGTACATGGGCTGATACTGTCCTTCTTACTATAAAGGGTTAAACTTGATTTAAAAATAGGAAATAAAATTATGTCCATTCTACTAATAATCCTAAGACCACTTTCTCTTGATCCTTTAAGGTAAATGTGAAATTCTCCTCCACATTTGCTAAGTTTGACACCTCTATCAACTATCACCATTCTTTCCTGTTTGCTGTCCCTGCATCCCAAATAAAATGGGCTTGTAAAACTAGTTTTGAATCAAATAACCTATTAAAAATGTCTGCTTTCCTTTTCTGGACCAGGATTGTTGCTCTGTTCAAAGCACATCTTGTTATCAGAGACTGTGAAGCTGTGTTGTCCCTTGGTTCAGAATGTTGGACCCAAGAGTCTGATGTTGTATTTACTGCATGAACAACAACTTAATTAAGTGTTGCTTTAGAAACATCACCGGAGCTTTGTTTCTGGTGTGGCACTCAGGCATGTATCACATTGTTTTGACACACGCAGTGGGAGATTTGCTTTGTAGTTAGTCATGTTTTTGGAACACTACTAGTAAAGACAGAAGAAAAGAATGATTCTATTGGTAGAGCAGGGAAGATGCTTTCAGATCCAAAAAATGACTGTAAAAGTGAGAATCAAGGGCAAAATTTTCTTCTGAGAACACTCTCAGTAAAACCAAATTTCCTCTTTTGGCATTTAACTGCTTGAAAGTAAAAGTTTTAATGCTTTAGTAAAGATTAATAAATCAAATGTACAAAGATTTCTTCCTTTCATATTTCCATATTTATCTCCCTAAATAAATTTCATCTTTTGATTTTAGATTGTTATTTACCATGATAAAACACCTTTTAAACAGTATTTTTATGTTATAAACCAGGCAGAGTTTGGGAAAGGATGATGATGCATGGACATATTTTCACACGCTTTTCTGCAAAGAAGTAAACACATTTTTCCTTCCTGGAATGCTCTAAAACAACACCTGAAACTAAGAGGAATTAAATGCACCAGCCTCAAAACACTAGAATGTTTAACTCCACTATTGGAATTTGTAAAATTAAACCAATTGCTTAACAAAGATTCAAATTTTGAAAAAAAGAAGGCTACCAACTATTAAGAAAGGAGCAATTTCTTCAAAGGCAGTATGGCCTGGAATCTCAAGATAAGTTGGCCCAAATGATCAGTGAGGGAAAGTACCCCAGAGGGACACAGAGCTTTAAAGATCTGCAAGATAAAGAAATGAAAATGATTATTTTCAAAAGTTTTCTCATGTCCCTTTTAGCTCAATAATTATCCCTATTCTAGTCCAGTGATAAATGGTCCTGACTAAAGGAAGTCTCACCAGACTTCGTTTACCTCAAAGACAAGCTAATATTGGACCTCAAATCTAAAGTACCCAACTTAAGCAGGGTTTTAAAGCACTTGCTAGAGAGAGATTTATAAGGCAACTATATTTAAACTGCTGTCTATGATTTAGTGATAAAGTAAGTCTATTTGACAATTTCACATGTATTTGAAAAAGTGTTACATTAAAATTTGATTATTCAAAATTTGATTATTTGTGTGAATTTATAAGCATTTTGGCATGTGTGTTTAAGTTTCTAAGTTATCACTTTATTTCATAAGTCCAAAGATCAATACCACATTATACATTATGTGACAATGTTTTGCCAGAGAAGAATGGATGCAACTGGGGGCGGTAACAGAAAGCTTTTTCAGAATGTGTCAGAAAGTAGTCAAAGAATTAGGCAAAGGCAGAAAACACATACACAATAGCAACCATGGTGAAAATTAAATAAATTGTCCAAAATTCCTTCCCAAATGGCCATGATCCCGGAGAGTTCATTCAAATAGAAAATTATCTTGTTATAGAAACTATTCCAGACTGAAAAGAATATGAAAAGTTTACTTTATGATTTTATAAACCTAATGTATCTATAATATCATACTAACTATATTTCAGATAGAAATTAGCAACCAGATCCACTGGATCACTTATTAAGCTATTGTCTCTCAACTATGAAGTCACCTTTCTATACACTTTCCCATCCTTGGAGCCGGGCCTCTGAAAACCTCATTCTCCTTTGTCAGCTGACTGTACCACTTTTCAGGCATCAGTAGTGTTGAAGGGCAGCTGACACTGAGAAAGAATATGCTTCACTCTGTTTGCTTGTCATCCCCTTCAGCATCATCTCAGTGTTAATTTTTCAGCAGAAACAGATACTCCAGATTCCACGTTTTATGGATGGGTGAACACGTGGAGATTGGGGAGTGGAATGCTGGGAGAAGGCATGAAAGCCCCAAGCCCTTTCTCCATACTTTTCTCTGTGCATCTTGTCCATCTGGCAGTTCCTGAGTTATCCTTTTATAATAAGCCAGTAATCTAGTAAGTAAAATGTTTCTTGGTGCTTTGTCAGATCCTCTAGAAAATTAATGATGCCCAAGGAAGAAGGGAGTTACTGGAACCTTCAATTTGTAGCCAGTTGGTCAGAAACACAAGT
The DNA here is from genome assembly GCF_048564905.1 of Vicugna pacos. Lineage (NCBI taxonomy): Eukaryota > Metazoa > Chordata > Mammalia > Artiodactyla > Camelidae > Vicugna > Vicugna pacos. The sequence continues at coordinate 39,551,227 of NC_133000.1, forward strand.
AATAACTCAGGCTTGTGCCTGGCTTTTGTAGTAGAGGTAATCAGGGACAATGCTGTAGGATTGAAACTTTAGTCTGTGGAATCTGATGCTACTGCTGGGTCAATAGTGTCAGAATTGCTTGGTACTGTGTAGGAAGCCCCCTTTACACACACTCATTGTAATTGGGTCCAAGAACTCAAAAAAAGCTAGGATGGGTAAATAAAAAGACATTCATTTATATTATTAATCACAATAAAAATGAAAAAAAACCACCTTTATCTGATCCTTTTAATAGAATCCAAAATGCTTTTGGTAAAATCAATATCCATTCCCAATAAAAATTCCTAGTAAAATAAGAAAAATAATCATGATTAAACTATTATTTTTTCATGCTAAGAGCCAACATCATATAAAACAGGAGAATGTATCTACCATCCTGATAAACTCAAGAACAAGGCAGTGATACACATTTTTGTCACTATTATTTATTATTATTCTGAATATAATCACTGCAAAAAGCCATGTGACTTACACTGGCTCAAATGAGAGCAAGTCACATGATTATTTATACACACTTAACTGTTTTTCTGGTGTAAACCAGTTCTTAGTAAATGGAGCAATGGATACTGCTCCACATATTCTTTTTACCAGATTTGATTAGAATCAAGCAAATTCAGAATTTACAACCATTCAAAGTGGATAAAAATAATATAATTGACATAAATAATAATTTAATTTAATAAAATTTAACTAAGCAGAAATTAGTTAAAGAATATTTCCATTTAGGAATATTAAGAGTTCATATGGAACAGAAGTTAAATGACAGAGTAGGTGGTGGAAACTTTGTACATATCTGATTTGTTAAAACTTCAATTTGCCAATTAATGCTTTAATATTCCTTAAGAAATAGTATATAATCTATTTATAAAATCATACATATTAGGTAGAAAAAGATTTCACTGATTACAAATGAGATTATTTTTAACATATTGCTCTGAAGGGTTAGTTCACAAGTGATTACATTACTTATAAAATAATTTCATTAGAGATTTTTACCTGATTAAAACAACAGGAGCTTTCATCTTTTGAATTCTCTTCCTGAAGAGTGGAAACATTTGGGGAATAACTCTTACCTGTTAAAGGTCTCTATCTTAAATACCTACAAAATGCTGTAACAGTTCTCCTTTATGGCTATGTCAGGGTAGATTGGATTACAGTATTTTAGTAAACAAACTGAAAATCTCAGTTGCTGAAAATAGCAAAGTTTCTTTCTTTGTCTGTGCAGCCTGCTATGTTCTTTGCAAATGTCCAACAGTTCTTTATATGCTGATCTTACCTAGATATCATCATGTGTCTCCATGTCCACGCAGCAGAAGAAACAACAAATTGAAGAGTTGATCTTTGATAACTATATATTTCCACCTAGAATTGATTCATATAATTTCAGCTCAAATTTCACAGTCTACAGAGAGCCATATAACCTCATCTCTCTTCAAGGAGATAAGTACAATTTACCTGTTTCTGTGGAAGTTAAGAAAATCAGACATCACTGAATAGCAGGAGTGTCTACCACAAGAATGCTTTGAAAATATTTTTATTATGGGTAATAAATTAGACAATCATTAATATTACTGCTCATAACATTCAACATACCACCTCCAAACAACAGTCATACATGTACACACATGTACAATCATTTCATGCCCAAGTTATGTAAATTACCCAAGAAGATGGCAATGGAGGGCCTCAGTTAAGTAAATTACTGAAGTACAAATGAAAAAGCAACCGAATGCACAAGTTTTTTTGATGAGTTTATATAACAGCGCACAAAAAGTATCTTCAGTTCTGGGTAAGAATTATGTAAAGAAAGAGGGTCCAGAATAAAAGGAAAGTGGATTATATATCCTCAGTGATGGGTTTTTCAACTGCATCTGAAAGCATATGCTTTCCATTTTAATCTCCAAATGACTATTGCATCAAATTGAGAAGAAAAATCTCCATGTAAGTTATCCACATATAATTTCATCAGTTACTTCTAATCACAGAACTCTTGATACCCTACACCTTTCACTCATCTGCTTCAAACCCCAGAACTATCTAAGATTTACTCTGTCGGCAGGAGGTGTTTGGAGAACTTTATTTTGGATACTCAATTCTTCTCTATCTTTCTACAGTCCCTGCTGCTATGACTCTAGCAATCTCAAATTTTAATGTGTCTTTGGTTTCTGATTCCTCATCACTTCTGATTTCTGTTTACTTATGGGATTCTGCTGACTCATCACTTCAGTTTACTCATAGCTTCTGCTGAGTCGTCACCTCTACTATCTCAAGGTCTCTGTGTGTCTCTTCTAGTGTTATTTCCATAATCAAATGCTGATGTCTTTCTATTTTGCACAGTTAAATTTCTTGGAAATGATCTGATTTAACCAGCAACTACATTATACCTACTTGGTAGAACCCTAATTTTAAGCTTTTTCATACAAGACTCATTTATCTATACATTGGTTTCCTTTGAAACAATTTCTTACATAGAGCCCACCAGATTTTTCTCAGAAGAGCAGTAACATAAAAACAAACATTGTTACCAGGTCCAAACTCGTTCTGCTCGTGCATGACAGGCCAATAAATCGGGAGACGAGGTGTTGGGGCAAGGAATAGAGACTTTATTTTGAAAGCCAGCAGACCAAGACAATGGCAGACTAACGTCTTGGAGAATCATCCAGCTCCAGTCAGAATACAGGCTCCTTTTATACAAAAAAACAGGGGAGGGGGTGTGGTTGGTTGTTGCAAACTTCTTAGTGTAGGAATTCTTTGTTCCTGCAGCTGTCCAGGTGGGCCAGGTCATGGTGTTACTGCAAAACTTCCAACAAAACAAAGACTACCCTCTGTTCTGCAACTTGTTATCTTTATATAAATGCAGAAGTGTTAATATCTTTAAAGGTCAGAGCCTTGAGAAAAGGCTCTCCTGTTTATCAGACAGGCTAAAGGCAACATTCATTTACAAAAGTTGCAGAGCTAGCAAGAATAAACCCAGAAAAAAGGCACAGTGGTTAAAACCAAAGGAACAAATGAAAAATAGAGTCAGATCTATTCTCCTCTATTACAACATGTTCCTCTATATTTAAATAATTCTGTAGGTTTACTACTGAGGGCAGAGATCACAGTCAGCGATTATCTTAAAAGAAAACAGAAGTCATAGCTATTTGCAATCACAGTTAGTCTTATAAGACTTCATACAGGGTAATATCTGTTAGGCATAACTGTAGAATATATATATATATAGGAAACAGAAACATGTAAGGAAATGTTCAAGAGATAAACATACAATAAAGGAATCATACCATAGAAAACTTTTTTAGAAAAAAATAACCCTGAATAATTAATGCCAAAAATTATATATGATGTTTGTTATATCCACATTTCTTCCTAACCTTTCTTAAATTTATCATTTATTGGTCTAATCCTCTAACCTCACCTTGAATATGTACTCATACTTTTCAATTGGCAACCACTTTTCTCTTGCTCTTATAACCTAAAGAGATCCTTGGAGGCCATAGATTATGTTGGATCCAGGAATAAAATCCCACTGGGTAAGTCATGTTTATAAGTTCTAAAGCACACTTTATTAGCATATAAATTGAAAATAGCAACTTTGATCAGGTTGTTTAATGAAAAACACCTCTTAGGACAAGTGAAAAACCATTTCCTTAATCCAGTTTGCTTAAAAAACAACAACAAAAACTACTTATGTGATTACTGCAAAAAGTGACACGAGACAGGAAATCAAAGTGATGGCTGAACCAATCACCTTTAGGAAAAATCTTATGTTAACTCTGGGCAGGTAAATAGCTGGATATACGTGTAGACAGAAACTCTTCCAATAATGTTCCGAATATCAAGGTCTCTTGGGCAATAAAGACTTCCCTGTGATGAAGTCCATTAGGCAGCAACCTTATTAAACACAGCACACACAATTAGCTCTGGGTGACTACCTCCAGTCTTCCCTCCTGTGACAATACAACGAATCTTCATTTTTTTCAGTGAAGGGTGATATGGCTTTGATCAAACCTTCTAACTTCAATTTCCCTGGGTTAAAAATATTCCTACAAAGCCTTTTTTTGAGATCTAACCTCACAGATACATTCTTTTGTTTTTTCTTCTCAGACATTTCCAGACTCTATGCAAATACCATAATTAAAGAATGAACTCCTTCATCAAGGGTTGTCACTGAAGTCTACGATTTTTATAATTCTATTACACAAATATTATGTCAAATTTCAGAAAACAGTGAACAAATTCACATTGCTGTATCTATTTTTATTCATTCATTTTGAGAATATACCTTAACTTTAACAATAAATCTCAATTTAATTGTAAAGGACATCTTGCTATTATTGGTCACTGTATGATCAAGAAGAGAATAAACAACATGTTACTGAATGTGAAAATTATGGAACCAAAGGATGTCATCTTCTACAGAATCAACAAAAAAATCTAGCACACAAATGAAGTCATACTATATGATAATCTAAAACATTTTGTGACTAAAAAACAAAACATACAGTTGGGGAGAAAAATATCTACTATCATTTAAACACTAAAAATTTTTTTAAAAAGTATGCAAAGTAGTAATAATGGGAGACAGTAGTTTTCCATAAATAGACAGTCATAATACACCAGTATCACAATGCAGAAAATATGATGGTTTCTTTTAATAGATTTGGTTTAGAAATCCAAATGAAAGGAAAAAATTGTACCAGAGGTTCTCAAAAATACTGTACTACTCTCCTGTTGTAGCTTTCACAAATTAAACTACATAAATTTATCTTACAGTTCTAGTAGTCAGAAATCCTACAGAAACCTGTCTCACTGGCTAAAACTAAGACATCAGCAGGGTTGTATGCATTTGTGGAGGCTCTGGGGGAGAATCTATTTCTTGCTTTTTACAACTTGTAAAGTGTGTCTGCATTCTGTGACTTGTGACCCTTTCCAATGTAGTACAACATTTGCCCTGAAAAATGTTTAGTCTGTTTGTCATAGACAATGATGTAAATTTATTTTTATATCAATCCAATTTTAATCAAATTCATATACACTTTTTTTTATTCTTCAGGAGGTTCTTGTATTTCTACTACCCAGTTTCTTGTAGAGAACAGAACATATTTCCTTACATATTCAGTTAATAATATTGGTTAGGGTCTTAAATGTTTGTAATAAAATTTTCCTCCTATTTGACTTGTTTCCTTATAAACCTCATCTTTTCTAATAGTACAAAATACCTTCACTTTAAGTCTATGATAGAGAACAGGATTTTTAATTATTTATATTCCAGGTTCTATCAAAACCCCAGGGGAGAAAAAAATTTATTAAGCTGTATTTTTCAATCATGTTCATACAAAGTTGTGCTTTAATCTTATCCTTTGAACTTGGACTGAGAGTCACTAAATTAAAAAACATTGTTTCTTCATTATTTGGTCTGAAATCATTGTTGAGGGTACCCTTTATTTCAAGGAATAACACGTTTTAAATCTTAAGCCTGCCACTGTATTTGGTATATATAAAAACGTAAAACTCTAACATTTGAATCCTTTTAGGAGTGATACTGTCACTGTCTACACAGGGCCACAACACCCTGATATCTCAAAACAAGCTGTTTTATGCATGTACATTACCTGACAGACTCTTGAAGGCATTTGTGTTTTCTTGCTCTTGTCTATTATATTTCTAAATGTTACTTCACACATTGAATTGCTGTCAGCACTTGGGACTGCTAAACCTTTGTCTTTGCTAAGGATTTTGTTTCGTTTTTCCTGTATCACTGTCTTCCAAATGATTATAGTATCATTAAAATTTTTGACCAATTATGCCTACCCATATATATTTATTTTTATTAACACTATATTAATACATCAGTTATATCAAAAAGCATGCACAAAATGGACACTGAAATATAGATGAGGTTGAAAATATAAGTAGAAATGCTAATATTTTTGTAGTATCCCACTATGAAGATCATTATTTAAGTATTATCTTTTCATTTCTTACACATAATGGTTGGTGAGAAGCCCAGGGGCAGTGGTAATGTCCAATGAAAGAAACTCTATTGACTTATGTTGGCCACTCTTGTCTTTTCTTGAAGAGTTATTTTCTCAAGTCCTGTTTTTAATTTTAAAAATGTTTCTTTTGTATGTTTTTTAATATCTCTTTTGAAAAAGAGTAAGTTATGATAAAATAATTATTCAGTCCATTGGGTAGAGTATCAACATATCACAGAATATTGAATCTCAAAGAATGATTAGAAAAACAATGTAATTTTACAGAGATGTAAACTAAGACATAAATTCTAAAACACATTCTCAAGGTCACATTTGTTTCTATGTATGGCATATCAAATGTAATACAATATCTTTGACTTCCTTTACTTTTCATTTGGAACTTTAGTCTTCAAATTGGCTAATACTTTAGGAATAATTTTTGAATGGAATGAAATTTCCAAATCGAATGGAAGTTTTGAAAGTATTCCATTGAGGAAATACAGATATGCCTTCCTCATAACTTCCCAGGCCAGAATATACTCTGTTACAATCATGCACTTTAGTAATTCTTCATCAGGCTGTCTTATCAGACCATCATACCAGGAGATTTTTTCAGACTTAAAATGCTATGGCTTCTTCCAAGTTGAGAATCACTTGTAGCCTCTTTATATGTGAAAAGGAAAGGAAAGAAAAGGTTATCTGAGCAATGTGTAGACACTTCTACTTAAGAACTGATGGGATACAGAGATCTGAGGTAATGACTAAAAAGGAAATTTAAAGCCTCATTCTTAATTAAATCAACTATAAAAATTGGCCAGCTTAGATGTGTGATCTTACACATAAAAAGCCCTCTATTTTCATTCAATCATTTCTCAACACTTAAATGGCATTGATTTGCTTGTACCATATCAATTCTTTAGCTGAATAATAAATTAGAAGTAAAATGTCTACCATAATCACTTTAAATGAGCCAAGATCTTATGAAATCTAAACTGTGACAGTAATATTGGTGTAAGACCTAATAAGACTCTAACATAGGTGTAGCCACAGTTGGTCTCACTGCATTTATAAACCTAGGTGATAGTGTTTGTTTTTTCTAGAGACTTGGAACTTGGGCTAGAGATCCATCCCAGTAAGCTATGTGTGATCCTAATACCTAAACAACATAATTGGTGATTCACGAAATGAGATATGGAAATGGAAATGAATAACAATACAATTTTGAATTTTGTACTATTCTTTTCATTTTCTAATCACTGCCAAAACAATGAAGTATGGCTATACTGCACTTACATGAATAAATAAATGATAAATTGATAAGTCTGGACTATTATGCCATTGCAAAAATTACTAAAATGATGAAAACTCATTTTCTTTATTTGGACAAATCTAGTAGTTATATTGAAATATTCACTAGGGAACATTTTCAAAGCTTTTATGATATCCTTTATGCTGCTACACATTCTGGTTTTGAGAGGAAGAATTGCCCTGGAGGAGAAATCCTTCAGAAAGAAGAAGAGAGGGAACACAAGGACTCAGAAAAAAAAAAAAGTTTGCAACTGCAGAGAATGATTAGTACAAGGAAAAGGAGGAGGAGACATCTGTTGGTGAAATGATTTTTAGAGATAATTAAGTGCATTCATCCAGAAATAACACATATTATACATCGTTTGCAGGCACACATGGCTTCACTAAAAACAAGAGACTTTGAAAGGCCCACAAAAATAATCAGCAGCTTTGATCCGATGTCACCAGAATGTCAGTCTTCCTTGTGTGCCCCACCTCAGCCTTTCTAAGCCCCTTTCATGATCCATAACAGTTTCTATTGCAGGGTATATATACTATTTACAGAGGTCAGCTTTGTTGGGAAGTATTGGCAGAAAAAAAAAGCTTGGTCCTCGTGTTTCTTAAATAGCTTAGATTAATATCCCATTTCAATCTCCTGAAATTTAATTGGATTTCTGGACATCCCAGAGGTCCACATGTAAAGAATATTAGTGTTCCAATTAAATGGATGCAGATTTTCTTCTAAGCACAGAATAAAGCAATTGACCTGACAGTAATGGCTATTTTAAAGACAATAAAAATTAACCTCAGAAATAAAGTTTAGATTTTGCTTGACATTTTTGCTTATTTAATTTTCTTCCATAAGAAATGTATGCTTCATATCTCTATATGTGATGCCTGCTTGTGCAGTCTTAGATACATTCTGTAAGGTATTAAATGATAAGCCTTTAAGTGCAGAGTTCAAGAAATAAAGAAAGAACAAGGTAAAAGGCATATTTTATTAGAGTTTACATATCTCATTCACCATGCAAAGAACAAATCAGATCATGCTCAGCTTTTAAATCTAAATGAATTTGAAAGTTTTAGATCAGGAAGTATATACATATATATAAACAGAAATGGAAGACAGTGATTTCCTCTTATTGATTGAGATTAACCATAATGATAAAATAAACAGTATTTGCACACAATTCATTTGACATTAAAAGGTTTTCTAATTCAAAACCCAGATGCACATTTTGCTTTTCTATTTCATCTTCTCTGTCATTCTCCATCTCCTGCCACTTCAACAATTATTAAAATTCTAATGATTCTTTAAAATTTAGCCATAATGTCATCTACTATGAACTCCCTCTTAGTTAGAAGGCTTTCAATTCCACATCTCTCCTCCTAAATAAAATAGAATTAGTTTTTAAATAACAAAAAATATAATATTGCACATAATAAAAACTCCCTAGGTAGGATGCTTCTATAGTTGATAAATTTATTAGCTCAAATTAAGAATCTAATTTATCTGGATTCATCTTCTCAGTCTGCTGCCATTACTGTGTTACCAAAACTCATGATTCTAAGGTGGCTGCCAGTGTTCTGGGTGTGAAAGGATGACACCTTTGAAAAGCCAGAAGGAGGAGAAGAGGCATGCCCCTTCCTTACGGTCCTTTTTATGTCTAGGACAATTTTCCCAGATGTGTCTAGCATGGTCATATCTTGTAGGCTAGAATCAAGTCACATGGCACTCATATGCCTGTCTCTGGAAAGACAGAACAGAATAACCATGATTGCATAGCCTTAGACAAATCAAAATCAACTAGCACATGGCTTTCTGCTACCTGAACTATATGAGTTCAAATGGCAAAGACAAAGGGGATGTTGGTGATGCTATTGTATTAGAACCAGAGTGTCCGATACATACTTTATTTACACCACATCTATTGCAATGATCACTCTTCTCTTTGAACTTATGTGAAATGAGTCTTATATTCACTTACAGAATATAAACAACTTTTAGGAAGAGGGTGCATCAGAAAGCTTTTTCATTCCCCATTTTGCTTGATGCAGTGGTTTAATTATAATAGGTAATCAATAAAACGCTTTTGAGTGAATGAATAAATTTATAAGGTTTTGTTTGTCTGGCATGTGGTTTTCATTTGCACAAGTTTATTCTTAGCTATGACTAAATAGATTTTTTTTGACTTGATAAAATGTTTCCTGAAATTTATTTTTGGAATGCTTCTTCCTGAGAAAAAAACCTTTTAGGTGTAGGAAAGGAAGTAGAAATACAATTTGCTTCTTATAAAAATCAAAGAGATATTTTTAAACTATAACTTTTACAAAATGAAGTATCAAAATATAAACAAAGAAGGAACTTGGTTCATTTTAATAATGTGTTCTCAAAATAAAGTAAATCTGCAGTAATTTTACACTAACGATAAATTAACTGCTTTGATGCAATTTGGTGCAAAACTTTCCAGAGATAATATAAACACCAAATGTTGGGGGATGACTTTTGAGTTGTCATTTATCATTAAACAAAAATGGAAAATATGCTTGGAATAAAAATGAATCTTATGTGTATTCTATTACAGAGAAATTTAAACATGGATGAAAAAAAAATCTGGTACCCCTTTTTCTCATTCCTATTTTTGCCACCCAAGTCCAGGTGTCATTTCTCTAACCTGAACTTTTACCCCAGCTATCTGTACTCTATTCCAAACTAACAAACAAAATTCTGCTACTTTGATCTTTAATGCACAGATCCAATCACATCAATCTCTGTCATGACATGTGCTGACTGACTATATGTTGTCTAGAGAATTGAATACAAATTCATTGGCCCAGTAATCAAATCTGTTACTAAAATAGACTCAATTCAGCTTTTTACTGTCTTATGTTTTGATATTCATACACAACTTATTCTCCAGTCTAATTGTACATTCACAGTTTCCAAACACAATCTCCACTCTGTCAACATTCTCACTTTTTTCAAGTTTACATCTAAACTCTTGTACTCATTGGAGAAGCCTTTCATTATTATCTCTACTGTCTTGTAAGCTTTTTACCTAATTAATACACTTCAATACACTCTGTTAATATATCTCATATCTCATAAGACATAGTTATTGTTGAATTGTCTCCCCCCAAAACAGTTATGTTGAAGTTCTTACTCCCAGTAACTAAAAATGTGACCACATTTGGAGATAGGGTCTTTGTAGATATAATTAAACTAAAATGAGATCACACTGGAGTAGGGTAGACCCCTAATTCAATATGGCTGATGTCCTTAGAAGGGAAGACAAAGAGAGACAAGCGAAGACCAAGGCAGAGATTGGAGTTATGCAACTGTCAGCGAAGGAATGCAAAGGACTGCCAGCCAACCTTTGGAAGAGCAGGAAAGCATTCCCCTACATGGTCCAGAGGGAACATGGCCCTGCCAGCACCTTGGTTTCAGCTGTTCAGCCTCTAGAATTGTGAGACAACAAAAGTCTGTTGTTTTGAGGCACCAAGTGTGTAGTACTTTGTTAAAGAAGACTTAGGAATCTAATACAGCCACGACATAAATCCTCTGTATTGACACAGGTGTTATCCTGTAAAAATTCTATGGATATCCCTTCTGCCCTTCATTTTCTCTACCTAGTTACCTGTTTCTACATACTAATATAAAATGTACCTCCTCTCATCATAATCATATAAAGGCAAGCATTTTATTTTATCTTTAAATGTCTTAATCATTTTTGAAACCCTTTCAGTGACTTAATCATTGTAGCTTAATAGAAAAATAAATTAAAACATTCCGAGACAATTTTATGATTTAACTCTCCTCTTAAGTGAGTGGAAATGCTTCAGGCAAAAACCTAAAAATATTTACAAAGTACTTCTGATTGTTTCCATTTCTTCCACAAACCATCTGGCTCACAAAAGCATATGCATCCTGACAAAGAGTGAGTTTCAAGGACTACTTAATTTAAAATGTACAGGTGAAAAGATAAATATTCAGTCAATTTTATACATATAAGTAAACATTCAGTGAACTCAAAACATGTTCTATTTTAACATTAGAATGTATAAATATTTCAAGCAAGTAGAGGACTGAGAACCAGTTAATTGCATATATATAAAAAAGTAGGAAAAGAAGATTAAACTTTCATATATCTATTACTCAACTTCAAGAAATGTCATTTCATGACCAATTTTTTTTAAAACTGGAATTCCTCCAACTCTGTACCTTTTATTTTTTATTTTATTTTATTTTCAGGGGGAGGTAATTAGGTTTATTTGTTTATTTATGGTTAGAGAAGGTACTGGGGATTGAACATGGGACCTCATGAATGCTAAGCATGCACTCTGCCACTTGAGCTATACCCTCCCCTGTCATGAACAATTTTTTCCATATATGTCACCACAATTTCCCTCACAAACAAGTGGATTATAAAAAAATACGTTTTTTAATTTCCTCTCATCAATCCCTCATCCTATATCTAGCACTTTCTCTACCTCATAGATACCTAAGTAACATTTTTTATGCTACCTTAGAATATACGTATGAGCACATTTATGATCTAGATATTCTAGAATATCAACATAAGAATATTCAGGGGTAAGATTTGAAAGACGGGAATTAGGAAAATTTTGAATATCAGCTGATTTTAATATATTTTAGTTTGAGGGAACACAGTGAAGAAAAGAAATGTTGGGTTATTTAGTTATAAATATATAAAAAATTCAGTTGATATGTATAAGATGAAAAATTGAGAATCTTTCAAAAATGTCATTGATTACAGGGAAAATCTTTAGTAAATCAGGCTAGACAGAGGTCTGAACAGGTGAGTGATGGCAGGAAAAAGGTGACTAATATTTTGTGACAGTGGGCAGTATGGAACAGTCTTCATTTCCAATTCATTCATTTAAAAAATATATTTATAATTTTCTTAACATACAGGTACTGTTCCTAACTCAGGTTATAGCAATCATTCTGAAATTAAATAAAATTTTAGTTAAAAAATTCAAATTAGTTTGATGTTTTTAAAAGTCTGATTCATCGTCCATATTCTCATGAGGGAAATAGATTTGAAACAAGTAATCAGGAAACATGTAATTTGGGGTAATGTAAAGAATAAGAAAGCCAAGTGAGCAAAATAAAGGGTTAAATAGTGACCTCAGGCAAGACTATTTGACTTAGGGTGGTCAAAAGCTTATCAGATGAAGTACATTCGAAGAGAGATACATATGACAAGAGGAAGTGAGTCACACCAAAATCTGAAGGAACAGCTTTCCTGACAGAGGGAATAGTGTGCACAGGCCTGAGTCAAAGTTTGGCTGTAAAGGGAGCAGCAGGAAGGAAGAAAAGAGTGAAGGGGGGTAAAGTTGGAGACTTCCACAGAGCAGAGTAGATAAGGTCAACAAGACCAGTAGACCGTGACACGGAAACAGAGTTTGGCCTTATTCTAAATATTTTCTTGGAAGCCATTTTCAGAGTTTAGGACAGAGTTTAGAGTGGAATGACATCAACTAATTTTAAGATTCAGAAGATCACATTGGCAGCTGTCTGAAGGGTTGACTTTAAGGCTGGTCAAAGAGTAGAAGCAGGAAGACAATTTGGGGATTATTGCAGAAATTCAGTTTTATGAGTGTTTTAGGCTAGGATGGCTAGTAAATGGCTGGATTCCAGGTATATTTTGAAGGAAAAGTGAATGAAAATTCCTGATGGGTTGGATATGGGTTTGAGGCAAATAGGGAAGTCAGTGTCGACGTTTTTGGTTGGGTTTTTGGCTTAACCCCCAGAGTAAAGATCATACCATTTACTAAGATGGGGAAGTCTAGGACTGAAAGAGTTCTTTGAGAAAAATAATTTTTGGTCATAAGAACATTGAGGATGCGTCCCAGACAGAATTTTCACTTAAACTGGGGGGAATATGAAATTGGAGCTCAGGGGAAAATTGGGTTTGAGGATAAAAGTGTGGATTCATAAGCACCCTGAGTGGGTTTTTAAATACATAATTCCTAGTATTATATGCTGGGATTATATTCCTTATCACTATTGGTTTAATAATGCCAATAAGATGATTATTAATTTCCTAATTCTGGAGAAAAGTACACTGATACACTTTTTTTTCTTTTAAAAAAACATTTCTTATCTGAAAATAAATCTAGAGAGCTATTGGTGAGAATATGGCTGTTTGAAGTTCTTGAATCTCTTTTTGGAGTGCTTCTCTTTGAAAAAAAGGAAACAAATTCAAAGACAAATATCAAGAGAAAATTTCAAAATGTATTTTGGAAACATGGGTTCTCATTTTTCGCATAGTTACTTTATAAATATTTGTGTAGATTAAATTTGTAAACAAAGACTGGGGTAATTATTTGAAAAATTATTAGCAAATTTAGTCAATTAACTAAATGAATCTATCTACAACATGCTCACACCCACCTCCTAAATATTTAAATATTTTAAGTCAATAATTTTTTTTCAAATAGTGAGCATCAGGATTGCTTGGGGAAGCTGTTTCAAAAGCCCATGCCCAAATGTCACCTCCCCAAAATGTGAACTTTGATTCAGGAGATTTGTGGGGGAATCTGATGCGTATTGGGAAAAGACTGATGCACCCAAGTTTAAAACTACAGCCTTAAGCAAAGGGGTTTGGATTGGCACTGCTGACTAATCTCTCTGATTCATTTTTCTCCTCTTTTTTCTAACCAAACTCCCAATTCAAATTTAAAACTTCTACAGATAAATTAATTAATCCATTGAGCAACTATAAGGTTTTACCTTATATGTCAGTCTCTTTGAGGTGATTTTGGATAACTTTGATTATATCCATTATGTATAAATTTTGTAGGTTAATTTATAGGTTACAATTTTTCCTCTTAGTTTAAATAAGTGGACAGTCTCTTATTTTTGCCTCCTGTTCGCTGTTGTGCATCACTTAACAAAGCTAACACATTTAAAAGTTTTTTCTAAATTATATAATTTTTTTTGTACTGGTCTCCAATCCATCATTCAATTATACAAGTGTTAAACTAGTTTCCCTGTTTTTTAAAATTTGTATTAAGAATTTTCATCTACATGCATGAGATATATCAATTAATTATTCTCTAAAATTATTTCCCTCTGCTGTATGTAACAGGTCATTAACCTTATTTAAAAACTTTAATGTCACTGGAAAATCAAAGTTTTATTTCATAATATATACCTATTCAAACATGACCAAAATATATTTTTATATTTTTTGAATTTAAAGTCTCATCTTTTATAAACAATAGTAAAATCAGTTTGTGTTTTTAAACTTGGGATTTTGTTTTTAGTTTGAAAATCTCCTCTGTATTATACAAACCCCTTTTATATTCTACACAATTTGCTGGGAAAAATTCCCGTTGAATTCCCTGCACTGATCATCTAAGAGTTGTTTGTTTGTGAAACAAATTCAGACTATGCTGTGGAATATACAGTGGAGGCAGTGAGGTTAATTTTATTCTGGATTTATGAGCTCATTTTTTTGGCAACTGCAAATTTTCTCAATGCCAAATCTATAAACATGATAATTTGTCAGAGTTTTGGAACATAAATATATTGTTAATAAATGTCTGTATTTATTAAAATGCTTTTCCATATCTAAATGTTTATTTCCAGCATTCTGGAAATGGTGAGACAAACCTTTGAGAAACAAACTGAAGAAAACGTTTGGAACGTAAACAGTCACCTATTAAGTACGATCATGTGGACAATCAAAATGGCCTTTGTCGGAGAAAATGGGAGTGAGAGAGAGCCAACCAGGATTCTGTGCTGCAGGAGAGAAAAGTAGTTATTTTAAAAATTACATGTATCAGAGTGACCTGGGATATTACTGCATCAAAATTTTAAAAAAGATAAATTGGGAGATTAAATTTAAAATATGTTAAGTCAAGTTATGAAGTGTGTTAAAAACAAATAACTTTTAAGTAAATACTGGTAGTCATTAAATCACCCATTTGAAAAAAAAAATCCTTGCAATTTGATATTCAACATCTTTGTTCTTAAAATCCTTTAAGCCTTCCAGCATCAGTTTTCCACTGGCCAATATTTGTACTACAGACCCCTCTGCTTGCCTCCACGTTGTCTGGTACCTACTTCTGTGTTAGTTTCTCTCCACCATCACCATCCTCACCACCTGCCTGCACCATCTAGTAGCCTTCTACATATACATTTCCAAACACCCTGCTGTCCAATGTATAACTTTCTAAACAGATCAGCTTATCTAACTCTCTTTCTGGCTCCTGCCCGTTACAAGTTATGTCAGATGGCTGAAACCTTAAAACTGAACTCTCCATGTAGGGTTTTTCATATGTTAAGAAAGCTTCTATAGCCAGATTGTACTTTTTTTTTTTAAATGTAGCTAGTTCCAGTAATAGTAAAAAAGAAAAAAATTAATTGGTCAAGATTTTAATTGTGTGCTAAATCAATGATGGATTTAAATCATTGGTCTAGCAGTTTCTTAGCTAACTATTAAAGAGCTACTCAGGTAATGTCTCTTCATATTTGGTGCTGTACGTATCAGAGTTTTGGCTACAAACAATAAGAAGCCCATTTTAGTTAATGTAGGAGGAAAGAGAATTAATTAAATTGAGTCAAAAATGTACCCAATGAGTGGCTGAAAACTATGCCAGGCATAAACTTCCTGCAGAAACAGTGTATGAGGTCTACAGAACTCATTTCCATGCTCCTAAAAGCTTAACTCCACAACAGTTACTGTGAATTTACAACTTTTCTACTGCAGTAGTTACAGAGCTTTGAGCACTGCTGGTACACCGTATACTATTTAACTGATACCGCATACTGTAAATTTTTGGTGGAATACAGAGCCATCAGATTGCTTCCTGAATATCAAATGTGTTTACATCTGGGCAGAATAGAATTATAAATGGATGAGGGTCCAATCAAGACAAAGAAAACCCACCAATGATCAGAAGTAGAGTTAATGTAAGAAATAATTTCTAGTAAAAAGGGATTCTAAGAGTAGTTAGAATTTTAAATGATAGAGATCGTAAATGGTACTATATTGTTGTAGTCAGATTATGGACTTCCAACTTTCAGTTCCATAGGTAAGGAGCTTGGAAGTCACCACTCCTGCCTGACAACAAGCCAGAGCTAAACTGACTGGCAAATCCACAAGTCTTCTTGGATCCATAAACGATCCTGTGTGGAGGAGCCACCTCCTGCCCAGGACTTGGGAGGGAGGCGATACAGGAACTCACGGCCAGAGCTCACACTCAGATACCACAAGCAGAAACTTTCTCTTGAACTAAAAACTCCAGGGGTACTCAATTTAGGATGCATAATATGGAGAGATTACTTTCAGAAACTCCACTTGGTCCCAATAGTAAATATCAGAGAAAAATTTCCCCCTGCTTCTGGCAGGAGGAGGAGAGAAAGAATCATTTTATTTTTTTTAATTTTTTTAAAGTATAGTCAGTTTACAATGTGTCAATTTCTGGTGTACAGCATAATGCCCCAGTCATGCATATATATACACATATTCATTTTCATATTCTTTTTCAATAAAAGTTATTACAAGATACTGAATGTAGTTCCCTGTGCTATACAGAAGAAATTTGGTTTTTTAAACTATTTTTATAGATAGTGGCTAACATTTGCAAGTCCCAAACTCCTATATTTATCCCTTGCCACCACCTTTCCCCCAGCAATCATTTTAAATATTCCGGAGACTCCGTTCTTCCTAACAAGGCCTTCCCTCAGGGGAAACTAGTTAACCAGAGCCTAACCAATGGGAGTATTAATTAGAGCCTTCTTCATCTGGGGGAAGGGAAATACCCAATTTCAGCCCACTCCAGCCATCCTGTCCCACCTAAATGGGGAAAAAAAACTGAGAAACTCTTGTGAAATTCACAATCCTGAGGCAGAGACTAGAAGACTGAGACTAGGAGGGTGGTGTAGCTCAGGGGTAGAGCACTTGCTGGGCATGCACAAGGTCCTGGATTCAATACCCAGTACCACCATTAAAATTAAAATTAAAAAAAAAGACACTCATTCTAGGACTACAATGCTTCCCTTTCCCCACCTCACCACCACATTACTAAGAGCTTGTTTACAGCAATCCCTTTCAGCTGGGAGGAAAAAAGTGCCTGCTGGGCTGTTACTGGCACTCAGGAAAAGTGTACAACCCTAGCTCTCCTGAACAAGGACAAGGAAGCCACGGGCTGGGGTGCTGGCCAAACTCCCTGGAAGGGGAAGATGGGGGGATCCCAGCACACCCTCACATGCAAGCCACTATCTGGGGGCCTCCAGCAAAACACACTATGAAGACTCAAATGCCAGTAAAATGGTAAAATGCCAGTGAGACTTGCTGGGAGGGTTACTATCATTGTGTCTTCCATGAAGTACTAGAAAGGAAACAGCTCATTCAGATTCTGGAGATGCTCTGGAGGGTGAGAACCACTGAGCATTCTTCATACCACTGGCAGAGTTCTGATATTTGACTCAAATTGTGGGTATAGTGGCATTAAGGGCTGGTTTGAGGAGAAAGAGCATCCTCTTTCATGGCACCTGCAAAAGGTGAGGTTATCATGGTGTCTTCAAACAAAGGACGTCTAGTCACCCTTGACGTAAAGGGAAAAAATTCCAGTTAGTCAGAACGGAAGCTCAGCTGACTTGTGAGTTTGACTCTCCATGGCACCTGAGTCAAAACAAATGTGTCCAATCCCAAGATTGGTTCTGTTCTTTCCCAGTCACTGCAACATTCGCGTGAGAAATTGTGTCACATGCTGACATGGTGAACTCAAGTGATGTGATTCAGTAGCCTGTACAATTGTTGTGTTTGGTTCTTGAGCAATATCACCTCTACAAGTAAAAAAAAAAAAATTAGGCGTTATGAGGGCTTTCATAAAAGCGTTCCGATTTTCAGATCATGATTTGAACCAGGGGTTAAAGGGCTTGAGCTTGTCATTTATTTCCTGTAAGTTCTCCAGTCAGCACATGCCTCTTACAGCACAGCACTTCTGTGTACCATGATCACTTACTTAATGGTCAGGTGCAACAGCCACTTAGGCTTCCAAGGCACGTGCTGCAGTTGACACTTCATCAGAATCCACCACAGGTGGTAGTTTGATTAATTGTGATGCCACTGCATGCCTTGAGTTATTAGCATCCTGCATCCCAGGGGTCAGGATATCAACACTGAACACAAGCCCAGGGGTATGATGAAGCGAATCCCTGAATCTCATCTTTAAAGGTTTATCTCCTAGGGCCACTTCTAGTTACTAATTCTACATTAGTCAGGATCCAGTTAGGAAATAGAATCCATTGCAATAATTGGCATAGGGAAAATGCAATGTAAAGAATTATTAACTAATTAAAGGTGGTTAACTACTAAACAAAAGCAACTCTTAAAAAATACAGGACCAGCTACATCTAAGGCCAGGGGAGAGTATATGCAAAGAGGGAAGAACCTCAGAACTGCCCTCCACCCCAAGCCAGGGTGAACCTCAGACTTTGTTGGAGAAGCCAGGGTTGTGGCACACTGGATAACAAAATTCCCAGAGGTACTGCAGACCGGAGCTGCTGGTCAGAAGCTGCCAACCAGGTTGCCAGCTGTCCCAGGCTGGCAAGCAGAAAACCTCCACTGGACATAGGATTGTCAGATAATATAGAGGATGCTGTGTGAAATTTAAATATCAGGTAAATAATGAATAAAAGTTAGTGTAAGTTTATCCCAAATATTGCAAAAAGTGTTAATCTGAAATTCAAATTCATCTAGACATGTCATGTCTCTCTTTGCTAAATACAGCAATCCTACTCTGCAGTGATGTGAAACCAGCTGGAAAGCATGCACCACTGGTCTCCCACACACCATTAGCAAGGAAGCTGCCCCTTGGGATACTAGAGAATCTTGCTGAAGGCGCAGTCCCAACAGGTGTCCCTCCAACCATGACCATCAGAAGTTGGAAGTAAGAAACACACCAGAATCAAGAAGAAAACCTTCTCCTATTTTTCCTTCCAGATTTCTTTTAATGTCATCTAATGATAAACATTGTACCAGGGATCAAAGAAAAATTGCCTCAGGATGGAGCAGCACCAATGACACAAGACAAGGCAAGGAAGAATGGATTTGCAGTTGAAAGACAATAAACCGGTAACTGTCACTTAAACCAGTAAGTATTCACTGTGGATGTCTTTTAAAAATGAGATTTGATGCCTCATTTGAACAAAATTATACAAGCAACTATGTGTAAACCTGCTTAAATCAACAAGTCTATATTTGTATATTTAATTTTAAATCATTAGCATTTGTTTTCTACTCAAGGATTTTTACACATTATAATATTACACATTTATAATATTTGTCTAAAATTTTCTTTCCAAGTGACACTTTTAAATGGTGGCTACCATCATTAGTGATAGGGAACAAATCAAAAGCCTACATAATGATTCATTTCTTCACAACTTCATAATTCATTGTTATAGTTATTCTTAAAATCCGTCAAATTTAGAGGTCAATAGGCTGGAGAAATAAGCTACACTAGTATTTCTCTGAATATATGAGTTTTTTTTTTTTCTTATACCAGTGGCATTTTGCAGTGATGGAGTTTCAGTAAACTGCTATTAGATGCATTTTTCTGGAGTAGAAAAATAGCAACTGCTAATTTTGGTTGCATAGAAAGGCCTACAATTATATTCTCTTCTACCAACAAAGCTATCGAAGATTTCCATATTGTACAACGATTTATAGTAGCTTGTTTTTTGGAGACTTACGTGTGCAATCTGTTGTGTAGTTCTGCTATATATGGACATGTGATTAACATATTTTCCCTTCACATCAGGTAAGAAAGTGAAGCATTTGAGGATTTTATTTCATTAAACTTTGAAATCAACTTAAGAAATGAATGTTTGGATTTTATTTTTCAATATTTAGATAAACTACATGCTCTGAATGCCTTTTCACATAAATGTGCAAAAGAGGTTATTTAAAAACTATAGGTGAATGTATAGGAATGGAAATCTTAACAGGTCAAAAATAAGAAACTAAAAACTAGAATGGTAAGTTAAAAACAGACTGAAGCTGTCTGAAGGGGTGATGGTTTGGGATTGGGTGTTGCAGTCTCAGTAAATTTTTGGATTTAACAGCCATACAATAGTTAAAGCTTGGTCATTATATGGTGGGTGACTGGAACTCAGAACATTTACAGGATCATATCATCACTTCATTAGACATTCAAAGGACCTCACTGTCATTGGAAAGGCAGCTTAGAAAAAAATCAATCTGTGACAGCTCAAAAACAAAGAAACTCATCTGTCTTTCGGATTAATGTGTACATTTAAAAAAATTCCCGAGTAATAATAAATGGGTGTGACCTCATGTGAGTTGGAATATTTCATCTCTTGCATGATCCAGAAACACCCCAGCTAACAACTGAATATAATAAAGTGGCCTCAAAGGGCATCAGAAGTGAGAGAAACATGGCAAAAGTATTCTAGAGAAACACTTAGTTCAGACTAAAGAGGATTCCACAGATCAAAATCAAAATTACATACCAAAATTTATTAGGTCCAGCTAAAATAGTATTTAGAGAATTTTTTTTCCATAGGCTTACAGTAGGGGAAAGATGACTGAGAATGAAGATTAGGGTACAGCATGAGAAACTAGAAAATTAACTGAAGAACCATCTTAAGAAAGTATAAGAAAGGAATTAATGAACATAAAACTATAATTGAAAACAAGAATATAAAAATTTTGTATCAATAAAACCAAAAGCTTATTTTTAAAAGACTTTAAAAATATATAGATAAGTAGATTAAAATAATATGAATCACAAAATTAATGCTAGGATTTGAAATCTAAAAATTTGCATTTTCTATTTTAACATCCCTGAAATCAGATATATTACAATCAATAATGTGTTATATTTTAAAAGGTGAAGGTTTTTTTTTCTTAAAGGAATATAAATATGTGGTGCATCTAAGTAAAATATCATTATAAGAAAGCATCATGAGCAATTTTACGCCAATAAATTTGAAAACTGAGACAAATTTGATTTACAAAAATGTAACTTAACATAATTAACACAAAACAGTAGAAAAATTAGATAGACATGTAAAATGCTTTAGCCTAGGTTTCCTTAGAATCAGACATAAAGCCCTGAATGTGGTACTTATGTGAGAATGTGGTGCCATGGAGCAGGAGTATAGGACAGGTGGAGTGAAACTGAAAAAGAGGTACAGCCAACCTATAGATTAATCAGATTGTGCTCAACTCTAGGTAAATACTACTGGATCTAAGGGGATATGTCTCAGAATTCTTCACCAGGGGGACTAGAGATTATCATACTAAGAGAAGGGGAAGCACATCGCCTTCTGTTCTCATTCCTTATTGGTCAAGTATAGCCCAAGAGTCAATAATTTCTCTCCCTTCTGGTATGTCCCTCAGAGCTGAGAGTATTGTTGATTGATTGGTTCTACAGAAGTGAGTTTATCTGAGTAAGTTTTCCCTTGATTGGCTGACTTTCAGGAAAAAAAGGGTTGACACAGATTGGCTGGCTTGGAAAAGTATGCTTATTTAGGCATATTGTTGATAGAATAAACAGTTTAAATCCAATTCTCATGTCTGCAGAACAATATGTATTTTACTAAATTTGTGAGAATATATATATATATTTTTTAATTGAAGTATAGTTAATTTACAATGTTGTGTTAGTTTCAGGTGTACAGCAAAGTGATTCAGTTATACACACACATATACACACACGTATACATATGTATATATTCTTTCTTATATTATTTTCCATTATAGGTTATTATAAGATATTGACTATAGTTCCCTGTGCCATATAGTAGGTCCTTTTTGTTTATTTTATAGGTAGTAGTGTTTGTCTGTTAATCCCAAACTCC
Source organism: Vicugna pacos (assembly GCF_048564905.1). Taxonomy (NCBI): domain Eukaryota; kingdom Metazoa; phylum Chordata; class Mammalia; order Artiodactyla; family Camelidae; genus Vicugna; species Vicugna pacos. Next base: position 39,573,397 of record NC_133000.1, read on the forward strand.
TAATTTATCTGTCCTCTCTTTCCTCTTAAGTAACCATAAGTTTATGTCTGTGAGTCTATTTCTGTTTTGTCAGTAAGTTCATTTGTATCATTTTTTTTAGATTCCACATCTAAGTGATATCACATATTTGTCTTTCTCTGTCTGACTTAATTCACTTAGTATGATAATCTCTAGTTTTATCCATGTTGCTATAAACGGCATCATTCTTTTTTATGGCTGAATAATATTCCATTCTATATATACACCAAATTTTCTTTATCCACTCATCTGTTGATGGGCATTTAGGTAGATTCTATGTCTTGGCTATTGTAAATAAAGCTGCTAAGAACATTGGGATGCATGTATCCATTCAAATTAGAATTTTCTTCTTTTCTGGATACATGCCCAGGAATGGGATTGCTGGATAATATGGTGACTTTTTTTAGCTTTTTAAAGAAACATTCATATAGTTCTCCATAGTGGCTGTACCAATTTACATTCCCACCAATGGTGTAGGAAGATTCCTTTTTCTCTACACCCCATCCAGCATTTACTATTTGTAGACTTTTTGATGATGGCAGTTCTGACCAGTATGAGGTGATACCTTATGGTAGTTCTGATTTGCATTTTTCTAATAATATTCAGTGTTGAGCATCTTTTCATGTGCCTTTTGGCCATCTGTATGTCTTCTTTGGAGATTTTCTATTTAGGTCTTTTGCCCATTTTTTTTTATTGGATTGTTTGTTCCTGTATGAGCTATTTGGAAATTAATCCCTTGTCAGTTACATTGCTTCCAAATATTATATCTTGTTCCATATGTTGTATTTTCATTTTGTTTATGGTTTCCATTGCTGTGTGAAAGCTTTTAAGTTTAATTAGGTCCCATTTGTTTATTTTTGCTTTCATTTCTGTTACTCTAGGAAATCATATCCAAAAAAATATTGCTGCAATTTATGCCAAAGAGTGTTCTGCCTATGTTTTCCTCTAGGAGTTTTATAGTATTTGGTCTTACATTTAGGTCTTTAATCCATTTTGAATTTATTTTTGTATATAGTGTTAGAGAATGTTCTCATTTCAATCTTTTACAGGTAGCTGTCCAGTTTTCCCAGTACAACTTATTGAAAAGACTGTCTTTTCTCCATTGTATTTGCTTACCTCCTTTGTCATAGATTAATTGGCAATAAATGTGTGGGTTTATTTCTGGGCAGTCTATCCTGTTCCATTGATCTATGTGTTTTTTGTGCCAGTACCATACTGTTCGATTACCATAGCTTTGTAGTATAGTCTGAAGCCAGGAAGCCTGATTCCTACAGCTCCATTTTTCTTTCTCAAGATTGTTTTGGCCATTCGGGGTCTTTTGTGTTTCCATACAAGTTTTAAAATCATTTGTTCTAGTTTTGTGAAAAAATGTCATTTGTATTTTGATAGAGATTGCATTGAATCTGTATATTGCCATAATTAGAATGGTTATTTTAACAATATTGAGTCTTCTAATCCAAGAACATGGTACATCTTTCCATCTGTTTTATTGTCTTCACTTTCTTTCATCAGCAACTTATTATTTTCAGTGTACAGATCTTTTGCCTCGTTACATAAGTTTATTCCTAGGTATCATACTCTTTTTGATGCAATGGTAAATGGGATTGTTTCTTTAATTTCTCTTTCTGATAGTTTGATGTTAATGTATAGAAATGCAACAGATTTCTGTATATTAATTTTGTATCCTACAAATTTACTGAATTCATTGATGAGCTCTAGCAGTTTTCTGGTATCATCTTTAGGATTTTCTATGTATGGTATTGTGTCATGTACAAATAGTGACAGTTGTATTTCTTCCTTTCCAGTTTGTATTCTTTTTATTTCTTTTGCTTCTCTGATTGCTGTGAATAGGACTTCCAAAACTGTGTTGAATAAAAAGTGGCAAGAGTGGGCATCCTTGTCTTGTAACTCATCTTAGAGGGAATGCTTTTAGCTTTTCATTGTTGAGTATGATAGCTGTGGGTTTGTCATATATAGCCTTTACTATGTTGAGGTATTTTCCCTCCATGCTCACTTTCTGGAGAGTTTTTATCAGAAATGGATGTTGAATTTTATGAAAAGCTTTTTCTGTGTCTATTGAGATGATCATGGTTTTTTTAGTTCAATTTGTTAATGTGGTGTATCACATCGGTTCACTTTCAGACACTGAAAAATCCTTGCATCCCTGGGATAAATTCCACTTGATCATGGTTTATAATCCTTGTAATGTATTATTGGAGTCATTTGCTAGTATTTTGTTGAGGTCTTTTGCATCTATGAATTTGTGATAATAATAAAACACGTAACACGATAAAAAATTTTGCTGAATCCTAACAGTGTAGAACTTCCTTAATTGGCTAAGAGGAATCTACAAAAAAGCCAAAAAACAGAAAGACCTACTAAAAATTATGTATAGTGATGAAATGATAGGCACATTCTTTCAATTGGAACAAAACAAAGATGTCCCATTATCATCACTAATTTTCAGCACTTTTCTGGTGGTGCTAGCCTGTAGAAAATAACACAAAAAATGGAATTTATGATAACTGGTCAGGATGAAAATGGAATACTCAAAAAATATATATATGTATACACACACACACTTTTTTTTAATCCCAAAAGATCTACAAAATATTGCAAAAGTAACTTTACAGAAATCCATTGAGCTTTTACATATAAGCAAAAACAGTGGAAAATATAACTTTAAAAATCTTTTTATAAGAGCAACAGAAGATATCTAGAATATATTTTAGAATTCCAATTAGGGAGTCTCTAGAGAACTTTGTGGTGACATGCCATGTGTCCAACTTCAGGAGAAAGGAAGAAGCCCCAGAGCATTAAGACATTCCATAATCTATTCTCCTCTACACTCACTTCAGTCATTATCATTAGAGGATAAGAGGTTGTCCTGAAATTTTGGGCATGAGATTGCTCTGATCTTGACTCTGCAGGAGTCAGTCTAGAGCCCCTAGACCCAGGAATCCACATGCACCTTGAAAAATCTCCACAAATATAGATGCTGATTTCTACCTTCAGATCATCAAAATTCATCAGTCACAGAATATTTCATATCCTGGGGTCTTGTCATTTCCTATAAGAATCCCATGATTCCCAGATCATCATCACAAATAACCTACTCAAATTCCTTTACTGACCCCATTTCCTACCTCTCTCCAATTCCTGCATCCTTTTGTGCCCTTTGGAATTTTATTATAAAATTTCAAAATTCTTCATGTTTTCAACTTCTTCTCTAGTCCTTACCTTTAACTTCTCAATCTAACAGAAATCTAGAATCTCTCTTTCCCCAGGGTTCTCCTCTGTAAACTTTCCAATGATAAGTTGAAAACATCTTCACCACTGCACTATTTATTGCTTTGGAAATCTTTTTGCAGGTATTTCTAGAGTTCTACAATAGATATGGTTTTTCCATTATGCATTAGTATTTGCTCTGTCTGTTGCCAGGTGACCAGGACAGAATTACTTTTAAACACAATTTGCTGGAGATAGTTCCCTAGACCACTTTAGTGATGAGAATTTGGGCTGCACATTGTCAACAATAGGGCTGGCTGAGAAGATTTCTCTCCCTCTCTCTCTCTCTCTCTTCCTCCCTCCCCACCCTCCTGTATCTCCAGTGCCAAACAACTTTTCTTTGTAGTCTCCTGAGTGAAATAACGAGGGGATTGGGGGCTGGCTTACTTCTGGTTTATTCTTACTCTGATCTCATTTTAATGAGCAGAAAGGTCTACCAGATACTTTATGTTTTGACTTTTATTCTTCAAGGCCTCAAAACTAGGATATAATTTACTACTTGATTGAGTCTTGTGGTCAAGGGCCGTCAGATTTTCATAGTTTCTGTTTACCTCTCTAGTTGTTATGGCTTGCCTTATAATTATTTATTATTTTCATCTGTCTTATACTTTTAAAGCATTCTATTTAATGAGACATTTTTAATTGACAGTTTTCCCTGATAATATCCCAACTTTACCCAAATCAGAGGTTTTTAGAATATTATTTTTTTGTGTTTTACTCATGTGAAATGAAATAAAAGAAGAGAACTAAGAATTAAGCTTCCATATAGAACCAACAAACCCATGATTAAATGACCTTATAATTGTAATTATATGGGGACATTTTGCATTCATGTATTAGAAGAATATTAAAAATAACAATCTGAGTTAGACTGGAATACTACAAAAAAAGAAAAATTGAGGATTTTTTTATGTTTATAACTAGACTAATTCCTTGATAAGTTTGGCCCAGCTATCTCTTTCTCAGAAGATAAAAAGTTCTAAAATTATGTCAGTCCATGGATCCTGCTGTTCAACATTTGGGGATTACATTTCCAAGACCAAGAATAGATTACCCACTAGGGTTTTAAGCCTGATTCTTCACTGATAGCCTTTAGAGAGGTTCAAACACTTCTCCTACTCTTATTCTATTTGCTGCAGTTGACACCACTGAGTGGCAGCTACTACTTACAGGAAATGTGTCAGCTAAGACTACTTACATAGTGAGAGTCAAAGTAGCAAATTTACAACCTAAAGATAGACTTGGAATTCTCTTTGCATTCTTGAAGGAGAGATTTAAAAAATGAGTTTTGCAAACTAACACACTCTCTCTCTCTTCTCCATTTATATAAATATATTTATATGTATGCACATAAATCTATATATCTATGTAAAGGTTGTAAATATATTTCATGTATAATGTGTAATGAGTATGCATATATTATATAACTGATTCCACATAAGTACATACATATGAATCAGCTATATATTGCTGTGTAACAAATGACACTAAAATCCAGTGTTTTAAGATTATAAGAATTTATTATTGCATCTAGGTTTCTAAATTGGCTGGGCAACTTTGCTGATGTAGGCCAGGCTTGGCTGATTTTCTCTGGTTTTGCTTATGCTTCTACCATCAGCTGGCATTTCAACCAGAGGCTCACTGATCTGGTGATTAACTCACAGATTTCTTTCACAAGTCTTATTTTTAACTTACTAGTATTTTTATTTGGTTTTTAGTCTGTCTCACCCACTAAATTCTAAATTCTAGAGTCAGGACCTCTTTTGCCTTCCTTCCTATTGTCACTGGCCCATAATAGGCACTTGGTAGCAATTTCTTGCTGTAGAATGTGAGTCCATGCAACTCTTGGCAGTGGCTCAGGTGTCCACAATCAAAATCTAGGAAGTAAATACAGAATTTAAAAACAGCTGCTTCTATGGTACCAAAGAGCAGGTGTAAGAAAGAGTGAGCTGCTCCAACAGATCCCCAAGGCCCCCCACTGGCTTTTATGCTGACACAGTCTAAACGTACCTGCCACAGCTGGTCAGATTTTATGTCCTTAAAGAGGTCCGTCTAGATACTGATATGATCTTTTCTTTGCCTATGTCCTCAGGAAAAAGAGGAGCTCTGAAGAGCAATGTGCTGTCTGAGGCTGGAGGGAAGCTGGGGTGATTGATAGAATGACCTCAGGACTTCCAGGTAAACTTGTCATTAGGTCCAGCTTGCACTTGCTTGCTCTCTCTCTCTCTCTCTCTCTTTCTCTCCCTTGCTCTCCCATTCTCCTTTTGGTATCCTGAATATATCCAGGATCTCCATTCCTAAATATCTTCCAGCTTAAAATACATGTATTATATATAGTGATTTTATCATAAAAATATTCTGCACACAGTTTTCGCTATGAGTTTTGTTACCAACTCCAAACTCAAGTTCTGTTCACCACAGGATAGGCCAATAAATCTGGAGACATGAAGTGTTGGGGCACGGAATAAGGACTTTATTTGGAGAGACAGCGGGTCAAAAAGATGGCAGACTAATGTTCTAGAGAATCATCTTACCCAAGTCAGAATTCAGCCTCCTTTTATACCAAGAAAGGGAGGGGGTGTGGCTGGTTGTTGCAAACTTCTTGGTATCAGAATCCTTCGTTCTTGCAGCTGTCCACGTAGGTCAGGTCACCATATTCCTGTAAACCTCCAACAAGACAAATATTATTCTCTGCTCTGCAACTTTTTCTCTCTATGAATGGAAAAAATGTCATACCCTTAAATATCAGAGCCTTGAGAAGGGGCTCTCCTGTATATTTGAGGCTATAGGCAACATTCTTTTACAAAAGGTGCACAACCAGCATGACTAGGGCCAGGAAACAGAGCACAGGGTTAGAGCTAAAGGAACAAATCTAATATGGAGTCAGATTTGTTCTTCCCTATTATAATTTCTTTTTGGACAAAATATATTTGCAGAGTGCTTACATATTAGCATAACTTATGGATATCTTGCCTCCCCAACTAGATTCCTAATACCTTTTATGGATTTACTAAGACATAGAACAGAAAAATAAATGAGGCACTGCAAAAGAAAATAACTCTAAGGAAATTTTGAAGACATTTGACACTTTTAGTGTAAATTATATACCATATTTGTATATAATATATAAAGTTCAACATCTCTAACATGTGACACAACTCATGCAAACCTCTGGTTTTTCATAAAGAAGTACATAGTCACAAAATAAAATAACTGTATATTTGTAAATTTTTATTTTACTGCTATTGGGAGTAATAAAAGGAGAGGGAGAAAACCATTTATCAAGAACCTATTATGTGCCACACATTTTGTTTGCCACTTTAGAGGTTTTATTTCAGTTAATATTAACAGTAATATTATTATATTAAACCCAGAAATTGCCCCTAAGAGAGAGTGTGAAACATGTTCCTGGTCACAAAGTTAATAAGAAGCAAAGCTGAGATTTAAGCCCAGTCTTTTTTCCTAACTCCCAACATCTGGATGTTTTTCATTTCACCATGATTCTTCCTAAAACTTTTTTTGGGGGGCCAAAGTATTTATTCTAGAGCTATATATTGACACAGCCATGCTCTATTGAGAAATTTATAAGCTGTTTCTGAAACAAGCAGACTTTGTTTTGAGAAGCTACAAGATGTTTGTCTTGGGGAGGCAGAAGGGTCAGACTTCAAATTAATCCATCTTTTTCTATGCCAAGGAATAAAGAATGTATTAATTCTATCACAACTCTGTCAATGTAATCCTTACAGATGTTAAATAACTCAAACTGAACAAATTTTCTTTACTGTTGATTCTCTCACAAGATGGATGAAAGTATTAAAGGTGAAATGAATATGGGAAGTTTGGGTATCATATCAAAGTCAAAAGATTTACAACTGTAAAATAATTTTTACCCAAATAAGGATTACATATAACTCAGACACTATTCCATCCTCTAAAAAGGTAAGAAAAGTTCTATAACAAGATGAGAAATTATAATTGGCAAAGATACCAATTTAAAAAACAACAACTTTTGCCAAAAAATATACTGGAAAATTTCAAGTTGCCTAGTTATTCCATAAATATCATTGATTTACTGTCCCTCAAGGTCAACTCATTAGCTATTCCAGAACTTTACTGGACTCCTCCATTCCTCCAATTCCCTCGTTCCCTTTCATTTCTGGCAGCAGCACTATCCTTTGTCTAAAAGTTCATGGAGTGGGGAGGGTATAGCTCAAGAAGCAGAGTGCATACTTAGCATGAAGGAGGTCCTGAGTTCTATCCCCCAGCAACTCCTCTAAAAATAAACAAGTAAATAAGTAAATAAATACATAAATAAATAAATAAATAAACAAACCTAATTACCTTCTCCTGCCAAGAATAAAACAATTAAAAAAAAAACTTCACGGAGTAAATAGAGACTATATAGGAGATAACGTGCTCAATTTTCTGTATCACTACTTTCTTGGGTACACGCACGCGCACACACACACACACACCCCCCCAATATCCTCACATCCTATATGAAAAAAAGAAGTGTCCTTTTAGATGGACTGTCAAAAAGGCTAATATATCCAATCGCACCGTCTTCAAGACACCTAATCCAAAAGCAAATCCCTCTGCCTCTGTTTTGACTTTTTTTACTCATAATAAAAACATGCTCTAGGACAGCCTGTCAAGAAAGCTTTTAAAAGCCCCCCCAAAATCCACAACCACAATAAGAAAACTAAACAAATCAAAAATATCTCCCCTGATTTGAGTCATTGCATTCCTTCCATCTCAGTCCTGGCACTGAACTAAAAAGAAATCTGTACACATTTCTCCTTTTTTGTGTCCACTTTTCCCTCTCCTCTTCCTTCCTTCATCTGTCATTCCATAAATCTGTATTTATCATCAACTCTGTTAGAGGTTGAGGATGCAGAGAAAAATAGGTTCATGCTGTCAAGAGGTTGGCTCATAATGTAATAGAAAGAGAGAAATAAATATAAATAACCAGGTACAATTGAATGTTTTAGTGCAGCAGTGAAAAGATGAGAATGCACTATTCTATGCCAGTGGGTCACAAAGAATTCAAAGACAGAAAACGGGCCTTGAAAAATGAGCAGATAATTACTTCTTGAAGGGGATCAACACATGGAACAGAAGAAAAATTCAGGCAGGATAAGAGGTAAAGGCAAAGTTAATAATTTGTGAGAGGACTTGGGGTGTTTGGAGGTGTGCAAGCAGCTATATATAAATGGCATTATGCTGGGACACAAGGACTAGAGATGAGGAGAGGTATAAGAGAGAAAGCTAAAGAGGCAAACATAGATGAGATTTTAAAGAGTCTTGTATATGATGCTGAGTTTAGAATGTATTAAGAGGAAATGAAGAATGACTCAGGAGTGAAAATCCTGTTTCAGTCAATTTTGCTATGCAACAAACCACCCCAATACTTACTGACTTTAAAACAACAAATACTTATTTCTCAGATTTTTCTATGTCAGTTGAGCTATTCTGATCTCGTCTAATTCAGCTGATCTGTGTAGCTAACTAGCAGTTCAGCTGGGGTTAGACGGCCTAAGACAGCCTCACTTGTATATCTGATAGTAGGCTTTTTGTCAGCTTGGTATTAGACCGACTTGGCCATGTGTCTCTTACCATCCAACAAGCTCACCCAAGCTTTCTCCCATGACGGAAATCTTAGCGTAGCAAGACAAGGCAAGCCTTAATCAAAAACACTTCTTAAGTGTCTACTTACATTAAACTGACAGTATTCCATTGACCAAACCAATTCACATAGTTAAGACCAGAATCTGTGTAGGAAGGAATTACCTACAAGCTTGGATAAGGAACTAGCAACATAATTGTGGCCGTTTATTGGAAACAAACCACCAGAGCAAGGAACCAGACCTTCATAGCATGAGTGTCATGTGTTATTTAGAAGTAATTTATTACTAACTGATTGACTAGAATCACCATCCGTTGTCCTCTATCTGTATTATATAATCTGCCCTTAATAAAATGGAGTAGAGGCCAGAATGCTAATGGAGGTTTATATAATATATAATTTATAAATATAAAATTTATTTATTTATATATTTATTTAAATATATATATATATATAAATCGAGCTAATAAGTATTAAATAAAATACAAACTAGTTCCTACTTTGAAAGATATATACTCATAATGACCTGGAAGACCAAGTTCAAATGTCTGGGACTTCATGGAGATTCTTGCTACAATATGGAGACGAAGGAGATTTGATTCACAGCATGCCCTTTTGTGCTTTCTGCTCTGGGTCTAACAGTGTAGGGATCTTCACACCCATGTATTTATCAGAGTCCACATTTCCATGTTCTTTATTTGTCTCCAGACATCAAAACATCACCTGTTGGTCCTACAGTTGTGTCCAACTGTGGTATGGTCCTTCCTCTGGAGGATCAACATGGAGAAGAGAACTTTGCAAGTCCTGCAAATAGACCTAGAGCCACTTAGACATGGAATCTGGAGTGAAGAACGCAATCTAGAAATTGGGGCATGGTCCCTGACCCATGCAGATTTTCTGCCCCTTGGATAAGGATGCATCTGGAGACAACAGAACTAGGACAGTGAACCTCTTATTTCAGTGTAATGATGGTTATTTCAGGTGAGAAAATAGGAAGAACTGTAAGTACTATTCTTACCATGGTAAAAACTGAACTGAAAGCTGGACAACTGTAACCGGGGGCCCGCTGATGAATTTCTCCGTGAGAAGCTCTTCTGGGGTCCGTGGCCCCACAGATAGGGCATGAGCATTCACTACTGCCTCCTTTCCTTTATACCCATGAAATCATGGCAGTCTTGCTCTTGAAGCTGCCCAGATACCAAAGTAGCTTTAGCAGCAATGGCCATTTGATTGTCTAAACTAATGGACATTTCTCAGAACTTATCTCACTGGTAATAACAATGTTTCTGGTGGTCTGTTAATCAATTAATTTTTCCAACATTTTTTTTTCCCAAGAGTGGACCCATAATGCAAGCTACCCAGTTGACATGTTTTATCCTCCTGAAGAACTGACATGACCTAAGCAGAGCCAATCAGAGTCCTTTTTCAGAATTTATATGGACTCTGGGAAAGAGAAAGTCACCTTCCCCCCTTATACTCTGAAATAAAAAATAAGCCCGGAACTGCCTGGAAAAAAAAAGGAATTGAAAGAGAGGAGAAGACAGAGAAAGAAGCAGAGAAAATGAGAGATAGAGAGAGAGAGAGAGAAAATAACTTCTAGTAACGTATCTTAAAATCTTGGATATAACCATGACTGATCCAGTTGGATCAGCCTGGACATCCCATGAATATGAAAAAAAATCATTCTTGTAGATATCTGTTGTTTCAAATAGTTTGAATTAGGTTTGTATCATTCATAACTAAGAGTGTTCTGACTGTCCTGTGGTACATGGTACTCTTGAACACTGCCTCTGTTTTTTAAATCTCTTTCCTAAACTTCCAAGAAATGTCTCTCTAGTTTTCTGGTCTGCATTTTTAATACTAAATTTATTAATTTCTCTCTCTATCTGCCCCTTGAATGGGGATATATCTCAGCCCTTGTTTATTTCATGCAATAGATTCTGAATAATACACCAACATCCATTGTCTACTCCCCCTTTGTATCAGTAATGTTCAAGCCAGGTCTTTAAATATAGGAAACAGGTAAGAATTCACTGTATATTTCTGTGCTTTAGTTCAGGACTTGCTTTCACCACCCACTCCCTCAAATCCCCATCCTTTAATCATGTACTGTAGTATATGACTTAGCTGCTTGAGCCCACCTTCACGTCTGGGCTCCTTGCTTTTTGGTTTCTCTTCTTTGCTCTTGTTCACCAGGGCAACGCCTGCTAATCCTGAAGGAGATAATCTGATCTTTAAAAACATTCCCCAGCTCATGCCCTAGTATGATCAGGTGATACATAAAATCTTACCCCTAGGAGGGTGAGAAAACCTACCACCCAGGTCAGTGTTTCTCAAAATTTAACATCTGAATCTCTTGGAAACTTATTAACACACAGAACACTGGGCTCCACTCCCAGCATTTCTGACACAGTAGGTCTGGGATGGGGCTTGAGAATATGACTTTCTAACAAGTTCATAAAAAAAGCTACTGCTGCTGGTGTGGGCCATAAGAATAATTCTGATCTAGTCCATATTGTTTGTTATTTTCATTACTGCAAAACTTGTGTTGTGTGCTCCTCTTGAGTATAGGAGAAGCCTATGACATTTCTAACCAATAGAATATGGCAAAGTAATGGGATATTTCTCCCATGACTATAATGTGTATATATACATATATACACACACACACAGACACACACACACACATCTATAAACGAGACTGTATTTTAGGGTGGGTGGGTTATAGCTCAGTAGTACAGTGCTTGCCTAGCATGCACGAGGTCCTGGGTTCAATCCCCAGTGCCTCCATTTAAAAAAAAAGAGAGAGAGACTATTTTAGCAGAAAGGAAACAGACAAATTCTCCTTCTGGCCTTGAAGAAATAAGCAGCTATGTGGTGATTGTGAGCTGCCTGTTCAGAAGCAGAAAGCAGAGATATAAGGGTGTCATCCTCTAAGACCTGAAGGCAGCCTCCCGCTGACAGCCAGTAGGAAGCTGAGACCCTCAGTCCTGCACTCACAAGAAAATGAGTTCTGTCAACCACCTAAATGAACTTGAAAATGGATTTTTCCCCAGTTAGGGATCCATATGTAACACAGTCCAGCTGGCACCTTCCTTGAAGCCTTGTGAGGCCCTAAGCAAGAGACCTAAATGGCTGGACTCCTGACCCATGGAAACTGTGAGATGATAAATGTGTGTTGTTTGAAGCTGCTAGGTTTGTGGTAATTTGTGTTGAATGTCCTCTAAAAAGGTTATCCCCAGCATCCACCTCACCAAAGCTCTCTTTGCTTAAAAGATAAAGTTTAAACAGGCATGAAATCTGGGGAGTTATAAGGCTTTTATGAAAGGTGTCCTGCTCCCTTCTGTCATCTCAATCCTCAAATTGTTGTCCCTCCCGGTTAGTACCAAACTGTTTTAATTCCCTCTTCAAGCCTGGAACATGCTTTAATAGATATCCATCAGAAACTTTCAAAAAGTTTTTCACCTAGAATTTCTCATTTTATACCCACTCCTATCCCTTTCAAAATTGACTTCTGATGTTGTCATCTGTGAACCTTCTGTGACACCCCCATCAACCCAACTCCTGAGCCTAACTATTTATTTATAGTCTTTGCCTCTAAGTACCATGGGTTTACCTCTAATTTTCCAGTTATTACATTGCCTTGCAGAGTTAGCTTCCTTTCTTGTCTCCACGAGTATATCTCAGTAGTGTGAAGGCAAGAAGTTTCCCTTTAGTTTCTCTGTGTCCCACAGGCCCGTCAAGTGGTATCTATTCAGTGGCTCAATCAAGGACAATAGTGAGAATCACATGTATTTTTAAGAGGAAGAATTGTTTATTAAGGCACCACGAATGCAAATACCCAGAATTCTTGGTAGAGGAAAAAGATGTATAACATTGACCAAGTAATGTCTAAAACCATGATCTGAAAATCCCTTAACAGGGATGAGAAATAACGAACAACAGGAGGCCTTTGTCTAGCCTCGGCAGGTGGGCCGAGCACTGAGCTACATTTGTATTTTCCGGGCACTCTGTGATGCCACTTTATAATATGCTGTTTCACACTGAGCCAGTGCCACAAATGTAAGTTCTATATAGTTCCACATGGATATACTCTAAGAATGGATCAACTATTGTCATGTTTGATGGAAGATATTTAATTCAATTACTAAGTAAACAGATAATTATATACTTTATAATAACCTAATTTTAAATGTGCTACATAGTGAGAGCATTATAAGTTTTTTTTTAAAAAGCAATGGTCTATTACAGTTTCTACTTCATTAAAAAGAAACCTCACCCTCTTACGGTTTTTTCTTACTTTTCCGGGAAATTAGTTTTTAAAAAGTTGATAGCATTTAGATTTACATTGAGGAAAGTGTTTCATTCTGGTTCTACTGCTCTTCTCCTCAAGATGCATACGCTCCTTGGAGTTGTCATTCAATGTAATAACCACATTGAATTCTTTCTCTTTTTTTTCCCATTATGCTAGACCAGAATGAAAGGTTAATTTCCTGTGACAGGCTTAATAAATGCAATTTGTAACATATAAACAGTTATATAAGGAGAGAGGGTATAGCTCAGTGGTATAGTACATGGCTAGCATGGGTTCAATCCCCAATACCTCCATTAAAAATAAATAAATAAAAATAAGTAAACAAACAAATAGATAAACCTAATTACCTTCCCTCAACAACAACTGCAAAAAAAAAGTTTAAAAGAAAATAAAGTCCCCTATCTATTTAAAAAAAGAAAAGTAATTATACAGGAATTACAATAAATATGTACAATTCCATAAAGTTAGGATACATGGCAACAAAGTGTTGTCTAAACAAGATCTGTTATTCTCAGCAAGTCAGACCTCCGTGCTCTTTGGACAAGAGAACCACAATCACTCTTTCAGTGTAGATATTGAAAGGCCTCCTAAATCTTCTTTCTTATGAAAAGAATCACAAAATGTAAAAGAGAAAGAGATCACAGGGCTTATGTTAATCTGCTGACACCGTTATGGACTGAAATATGTCCTCCCAAAATTTATATACTGAAGCCCTAACACAAAATAACTCAGGAAGTGAGTATATTTGAGATAGGGCCGTGAAAGACGTGATTATGTTAGAATGAGGTCATTAGAGTGGGCCTTAATCCAGCCTGGCTGGTGCCCTCATAGGAAGAGGGGGTTAAAACAAACAGACTCAGCAGTGATGCGCATACACAGAGTACAGGCCTGTGGGGACACTGCCAGAAGGTGACCTTACACAAGCTGAGGAGAGGCCTCAGGAGAAACCAAACTTCCAGCACCCTGGCCTTGGACTTCCAGCCTCCAGAACTGGGAAAAAATGAATTTCTGTTGCTCAAGCCCCCAGGCTGGTATTTTGCCCTGGCAGCCCGAGGAGAGTAATTTACTCCCAACTAATACATACCAAGGGCATGATGACAATGATGTTAAAATTTAGGAAAAACAAAACCAAAAACATTTCTCACCCTTTGAAAAAATGAAAGAAAACAAGTAACTGCTGATGCTATAAATATTTCTCAGAAGCACTTTTACGAATGATGCATAAAATTAGATCTATCCTAATTAGTGCTATTTCTCTCTCTCTCTCTTTACTTTGACACAAATCTGCTTTGTCCTGTGCCTCACAGAAACACTAACGCAAGTGTATTACACTAAAATTAGGGGAAAAATGATAACTGTATTTAGCGTATCCCTAAAGTATTTAGCAGTAAAATGTAACAACGAGGGAAAAGGAGACTTTCACTTTAAACTCCATGCCAGAACACTGCAACAAAAATAGACTGTAAGTGCAAAAGTTTTAAAAATTGTTTTGTTAAATATCATTGTAAAGACAACTTGACATTTGGTCTTTTCAATTAAAATGATGAGCTCCAGGTTAAGAAACTTTGAAGTACATTCTGTCTTATAAACAAGAGCGAAATTTAACAGCTGAGAAATTTCTTTATCTTCCAACCTGTTATTATGACTGGCATCATTTAAGTAGCGGGAAATGAAAAATACATGATTCCAGGTATCGCTACTGAATGCGTCTTCCTGGGTTGATGGTTGAATTCATAAATGTGTAATTACTATTCAGATAAACAAAATGAACATAATGTTTTCTGTTAATACAGTACAAGCCTAAAGCCTTTTGTGTTAAACTCTTTATTCCTTTATGAATGAAAAAATCAAAATGAATTTTTATTATATTCTTGATATAAAGGAACAGTATTTTATGATCATCATTATATAATAAGACACCTGTTCTATGCAAAATTTGATTCCACTAGTCACAGATCATTTTAAAGGTACTTAGGCTACTGGGGTAGCAGATATTACATCTTGAAGCCATTGAACAATATACCAGCTGACAAGCTAACAGAAAATTGAAAGACAATTTTCAATACTATGCTCCAACTAAATGCCAATTTAGAAACTAAATATAACTCCTGGATTCTGTTTGCACTTTAAAAATTACATTCCAAAGTTTAATAGTAGAACAACGTTTTCTCTAAGTTTTACATTCTCGTCTTGAGGTTTCAGTACAGTTTGTTCCAAAAGAATGAGCACTGTTACTTAAAATGCAAAAAACATTTCTAAATCCGTATACAAATATTACAACTTCTGCATAAGAAAAAATTTTGGAACAGGGAACTTCCTAGTCATCAGGGTAATTAGGAACGGATCAGAAGACAAAACGACAGCTTCTACTGCTAGGAAGAAATGACCTGTACATACTGTACACAATCTTAAGTGGTTCATTTAACATTTTTGGAAATTTAACTGTCAGATGCTGTGCTACCTGCTAGAGAGTGTTAAGACCCAGTTACTGAGATCGAGGAGTTCATAAACAGCTGGGAGTCAGCAGAGAAAACAATGACATGCCAGTGAGGTAAGAGATGGTCCAGGGTTGCTATGGATGGTCTTAGGAAAAGAATTACTCCTGAGAAGGTATGTAGTTGGGAGGGGCAAGTGTTGGTTTCTTGCAAGAGGTGACATATATAATATGCTTTAGAAAATGAGTAGGACATTGGCTAGACACAGAATCATGTACAAAGTCACAACAGCTTCCGTATTATGGTCTATAACCTGACAATTAGAATGGCAAACAGGGAGAGGCAAATGGTTAGTGGGAGAAATTATAAAGGGCCCTATTTGTGAAATCTGCAAGAACCCAGCAAAAGGTAGGGTGCTTTATGGTTGGGTATTATTGCTTAGGGTTGCAATCATGTATCCTGTAATAAGGAAATTCTGCATTCTAGTATTAATTAAGAAAGTCCCTTCCTTTTTGTATCAGCATACTTTCCTATAAAATGGCAATAGTAAAATCTACCTCATAGTTTGGTAATGATAAAAACTTAAATGTATTTATGTAGTTTATAATGGACAGAATTTGGTGTTCCCAAAAAACATTTTTGAAGCTCTTAACCTCCAGTGCAGCTGAATTTGGAGATGGGGATTTTAAGCAACTAGTTTTAACTGAAGTCTTAAGAGTGGGGTCCTGATCTAATAGGAGTATCCTTATAAGAAGAGACACCATAGAGCTCTCTTTTCCTCTCTTTCCAAATGTACACCAAGGAAAGATTATTTGAGGCCGGAGAGAGAAGGCAGCTGTCTGCAAGCCAGGAAAAGAGCACTTACCAGAAACTGACCTGAGTTGGCTGAAACCTTGATATTGGACTTCTAACTCAAGAAATGTGAGAAAATAAGTTTTTATTGTTTAAGCCACCCAGTTGATGGTATTTTGTTATGGTAGCCCAAGCAGACTAACACAATAGGTAAAAGGCAAGTCACTGAAGTTAGCACATGGTAAGAACTCAGGAAACTGAGTCAATACCTAAAATGGCATAATCAACTTTCTCTGGAGAAGGATAACCCTTAAATGAAGATAGAGAATGATTCAGATAGGAACAAAGCAAGAGGTGGCATGTACACCTGGTGGCTGCACATGTAGCCCAGGTGAGGATTAAAGCTTTGGATAGAAGGATGGGGAAGGCCGATGAGTTGGAGAAAGATTTGAGAGCTATTAAGCAGAAGCTTTAAAATCTGATGACCAGCTAACATGTAAGAAATGAGAAGGTAAAATGAAAGATGGCCTCCAAATGTGTACAAGTTCTATTAATACAGGGAATATTGGAGGAAGTAATTATGGGGGAAAATATTGAACTCAGTCTTTTTTTTAACTTTTTTATTTTAAGGTATTATTTTGTAGCAGCATATACACTGGAATAAAAATTGGGATTTACAACCAAATTCTTCCAGAATTCTTGAATTAATATATTGTTCAGTATCCAGAGAAAATGGCTAGAGGCCCCATATCATGTAATTATAAAAGTTAAAAACCTTCCTCAAACTTGCTGTGGCTTCCAAAATGTTTAACTTTTGTGCTTGTGTTTTCCTCCAAATTTTGTCTCCAAATGTATTTGTGTCTGCGCATGTATGTGTGTGTGTGTGTGAAAACACTTAACATGAAATCTACCCTCTTAACACATTTTAAGTGCACAATAAAATATTGCTCACTATAGGCACAATGATGTAAAGGGGACCTCCAGAACTCATAAACATCTTGCAAAATACCAGGTCATCTGTCTAACATAGCCACCTCAATGTAACCAGACCTTTTATATTTATATAAACATATGTAAAATAGCTTAGGGTTCCAAAGCCCATCTCCCAAGAGAGGAAGATGAAAGAGATAAAGCCAGGAAGAGACTGTGTAGCTGTATTGACTCGTATGACCTGACCTGGAAAGTCATGCAGTGTTGCTTCCATTGCCTTCTGTTCTATAGACAAGTTACTAAGGCCATTTCACACTCAAGGGAAGTGGAATTCAGCTCTTCATCTTGAGGAGTGTAGTGGGTTAAATGTTAACGCTTCTTTCCCACAAAAATGCACATTTTCTAACTCAGAAGCCTGTATATATGTAACCTTACACGGCAAATAAGACGTTGAACGTGTGATTAAAGATCCTGAGAAGGAAAGGTTATCCTGGATTATCCAGGTGGGACTGAATGAAATCACAAAGGCCCCTATAAGAAGGAGCAGAAGAATAAGAATCAGAAGGAGATATGCTGACAGAAAACAGAGGTCAAAATCAGGCAGGACCACAAGCCAAGGCAAGGCAGCCGCTAAAAGCCAGAAGAGGCAAGGAAGCAGATTCTTACCAACAGCCTCCAGAGAGCTGGAGCCCTGCCTTGATTTTCAGTCCATTCTGGACTTGTGACTTCCAGAGCTGTAAGATGATAAATTTGAGTTGTTTTGTTAGGTAGTTAGATAAGTAGGGACACTGGGCAGATAAGGTGGAGGAGAAGGAAGATGGTCTGGAAGGTGGCAGTATACCCACCTGCAGCATAAGCAGCTTTACTTCCTATAAATGACTGCCAGCAAGAAACAGAAACTGCTTAGAACCCAACAGCCACAACTGCATGGTGACTGCAAAGTGACAAGGACTTAACTGGACATGACCCAGTGCTCATTGTGATATAATTAGCATTGTGGTTTAGCCCCACTGACCGTGAGTTTTTCTGTAAGGACATGAGCAAAAGGGGATGAGTGTGACTAAGCGCTCCAGGGGCAAGAGCTGTCAATCAATCAAGCGACCGCCTCTAAGCTAGGGTATAAGAGAAGGGACAAAGACCATAACTATTCACACTTGGATCAGCCCACCTCCCGTTCTTAGAGGTGTACTTCCCCTTTGCTAATAAAACCTTTAAAATCTTTCACTACACAATGCTCCGTCTCCCATCCGAATTTTTCTCTTTCAAAAGCACTGAGGTCTTTTCCCTTCCCCTTTTGGGGCAACAGTTTCAAGGCATTAACTTCTTGGTAATTGGTTGTGTAGAAACAATAGAAAACTAATAGAAGGAGTATCAAATAATTCATGGACATGTTTTTAAACTATCACATTCATCATCTTCTTTTACTTGTTGAGAGACTCAAATGAGTTCATTAAAAACTCTGTATTATGGAACTTCCATGTGCTAGCATTGGGTTAGATGATAAGGATATAAAGATGAATTAAACATGATTATTTTCTCTAGAATGCTCACAGCTAGCATTCATGGAAGGACTTTGTAAAACTCTAAAGGGCAATATAAATGTAATATATTGTGAGTCACTTGTGGAGTTTAATATGCAAACCAACCATTCCTGAATTTACTAAATCATAAATCAGAATCAATATTTCAACAGATGGGAACTATGCATACTTCCTGAGTAAATTACAAACAAATACAGAAGATGATTTAAAAATTAAATGTCAGTTGGGTTTGTAAGAGATGTTTATCATGTCTCAAAGTAAGAAAACCTGTTAGAACAAGTATACTATGGTCCATCTCAGAGCAAAAGCTCTGTTAATGAGCCTCCAACAGGCTAAGGGACATCCCCTAGGGATGAAAGGCTAGGTTGGTTCGTTCTCTCACTGAGCTTTCAACTGAGGCAGCTAACAAGGTAGCCAACTGTGATTTAGACACATATCCAGCAGAAACTAGATAGAGATTGCTAATTTAGTTTGTGCAGGTCACTGAACTGATTCCATTAGGTGACAACTTATGGTCACTACAGATAAAATCATGAATACAAACCTGAGGCCAAAAATTAAGGGGGTTAAAAAAAAAAAGGAAAGAACTTCTTGAATTATCTTAGTGGCCAAGAAAAGCAAATAGAAATAAGAGAAATAGACACTCACTTAAACCAAAGTACCTATTTCTGTTGATATTTAGGTCTTGGAATAATTCTGCTCCTTTGAGAATCACAAACAGAGATCTAAAGTATGACTAGAATATGTAAATGAGTTCATGAAACAAGGTTAAAAGGAACAATTTCTTTAGAGAACCACAACCACTTGAATTCTTGAAGAAAGTTGACTGTTCAAAGGATAACTTGCTTAATGATTAGATGCTAAAAACCACAAGCTATCAAGAAAACGTAAAGGAGTGATATATTCAGTGGTCTGCCTTGGGTGTCTGGGGAGCCCTCTTTCCACAGACACAGCTGCTGGCAGCTGGCCAGCATCTCAGGCAGGCAGCTGGCAGGGGAGGAGTGGGCTCTGCCAGCTGGTGCTAAAAAATTAAAATTAAGGGGAAAAAAACCCAACCTGAGTCACACACGCATAACAATCAAGCATTGATTCCTGGTGTCCGCCCTTCTGCAGTTGGCAGGGAAGCCCTGCAGTGAGGTAGCGCCCTCCCTCCCCACCTTGGGGTCCCCACCCTGCTCTTCTCTGCTTCTAGTTCCCTTTTTGGGGAGGTTTTCTGGGTTCATTCATCCAAGCCACATTTCTGGACTCCTAGTGTGTGCCAAGCAATGCACTAAGGGCTGAGGATGAAGATATAAATACCAGTTACATTCCTGACTTCTAGAAATATGCACATCAGTCAGGGTTATGGGCTGCTTTTAAAATGCCTATAAATCACTGCAGACAATGGGGCAACCCTAGTGTTTAAGGAGAATAGAAGACAGCCCAGATGTGATGATGGGAGACAATGATAGAGGAAAAGACTCGTTAACGCTTTCTCAGCTGGACAACCCCGAATAACCTCTTCAAGGGGAAAGAACATGAGGAAATGAATGGAGACAAAACATGGAAGTGGACCTTTAACATATGAGTATAATATTACAGTATATTCTTAGCCGCTATAACAAAGAGTCCAAAAATTATAGAAGATTCAAGTGCCTTCCCTCTCTTTTATAGTTATGTTTCAGAAGGATGTGGCTAGTACAGCAACACTGCCATTCTCAACACACAACTTCCAATTTCCAGATCTGGGAAAGCTGCTCCAGCTTCTGTTATCATGTCTGTATCTCCAGGAGAGGGAAAAAAGGGCAAACATCTCTTTTCAGGAGGGACAACATAAAAGTGGTTCACATAACCTCCACTCACAGCAAGTTTCAAACGCAGCTAGGTAGACGTATGCCCCCTAAGACTTAGGAGTTCTATTGAAAACAAAAGGAGAGAATTGACATTGGTAAAAATCTAGACTCAGTCAGAATAAATAGTAAATCCATGTGAGCATAGTTCTGATTTTTAGTGCATAATTAGTTTTGTGACTTTCTCCTTAAATTATTTCATCCAAGATTTATATTCCTTGGGCTATTACCAGGCCAAAAATATGAATCTTTTAATGAACAACTATATATTAGAGATAAGTTAGGAACAAGACGTTGTAGGAAGTGTGGTGGTGATAAAATATGCTTATGTGCATAGTGCATAGGTGCACTATGATAAAGGTGGAATTTTAAAATATTATCATGAGAAGTGGAAAGAGATGAACACACATTATTAGAGCCAATAGTGGAGTAGGATGGGCATCAGCCTTCTTGACGGATGCATGAGACTCACTATAAAATAGCCCAAATAGTCATAAAACCTTTCTTCTGTCAAGTCAAAAAACCTCCACTGAAAATAAGTTTGCTCAACCTGCATTTTATCCTCTCTCTCAATCTAGCCATCAGATCCTGATCTATGTGAGCCTCAAGGTAATACATTATTGCTCCGAGAGTCACCATATATTCCATGCAGTCACATTTCATGCATAATGAAGATGGCAGTGAACTACAAAGGTTTTATCAACTCAAACAGGAATACAAATGCTGTCTCAGGGCAATTTATGATGTGTATTTTAAGAGTAAGAAAAGAAGTTTTTAGGTCAATTCATATGTCTTTAGGGAAAATTATGTCACTTAAAGCCAGTTTGAAAGGAGAAAATTTTCATTTTAATTGTTTTTAAGATTCTTCTCCACTTCATACATCTATTTTCAGACACACACACACATACGAACACACACATAACAAATGGTAGTATTGACAATTCAAACAAAAACTCCTAGAATTTTTTTTTTAAGTATAGATATTTTCTGTTTAAATATTTATTGATTGCCTATTGTGTGCAAGGCACTTTGCTAGACACTGGGGATACAAACTTGGGCAAGTCATTTACTTTAATTAGGATAATTTTGCTGGAAGGATAAAAGATTCATCACAAACAGATCAAATTAAGAAAGTGTGTTGTTAGAGATAAGAAGTAGCAGTCTACACAAATTTAAGAACTACATGCTGACAAGGCTGGACTTACTCAAACCAAACTGAGGAAGCCCTAAGGGTCTTAGCAATATTTGTGGACTTTCCAGTGCCCTGCCTTTAAGTGTGACTTAGCTACATAACAGAAATCTGGGCTGAGTTTAGTTTATTTTTTAATTCATTTTCATTTTGTGTTTCTCTACCAACTGTCAAATTCCATCTAATATACTTAGTTCAAATTGCCAAGAAGAGACACCTGATTTACACAAATCATTTCCCAGGCCATATACAGTCTCAGGCCCCATCCTTACTTACGTATCTGCCCTTA
Organism: Vicugna pacos; assembly: GCF_048564905.1. Classification (NCBI taxonomy): domain Eukaryota; kingdom Metazoa; phylum Chordata; class Mammalia; order Artiodactyla; family Camelidae; genus Vicugna; species Vicugna pacos. The sequence goes on from NC_133000.1 coordinate 39,595,649, forward strand.
TATAATCAGGGGAGACCAAGGTAAATGAGGTCACAAAGTAGAGAATCTCTCAATTTAGACAGAAGGGCATTGGGGAATGAAAGATAAAAAAGTCAAGGGTTTTGACTTCATGAAAAAAAGTTTGAATTATTTTAAATTAAAATGACAAAATGCTTAGCAAACATAGCTACTATCATTTATATAATATTTTATAAAATATCTTAACATAAACTGTATATTCACAAAACCCCTATGGTATAAGTGGAGGCAATATTCAGAAGAGTTGACTGTTCAGAATAGTTGTGGGCACCGTCTGATTGCAATGAACACCTAAAATATTAGAACAAATGACGTCAAAAGCAACCAGTATAATCAATCAGCTCATACTGGCTGAATAGCGGTCCTGGATCCAGATTCAGCCTTTCTTTTATACTCATTTTACAGATTAAACAAAGAATGACATTTAAGGGAAGTTTGAGTTCTTTGCACTGGGAGCTGGGTCTTCAGATTCCAAAACTAGTGTATTTGGTCCACCTGGCCTCCATCTGTTCCTTGTTACCTAGCATAACATACAGCATGCCCGAGGCCACACCTGTGACCCCCCTAACTAGCAGCCCATTGTCTTTTGTATGGATTCTGAAGTGAAGTGTAAGATTTTATCTCTGTTGTCTCTCCTGTGACATTGACTTTCTATTGTCTTCTCTCCTTTTCCTGAAGAGTATACTCTCTGAAGGAGAGTCTGTTGGTATTTTTTTCCTTGTGTTAGGTAGTTAGATAACTAGGGGCACAGAGCAGATAAGGTGGAGGAGAGGGAAGATGGTCCAGAAGATAGCAGTATGTCCACCTTCAGCATTAAGGGGCTTTACTTCCTCTAAATGAGTGACAGCAAGAAACTGGTTAAAACCCAACGGCCACAATTGTGTGGTAGTGACAAGGACCTAACCAGACATGAACCAGTGCTCATTGTAATATGATTAGCATTGTGGTTTAGGCACCACACCGCCTCCATGGGTTTTTCTGTGTGCATCATCGGTAAAGACACGTGCAAAAGGGGACAGGCATGACTAAGCACTCCAGAGGCAAGAGCTGTCAATCAAGAAACCATTTCTAAGCCTCACTCATAAGAGAAGGGGTAAAAGAGAAGTGGCAAACAGAGAATATTGCTATCTGCCTTTGGACAAGTCCCCACTTCCATTCTTGGAGGTGTACTTTCCCTTTGCTAATAAATCCTTTAAAATTTTTTGCTACACAAATGTTTGTCTCCCATCTGAATTCTTATCCTTCGGTTATGACAGGAACTGAGGTCTTTTCCCTTTCCCTTTTGGGATAACATTTGTACTCTGTACATCCTATGTTAGGCATTCAGTAAATATGCTGTAAAATTTTTTGAAGGGAAGAGAACTGATCAAGTGTATGTAAACTAGTCCTTGATCAAAGACTTGTGGAATTTAAATAAATTAATGAATGTAAAGGGCTTAGCACAGTGTGGGACACACAATCAGTGCCAAATGCCTCTTGATTGTTAAGCAGTCTGTTATAGACTCCACCTTCGGTTTACAGAGGAATCATATATTACCTAGAACACTTAGAGTTGGAAGTCAGTGCTTGCAGCAAAACTTGCAAAGTTTTCTTGAGTAATTTTCAGAATTACTGTTGAAAATTCCTTTATCCATACAATTCTACATTAAGCTATGTATAAATGATTAATGCATTTACTAATATATCTTTTTAAATTTATTTTTAATAGACTTTATTTTTTTAGAGTAGTTTCAGGTTTACAGCAGAATTGAACAGAAAGTGCAGAGTTCATACATAGCCTCCCCCACCCACACATATACACTCCTGACCCTCAACATCCCTCATCAGTGTGGCATATTTAGTATAATTGATGAACCAACATGGACACATCATTATCAAGCAAAGTCTATAGTTTACATTAGGGTTCACTTTTGATGTTGTACATTCTGTGGGCTGTGACAAATGCATAATGACATGTAGACACCATTATAGTATCATACAGAATAATTTCATTGCCCTAAAAATCCCCTGTGCTCCATCTATTCACCCCTCCCTCCCTCTCCCCAAACCCCTGGAAACCATGATCATTTTATTGTTTCTGTAGCTGTGCCATTTCCAGAATGTATTTTATATAAATTTCCTTGGTAGGGTCATATTTGGAAATTAATTTATTCAAAATTTTCATTGCTTAAAATTCTTCAGGTAAATCACCATGCTTCCACCCTTTTTCTGTTATTTTTCTTTTGTCTCCTAGCTACATCTTTGTGTTGGGAAATGTTTTCTTTCCCTTAATTAGCTCTTCAATAGCTTTCTACAGGAGGTCTAGGAAACCTATACCACCTGCTTCCAGCCTTCACCCTGAAGGTCTTCAGCCTCTTTCTCCCTCTCAAATGTAGTTTGATTGAGATAACCTGAAAACAAGTGTGCTGTGATAATACTATGTAATTTACTTATAAAATGATTCTAGTTTAAGGCATGTTTGGGCCAGTCATAAATAGGGGTTGGGCATCATTACTATGTATTTATAAAGCACAGAAAACTGAATAACTTTCTCTGGGTGACATACAAATAAGTGGTATGGAAACATTATAAACTCTGGTCTTCAAGTCTTGGATACTAAACTCTCAATCAATGGATCTCCAGGCAGTCATACCATGTGCAGAAAGAATTCTGAAAAATGGTGTGAGTGCATTTTGGTTACACTATAGCTGGGAGAAGTGATTGACATTTAGTGGACAGAGCCAGGGATGTGAATCTATTTCATGTGCAGGAGAGCCCAGTTAAAGGCAAGGAAGACTTTATTCAAGACTTTTGCCATGGGGTAGAGAGATTGAACTTAATACCTCTGACACAAAAAATAAGAGTGTTTTTAAGCATTGGTGAACTAGTGGAACAGTATTGGAGCATGTTAAGGGCCCACTGGTCCATGTAATGAGGCCATCTCTATTTGTTAATTTTTGCTTATCCAAGGTAGGCTTCTACCCTCCCACAAAGAATCGAAGAGAGGGGCTCTATCTTCCTTGAAGATTATATTGCAAAGAGCTGGCTCCCAGGTCCTTGAGAAACTGGATTTTAAAACTGGCAAGAGGCTGGAAGAAGACTTACATTTCAAAGAGGCAGAAAAAGAATTGACTGTTGCAAGTTTTCAAACATGATGCTCTCAGGAAGGGATGGTAGAGTCCTAGAGTCAGGAAGAAGCTTGTCTAAAGTTTAGTCAAGTGGAGGGGAAATTAAGGCAATTCTTTTTAATTGAAGTAGTGTCAGTTTACAATGTGTCAATTTCTGGGATATAGCAAAATGTTTCAGTCATACATATACATACATATTTTCATTTTCATATTCTTTTTCATTATAAGTTATTACAGGATATTTATTATAGTTCCCTGTGCTATGCAGAGGTAACTTTTTGTTTATCTATTTTATATATAGTAGTTAGAATGACTATCTCCAGGTCCATCCATGCTGCTGCAGATGGCATTATTTGATTCTTTTTAATGACTGAGTAGTATTCCATTGTATAAATATACCACATCTTCTTTATCCAGTCATCTGTTGATGGACATTTAGGTTGTTTCCATGTCTTGGTTATTATAAATAGTTCTGCTATGAACATTGGGGTGCATGTTTATTTTTGAATTAGAGTTCCCTCTGGATATATGCCCAGGAGTGGGATAGCTGGATCATATGGTAAGTCTATTTTTAGTTTTTTGAGGACTCTCCATACTGTCTCCAAAATGGCTTCACCAAACTACATTCTCACCAACAGGGTAGGAGAGCTTTTATTTATCATTTATCATTTATCATTTATCATTAGCGAACTTTTGAATGACGGCCATTCTGACTGGTGTGAGGAGATAACTCATTATAGTTTTGATTTGCATTTCTCAGATAATTAGCAATATTGAGCACTTTTTCATGTGCCTAATGGCCATTTGTATGTCTTCATTGGAGAACTGCTTGTTTAGGTCTTCTGCCCATTTTTGGATTGGGCTGTTTGTTTTTTATTATTATTATTAAATTGTATGAACTATTTATATATTCTGGAAAGTAAGCCCTTGACAGTCTCATCAGGTCACGTTTGAGAAAAAACTGCCCCCTTCTCCTGCTTTTTCATAAGTGAAACTAGTTATACTTCTGTGAGCCTGGCAAACCACTACATTTTCAATATGGACACAGGTATCTTCAACTGGTTTCAACAGAAATACATCATCCAGGAATGCAGCTGACTTTTAAATTTAGGGGAGATTGCTTGTTGTGTGTGTTTGTTTAGGAACCTTACCAAGATGTGTTCATTGTTACAGAAAATCATGGCCATGCTGTTCACAGATTTTAAACCACCAAAGAAACATCTATTTAAGCCTGATTCTTCTGGGTGATGATATACAGATGCAAGAATCTCATGTACCTCATTTTGACTTATCATAAATTCATATCTGAGTATTTACATTTTTAAATACTTGTGATTTTTATTATAAATTAATTTTAATTTCTCTTTTACATTTGAGTTATAGCACCTTTCAAAAGTGTTTGGCAATATTTTAAACCTTAAAGGGTTTGGATGTCCTTTGAATGTCCCCCCAAATTGGATGTCCCTCTTGTTTACTTACCTATGACAAAGTCAGACACAGACCACCCCCAATTCCCATTCTTTGCCTCGTAAAGCATTAGCTGGCCCACTGCCCTGCTAATCAATCAGAACAAAATGCTTGTTACCCAAACTTCTCTTAAGTCCCTTTCCTTCCCAGGGAAGAACTTTGAATTGCCCTCAGGCGGAGACAGCAAACAGCCCCTTTTGCGTATAGGCAGACTCTACTGTAAAACATCCTACATCATAAGGCCACCCTTTAGTCTCACATCCCCATACCCACTTTTTTGTAGCCTTGGTTACTCCTCCCTAAAAAAGAAAAACACTTTCTTGTCTAACCCTTCAGACACGGCAGACCTATGGTCAGAGATTTCTCTCTTTTGTAATGCCCTCCCCCCCTTACAAAATCTTTCCTAATGAAGTCTCTCCTTACTAAGCCCAGATTAGTTTTTCACTTGACATATTGTTATCTGAGCAAAATAAATTCAGAAACAAGCAAAAATGTATTCAAGATCAGAAAAATGCCAGGGAGTCCAAATATATACATTGAACAGAATTTCTAGAATAGATTCATATATATTTAAGTTTGCTGTAATTCCTTTCAGAAACTCATTACAGTAAATTCCTAAGCATCCTTAGACTGCTCTGTCAGCCAAAAGATGATTGTTTCTTGCTTTCCTTGTTTTTTGTTAAATTCATCATACTTCAGTATGTGCAAGACTGGCTAACAATCCCTGGACAGTCAGACAGGAGCTCTCCCTGGCCGCACTGCTCTGCTTTGTGAGGTTAGACCAGGCTCCAACAAAGGTGGAGGAAGTATGAATGTCAATGGTAGTGATTGTTAAACAGACTGTGGAAAATGGGGAAAAGATTAAGCCAAGTTTAGACGACCTTCCTGTGCATTTAAGTCATAATGGCCCTTGGCTGCTCGTAGCCCTGTTCTTCTTCACAGAGCACTTAGCCAGGCAGCAATTTAACAACACGGCTGATTTTCCCTCCTCAGGATGGCGGTAGTTTAGGGCTGGTTGTAGTAAAAGGATAAAGTGTCATCTAATAGTTACAACCTATGAAGTTTTGCATTTTTTTAATTGGCCTAAAAACTCACTGTTATTACTGGACAACAAAAGAGAAAAATAAAAAGCAACCATTGTGATTGTTATTGAAAAGGTTTTTTCTAATATATAAACCAAAACCTGATTTGTGCGCTAATAAGTGAAGAAAAATATGCTGGACACAAACGAACTTATCTACAAAAGAGAAACAGACCCACAGACATAGAGAACAAATTTATGGTAACCAGGGCTTAAAGGGGATGGGAAGGGATAAACTGAGAATTTGAAAAGCACACCTCCTTGGGAGTGATGGGAATGTTAGCTATCTTGATTGTGGTAGTGGTTTCATTGATGTATTCATCTATTAAATAAGTAAATAAAGGCTAGTTTAAAAAGAGAAAAGAAGAAAAAAATGTGATCCTACTTTTTATAAATCAATCTGACCTATAACTTCACATCTGATGCCTTATTCGGGCAAGATTCAGAGTTGAAGCCATGCGTGTCTCTTTTCCTAAATATGCAAGATGTAGGTACTGTCCTAAGTTCCTCCAATTCCAAGAACACCTGCTGTGGGACTGCGGCTTTTTTTCTGGGAGGGGAAGAAAGAGTATCACACAGCGCTACTGCTGCAGCTGGTGGAGGTCAGCCACCGTGATCTCTGTCCAGAAGAAAGATAAATGACAGACGAACTTCATTTTCCAATTAATAAAATGTTAATGCATTTGAAAGCAGAAAGTGACATTTTCTGATTCTAATTTTCAAAAGTAAACATTGGTGTTTTATCTCAGCATAATTATTAATTGAGTCTTCTGCTTAATGTGAGGTATGTATGTGTCATCATGAGTGCAAAAACACATAGACTAAAAATTAATTTTGACTTGCCTTAAATAGTTGAATTCTTCTTTATAACTGTAGGAAACCTTCATTCCAGAAATCATAGAATAAAATTGCCTGAAGTGTTCTGTGATTTAATCATACAATCATTGATTTAATTTGTGGTTTGAAAATAAAGACAAAAGCTAGTATGCTAATGTAATTTAATTTCTACATAACATCATTTCCTTTAAATATTATGCATATCTCTAACCCCAGTTTTGCAAAATGATAAAAAGGATATTTCACAGACACACTTTTATATTTTCAAATGTGTATATTTTACCATTCAGGCATGCTTTTCATGTTAGCATTTCTTTTCACGATATCCCCTTTTTATCAAGTCCTAAGAATGCCCTCCAACTATGTAATTGATATTATGTTTCCTTTTTATCTGTAACCAGAAAACAGTTGGTAGTTCTATATAATTTTTTGCTTGTTTCTGAATGAGAAAAATACAGAAAAGAGAAAGAAAGAGAAATTGAAAAAGAGAATGAAACTAATATTCTTTGTGAATGGCCTAAAACTAGAAGATTATTGAGGCAACAGATTCCCCACCTCCTTGCCCACCCTTGACCTTTTCCCCAGGGAACATGGCATCTATCATTCAGTGAGGGGTTAAAGCAGGTGGAAAAAATAACCATAATGATCTTCATTTTCTCTTGATAGAGAAGGTGGATAAGGTCAGGTACGCAGGCCTGTGTCAGGCAGAGATGTCATTAACTAGTCTGCAATGATGATTTGAGTGTGTTTATAGCACCTTTGCCCTGGGTAATTCCAGAAAGATGAAATAACATGCCTTTTAAACAAGGCAGAATCAAGCTCCTCATTAGAAGAGGAGGCCAGTATGTCTCTTGGGGATGTCATTCATCTCAGATACTGTCTATTTTAAACGGTTCATTTTAAGACAATATAATGAACAATCATCTTACTTTTTCACTCCTTAAATTTTCTTCTATTATTAACATCGCCTTAGCCTCCCAATCTACAATTGCCACTTATTTGTTCAGGGCTAACAAAAACACTGACTATTTTGTTACCCCTATGATTTGCCCTTCATTTCACACTTTCATCTGTTCCATCCTTTACAATGCTGAGTGTGCGCGCCTGTGTGTGCACGAGCACGTGTTTCCTTATCTGCGCTGTTAGCACTGAGCAATAGAACAGTGCCAGCAGATCCTGTTCTGTTGCCATCCTCAGACCTGGAGCTATGCGAATGCAATAGGTGTGAATGTTATGCAACATCTGTGATATAAGAAGCATCACGCTTTTAAAAATTTTGGTCCAAATCCTCTACTCAGCAATATTGGCATTAGGTCCACATTAATCATTTTTCATCATTCTTTCTCCTTCCCTTGAAGCTGTAGCTGCCATAGTCTAGGGAAAGTGGAGTCCACTGCCTCTCATCTAATAATTGTCACTGTTGCTAATGCTCCTTGACGGGCAAAACAGGGACTTTCCAACCTCCCATGATTAGAGTTCTTGGGGTTTAATTCATCACAGATATTCCCCATCTACTCCCACCCAAACACCTTTAGTACACTGATGGTAAGCTTAGTCCCACTCTGACTCTTTGAGAAACCAACATTTTTTTGTTCCCCCAGTTTAAGGAATATTTGCCTCCCTTACATGCAGACTGCCAACTTTCAACATTTCCCATCCTAGAGGAAATTTCCAACTCATTTCCTTAATTGGGATTACAGTAAAAGCTGCAAAATGGTGGCCTAACCCCCTAAGTCAACCTGCAGAAATGTTTTGGTGTGGCCTAAGCCGTGTTCTGAAAATTGGGGAATTTCTTATCCAAATCTAGATTTTACGTTGGTCTTGAAACACAAAGAGGTTGCTCTCATTCTTAGTAGCAAGTGAACCCATGATTTAAGAAATACCAAAAATTGACTGCACAAAAAAAAAAAATCTAAGTACAATAATAGGAAAAATTTCACGTTAAAGAGTTTTCACATTAAAGAGTTCATATTACCTTAAAAATATGTTTTTCCTTATATGCAGAGGACATTTGATGATTTTGGCTCATGGTCTGTTTTCATAAAGTAAAAGAATCCAAATTTCCTGGGAACCTCCCTATGCCATTCTCTGGGTGGTTCTGATGGAATTAAAATATACCTCTTAGTCGTAGAGATAAGTGAGTGACCCAGACACAGTCAGACAGAGCTAAGGATACTGAATGTTGAGGGATTTTTTGGAGGGGAGGGCAATAATAATAATATAATTTTTTGATGATGTCAGTGAGACTGTGAGAACTTATCTCTGACACTGTGGAGGTAGCAAAGAGTAGAGAGCCTGCTAAGAATGAAACCAACAGAGAAGAAAGCAGAACTCAGGCCAGAGGAAGAACGAGACCTTACAACACTTTTTTGAGGCCCTGTGTTCAGTCATATCTGAATCTGATCTATCTCTGGGGATTTTAGATTCATAGGCCAACACATTCCCTTTCCTCCCTCAGCCCCTTGAGATTAGATTTCTGTCACCTGGAATCACGGGTCCTAACAAGAGAGCTTCTTATATACACACTGTCCCATCTGTGGACCCTCTTGCTCTTAACTCCTTTCTTTCTTCTAACATTTCTCCATAATCTTTCTGTTACTGAGTCCAAACTCATTCTGCTCACTGCATGACAGGCCAATAAATTAGGAGACAAGGTGTTGTGGCAAGGAACAATGACTTTATTCAGAAAACCAGCAGACCGAGCAGATGGGGGACTAATGTCCTAGGGACCCATCTTACCCAAGTCAGAATTCACAGACTCCTTTTTTACTAACAAGAGGAGGGGGTGTGGTTGGTTGCCGCAAACTTCTTGATATCAGAATCCTTTTTTCTCGCAGCTGTCCACATGTCAGGTCATGATGTCCCTGTAAACCTTCAATAATAAACCTGCAATTCCTTCTATCTTTATATCAATGGGAAAGTGTTATACCCTTAAAGATCAGAGCCTTCAGAATGGGCTCTTCTGTATATTTTGGGCTGTAGGCAATATTCTTTTACAAAAGGTGCAAAACTAGCCTGACTAAGCACTGAAAACAGAGCACAGGGTTAGAGCCAAAGGAGCAGATTGAATATGGAGTCAGATTTGCTTTTCGCTATTACATTTCAAATATACTCCTTCTTAATTTTTACCTTCTCCGGCTGATCAGACTTGTCATTGTTCTGAAAGACAAATGTTGTATGTGGTATCCTAGGATCTTGAATATGGTCCAACATGAAACTCCCACTCTAGAATGTTACACAAGGAAAAAAAAACTTTCTTGCTTTCTAAACCACTGAAATTTAGGGGACAATTTAGCTTACCATCAGTAACTTATCAACATATTTTCATAATTCAAATTTATCTGGTGGTTGTGTTATGATTCACATAGGTCAAAATTCACATAGCACACTGGTAATTTTGATGATAAGTATCTACAGTTATTTAAAACAGACATTACATTTAAAGTCTATGAAATGCTAACTGTAGAGGACTATTTTCCTTTTAACAGTCTAAACATATAAAAACTGGAATACCGGAGAGAAGATAAAATATGTGGTAAATTAAATTTTATTTCAATCCATTACAAAGTCCTGTATTTAAAATGAAAGGATGAGTGTTAATATGTGAAATTAGCTGCCTTTATGGATTAATAAGAGATTTCACAACAAACAAATTGAAAAGGAAATTTAGAGGACAATGAGGTCATGTATTAAACAAAATCATCCTTCTTCTAATAATTCAAATTTCCACTCTTGCGGCATTTGACCAGTATTCATAAAATCCACCCCAGGACTAAAATTATTAGTGAATGGTTGAAAACTGAGGTGAGCAGGCATTTAGCAATTGTTCAGTGGTCTGTAAAATGAATTTCTGATCTCAGTCCAGTCATAAAACCTATCATCACAATTGATGCAAGTCAATGCCTTTTCTATCAGTCTCATCAGGGAAGCCTGGGACCGCCTGAGCACAGACACAGAAATATCTCCTACAGAGCCAAAATCTGTAAGTCAAAATTAAGGATCACTGGTAAGGGAGTTGCTGCCTCTGTTTGAATCATTCTGTAGCTAAGTGCAAGCCTTTAAATGATGATTCCAGTTCCTTTAACAAGATTTACATTCTCTGTGAAGATAAAGTCAGATAGATACCATGAATATCCTACATCCAGTAGAGAAGAAATTGAAAATAAGGAACCACTTCATCCCACAAGGGAGGAAGGTAGCAGGTAACCTATGGTCCAAGTCAATGCAACAGACATTCTGACTTAGAGGTGGAGGGAGCTCCAAAAAGTGCCCTTGATATCAAAATGGGTCCATGGAATTCAGACTGTGTTAGAGGGGGCAAAATTACACATATATCTAAATTAAATGTACTTATGCCTGTCTGAAATTACTTGACCAGATTTTGTTGCAAAATTCCAGATGTCCCCCAGGTCTTCTTCAAAAGGCTTAAAGTAACATCTCTTTGTCAATCAGTGTCGTTTTTTTTATTAACTTCCAGCCTGTTTCATAAAGTTTCATCTTTTGGTGGTGGTGTTAAATTTGGTTTAAATGGGGTTTGCAGGACCAATAAAAAAGATTTAAGATGATCAAACCCAGTGGCAAATTCTTAGTCCAGCCAGAACAGGTCTTTGTTCCTCTTCTCTTGATTCCCTATAAAACTCTTGTGGTCCTTTTCCAGCCTGAATGCTCATCCCTTTGTGATTGCAGAAGTAGATAGAGCAGAGATCTTAGGATGTATATAATCTTTTTAATAGTCTGAGCCTGGATAATGCTAAGGTGACATTTTGGTGTCAAGATTCATCTGTCTAATTTTCCAGGCTAGAAACAGGTGCTGTATGTAGCAAGATATCAAGGACCTAAAAGATTTAGATCAGGTCACCAAATGAGAACAAAGATTAAATCACCTTGAGTACAGACACCTCCAAATTGAAGGTGAAGTTCTCAAGTTTAAAATCTTTTTACTTCCTTTTTTTCAATCATAAAACCCCTCTGAATTTTAGGAACTACCCCTTTAAAGTAAGAGGAGTGATAATATGGGAGGATATATTATAATTCTTAAGGAAGTTGTAATCTGTACAACCATTAATGAAGATTTATGCCTTCACTTTAGGTATGGTGTAATATACTGATTGCTTTCACGATGCCAGCAGATATCATAAACATGTAAATGTGTCCTTTAGCTTTAGCTAAATTTGATTGGTCTCTTCCTCCTCTTATTTTTATTTGTGACATTCAGTATAGAATGGGGGTGGGGAAAAGGTCCTGAAGTATTAACTGTTTCAGTCAGAAAGTAACTGGTTCTCCTCAGTCTCCCTAAACTGTATGCAGCACATGGTCCTGGATTGTGTGATGTTAACAGGGCTCAAGCTGGGAAATATTTTCCCAGAATACAATACCTTATAAGATTCTATGTAAGAACTGGCCAAAAGAGAAACTGTGAGAAATTTGGGAGGTACAAAGAAAACAGTGTCGTTCTCTCAGAAGGTTGTCACAATCACACAGAGTGATGGATCAATAAAGAGGTGCCAGAGGGTCCCAGCTGGTTCTGCTCTCTCTTGTTTCTCTTCCCAAGTGCTGGTCTTGCTGATCAAAATGGCTTCAAATTTCCTAGCAGGCACGTGACTGTGGGCCCACCTGGTACCACCCACCCTGAGGAAACAGCTTCTCCAGAGCCTACAGTTCCCTACAATCCCTCTAGGAGTGCTCTTTCCACAGTCTAACTTTAGTTGTCAACTGGGTTTGGCTTCTTCGAGTCCCCTGCAAGTACAGCTGGTCCATGCACATCAGATTTTATTAATTCTCAGTTCTTAGGCTTATTCACTCATCGGAAAGGTAGAGACTTAGTCTCTTAATCATTAAACTCATTCCATATGAAGTATTACATTAATTGGGCTTAATATTCCATTAACTAGATTTTTTTTAATTGAAGTACAGTCAGTTACAATGTATCAATTTCTAGTATATAGCACAATGTCCCAGTCATATATATATATATATGTATTCATTCTCATATTCTTTTTCATTGAAGGTTGTTATTGCAAGATATTGAATATAGTTCCCTGTGCTATACAGAAGATATTTGTTTTTTTAATCTATTTTTATATCTAGTGGTTACTATTAACTAGCTTTACTGGTGACATGCAATTAATTGTCATACAGTCCTTGAGTGAGGCCTAGACATTTCCTCAAATTCAGGCTGCCCCCATCAGAGTAGAGTTTATTTCTCAAGGTTAGAGAAACAAAAACATTCAACGAACAGGGAAGGGACAGAAGAATAAATCATGTTGATTATATTGTTTCAGCCTCTGCTCAACCTGGCATGAGAAGTGTTATGCTCCCAGACCAGCCTCCTGAGAGAAGTCCCTAATTACGAGCTCTGTCAGCACCTTCATTCAATGCCTGTTAGGTTTCCTATTTGTTCTCATTTCAGGATACTCTTAATTGAGGCGGGGATTATACAGACATTTCATTTCTACCTGTAAACTTTTATTTTTTTTCCCTTGAATTTGTAGAAGATTCAATCCTGGCTTTGTTTATAGTTGTTGTTTTATTCTTTCTGCAATTGTTTTGGGGAGGAAAGCAAACTTGACAGTCTAAGCCCATGAGTGAAACTGGAATCTGTTCTAGTTATCCACTGCATTACAAACCAGCCCAAACGTGATAGCTTAAAACAAAACAATAATCACAGTACTGTATTCATGACCTTTAGGCCAGAAATTCAGGCGCAATTAGCTGGATAATGCTTCTGTTCTAAATGGCACCAAATATGGTTATTATGTAGTATTCCATTGGAAGCTGACCTGGTTTGGAGGATCCAAGATGGCTTCACTCACATTTCCGGTGCCATGGCAGAAACAGTGGCCCTACTGGCGCCAGACTCCCTTGCTACAAGTTCCTAGGGCCTCTCATGTGGTCTGTCCAGCAGGATAGTCAAGCTTGTAATACGACATTTCAGATCTTCAAGCACGCTTGCTCCAGAGACAGAGCATGGCACAATGCAACTTCTGCCATATTCTGACAGTCACAGTAGTCACAGAGCCTACATAGATGCAAGACTCAGGGATACAGACCCAGTATCTCAGTAGATCAATGAATGAAGCATCAAAGGTTTTCTGATCATCTTTTATTTACCACATAACTAGAAATGGATTGGCACATGGTCATTAAAAATCTTAATGTATTAGAGCTGTGGGGGTCCTTAGTGCTTATTCAGCCTCATATATATATATATACATATATATATATATATATGATGAAATACTACTTAGCCATAAAAAAGAATAAAATAATGTCATTTACAGCAACATTGATGGATCTGGAGACCATCATATTAAGTGAAGTAAGCCAGAAAGAGAAAGAAAAATACCATTTGGTATCACTCATATGTGGGATATTAAAAAAAATGACAAAAATAAACTTACTTACAAAACAGAAACAGACTCACAGACATGGAAAACAAACTTATGGCTACCAAAGGGGAAAGTGAAAGGGGAGGGGTAAATAAGGATTTCAGGATTTGTAGATATGAACTAGTATATATAAAATAGATAAACAACAATGTCCTACCGTATAGCACAGGGAACTATATTCAGTACCTTGTAATAGCCTATAATGAAAAATAATATAAAAAGGAATATACATATGTATAACTGAATCACTATGCTGTGCACCAGAAATTGACACAACATTATAAACCAACTACACTTCAATAAAAAAAATTAAAATGTATAACTAAATCCCAGTGGTAATTGGGACTTAAGGAAATGAAATAGTTGATCAGATTCAGAGCAAAGATTAGAACTCTGAGCTCCTGACAAATTCTAGTACTTTTGAACAGAAACAGACTGATAATAATTATTATTTTCTGATAGATATTTTTGATATAATGATAATCCACAACCCCACAAAACACCATCTAAAAAAATCTCAGCAATGTTCTCCTAGGGCAGTCTACCTAGGCAATAGAAATAAAAGTAAAAATAAACAAATGGAACCTAATTAAACTTAAAAGCTTTTGCACAGCAAAGGAAATCCTAAGCAAAACAAAAAGACAACCTACAGAATAGGAGACAATATTTGCAAGTGATGCAATTGACAAGAACTTAAGTTCCAGAATACATAAACAGCTCATACAACTTAACAACAAAAAATAAACAACCCAATCCAAAGGTGGACAGAAGACTTAAACAAGCAATTCTCCAGTGAAGACATATGAATGGCCAATAGGCACATGACAAAATGTTCAATATTGCTAATTATCAGAGAAATGCAAATAAAAACTACAATGAGGTATCAACTGACACCAGTCAGAATGATCATCATTTAAAAGTCTACAAACAATAAATGTTGGAGAGGATGTGAAGAAAAGGGAACCCTCCTACACTATTAGTGGGAATGTAATTTGGTGTAGCCATTATGAAAAACAGTACAGAGATTCCTCAAGAAACTAAAAACAGATTTACCCTGTGATCCTGCAATCCCAGTTCTGTGTATATATCTGGAGGGTCCTCTAATTCAAAAAGATATATGCACCCCAATGTTCATAGCAGCACTATATACAATAGCCAAGGTATGAAAACAAGCTAAATGTGCATCAATAGATGATTGGATAAAGAAGTTGTGGTATATTTATACAATGGAATACTACTCAGCCATAAAAAATGATAAAATAATGCCATTTGCAGCAACATGGATGTTCCTGGAAAATGTCATTCTAAGTGAAGTAAGCCAGAAAGGGAAAGAAAATAACCATATGATATCACTCATATGTGGAGTTTAAAAAAGAAAGACACTAATGAACTTATATACAAAACAGAAACAGACTCACAGACATAGAAAACAAACTCATGGTTACCAGTGGCAGAGGTGGGTGGGAAGGGATAAATTGGGAGTTCAAGATTTGCAGATACTAACTACTATGTATAAAATAGCTAAACAACAAGTCTCTACTGTATAGCACAGGGAACAATATTTGGTATCTTGTGGTAACCTATAATGAAAAAGAATATGAAAAGGAATATATGTATATATATGTATGACCAAAACATATGCTTCACATCAGAAATTGAGACAAAATTGTAAACTGACTATACTTCAGTTAAAAAAAAAACACAAACACCGTGTAGCATACAGCAGTTGCTGAGCAGTTTAAAGCAATAAATCAAGCTTGTGCATATCTGTGTAGGTTTGGAAGCAGACTGAAGTACCACTTGGTTTGTCTCCAGGCTCCAGTATGACTGCAGTTTGTTATTTAATCTTCCTGTTATTTGGTTTCTTCATCTGAAATAATAAGAAAACTACCTTATAAGTTTGCTGTAAGGATAAAAGGAGATGATATATAAAGTGTCAGGCACAAATCAGTGGTCAGTAATTCTCAGATATTGTTTTAAGTTTGGGATAGGAGGATAATGCAGGGTTTTTTTTTCCTGAAGATATTTATTATCTCATTCATGTCTTGGTCAGGTCATCAGCTGAGAGTGAGGTGGAGCGAAAATGTAGGAATATTGAGCAAAGAAGAAAAGCTATAAAACTGTTTTCTTAGAAAGTGAAAAAAATGTGTAGAATTTCAGAGCAATTGAATTACTCTTTGAAGACTGTGGTAATGAATTTAAAGTGAAACCAGGGAGTCTAGAGTAGTTTTTCTCCAGTAATATGCACTTGTTTAGATGTGGTTGTTGGGCAGCCTCAAAGAATAGGGATCTTCCTAGACAGGTGTGACAGAAGGAGAAGATGAAGATAGTTAAATGTTTTTACAAGAAAATGATAATAAAAATGGACTTTGGAAATTGAGCAAAATTAGGCAGAAAGTTTGTATAACTTTTCTAACACAATAATCATTTAAAAAATACTGATTGCAGAGGTGAAATAGTTTTGGATAATGCTAAAGTCCAGTTGTGTCAAGGAAAGAGGAACTAAAAAATGTGGAGATGAAAGTTATTAAAATTGAGGCTAAATGATGCTGCTGCTGGATCATGTGGATGTGGAGTTCTAACCATCAGTGAAGACAGAGGCTCAGTTTCAAAGCCTTGGTGGGGTGAGAAAGAGACAGAGGGTAAGAAGAGAGGAGTGAGGATCAGGAGAAGGGCTGATTGACTAGCCTGATGCCTTAAGCTTCAAGAGACAAGGGTCAGAATCAAGGAAGAGTTTTCTAGAAACTATCTCAGAGCAAAAAGTAGTTGAGCACATTACTGAAATTCTGAGGCTTAACAGGTAGGGAAGAATTAGCAACAATACTTTGAGAAGGCTATGGAGAAGCTGTATCTTTGTTGCAGGATGAGACAGGGTGACTGTCACTTGAGTCACAGATGCTAGAGGAAGCATTCTGTCATCACCATCACTGTCATCACCGCCATCATCATTAGTATTGTTGCTATTATTAATATACTCATTGTTCATCTAACCAGGGCCCAGTTGAAAAGATTGAGAGTGAGGGACCAGGGCTGGGTGATCCAGAAGAGAGGGATGAAACAGTGGAGTGATAAAAATGAAAAGATAAGTAGGGAAGTGCTTATTTTCCATAGGTGCTTCCCTGCTGTTTGGTGACTGAGAAGAACAGGCCTGAGAAGTATATGATCTCATTGTTTCCAAAAAATTAGTCCTATTAGTGCTGGTTTGAGGGGATTGTACGCTACAGCAGCGTTTCTCCAAGTTTGACACTCATATGCGTCACCTGAAAATCTTATTTAAATGCAAATTCTGATTCAGTAAGTCTGGGTAATGCCAGTTTCTGCTTTTCTAACAAGATCCCAGGTGCTACCCTCTTTTCATTCTCATTAACCCAATCAACACTGCCCACATTACAGGCAACAAAAACCAGTGACAAGTCTAAATGAAGAACAGTCACTCTTGATCTACTGTGGCACAGAAAAAAACGATTAGAAGAATGAGATTTAAGTGGTTTGGAACAATTTATTTACAATGTGTTGGCTTAATATTTGTTACATCTATTTACTCTTAATATAATCCCAAACCTCAAATACTTTCTGGAAATTGTGTCAGCAAGAATTTGGTTAAACTATATTAATTCAACATCTCAGCTATTTCAAGAAGTACTGAACTTTGGAGTGGGGAGTGAGAATGTGATGTGTAGAAGGTTGAAGATTACCTGAAAAGCAATATTCTGTGAAGTTAATTAACTGGTAATTCAAGAAAGACTGACCGGACATAGGCATCACACGTTGAAGAAATGCTTTCCTTGTAAGTTGCAGTCATGTGACTGAGCACAGAGGAGACACCAATCCTTTCTCCTCATTAAAAAGCCCGCCCAAGCATCTTGGTATATTTCTGGGTATACCAGGATGCTTTTTCAAATCAACTAATAGAAGAAATCAAATTTAGAAATCAGATTCAAGATTTTCTTCAGTTACTGGGTAATGTGTCTGTAAAACTGGAAGAAATATTTTACACTGAGAAGTCAATTTCCAGTAAATTATTAACAATAGATTAGGCTGAAAAAAATCTAAATCTTCTGATTCAAGAGGGTTGAAGGAGCAGAGAAAGATTTACAATAATCCATGAAGGGTGACTGACACAGATACAATATATATCCTGACTTGGAATGACTTTAAAAATATCCAAGAGGAGGGGAGGGTGTAGCTCAGTGCTGTAGAGTGCATGCCTAGCATGCACAAGGTCCTGGGTTCAGTCTCCAGGACTTCCATTTTAAATAAATAAATAAATAAATAAATAAATAAATAAATAAATAAACAAACAAACAAACAAATCTAATTACTTCTCCCCTAAAACAAAACAAAAATATATATATACATCAAAGGGAAGATAGAGGAATAAATATGATTTATTTAATTGCTTGACTTTCCTTGGAACTTTCTCATGTTAATCATTTATATCGTGAGTGTCTCTCTCTTTGCCCTCACCTAAGAGTGTCATAAAATGCCTCTGCATTGCCCCCCAGTATAGGTAGATGTATTTAGTTGCTATGATTGTACTGTGGGTCTCTTAGAGCTTGTAAGCATCCCAGGGCATTATAAGAACTCACATCAGTGGAGTAGGCAAAGAGTTTGGTGTGGAGATTCAAAGCTCAGTGGCACTGAAGCAGGCATATGATCCCAGATGAATGACAGACATAGGGATCTATTGCTTAGATGGCCAGAGGTCAGGTCCTGAGTCTCAGGAAGCATCACTCTTTCACTGACAGCATGGACAACCAGTACTGCCATCAAATCTCTGTCCCAACACAGCTGTTGGCCTCCTGAGTGCCTCACAGATCTCTAAATTAGTTGTCAGTGACATTTCTCAGGGAGGAGATGCAGGCATCTGGACCTCAGATACATTGATCCAAATATGTGCAGAGCAACAGTCTAGCATCTAGGGATCAAACTGTGACTGGAACAGTCACTGACCTCAGGAGCTTAAATTCACTGTGCTCATAGAAAACCAGGGGACAAAAATCAGTTCCATTTCTACACAGTAATAATAAATTATCAGACAAAGATATTAAGAAAACAATCCATTTTACAATTACATCAAAAAGAATAGAATGCCTAAGATTAAATTTAACCATGAAGGTGAAAGACTTGTACAGTAAAAATTATAAAACATTCATGAAAGAAATTGAAGAAGAAACAGATAAATGGAAAGATATTTTATGCTCCTGATTGGAAAAATTAATATTGTGAAAGTATCCATTCTACCTAATGAAATCTACAGATCCAGTACAATCTCTTTCGAAATTCCAATGGTATTTTTCATGGAAATAGGAAATAATCCTAAAATGTATACAGACCCACAAACAACCTTAAATAGATAAAGCAATCTTGAGAAAGAGGAACAAAGTTGGAGGCATCACACTTCTTGATTTCAAACTGTATTATGAAGCCGTGTGATCAAACTAGTATGGTACTGGCATAGAAACAGACACTTAGATCAATGGAAAAGAATAGAGAGCCCAGAAATAAATCCATGCGTCTACAGTCAATTAATTTATAATAAAAGAGTCAAGAATATACAGTGGAGAAATAACAGTCTCTTCAGAAAATGGTGCTGGGAATACTGGACAGTCACACGCAAAGGAGTGAAACTGGACCACTATCTTGTACCATATACAAAAATCTACTCAAAATGGATTGAAAACTTGAAGTTAAGACCTGAAATCATAAAATCTCTAGAAGAAAACATGGAGAAAAAGCTCTTTGACATTGATCTTGGCAACGATTTTTTGGATCTGACATGAAAAGCACAAGCAACAAAAGCAAAAAATAGGCAAATGGACTACATCAAATTAAAGTTTCTGCATAGCAAGATCCTCAAAATGATAAAAATAGGACTACCACATGACCCAGTTATCTCACTTGGGGGTATATATCCAAAGGAAATAAAATCACTACCTTGGAGAGACATCTGCACTCCCATGTTCTTTGCATCATTGTTCACAATAGCCAAGTATGGAAGCAACCTGAGTGCCCACTGATGGATGAATGGGTAAAGAAAACATGATACACACACACAAAATGGAATATAATTCCACCTTAAAAAAGAAGGAAATGTTGCCATTTGTGATAACATGGATGAACCCAAAGGATAGTATTCTAAGTGAAATAAGCCAGACAGAGAAAGACCAACACTGTATGATCTCACTTGTATGTGGAATCTAAAAAAGTCAAATTCACAGAAACAGAGAGTAGAATGGAGGTTGACAGGGGTTGGGGTCAGGTTGGGGTGAGAGGGGAATGGGAAGATGTCGGTTAAAGGGTACAAACTAAGTCAAAAATAACATTTCTTGTGCTCATAATCTTAGTAGTGATGGTAAAAAGGTAAAAGAGACAAATGAAAATTCTGCCATTTCCTTCACTGCATTATTTCTATTGTTCTGTAACTAATTGTATACATTTTGCATTTAAAACACGTATTTTTTTTCCTTTTACATTTCTGTAGAAATCCACCATGGATCTCACTGGGCTAAAATGCTGGTGCTGGTGGCCTGTGTTCCTATTTGGAGTTTCCAGGGAAGAATTCATCTCCTTGCTTTTCCAGATTCTAAAGGCTGTACTTGTTTGGGGCCCCTGCCCCCTCCTTTCTTCATCCTCAAAGCCAGCAGTGTTGCTTCTTCCGATCATTTTTCCGTAGTCATGTCTTCCTCTGATCGACTGCTGCTGGGAAACTTTCTCCACTTTTGAAGGGCCCTGTGTGATTTAATTGGGCCATCTGTATAATTCAGGCTAATCTCTGCTCCTCAATGTCCTTAGCCTCATTGCATCTTACGGGTTTCAGAAATTAGGATGAGGACATCTTTGTGAGACTGTTATTCTGTCCTACCATACCATTTTATGCTTTTCATTTCCTTTTTTAAAACCTGATAAGAATCACTCAGAGATTTCCTTGAAATCTTTTCTTAATCAACTCTCAGTCCCTCATCTCTAATGAATAGTTGCAAGCCTCAGCTAAACTGCCTGTTCAGTTATTATGGCAGGACTTCATTACAGCTCTGTTATAAACATCTCAGACAGTATTTATCTATCCATCTATAAGTGCCTGTATTAAATAGAAGACTTACTTTATCATGTCTCTTTAGTGTGCATCTTAGTTTTACCAGGTCCCTAACAGGTTTTCTCCAATATCTTTTGGATGCCCATCCCCAATAAGGCAGAGAAAGGAAAAATAAATTGCCCATGTCTAAAGGAGGGCCTGTGACTATAAAATAAATATTCCATCACTGTAGATGTCTTTTCTTCATTCTTCCGTATCTGAAGAAAGAATAGCAGGTTCACTGGGAGGTGTCTGGTGGATGACTAAGATGCTTGTGAAGGATGGCAGAAGTGAAGCCAACAGCCCTAGAAAGCTCCAGCCAATCGGGTTAATTGAGCTAAAAAGGAGAACATGGTATGGACAATGAAAAAATACATAAGTAAATTGATAAACTATGTATCTGCACAGCAAATAATAGTTATATATATATGTATGTGTGTATATATATATAAAATGTGATTGTGATGTTATTAAAAAGTAAATAAATGAAAAACACAATTTAGGTAAAGTGAGGAGGAATGGCATTGCTTTAGGTATTATTTAATCTAAGATCTGAATGAAGAGAGAAACCAACTACTATGAACATTTGGAGAAAGACATTGCATGCAGAGGAAACACTGACTAAAAGATCTGGAACTATGGTGGAGATGTAATGCAAGTTTGTGCAGCTAGAAAAGAGTGATCCAAGGCTGGAGGTAGGAGGGGAGGTGAAGGATAAGAGATAAGGATGGAGAGGAAGGCAGAGTCCAACACAGACCTTTATAGTTAGAGAGGCTCCAGAATCTACTGCTTTAACTGGGACAATTTTTAGAGTGGAAAGGATGCTATCAACAGGGCATGAAAAAAGCATGAAGAATAAAAGCCTAGAGCAGTTTAGGACAATCCACAGAAATGAGGACTTTCCCAGTCAATCCAAGGCACATGGTTTCCTGACTTACAGACCAGGTAAGGGGTTTTAATTTTGCTCTTTGGCAGTGTGATCTGACAGCTGCTTTAAGAAGATGATCTAGTTGTAATGGGCAGAACAGATTATGTAGGAGAAAGAGAGGACACAGGGAAATCAGTGGGGACATCCTTGCAGCAAACTGTGCAACATTATGGGTATAGCAGTGGAGATGCTTAAAGATGGTTAGATGGAAATTACAATTTGAAGATAGTGGTATCCAGCCCGGAGAGTGGATGTAAGGAAAAGAGCAACGTTAAGCATGGAGTTTTACCTAAACAAGTGGGTAGACAGTTGTGCCATTATGTGAAATATAGATGAGAATGAGCTTCAGTGCCGGTAAGAACTCTAAGATGGGGATTTATATTTTAGAATTATTTTCGTAGAGGTAAGACTCAATATCTTGTGATTTAATGACATTGCTGAGCATAGTGTCGAGGATGGGCAAGAATCATGAGGTCCAAATCCCTGTTAAAGTCCAAAGAAAAGAGAAGTTAGGATGACTAAGCAGAGGTGACGATGATGGTTAATACAAAACAAATTAAAACACAGAGTTTTCTCTTGAAAGAGAGGATTAAAATGGTAATTATAATACCCTGATTTATTTCTCTTTCTCAGACTTTTCCTTAGATTTCCAACAACCTTTTCTTCTAATAACTCTCACCTTTCATACTAGGATCAGATTACTGCCTCAAACAAATTACTTACCCTCTGTATTTCTAAAGTCCCCATCTTTAAAATGAGGGCAATAACAGTTGCTAATATAAAGTTGATGAGAAGATTAAAGTAGATAATACACATAAAATGCTTAAGACAGCACCTACATACTGTTTTTTTAATTTTACAATGATTATTATTATTGTTATTATTACTATTCAGAGTATCACAAATACTTTTTTATCCTATATCCAGGCTAAGAGAGGTCCCATCCTAGGACCCCTTACCCCTCCTTGAAGGGAAAAAAAATGCTATTTATAAACAGGAAAAACAAACCCCAGCGAATACAATTGGAATTTTTATAATTTGGTGTATAAAATTTCATGCATATCTATAATTTAAAAAATAAACTATGTGCTTAATTATTTATTTATTTATTCTTTTTTTTATTGAAGTGTAGTCAGTTACAATGTGTCAATTACAGGGGGTACAGAATCGTGTTTTGGTCATACATATACATACATATATTTGTTTTCATATTATTTTGCATTATAAGTTACTACAAGATATTGAATATAGTTCTCTGTAATATTCAGAATAAATTTGTTGTTTTTAATCTATTTTATATATAGTAGTTAATATTAGCAATTCTCTAACTCTCATTTTATTTCTTCCCACCATCATTCCCCTGGTAACCATAGGTTTGTGTACTATCTGTAAGTCTGTTTCTGTTTTGTAGATAAGTTAATTAGTGTCTTTTTTCTTTTTTTTTTTTTTAAGATTCCACATGAGTGATATCATATGGTATTTTTCTTTCTCTTTCTGGCTTGCTTCACTTAGAATGACAATCTCCAGATCTATCTATGTTGCCGGAAATGGCATTTTTATGGCTAAGTAGTATTCCATTATATAAATATACCACAACTTCTTCATCCAGTCATCTGTTGATGGGCATTTAAGTTGTTTCCGCCTTGGCTATTGTGTATAGTGCTGCTATGAATATTGGGGTGCATGTATCTTTCAAATTAGAGTTCCCTTTGGATATATGCCCAAGAGTGGGATTTCTGGATTATATGATAACTCTGTTTTTAGTTTTTTGAGAAATCTCCATACTGTTTTCCATAATGACTGCACCAAACTACATTCCTACCAACAGTGTAGGAGGGTTCCCTTTTCTCCACATCCTTTCCAGCATTTATTATTTGTGAACTTTTGAATGATGGCCATTCTGACTGGTGTGAATTGATACCTCATTGTAGTTTTGATTTGCATTTCTGATAATTAACAATATTGAGCATTTAGTCATGTGCCTTTTGGCCATTAAATATTTATTGAAATTCACTTTTTAAGCCAGGCATGAGCAAGCTCTAAGAACAATTCTACTGCATAGTTTAATTATAAGAAGAGCTCCCATCTATTGCCAGTGCACTCGATGTTGGGAGCTGTGTGAGGCAGTTTACACATATTACCTTTTTTAACAGCCACAATACTTTTTCTGTGTAAGTATGAATATCTCCCTTTTTACAGATGAGAGGCCTGAGGTTTAGAGTAGTTTATCAGTTTTCCTGAGGCCACAGGTTTAAAGGACTCCACAGTCCTCCTCTTTCCAATGTACAGAAATGGCTCAACTGTATAATATACATCTTTAAACATCTATTGAGCACCAATTCTGTATAAGGACCTTCAATTACAGCAGGCCTGGGGCACATGGATCACAATCCCCATTATATAAACAGGGACTCAGAGACCCTGAGAGATCACCATTGTTTGTCCAAGGCTACATCATTTACAGCATTTGGAATAGGGTTTGAACTCAAGGTTTCCTGGCTGCAGGACATGTCTTCTTCCTGCTTTCCCAGCAAACCTTTCAGTAGATAGTGTGGCTGTGGGAATGCTGGAAAGGGAGCGCTGAAGGGAGGTTCAAGGACGTGGTTTGGTTTTTAACTTCAGCATAATTGCAGTTGCATGAAATAATAAATTACAGTTCTCAAAGTTGAAACAATAAAATTTATATTGCAAACTTCAATTGAGGGGTCTAATTACATGTAAGGTCAGTTCATAATAACCTAAACTTCCAATTCACCTATTTTTCTACTTGATTTTAACTATTTAAAACATGATCCCTGGTTGGTGATTAACAGACACATATTACTGTATATAAAATAGATAAACAAGAAGGAACTATTGTATAGCACAAGGAACTATATTCAATTTCTTGTAATAACATATAATGGAAAAGAATCTGAAAAGAAAATTCAACATATGTATGTTGAATCACTTTGTTGTTCACCTGAAACTAACATTGTAAATCAACTACATTCAATACATTTTTTAAAAAATAAAACAAAATAAAATAATAAAATATGATCCCTGGGTTCCAATTACCTCTTCTTGGGAAAAATAACTAATCAATGTTAAATTCTCTTTTTCCTTGACTTTTCTACTGCATAGATTATATCTTATACTTGTAATGTGAAAGACTCAATCACTGGATCACTCCAGAAATTTATTTCAGCAAACAATATTTTTGATTCAATGTAAGTCTTTTAAGTGTCATTCTGCCCCTATATTATTTCCCCTCTATTATTCCAGAGTTTTCATTAATGTCATATATTTTTATATCATCTTTAGTCATGTCCACCCTTATCTTCTTACATCTAAAAACGAGACTCAGAATTTATTCCACATGCATGATAACTTAAACTAAAAGTATTCCAAAATAACAAAGACTGGATTATTAATATTCTAGCAGCATTTTCATCTTTCTGCACTCTCAAAGAAATGGGCATTTCTTACAGAGTCTTTAAAAGCAAACTTGTAGAGATTTTTGGAAAGGGCCCAGAAAGTTGTCACTATTTTACTACGTCATAAAAATCACATGTATTTGTTACCTGCTTGTCTTCTACAAAACAAATCTTTTGTAATAACATTTCCTGCCTTACGAGAACATCTCCCTACCAGCCTTCCTGCCCTGAGCATTATTCTAGAGTAAGTACAATAAATAACTTTTTGCTTTTCATGCCCTTGGCAGGCATTGGTGATGAAAGACAGTTTTTATTTCAGAAGGTACAATAAAAATAACTAATATTTTTGAACAATTATTACATGCCAGGCACTCTTCTAAGTTTTATTAATCACTACTTTATTTAATTATTATAACAGCAATGTTCAGTGGGTATAATATTATTCCCATTTTATAGATGGAGAAATAGAGGCACTTAGAACTAAGTAAGCAAATTTCCAGAAGTCCCTCAGCAGGTAAATTGCTAAATAAGAACTTCAAGCTAATCCAGTAGCCAAGTAATTAATTATCGCTTTATGTCTCCTCAAAAGTGCAGTGTTCAGATCACAAAGAATCATGACATTCTGAGGTTTCTGGTGAAATCCATGGGTGAGGTTTGGGTGGGGTCCTGTGATTATTTCTCTTACAGGGGTGTTGCTATGGACTGAATGTTTCTGTTTCTCCTAAATCCACATGTTGAAGCCTAACCCCCAAAGTGATGGTATTTAGAGGCAGGGCCTTTGGGGTTGATTGGATTATGAGGACAGAACTCTCTTGAGTGGGACTAGTGCTCTTATAAAAGAGACCCCACAGAGACCCCTTGCCTCTTCCATGAAAGGAAGACACAGTGAGAAGACTGCTGTCTATGAACAAGGAAGCAGGTTCTCATCAAATACTAAATCTGCTGGCTCTGAAAACAAGTTGCTCCTTTCTTGTTTAGCCATTTCTGTCCCCTCCTAACCTAAAAAGAACTTAATTATAGGAATGAGATCACTAAGCAATTGAAACTAACTCTTGACAAACACTTTCCTGAATGCACACCATGACTTGCCTAACCTATTGATTATTTTCCTTGATTAAAAGAAGTAAGAATGAAGAATTAAGATGTTAAAGAATGACTAGCTCTCTACTCCCAACAGCCCCCTTAGAAATCCTGCAGGCAGATCACAGGGAGCAAGATAATATCTGGAGAGTGAGCCAGCCTGCACACAACGGAGAATAATGCAGAATCCAACCTCCTGCCTCAATGATCCAATGAGATTCTTTTCTCCATTTTTCTTTTTAAAACTTGCCATGGTGCTGCTGAAAAACCAGCCTCTGTACCTCAATCGCCAAGTTGAGACTTGGAGGCAGAGTTTGGGGAGAATTAGAAAAGGACAGCTTTACTGCTTTCCCAGGCAAAGGGGAGTCAAAGCAGGCTAATGCCTAGAGACTGGGAATCTATGTCCGGGTTGGTGTCCCAAGGTTTTTACAGAAAACCAGATGGAACAGAAAGGTGACAACAATCAGGATGTTTTCCAGGGCACTGTATTCTTAATCTTGATGAATCCACCTGGTGTCATGGAGAAACTCCAAAGGATCTGTTCATTCTTCTAAGGCTAACAGCCCATGTGACCACCTTCCTGGAGCACATCTTCTGGGTTAAAGGCTAAGCTCTTTTGGGTAAAGAATGTATAGGGAG
This sequence comes from Vicugna pacos, assembly GCF_048564905.1. Taxonomy (NCBI): domain Eukaryota; kingdom Metazoa; phylum Chordata; class Mammalia; order Artiodactyla; family Camelidae; genus Vicugna; species Vicugna pacos. The sequence continues at coordinate 39,622,685 of NC_133000.1, forward strand.
TGGAGACTGTCATGGGAAGGCTGGGGGCTGTTTAGAACAAAAACAGTTGAGCAAGTGAAGCAGAGATGGGGGTTTGTCAGAGAAAAAAGAAAAACAAGTTACAAGAATTTTAACTTAGAATGAATCAGCAAACAGCTTTAGCATTGGGGAAGCCATTTTGTTTGTTTCCTACTCTTTCAATGGCTGAGCAGAATATTTGGATTTGGTCACTGGATATGAGTCCACCTTCTCCCCAGATTGCCAGCTTTTCTGATTAAAACACTTTTCCTTTCTAGTTACACTTTCCTTTTGATTATTGGCTTTTAAGCAGTGAGCGCCTAAACTTGAATTCAATAACAGCTCCTTGATCTTGGACTTACCAGCACCCAGAACTGTGACAAATAAATGTTAATTGTTTAAACCACCCAATCTATAGTATTTTTTTATAGCAGCTCAAACAGACTAAGACAAGTGTTGTACCACTCAAATAAAATGACTTATTTGAAAACATATGTTAAATAACACCACACACAGTTTGTTGTAATCAGTAGAATTTTAAATAATAGATCCTTTCATAAAGTCATACTTGTTTTTTGAAATTTTATTTTCAAGTTTAGTGTTTTTATTCCATCCACTTTTAATGTAAGCTGATTTTGAATATTTTGAATAACAAACCCCTTGAAGGTATGTACTGTACTTTAAAATAGAATTAAGTATTTCCTTTGTATTTCCCTATGAATATCTATCAATTTCTAAAATATTGAGGATTGGAATAAAGTGTTATTAAAATAGAAATAAAAAAATAAAAGCAATGGAAAAAAGAAATTAAAAAGTGTTTGTGAAAGGAATATAGTTACCACTATTATAATAGTAAAATTGGTTCTGAAATTTTTGACACTCCAGGGTTACACAATTCATTTTATGTAATGGAGGAAAACACACTAATTATTAAGGGATAAAAATGGTATTGAGGCACTAAATTCCAAAATAAATTTGTCATATGACATCTATTTCATGAATATTGTGTCACAAAGTAAGTATCTTTTATTTTCACTTTGAAAGGTGTTGTATAATAGAGATTCAATGTTCATAAACCAGCTATTAGCTTTGTGGACCATTGTGAAAAATAATCTAGGTAAAAGGGCAAAAGCAAACTTTCTTTTTATCTGACTTGACACAAAGCTAAAGTTACACTATGTAGTGACATTGGGTGGGGGTAACATATCCATTACCTACATAACTCGCCTCTTACTTCTCTAGTACAACAAACTTAAGAAAACATGACTATGTCAGTTTTATAGGAATATGAGATTTATAGATGTTATGTGTCATGTCTAAGCTAAGTAGAGAGTTATATCCAAGCAAGTACATCTCCAAAGTCATGTTCTTTTTGCAGGAGAGGAGGGTAATTAGGCTTATTTATTTATTTTTAGAGGTGCTGGGGATTGAACCCAGGACCCCATGCATGCTAAGCATGTGCTCTACCACTGAGCCATACCTTCCTCCAAAGCCGTATTCTTTCTAACAAAATTTTCTTTCCTTCTGAAAAGTCAAAAGAGTTGGTGATATTTGAAGGAAGTTTGAGAGCATCCGTATAATTCCATTGGATGTTTTACTAAGTCCAAACTCATACTGCAAGCTAAATGACAGGCCAATTAATCAGGAGACGAGGTGTTGGGGGAATAAGGAATTTATTCAGAAAGCCAGCAGAGCAATAAAATGGCAAACTAATGTCCTGGAGAACCATCTTACCCAAGTCAGGCTCTTTTATACTAAAAAGGGAAAGGGATGTGGTTGGTTGGTGCAAACTTCTTGGGGTCAGAATCATTTGTTCTTGTAGCTGTCCACATAGGTCAGGTCACTGTGTTCCTCCAACAAGACTCTGTTCTGCAACTTTTTATCACTGTATGAATGGAAAATTGTTATATGTTTTAAGGTCAGAGCATTGAAAATGGGCTCTCCTATATATTTCAGGCTATAGGCAACATTCTTTTACAAAAGGTACAGAACCAGCCTGACTAAGCACAGGGAACAGAGTACAGGATTAGAGAAAATGGAAGACATCTAATACGGAGTCAGGCTGTCCTTCCCTATTAGATGGAAAGGAGGAAAAGGGCAATCCAGACAGAGAACAGCATTTGCAGAGCCTCCAGACATGACAGATTACCCTGCACTCAGGGACCTGCCAGTTGTTTGACATGGATGGAGTATGGTTAGACTTGCATTCTGGAACCAGATCATTCAGAAAGTTAACCATTATCAGAAGTCTGGATTTCATCATGGAAGTCATGAGAAAACACTGACGGATTCTATATATTATGTGGGGAGTAAGAGATAAAAGGCGTTAAACAAAAGGAAAAAAAATGCTGGTAAGATTAATAATGCAGCTGAAGTCATCATATTCTTTAAATATTTAAAGATGTCAAAATTCTCTCCCCCTTTTTTTTTTTAACTAACTGAGTTCAAAAGTTCAAGCACAAGAGTAGAGACATTAACTTGTGGAGTTGGAAAGGATATTCACAGTTGAACAAAGTATTCAAGCAAATTTAGGATGACATCAATAGAACAGGCAAAGATGTGAGTCAGGTGCATGAGAGAAAGGAAGTAGAAGATAGGGTGGATGACACACTGACATGTAATGTAATAAGAATGCGAGGTCTGGATGCGGTCAAAAGAACTGGTGTGAGTGATGCTGAGGAACGCCAAGTTTAGGAAACATCAAATCTAAAAGGTGACGTCTAGCAAATCTGCCCAGTATCTGTCCAAGGGAAATCATGTCTTATTACTTTCAATGTATCATCTGAGGGTGGAGGAAGAAGACTTCACTATACTGAAATGTTTTGGGGGAAGGAGATGTTCTTTATTCATGTTATATTGGTCAGGAGACAAATGTAGAGAAATAGGTTTTCTCTAGCTGCCAAGGCTGTTTGCTATTCAAAAGTCTTTAACAAAATAAGCCAGGATGCTGTATAGAAATACTAGGGAGTATTGCCTCCTAAGATTCTCACAGGTGGATTTTTTTTCCAGGTGATAACAAGTTCTGTGTTATAGAAATGGGTTGCTAATCAATATTATAGTTACCAGTAGTAATGGCAGAAGCTGACACAAAGTAGATCATGAAAACGGTCGTCGAGTTCTTGAGTGAGTTGCAAAGAGCAATCTGAATTTGAAGATAAGTGATGAAAGACCAGAACAAAAATCTATGTCAAAATTTTCCTAAGGAAAAAAAAAAGAGGGAGAAAGCAATAACCATACAGTAAGACTTTTTATTGCATAAGAAATAAAAGAGCTGTTATTTTGACAGTCCTTACTTCCAAAAATATTCACATAAACTCTAGTTTTAGAGGTTTGCAGGCTGAGGTATTTAAGGAAAAGTGTACTTTAAAATGTACCAAAAAAACAAGATGATGATGAATAGGTAGATAGAGATGTGTTTAAGCAAACATCGTAAAATATTAGTAGTATCATCAAGGAAGTGGTGATATAGATGTTCACTACAAATTATTTTATTTTTTCCTGTATGCTTGAAAACTTTCTTATAAAATGTTGATGGGAAAGGATGGTGAGGATATTTGCTTTCTTGTTTGCTCCACTAAAGATCTGAGATGTTGCCTCCCCTGTACTGGGGTCTAAACCTCTACAGTACTGCAGGAAGTTCCCATTGCTTTGTCGGAACTCTGGGCATTCTCTTTGGTTCAGTTCTCAGCTTCTTTGACCTTGAGTACTGTAGCCTCAGTGTAGACTGCATCGAGCATCACAGCTGTGGTGGCCCCTTGGGGAGCAGCTGTGGCCTTTGACAGTGGCAGTAACTGCAGATTTAATCACAGCAAACCAGAGTCTGAGAGAAGCGATCACAGGAGCCAAGAGGTTAGTGTAAAGAGCACTTTTGTTACATGTTCCTGAAGACTTCAATGCCTTTGGAGGAATCTGACCATATCCAGAATTTCAGAAGAGTTGAAGAAGGAATCACAGAACTACTGGCTGATGAGTATAATATGTCTCTTTACATGGCATGACTTGTAAATCAATCACAGCTTATAACTAAATTATTTAAAATAGCCGTGGACGGGGAGGGTGTAGCTCAGTGGTAGAGTACATGCTCAGTGTGCACGAGGTCCTGTGTTCAATCCCCAGTACCTCTATTAAACAAATAAATAAACAAACACATAAATAAATAAACCTAATTACCTCCCCTCAAAATAAATAAATAAAAAATAAAATAAATTTTAAAAAATAACCATGGAGTTGGAAGAATGTTCATTATTTTGTCTATCAAGAGTTTCCAGTATTTAATAGAATAATGAGTTACCCACCAGCAAAGAGATGGCTCTGGAATAGGTTCTAAGGCTTAAGTTGGAGTGAATGATACATAGTGAGAAAGGAAAAGCAGGGCCATTTGAACATAATGAGCTGGGTATTGGAAGCCCCAGTGCAAAGAACTGGAAAGGAAGTCACATGGGGGAGGCCGAATAAGCAGACAAATTACCCCAGCAGAATAAGAATAGAAATGTTGATTGGATATGAGGTTTGTTTAAAGTCACAATTTCCCTCTAGACTGTGAACTTCATGAATGTGGTCTTGATGTGTCTTCTGTGTTCCCAGCACTAGTTACAGTGTTTGAAACTAAAGGCAAATTCCCTATGAAGATAACAAAGTCTTAGGCTTCAGGGTCCATTCTTTCCATAGGCACCTTCCAAGGCCCTGGGAGAACTCCAAATGAGTATTTTACAAGCCCCTATGTTTTTGTTAAACATTTTTTTAACATTTTTTATTGATTTATAATCATTTTACAATGTGGTGTCAAATTTCAGTGTAGAGCACAATTTTTCACTTATACATGAACATATATATATTCATTGTCACATTTTTTTCCTCTGTGAGCTACCATAAGATCTTGTGTATATTTCCCTGTACTATACAGTATAATCTTGTTTATCTTTTCTACAATTTTGAAATCCTGTCTATCCCTTCCCATCCTCCGCCCTATTGGCAACCACAAGTTTGTTTTCTATGTCTATGAGTCTGTTTCTATTTTGTATGTATGCTTTGTTTGTTTGTTTCTTTGTTTAAGATTCCACATATGAGCAATCTCATATGGTATTTTTCTTTCTCTTTCTGGCTTACTTCACTTAGAATGACATTCTCCAGGAGCATCCATGTTGCTGCAAATGGCGTTAAGTTGTTGGTTTTTATGGCTGAGTACTATTCCACTGTATAAATATACCACTTCTTCTTTATCCAGTCATCCATTGATGGACATTTAGGCTGTCTCCATGTCTTAGCTATTGTAAATAGTGCTACTATGAACATTGGGGTGCAGGTGTCCTGGGTCCTATAGTAAGTCTATTCCTAGTCTTTTGAGGAATCTCCATACTGTTTTCCACAGTGGCTGCACCAAACTGCATTCCCACCAGCAGTGTAGGAAAGTTACCCTTTCTCCACAGCCTCTCCAGCATTTGTTATTTGTGGATTTTTGAATGATGGCCATTCTGACTGGTATGAGGTGGTACCTCATTGTAGTTTTGATTTGCATTTCTCTGATAATTAGTGATACTGAGCATTTTTTCATGTGCCTATTGATCATTTGTAGGTCTTCCTTGGAGAATTACATTTGTTATTCTGTAAACTGTTTCATTCAATAGTTTTTTTTATTAAAGGCAGCCTCCCAAATTATATAAGCTTAGGGTCCTACAAATCTGAATTCATCACCACCTAAGATATAATTCAGTGAACTTTTATGAAACTAATGAATGCTTAGAAAAGGTATTGAATAGTAAGGGGCCCTAGAATCATTCCTAAGACTTAGAGAAATTACTGAAAAGTGTTTAGCACTTTGCATACATTGCAAATATACATGAAATCTTTTCCTAAAGATAAAAAATGAAATATATGTGTATATATTAACATTTGCAGAAAGTTTGTGAGAGGAGAGAGAAACAAACTTAAGAGGAAAATGGATGTTTTACATGCACCTCAATGTTCACAGAATTATTTACAATATCCAAGATATGGAAGCAACCTAAGCGTCCATCAACAGAATGAATAAAGAACATGTAGCATCTACTTATACAATGGAATATTAGCCCATCATAAAAAAGAATTAAATTTTGTCATTTGCAACAAATAGACCTGGAGGGTATTATGCTTAGTGAAATAAGTCAGACAGAGAAAGACAAATATGGTGTGTTATTACTTATATGTGGAATCTAAAAAATAAAGCAAACAAATGAGTATAACAAAACAGAAACAGGCTCACAGATACAGAGAACAAACAGTGGGGAGAAGGAAGCAGGGAGGGGCAAGAACAGATAGAAGATTAAGAGGTACAAACTACTATATATAAAGTAAATATGCTACAAGGATGCAGCACAGGGAATACAGTTAATATTTCAAAATAACTTTAAATGTAGCATAATCCATCAAAATGTTGAATCTCTATGTTGTATACTTCAAACTGACATAGTAGTGTAAATCAACTATAATTCAATTTAAAAATAAAATTAAATAAATAATGTTTTAAACACCTCACTCCAAAAAATATATATAGAGGGGAGGTATATAGCTTAAGAGGTAGAGCACATGCTTAGCATGCACAAGGTCTTGGGTTCAATCCCCAGTATCTCCTGTAAAAATAAATAAATAAACCAAATTACCTACCCCTCTAAAAAAAAAGAAAAAAAAATTAAGAAAAAGAAAAGCAAAAAAAGTATAAAAGCCTATATTTTTAAGTAAATCAAAGAAATCAGACTAAAAACATTGAATTTTTTCAGCAAAAGATGTAATGAGGCATACATATTTTATTTTCTCTAAATAGCTGTGAAGAACAGCCTTGAGAAACTTGTTCTAATTCCAAACCAGGTTATAGAAGAAAGTGGGTAACCACTGGAGAAATAAAATACTAATACAAGGACTTCCAAAAATATTTCTATAAAACAAAAGAGGATGTAATAATTGAATAAACTAATAAAATAATTAGTACACCTTTGGAAAAGTTTGTGAACAGATCAGTAGGTATTCTGTAAATGTTTATGAGAAACCAAATAAAGAAACTGACAGATACCATGTTTGATTATCATCACTAAACAATTCTAATTTTTTAAAGAAAGAGAAAATGAAGTTGTATTCTTAATCCTATTTGTTATGTTCATGTTAAGAGAGGCAGCATTAGGCATATTAATGTGTTTGCCTCTCCTTTAATTTATGATTCCTTTCCTCCTTTAATGAGATCTGCTCCGCAGCCCATAAAATAATTGTTATGGTAAACTGACTTTTTAAAATTAGCTACACACCAGTTGGTCCAGAAACCTATTCCTCTAGATCATTCATGCACAAAATATCTTTGTGTGAAACCCTTTCCAAATGTGTAATGGCTGGAGTTAGTCCAGAAGTTTGCCTGCAGTGTCTCTTAGTGGAAGCAGCCTTACAATTTCCTTTCCTTGCAAGCGTTTCCATGAGATTGTCAGGCAGGCATGTTTGGGCTGCTGGCAGACGACACAGAGTATACCTTCAACCTGAGCTCTGTTTCCAAAGAACTTGTTTTCTTTTACCTGCAGAGAGGCTGTCTGACCTAATGTCTGCCGTATGGCACGGAGGATGAAGGGAAAAGTTGTCCAAGGATTCTCAGGGGAGCTGGAGGAAGATTTACAGGGAAATATCTGGGCTGTCCTTAGAACAATTAGCTCCTTGTTTCATACACAAACTGTTTTCCCTGTGTTAAGTCTCAAGGTGATTGTTATTCTGCCGACTGCTGGTGCCATTCTTTCCAGAAAGATTAGAAAAAAAGACGTCTGTAGGATGTAGGTACTGGGTAGCCCTGAGTACTTCAAGGGAACGTGGAGAGGGAGGGTTGTGATGAGCGTGCAGGTTCTTTCCCCTCCTCAATAGCACTCATGAATCAAAGAGGCTAACAGGGCTGAATGTGTGCTAAGGTAGTTACTATTAATATAAATAGTTTTCAAGTGTTTCAATTTGTGTTCATGGAAGCATCCTGCATATCTGAAAGAAAAATGAAGCTTTGCTTTGGAACAATTAATATCAGTATCTTTTGTAACACATAAAAACTCCAAGGGAAAATAAACTGAAACAAGAGGAGCTTTTAGCATTACTTAGCAGCTATTACATTATTCTACTGAACTATTTTCCTTTTTTTTTCTTGAAAGCATGATAGTTTATTGTGCAAAAGAAGATGATGAATTCCTCTTCCTACACTGACACACACATTCCCCTTAAGTCTGTTTTACTTGTGGCATTTGAATTAAGGACATGAACATTTCCCTATTTAATTTTACAAATGATATTAAAAAGCCTCTAAGTGCAGGCATTGTACTGATGCTAGAAATCTAGTAGTGAACAAAGTTGACATGCAGTGGAAGTTACCAGCATGCACACTATTTATTCTAAATAAAATATGTTGATAGCACTGTAATCTGATCAATCTGACACTACCTTATTTTGTATTAATTGAATAATTGAAATTCACAGACTTGTCCAGTATCAGTAAAAATTTGTTAAAATGCATCACTGCAAGGCAAGATATCATCACCTATTCCCAGGGGGAGGATGACAAATCAAGTTTTTCAGCTTTTCTCCAAAGGAATTATCTATTCATTTAAAATATAACCCAAATGAAAATCGTGGTTCATTTTCCAGGAATTTACTTTATGGCCAATTGAAAAAGAGTAAGGTGAGTAGTGAGCAGTCCCTAGAGAGGAACTGCCAGATGAGAGGAGACATGAGAGAAGGTGAGACAGAGCGTAAGTCAGGTCAATATTTGACTTGCAGAGTTTTTAAATGTAGGGAACTATACAAATAGTTAGGGAAGAAGTGACCACAGCAGGCAGAAAACTTGTGATTCAGCCAGGCTCTGACCAGTGGCAGAGAACAAGGGACAGATTCAGATCTAGAACCATTCATTGAAATATGATCATTTTAGGGAAAACAAAGTCAGATGCAAATGCTAAATTTCATGAAAAGAATACAGTGGCACAGAGATAGAAAGAGAGGTAAAGATGGAGAGAAAGAGAGAGAGATCAAGTATAGTTGGACTAAGCAGACTACAGATCACAATAGGATTCTGGAAAGCGAGTGAGTGTGTGTGTGTGTGCACGCATGTGTGTGTCCTGAGAAAGGTCCCAAAGATAGGGTTACGATATTAGAGGATTCAGGCAGGGCAGTTGATCGGCATCAGTTTGCATTTGGCTGCAGGTAACAAATCTGCAGACCAGTAGCTGTTCTGCAAATCTTTCCAGTATCTGGACTTCAGTTAACTTTAGCTAATTTAAGATTATGGCTGATCTCTAGGGGTAAAATGATTCCTTAAGAAATGAGAAGGAAGTGGTGAGAGATATCAGAGTTTAATTCCATTCCTTAATAAATGTAACAAGTGGTGCGTTTATAGGCAAATCTTTAACATGTTTGTTTTCAGAAAAGAGTAATCCTGCTTCTGTAAAAAGAATTTTTGCCTTCAGCAAAGACAGTTTGGCATACCTTATAACTACGTGAAAATAGTCATGTTTATCAGCAAAGAATACCCAAACCAGTTAACTATTTTATGTTTTCAAAATGTATTCAATTGAAATATGTAGGAAAAAGTGTTTGAAAAATAGTAAGCAGGGATCCATTAAAATCTGGCCATGGCAACATTAATAATTTTAACTGTATAGAAACTTTCAATGTCTTATAAAAAGGTCATCTGAGAATGTAACTATTGAATGACCCAAAACTGTATAGTTACGGATTTCTTGTATATCTACAAAGACACTTCATGATGACATAGGTTGGATATGGAAGAAGGAAGATCAATTTTCTCTCCAAAACTTCAAAAACTTAAGTAGTGGATTGTGAAGTTCCATTAGGGCTAATGGCCACTATTTTGCTTTAAATAAAACAAAATGTGGTAAATATTACTGAGAAAGAATAACAAATAGAGTGTATCATATATAGTATATCATGAAATGTTTATTTCAGTTGTGCATTTGGATATATGTGCCCAATCACAGTATAATATGTATTTCTTATTGTGGGTTGGATTAAAAAAAGTTGGGTATAAACCAGTCTAGAAATGGAATAGGGAAAGGCCCTATCCCTTTCTATAAATTCTCCTTCAGGCTATATCTTATGATATTTTTCTTTATTTGAGTGTATTATGAATGTTGCTTTTATTTGATTTCACCTGCATAAAACAGTTGGGAAATAAATATGAGAAATAAGACTTTTTTTAAAAATGTGCACCTCTTTAAAGGTGATTCTGCCAAATAAAATATTCTTCCAAGAACTACAGCTTCTAAAACTCCAACTTATAGACATTGTGCAAAAAGTTAAAACGTTAAAGTTAAAAGATAAACTTAAATGAAAATCTTGATACTATCAAACAGCACTAATGTTATTGGTTTTCAGTTTATCATGTCACTAAGCCTTAAAACTCCTGACACATATAAACACTCCATCATTACAATTTTCAAACAGCTTTAAAAGAAGAACTCAAATGAGTCAGACTTTTTTTTTTCTTTATCTGCTTCAGGCAATGAAGGAATTTGCTGTGTCTCAATGTGACATTTGAAATTTCCCTCATTTAAACTGTCCCAACTTCAAAGCATTTGAAATACAAATCCATCTTCTCTTGGCAGTCTCAATGTCAAAAAGTTATCAAGGGAACAAAGCCCACCTTCAGCTTAATAAAACGATACTTTTTACAAAAGACGTTTCCATTATCTACAGCCGAACTAAACTCTATAAACAATCACCACAATACTGAATTCAAATTTCCCTACTTATAAAAAAAATTGCCAGAAAGTGAGGAATATTAAAAACTCCAAGGAGACATAAAATCAGAAGACTCAACTCGTAGTTAACAATGCAACCCACAGAAGTGTCGAATGAAACCACAATAGCTGTTGAGACGATAGAAGAGAGATTGACAATTTCGGCTTCTGTATTCGTTTTCAGGAATGAAAGTACCATTACACATACTTCATTTGTTCCGGGTCTTGGTTTCCTGCTTAGAAAAAGTAACTGAAAACTCATGTAATATCTACTTGTAATCTGGGTAAAGGGATCTACTGAATAAAAACTAATCTTTTTAGTTCTAGATTAAATATTATCATTAGCTTACATTTAGGAAATGGTTTTATTGTCTTGAACTGGGCTGTTGAATTCATAACATGATGATCGTGTGATGTTGGTCAAAGAACTGAAATTCTCTCAGCCTCAGTTTTCTCATCTGTAAAATGGAATAGCATCCCTGTTTCACAAGGATTGATATGAGGATTCAGTAAATTGGTAGATGAAAACCACTTAATATAGCTTCTAGCATGTAAGAAATATTCAATAGTGATTTGCTATTATTATTATTATTAGCTTAAATTTTCCATCTTCACATCCTGACTTCATAGTGAAACTGTGAGAAATAATGAAAGAACACATTTGAGCATTGTCTCATTACGTAAAAGGTGTTATGTAAATAGTGGAATTCATAGAAGCATGGACCACACTTTGCTACATTTATAAACTACTCTTAATGGCGGACTATAGAACAACATTAATGATAATAATAACCTTTATTCATAATCCTAAAAGTTAGAATTACTCATGTATGTTCCAATACATAGGAACTTTGGAGGAAAATACACAAATAAAAGTGTTTCCTGTATGTTTGCTTCCTCTCTACTTTTGAATTTAAGACCACAAATACAACTACAGAAAAGTTTTCCTAAGCAGAAATACTTGTTTCTCTTATAGTGTAGACTAAAACTCAACGTACAGTATCTGGCTTTTTGCCATATTGGGAGGAGGAAGCTCTCGTCCCTCATGGAGCCAACCAAGCACCCAACAAGACACACTTGTCTGTGTTGTTGGCTTTGTCTTACTCTGTTCTTCCTACTCGCTCCTTGACAGGAACTCTAGTGTCCCAGTAGAAACCAGGCTTTTGGATGTTTAGGCATTGTAATGATTGAAGGAAAAGGGAACCAAAAGATAGTATGTGATAGAGTGAAAAAGACTGTACCTTACCAGTTTTGAGCCTGGGTAAAGGCCTTGTCTAGAACGTTTAAGGAGGTTTTTTAAGGTCTCCTCCAAATCAGAAATTTCATATTTAAGGGAAGTAGTTATAGATCTGAATTCTAACCTACAGTCACTGTGATTGCGTAGATTGTACAACGGCTTTTATCATGGCTTTGTGAAATTAACATGTGTCGAGCACAGAATGTAGATGGTGAACAGTGAGTGGTTCAACAACAGAACAGAAGAGAAACTGAAACAGAGTCTATTACTCACAGGTCCTGGAGAAAGTAGCTGGCAGGGAGGTCAAGGCTGAGTGCAGACAGAGAGACAGGACCTGGGGGATATTCCTTTACCAATGTCTGTGGGAAGAGTATTTTGGAGTTCCCAGGCTAAGATACATCAATTCAAACCCCAAAGAGTGGAGTTTTGGTAAGTTCCACAGGGTCTCATCTAAGGGGCATACAGAAGGAAGGTCCTGGGCAGGCCTAGAGGAGAGGCTGCTGATGACAAATGCTGTTAGGGAAGTACTAACAGGAACTCACGCTTGCCTGTGACTCTGTGAGCTCTTATCTACAGTGTGCTCTTGTGTGAGGGGCTAGCTTCAGCTGAAGACCCCCAAAAATGAATGCCAAGACAGCAATACCAGGGAGCAGCTTAGCTCAACTCTTGACCTTTTAAAATGCATATTTTTCTATTTAATATGACAGAAACTCCATGAGATTGATCATCTTCACTCTAGAGGCACGTATATATAAATGGAGGTTCAGAAAGGTTAAATAAGTCATGAATGGTGGATAGCAAGTGAGAGTTTGAATGTATTTCTTTCAAATTCAGAGCTTGTGCTTTTCTAGTATTCACACTACCTCTTATATGTGCTCATTCAATGAATGTAAAATGTATTGTATTTCCCCAATGATAACCAGTCCAGTTTCACATATGAAATTACTCTTGCCATCAGCAGAGCTAAATGAACTCTACAAATTTAACAAATATTTACTAAATGACAGTGTGACAGATGTTATAAAATGTATCAGGATACAACAGTAAACAAGAGAAAGGTACCTAGTCTTATGGAGTTTATAGTCAAGAGGGAGACACAATGATTTAGAAGTATAAAAGATGTTCAATTATTTCTTCTTTGTCTTTTTTGGTAAGCTACCAGAATTTAAGGGTCACTATGTACCAACATTGTGTGGCATGCTTTTATATATTATTTCATTTAATCCCAGTCTTAAGTATTCTTTTTTTTTTAATTACTGAGTTATAGTCATCTTACAATGTTCTGTCAAATTCCAGTGTAGAGCACAATTTTTCAGTTATACATGAGCATACATATATTCATTGTCACAATTTTTTTTGTTGTGAGCTACCACAAGATCTTGCATATATTTCCCTGTGCTGTGCAGTATAATATTGTTTATAGATGAGAAAACATGCATATTAGTACATGCTTGTGCCAGTTTATTTTCTTTCCAGCAATGGATAAAAATGGCCTGTTTCATCATATCCTCTACCATACCATGCGGTTTCCTAAAAAAATGCAATTTAATAGATTAAAAAGTTGAAACTCATTGTTTTCAATTTGTATTTTTACTCCTAATGAGGTTGGAAATTTGTTGATATATCAATAAAGACTTATTAGGCAGCTATTATTAACCAAGTACTGTATGTGGCACAGAGGATAAAAAGATAAAATTATTGTTTCCAAAGATTAGAAAGATTAAAAGAAAAAGAAAACTTTGTAAGCATCAGAGGTGAAAAGAAACAGACAAATGTTCTTCATGGTCTAGTATCACCCTCTTGGTCACAGAGTCACAGCTGGTGAATTTCAACAAGGAGAACAACGGACATTCTGAATCATTGTTTTTTACTACTATTTTTATAAGGATTCTGGCTTAATAAAATTAACTATGGTTTTACTCTTTGTTTATGGGTTTCTGCTCAGCTTTTTCTATCTACCATACTTCAATGGCTTGAAATTTAATATTGGTCCCAAGTTAAAATTAAAAGCTAAGAATGGCTTTCACAGTGTTGATCTTGACTATATATAGATTTAACAGCTATAATTCACCTGAACAAAGAATTGATCCTAACAATATATAGATATTAATGTCTATAATTCATCTGAACAAAGAATTGCTAATTTGAATATAAAGTTTATTTTAATGCCCTTGCAGAATATGTCTGTTGTGTTTGCCATAATGTAGGTCAACTATCTTGTATTTGTAATGCTTCTTAAAGGTTATTAGCTACTCCTGAAAAATCAGATTAGTACTAATGCAGTTTTATGGTGGCATGGTTTTCATTCCATTTTCTTTCAGCCAAATCATACTGGCTTCCCACCCTCCCACTGGACAGCAAGGGAAATTGCCCTAGGATAGGATTATCACAGTATGAAAGTCAGATGCAATGACAAAGGCACCTAATATTCACTACACCCATATGGCATAGTTATTTTTCATACAGCTCTCTCTTCGCTTTGGAAAATCACCTATTTTATACCATCTCATTGGTTTTGCTTGTTTGTTTTTAAACTGTAAAAACTATCAGAGTTGCAGCTTACATCTATTTGTAGATGATGTCAAGCTACTCTAAGCTACTTCTGTGAAGCTATTTATCTGTAAGAGTTGATTTTTATATTAATCGAAGACTAATAGTGGCTTAAACTATAGGACATTGATTGCTCACTCACTGGAAAGTCTCAAGGTTGGTGGCTGCTGGGTTAGTACACAGACTCAATATGTTCAGGGCTCTGAGTTAGCATCCTGATGATCCTCTTGGCCTTTTTTTTTTTTTTTATCATAACAAGACAGCTACATCCAATCAAGGCAAATTTTTTATTAAAGGAAAAAACAACAAGTTGTCCTCCAGAGGTTCTGCAGGAGACTTTCCTTTATACATCGCTGACTAGAACTTTGTTACATACCCATTCCAATACTAGACTATCCCTTCCTTCAGTGAGATTAAGAAATACCTATTCTATTCATGAACAAAATTAAGCCATGGCAAAAAGGAAAAATTCGGAAAATAATTTTTGTATAAAAATCCAGGACTATCTGAGGAAAAAAAAAAACAGTGATTGATAAAATCCAATCAGTTCTTAAATCTCTTTAAAAATAGTAGAAGAAAATAAAAATTTGTTACGATTGAATTTGGTCCAGGGACAAACACTATAAAATTTGAATAAGTAGGTCTATTACAAAATTGCATATTTGACATGCATTTTTTTTTGACATGTATCATAAAACCAATGTTGAACCATATTTTATATGTATTCGTATTTAATTTTACTAACATATTATAGAATCATGATTTGATTCCAATGTGCAGCAAAGAGTTCAAAATTTATTGATCTAGTTCAGCTTCAGTAATAAAAGGACCATATGTATAGTCAACTTAACAAAAATAATATGAGAACATATTTCTGTAACAAAAGAGAATTTCTTATACTTGGAATTGTCAAGAAGATATTCAGCTTGTTTGAACATCTGCCACTAAAGTTAAGTTTGTTGAGAGGTAGAAAGTATACCTTTAGAAAATTGAACATATTTTAACTAAGAAGCATATCATACAGAAAAAATAACACCAAGGTTGGTCTAGATTTTTAAAATTTATGATTATCTGCTATTTTTAGCAACATCTTATGAATAGAAGTAGTACAATAATTAAAATCAGAAAGAAAACTAGACTTTAAAATTTTTTGTCTCAATTTTTTTTTTAGTAAAAATGTTTAAAATGTCAATATTTAAAATTCATAAATCAAAGCATATTTTATTTATGTAGGCTTTATTTTTATTTTAATCTAATGAGTATAACATGAAATCTAAGATTACTACAATGCAGAATTATTTTCAGGTGCTTATACAGTTAATATGATTCAGTAGGCAGCTGCACTCTAATAACTTTGTACTAGTGAAAACTTTCTTTTAAATAAAATAATTGTCACTTGATTGCCTTCTATTCTTTTTGATTTGTTTTTGGATATTTAAAGCTGTAAGGTGATCAGTAATTACAGATGATCTTTTCAAAGTTTTCTATAGAGTTGCACATAAAAGATAAGACTACATTTTAAAGGAATGGGTGGGGTATAGGTTTCTAGAAACGTTAACGGCAATGCACATTTAAATAATCAATATCACAGAGATAAAATATTGTTTTAATTTTCCAAAGAAAATAAACTGCACAAGCCAAAGTTAATGACTATTTTGGGGTGGTGTACCAAAATAAGTTTTCTAATAAAAAAGTGGAAATTACACTAGAACGGAAGTGTGATTAATCAATTAAAATTGTTGGAGAAAGGTTTTTCACCTCAGCACGTGTCAAACAAGCATTAAGAGCAGTGTTCTAATAAATATTTCTTGCTGAGACAGTAAAGTTAAGTCTGTTGTGTAAGTGGCAACTATTTCAAGTCATGCTCCCAAGAATAGTTTCTTAGAATTTTCTGGCATCAGAACTAATGCTTAGAATTTGCTTTCTTTAACACCTTTCCCTTCATTTCCTTCCAATAGCTGCAGCCTAACATTGCCTCTCTGCCCACTCCATCTCTACTTCTCATCATGATGGAAGGAGATTCCTGAGCATGGCCTTCCCCCTTCTCCTCATTAATGCTACTGGCTTGACCAGCCAGCCCCAGCATGACACCCCTAACTGCCTGTTCTTTTGAATCATCTAGAAAAATCAGGATCTTCTGCAGATGTTGCTGTC
Source organism: Vicugna pacos (assembly GCF_048564905.1). Lineage (NCBI taxonomy): Eukaryota > Metazoa > Chordata > Mammalia > Artiodactyla > Camelidae > Vicugna > Vicugna pacos. Next base: position 39,639,365 of record NC_133000.1, read on the forward strand.
AATGTACAGAATTCCACCTGTGGCAACTCACCATAATTTTATATTTTCCTACAGATTTGAGGTTAAAAAAAAAAAGAGGAGAGGGGAGGGAAGACCTATGTCATGATGGAAGTGAGTTCTAAGAAAGAGTTTCATTGTATTTTGTCTGTTGGAAAAACAACAACAACAACAAAACAAACAAAAAAACTACTCTTTAAATTTAAAAGAGCAGTTGGTTTGCAATCAAGACAGTGTTTTGATCCATGTTGTTTCAATAAGCTTTGTATGAAAGCAGGAGACTGTGGAAAAGACAGCAATGTTGTACCCATGCACTGAGAATTAGAGGAAAAATCAATAAGATAAAGAGGCTTCTGATGCATTCTCCTTGAGAAAAATGATCTAGATTTCTAACACTTAATATCCAAGGAAACTTTGGGAGTATGATCTGTTTAAGAATGCATGAATGCTTGTTTATGTAAACTAATTGACTTTATACTATATACATAAATTCAGTAAGCACTTCCTGAGTTCTTCAGCCAAAGCAGTGTCTCCTCTGATACAAAAATTGCATAGCCCAAGCCCCCAGGCCTATGTGATTACAGAAAATATGGGTTTTACATAGATTTACCTCCCTTACCATTTCTGAGGGTTCCCAAGGAATACTTTTCTAGTACAACAAATTGATCCTGGTTGCCTCTTGCCATGTCTTCATGTGTCATCCTTCCAGAATTCTCATTGTATCTCTTGTCTTAAAATTACTTCTCCAAATGTTACCATTTCCCTGACAAAAAGGGATTCTACACATTCCTGCATAGCACAGCTAATACTAGTTTGTAATATGTAATACAACTTCGCTGAAGTTTGATTATAATGTCAAGAATTATGATGCAGGAAGGGACACTTCAAAAATGGATATCAGATAATCTAGCAGTCTCTTCACTTCTAGCACCATCTATTTTTTTTAAAATTTTGCGTGTGGTCAACTTCTATCATCTTGAAGTCAAATTCCCATTGTTTCTGTGTGTGTGTGGGTGGAGGGGAGGGAGGTGGGAGGGAGGAGGAGGTAGATGGGAAGAGGATGAATAAACATTATAGTAATTTCCTCTAGCTCTGACTGAGCCCTGATGGCTTCTTAACACCTCCATGTGATTTGTCTTCAGTGATACTTCCTCTCTGGTTCAAGATTGCCTCAAATCTGCATGAATCTCTGTTGCTCTCAAGTCAACCTGACCATAATAAAGGGAGAGTATTTCCCTGAACAATTCCCATGTCTCATCTGAAATTCCAAAACTGTTTATAAATCCCTTTTTGCCTTTTGTCAGCTTCAATAGTTTTAAAATCGAGATCATTCCACTTGGAGCAATGGGAGGAACTCTTGGTAAATTTAAAATAGAAGTTTATCTCCACTGCATAAGCATTACTTCTTCTGTATGTTGGAGCATTGAGTAAGTGCAAATTACTATCTCTTCTGGGATATCATTTGGTATTTCAAATAAAATGCACCTTTTAAGAATGACTGATAACTCATAATTCAGTATTTAATGCATAAAACTTTGAACAACTCTATCTGAGTATAGAGTTTTTTCATATTCACAGCCCAACCGTTTTATTTTATAGTGCCATTTAGCAATTGCAGCATAATTCTCGAGGAGTTCATATTTGAATTTGAAAATTTGAAATGTTTTTGAATTATTTATACTCTGATACAAAGTAGAAGATGAAATCAAAAAAGAACTTTGAGCAAAAGGTTTTTTCACTTAAGACTGGAATAAACTAGTCCAATGTCTGCCTTACTATCATGTTAAAAAAAAAACGTCTAATGAAATAAATACACTTAGAAGAAACAGAATTAACTTTGTGCCTTAATTTTCAATTTTGGCTTATAGACCTTGATTTTCCAACCTTACATTATCTTATATACTTCCCTTACGTGTCTCTTACTTACCATGTTACAAAGTATTACAGAATATCAAATTGGAAGAAATGATATTTAAAGACCATTTAATCAAACCCACATCTGATGTATCTATCTTTCTAAAATTCTGACAAATAATCATTATATTTATAGCTGACTACTTCTAGGCAAAAGAATTTTATTACATATTTCACATTACACATTCTTTAAATGCTTACTATAAGTTCTGTATGAGATGTTTATTCCATAAGGGGACCCAGTCAGTCTCTGCCTTCAAGTAGCTCCCAGTTGGTAGGAGTGGCCAGGAAATAAATTGACAATGACAATTTAATGTGATAATATTTTGATAAGAAAGAGACTAAAAAAATGCACGGGGGGACACCTGGGCAAAAGGGAAGACAGTCAGTTTCTCTCCAGCGCTTGCCTACTGAAGGAGTGATCCCTTTTGCTTTTGCCTTTTTGTGTCAGCTACACCTTGGCAAAGGCAGTAAAGTCTAAATCAGCTCCTTTCAAAAGAGTCTACTTTCACCCTGGACAGAAAAAAAAAAGGGGTGGGGTAAAGAAAAAACCTAAAACACATAGTATGTGAGATGGAGAGAGCAGAACAGTTCTCCTAAATTGGTTTAACAATATTTTAATACGTTTATAATACCTGTAATATGTCTATAACCAGCACTCAGATTGTCTTCCAAGTTCTCTGGGTGGCACCAGTGTGCATTTCCAAGGACTCAAACACTTCACTTTGTAGAGGATCCTACAATTAGATTACAGTCATGAATTGATTCCATAAACATTTATTTATTGGGGGAGCTTGTGAAGAGGATGGTCAAGTTATCAGAGGACAGTGTGCTGGAGTCTGCAGGTTATTTTAGGACCTGGGGACTTTGCAAATGAGAGTAATAGAGAAATATTGGATAGTTTAAGTTTTCATTTTAAACATAATACACTGCTTGTGGAGAATAGATTTTCAGGGCTTCAAGTCAAGGAGTGGGTAAGAGTCCATTACAGATTGCTACCCCATCATACTGCCTATATCAGATTTAAAGCAATGCCCCAAATTTGCTTAGCACCAATCAACTCCTCAGTGTCCTCAGTGACTTAAGTGGTTTAGTGGCTTTAGTGAATTAAAGTGGAGAAGTGGAAAGGGCTGTCACACTACGCCTCATGCCCTAGCATGATCAGCTAGCTGGGCCTCTCTCCATGATGATTGCTCTGGCAAACTTCCATCCCACCAGCTAGAGCAGGACCTGCAGCAGCTCTGGTGTCCAGGCACACAGAAGCTCTGGTCCTTTCTCTATTTCTAGATTCAGACATAGTCTGGAAGCATGGTTTTGCTCACATGACTGAAAGCAAGACTTCGAGCTTCACTATAAGCTGCATGGAGATGCTGAATGGAGTTGAGTTTGTGGCATTTCTGGAATATTCCTTTGGACAGTTGTTCTCATCAATCTGGTATGTAAGAAAAAGCTTGACTGTATTTGTGTACCTGGGAAACTTGTAATTGATACATTGGCATGAGTGATATCACCTAGAGTATGCAATTAGAGAAGATGGAAATTTGGAGAAGAATAACGCTTCAAACTTGGGAAAAGGAAGGCGTTTTGCATAGAATACTAAGAAGACATTTTAGATATAGGAAAAACACAGCAGAGTTTCAAAAATAAAGGAATAGAGTTCCCTGTGCTATACAGTAAGGACTTTGTTGTTCATTTATCTTATACTAGTTAGTATCTGCAAATCCCAAGCTCCTAATTTATCCACTCCCCTTTCCCCTCTGGTAACCAGTTTGTTCTCTACATCCATGAGTCTGTTTCTGTTTTGTCAATAAGTTAATTTGTGTCAATTTTTAGATTCCACATATAAGTGATATGTGATTTTTGTCTTTCTCTGTCTAACTTACTTCAGTTAGTATAGTAATCTCTAGGTCCAGCCACGTTGCTGCAAATGGTATTATTTCATTATATTCACTATCTTGTAGTAATCTATAATTAAAAAGAGTATGAAAAAGAATGTACATGTATGTATAACTAAATCACTATGCTGTACACCAGAAATTAACACAGCATTGTAGATCAATTATACTTCAATAAAAAAGTGTAAAATCTAAGAAGGTGTGAAATGCTGCTAAGAGAAGCCCAAGAGGTGGCCTTTATTTAGAGAAAATATAGGCAGGTGACGGAGAATGTAGCCAGAGAACTTGTGTTGGAGTGGTTAGAGCTGGAAGAAGAGACTGGTGTGTTGATGTACACTTTTGAGAAGATCACGAAGTGGAAAAAGAGAGGAGGCAGTAGATAAAGCAAATGGAAGGAAGATTTTCTATTTATTCATTTATTATTATTTTGTTCTAAATTAGAGGTGTTCAAATATTTTAAAATATTATTAAAAAGCATAAGCTTATAAGCAGTTAAAAAAAAAAGAGGTTAAACTTGTAGAACACAGAAAAGAGAATTCCTCACTAATTAGCAAACATGCTACCTTGTGGCCTGCAAATGTGTGTGTTTGTTTTAAGCCCAAAACATAGTCTAGAGAGATATGCCCCACAAATTCAGGCTTCACTTGAAATTTGGGAAGATCTGGCACCTGTTGTACCCATTCCTCTTTTTGGAAGTGTCTGTGGTAGTCAGATAGCCATCACTATCTCTTTCAAAGGAAGAAAGTACAGTTTCCTGCTCTCCTTTATCTATGCTGAACCACTCTCTTTAAGCACTTGAATTTGTGTGGCCTGAGCTATAAAATAGTAAGAGAATAATTATTGAATAAGCCTGAAAGAGTTGAAAGATATCAATTCAGAAAAGTTGAAGAATTTTATTAACAGAAGTGAAGAAAGAAAAGAAGCAAGAAGGCAGTCAAGTTTCTACCTGTCTTGGTTAAAAAAAGTTGAGAGAATTCTTGACCGACAGCATCTCTGCTCTCTGGAGTTAGGGGAAAATTTTGTCTAAGAGTAGAGGGAAGTTCATTAGTAAAAATCTTGTAATAACACTTAGTAAGTAAGAAAAATTAATTGGTGATATTATGTAAAATTAATATATTTAAAATGTTTTGTGATTGGAAAAGTTTTTCAATAAACTACTATTGCCACCACTACCACTAGTAATATAAAGAACACTTATAGGACTTACTGTATTTCAGATTCCATTCTCAGCTCTATAAATGAATTACCATTCAATCTTCATCATGAGCCTGTGAAGTGAATATTATTCTCCCAATTTTACTTCACTAGAAGAGTATTGTGTCAATTATATAAAACACTACGTTTATCCTGCAAAATGAAGATTTTTTCAATTTGATGAGATTCAGTACTATTATCTCCCTTAAATTTTTCTAACCAAGTAGGATTTATAAGCTAAATCTCCTTATCCTTATTTCATTATTAATTTTAATAAATATTGAAATATTAAAGGGAACTTCACTACCACTAAATATTGCTGAAGGCAAGTATTTCATTTTGTACCATCTAAGTTTAATTCATGAGCCTCTAGAATGAATAACTAAAGCAATCTTTCCTCTAGTGATATTTCATCTGCACTAGATAGTTTAAAGCCATCCCATTAGGAAATGGGTGTTTGTGCTAGAGGAACTTCTTTGCTTAGAATACTGGAATTATATAAGCAATAACAAATTAACACAATGAATAACTATATGAGCTGTTAGTAATAAATACTATAAATAACATACAACAATCTATGTAACTATATACCTTTATACACACACACACACACACACACACACACACACATATCTTTTTATCTATCTACCCATTTATCTATATATCTCAGTGATAAAACATGCCGAGATTCCTAGGTTAACATTTTCTAAAGGAAATGACCACATGTATTTTCTTTCACAAGGTGTTTAACATTGTTGGTTTTCTCATACTGATTGCTGTGTGTCCATTAAGAGACAGGTATTTCCTATGCACCTGATATTCAAGTACTTACATCAGCAATTAAGCAGGCAAATTATTAAATATCAAAATATGAAAGAGAAATGAAAAATTTCCCTGTGCAAGTGGCTTAATGGGGCAACAGATACTGTGATATTATTCAATCGCTATTAATTGAAGTTATATTTAATACTTTGTGTAATTTGTTATCACACTGTTTTATGAAAAGAGTGTACTGTAAAATTGTGATCTATAGGAAGCTGACATTTAAAACTTTGTGGTCAGCCTTTCCCGGGGGTCGGGAAGACAAATGAGGTACCACTACATAGTATGACCTTGGCCTTAATATGTAAATTATTTCATACCTGTAGACTGGGATTCTTGTTAGTCAAATTAAGAAGTACTTCTCCATTTGGACAATAAACCAAACTGTAGAAGTAAGAGCAGTTGATTGAAATCAGTGATGCAGTAAGAGAGGGTGTTTATGCTTTGAAGCTTAACATATAGCTCTCTCCATTGATGCTCCAGGAGTCCATTCTGTTCTCTGTTCGATCACATAGCTCCCTTTGATGTCAGTGGGAGCTGCTTTTCCGTGACGAGAAGAAAATAGGCTTGCTAAAGTTAATTGTCAAGCCGATTTTGGTCTCATTTTAATGCCCTGTTTATTGGCAATGGAAGCCTGATGAGTGGCTCACTTCGTTCCTTACCTGATTTCCAAAGTAGGGAACAGAAGGCAAGTGCCATGAGTAAAAAGGTGTGAGTTGTGAATAGATACACCTGGGGTATGTAAAAAGAATTCAACACCTTAAACTATCAGCAGGGACATTAGCTAGATTTCCCAGTAACACTGTTTAGGCTCTATTCCCTCTAAATTGTGCTCCATTTTAGACAGTGCTATTTTGTTCTAAGGGTAAATAGCACAATAGTTACACATATAATAAATAAAATATTTAAACCAACATATAAATACGTCATCCATTGGGTAAACCAAATTCTTAAGTGGGAGGGAGAAATTTATTTCAGAATAAATTAATACATTATTTTATTGCTGTTATTTTAAAAAATGGCAATTGATCATTCAGTCTGAATCAAAAAAGGGTTTGAATCTTTCATAAGGAGGTAGTGTTGCCTAGAGTTTAAGAGCCCAGACTCTAGAGTCAGACCAACAGACTGGTGCTGCTGCTTGCTGGGTGTAGGATCTAGAGCAGATTCATTTGAACCCCTTGCATCCTCAGTTTCCTCATCTGTAGAACAGTAATACAAACCTAAAGAGCACAAACCTAAAAAATAAAGTACATGGGAAAATTAATGATAATATATGTAAATCCTTAGAACTATGCTGAGCATAGAGTAAGTGCTTTTAAGTGCAATTATAATATTGATAACTAAAACAAACTGTACTGAAGAATAGTTATATGTTGTGGATAAAAAGGATGGCAAGTATGTTTTCCACGTATTTGAGTTTCAGTCTGACAACTGTGTAACTAGGTAGATTTTCCTAGGAAATTATATTCTGTGTATGTTGTGTGTGCCAGTCTTCTCTAGCAGTTACTCTGAAGACGTCTGTGTTCTGAGTCAAGCTCCCCCTATTTCTACCACTCTTTGGGACAATCCCAATCAACAGTAAATAAAATCCTAATTTTTAAAAATGCTGTGCATTGGTTGTCATATTATGGAACTTAACTAATGGCCATCTAATCCACATACACTGGGTGATGAAGATTTTAACAATCTTTTGTAACCTCTGCCATATCTAGAGTCAGTGGTCCTTTAGATCCTGAGCAGAATTTTATGAGGAATTCTGTAAACAAGTGGGAAATGAGGACACATTATTGAGGCTGGATGTGTATTATTTTATAGAGATTATTGTCTTCTCAGCTATGATAGCCAAGGAAATAATTTCCTCCTTTTGAAATGGTAGGCTTTCCTAAGGGAATCAGTCCCTTCAGAATGTAGAGAGGAGAATTAGAGATTGATGGGGACTTGGGTGATGTGAGTGCTCTGGGGGCCAGCATAGATGACATTATTATGATGTTTTTCCAAAGGGTGAAAAAGGATTGCTTTAGTGATATAGAAACATTTTTTAAAATATTAAAAATAAATTAAAAGTATATTTTATATAGAATTTCATATAGTTTAAATAGTGATATCCATGATTTAACTATGACTTAAAACAAGGTTAAACATTGAAAAAAATGAGTGTGTTCAAAAATATTATTTTTAATGGTCCATTTATTATCACACTTTGGAGAAAAATAAAAAAAGATAGAATGTGATCTGTGAAAATTTTAAAATGCATTTTACACATTTTACTGATGAATGAAGTGGGTTTTGCTTGTTTGTTTTGCTTTGACTCCCAGTTATCTTAGAGACAAATCTATGGCCTATATTCTGGCATGTATATGTGAATTCATATACATGTATAAAACAAACACACATTCCCTTTGCCTCAATTTTCTGGGTTTTTTTTTTTTGGTCATTTTTCTGTTATTTTTACTTTTCTGTGATGTAATGATTTGGGGGAAAAAAAGCAATCTAAAGCTTGTTTGTAGTAGAAATAAGGTGTGTTTTTATAGCGGCTAATACTTTAGCCTTTTCCATTAGGCTGACGGCCACAAAGAGCATCTTCTTGGTGCTATTGACAGTGCCGGGGCAGACTATGTTCAGTGAAGGCAGCAGAGTGCAAGAAAGGCTTGTGTGGGAATCTCAAGACATAAAGTGTCAAGGAAGAAACACCACCTGTAAAAGCAGTGACCACATACCACAGTCAGTAGAAAGTGCAGACTTCAGGGAGTACGGAAAGGAAAATTTGTTCCATGAAGAAACATTATGGAATAAAATGAAAATTATTTGTTTTATAAGTAAAATCCAGCAAATTCCTAGAAACATAATCATTTTGTACTTGAAACTAATTGAAAAAAAGTTTGGTGTTCCCCTAGGGAAAAACAGACCAATTCCAATAAGCAGATAGAAGGGAATAGAAGAGGGAAAATGTAGAGTGGAGTGTTTCAGTTTTGTGCAAATAACACATTTTGTTATAATCTCCTAATCATTTAACCTAAATGGCTCCTATTTTGTATTTACTGAGGATCTTGTTTTCACTGTGAAAACTGGGCTATTTATCTCTATCACATGTATACAACCTGTAGAAATGAAAAAGGCTGAGAGGTGGGGAGATAGTTCATTCATTCATTCATTCATTCACCATAGAGCTACTGCTTGCGGCAAACACCATTCTAAGAGCTGTGGATATGAGACAGGAGGGAAGTAGGCAGGGCACAACCACTGAAGAAATGATACAGCCACTGAGGACAGAACAAACTGTTTAGAACCAAGATGCTAGAAGATTTGACTTCCAGTAGATCTTAAGCCTTATGGCACACCCACCTGTGCCATGACCCTTCCTAGGCTGACCATAAAAGGTCAAAAAGTGAGTGGGGTGGGGGGTTGGGGGGCGGTGCTGATTCCTGGAAATCCCTGCCCCTTCCCCAAAATAGTTGGAATAATCCTCCGACTCATTAGCATATGAAATTACCTAGCCCACAAAACCTAACAGCTCTGCACCTCGTGGTCACTCTCTCTAGCCTTCTGAGACAGCCTGCACTTTGTCTATGGAATGTGTATCTACTTTTACTTTAAACTAAACACTCCACACCTCCTGGTCTCTCTCCCTCTCACCTTTCTGAGATGGCCCAAATTCTGTCTATGGAGTGTGTATCTCTCTGTGTAAACTTGCTTTCACTTTCCTATGCCTCACTCTTGAATTCTTTCCTGCATGAGTTCAGAACCTATTCTCCAGCAACAAATACATCAGTGAACAAAAAAGTTAAAAATTTTTGCCTTAATGGAGCTTACCTTCTTGTGGGGGTTGACAGACAATGAACATAAGCATCAGTAAATATATAAATTATACCCATGTTAGATAGTGATCATTGCCACAGGGAAAAAAAAGTAGAGCTTGGTGTGAATGGGACGGGGAATGCTAGAGGAAAAATTTCAATTTTAAAATGAGGTGGTCAGATATGCCCACAAAATAAGTCTCAATAAATTCTAAAAGATTGAAATCATAGAAGGGTTCTTTTTTTCTGATCACACTAGAGTGAAGCTAGAAAATCAGTAATAGAAAGAAAATGGGAAAATTCACAAATAGGTTGAAATTGATGAAGACACTTTAAACAACCCATATGTCAAGGAATAAATAACCAGGGAAACTAGAAAATAGTCAGGGACGGGTGAAAATGAAAATACAGCACATCAAAACCTATAAGATGAAGAGGAGGCAGTGCTCAGAGGGAAATTTAGAGCAGTAAACACGTTGAAAAAGAAGAAAGATCTAAGAAGGACTGGCCAGTGAGGTAGGAGGAAATCAAGTGTGTGATCCCCAGGAAGCCAAGAGAACAAAATGTTTCCAGGAGAAGGGAGTATTCAATTGTTTGTCTGTAATTAAGAGGTTTGATGCCTCAGCACCAAGGTCAAATTGTCAGTTACACTGACACTGAAGTATGTTTGGGGGTGAATGACAAATGAATTTAATGGTACCTTTCATCTTTTCATGAAATTTTTTTCCTGCAATAAAGCAAAAGCACTTCACATATCAAGTAATATGGGCCACAACTGCTTAGGTGAATAGTCAAAAGAAAATAGATATAATATCATTCAATATAAAGGTATAATTTTACTTAGAATCACCTAATATTATACTGCAGAAAATTGTGATTGTGTTAGACTTCCAAAGTAAATATTATTTTGGGGGTGTCATTATTCAGGATTATGTCAATGATGCCAAACTAGTGATGAACTTGAAAAAAATCATTGTTAGAACTACAAAGGTAATACACAGCATAGTAACTGTAGTTGATAATAATATATATTTGAAGATTGCTAAGAGAGTATATCTTAAAAGTTCTCATCAGAAGAAAATAAACATTGTAACTATGGGTGGTGATGGCTGCTAACTAGATTTATTGCAGTGATCATTTTGCACTTTTTACTAATACTGAATCTTTATGTTGTACACCCAAAATTAGTATAATGTTATAGGTCAATAATATGTCAATAATTTTTTTTTAAAAAACCAAAAGATCCAGAAAATATAGGGATTGAATTTAAATAGTACTGTAATGTTATTTGAAAAACCACTGAAGTTGAAACATATTTGAAAACCTGTGGACTTTATAATATCCGGCATTGGATGAGTCCAATAATAATTGTGTTGTGTTTATTATAGTAAGAACATAGCCATAGGACTTTAAAAAGAAAATTTGAGGATTAAAAAGTTAAAGAATTTACTTAAAAAAAAGATTTTTACTATAAAACTTCAAGAACAATGTGATATGTTAGGATCATGAAAATGTTAACAGAACCCATTTTGTTGTGGGGTGCACTAGTTAGGACTTCTAAGACATAAGAAAATAAGACTGTTTTAAAATGGATGATGGTGGCATCACGACAATAGAAAATTGATATCTTTGAAACACCCATTAATATAAATGAAAACTGAGTGTACTAAAGTGAATGAAATATCACTATGATAGTCATGTTTTATGTAGTGTATCTTATAAAGGTCTTTATTGTATTACTAAGATATTAATTTTGTATTTTTTCAACAGTGAAAATCCTGGTTGATATCTCCTGAGATTTAGATTGGTAGTTGTGATCAGGGAAGAACAGTATATAGAGAAATCATTATGTTATCACTGTGACTTTAAGAGCACTGAGAGACTCTGAAAGCAATCTCTTTCAAAAGAACCAATGAAGGCGCTTCCTTTAGGGAGAGAAGATCAGCTCTATTTAAAACAAAGCAGAACAATGAAGCATTTTCAGACTCCCAGCACCACTCCTCCTCTTCATAGCTTGGTTTCCCCTTTTACAGAGCAGCACCCTGGCATCCACAGTAGAACTGAAACCGACAAGGCACCCCTTTCATGCCTGGCTGCCAAATTCCTCAGTAACAATAATTAGCCATTCCTGGCTTCTATCCAAGGGAGTCTGATAAATACTAGAATGGCTTCTGGTCCTCAGCTGCATTTCTTGCTTTAGCTGAGGAATGAAGGTGGGGAGGGAACACCACTCTACTGAATGAGATTTGCTGAATAGCATCAGTGCAGCAAAATGACTACTCAGTTGTCTGCAAATGAATGACCATTATTTAAATATATATTTTATGTTAGAGTATGTGTAGAAATGTTTACTCAAACAGATCATATTTGGCTTATGAAGTTGTCTCTACCTGCCTTAGAAAATGGGTAGTATCTAGCATTTGACAATCACTTTAAAAGTCATTATTTTTATACATTTCATATGTGGGTGTGCTTTCCTAGGAAATGTAACTGGCTTTGATTTCCAGGTAGATGATGATTTATACTATTCAATGTCTACACAATAAAGCAAGGTGGGTGATATTTAAGGATGAGTCATTATAAATATGCTATTTACTTAATGAGTAAATACTTCAGTTTGCTTTGTGATGTTACCTATCTTAAATTTGCACAAGAGCATATAACTGAATGCTTTCATAAGAGCAGAGGTTGTCATATTTATTAGAAGAAATACAGGGAGTATGGGGAGTTTCTTTACCAAACTTCTGGTGTGGAGGAGAGCATCTCTGCTCTATTCTTTTTGGGAGGGAAAAGGTAGGAGAGTAATTATTTTAGTTTCTCTCACCTTTTACTCTTCAAGGCAGAGGGGAATGACTTATTCAGTTGGTGAAAAATGGAGGAAGGGAGTGTGCCGGCATGGATTCTACTTTTTCCAGGGTGGCCTATTTTCAGGATTCACTCATTCTCTGTGTCCCAGGGCAGGCTCTGTGCCTGTGAAGGAGAGGATTGTGATGCCTCAGACTTCTGGATAAACCTGGTTTATTCAGGGGTGAAGGGTTAGGGCTTCACCTATGGCTGCTGGTCCAAACAAATACATTCACCTCCACATCTACCCTCTCCTGAGTCTTATAGCCCCTGGAAAAGCTCTAGAGGAAGAGGCAGGCAGGCTTATTTACCCTCAGACTCTTGTCCAGTGGCTCTCCAGTGAACATAAACACATGGCATGTATGTGAGTGTGTCTTACTCTCCTTGGCAGTTTCTGGGTCTATTTTTCCTTATCTGAAAGAAATATAGATGAAGGTTTGGCCCTTGTCTCAAGGACTTAATCCCTGAATAGTTCTCTTCTGCTGTGGCCAGCAATGTGATATATGAGAGTTTGTGTCATGAAATCTTGTTAAAGAGACTAAGAGCCAAGAAGATAACCTCACTCACTAACCAGTGTTACCTGCCCAGTTTCTGACAGGATTTCCCTTTGATGAAACTTGTATGAATCTTGACTAGAAAGTGAACCAACATTCTCCATGAGTTTCCCTAGAAAATGACTTCATAGATCATTAGGGAAATTTACCTCTAACTTGGAACTATATTTTTTAGAACATAGGTATTAAATCCTTTACATATCTTCCTTGATTTCTATTTAAAAGTTAAGTTTTATCAATGTATCATTTATCTAACAATTAGAGTAAAAATCATTACTTTGGATAGTGACCAAGAATTAACACACTACAGTCAGGAATTCAGAACATTTATTGCAAGAGCTGAATAATTGTAAATAATGTAGAACTGGCAAAGCAGTAACAAGGATAATTGTTTAGATATTTATTCTGTCAAAGTCATCAAACACCCCTCACAAACCGACAAATATGTACTGCAATAAGCAATGCACCCCTAACCCATTATTTTCCATTATACTGTGGAAAAATGTGAATTGCTATTTACAGAGTAATTTTATTTTTGGTAAGAACAAATTAACTATCAGATTAGCAAACCTTTTTTATTTTTTTATTTTTTTTACTTTTAAACTGATGTTGAACCATGGCATTAAGATAACTTTCACTTCTTTCAATAAAGACATTTTGTTGCATGCTATTTATTTGTTTAAATCATCTGTCATGCCTTAACAAAAACCTCCTAAGGATGTTCGAATTTGGATTTGTTTGCACGTGCAACTGAGATCTTATTAACATTAGTTGTCACTCTGTTGGTTTGACCTAAGTGACGAGATGCTGGTACCTGCCAGGCATTGACCAACTATGATAACAAACAGTTAAACAGCAATAATTAGAGATTTATCCCTTTATTTCCCCCAACTAGCCTACCTGGAGAATGTTCTGTTACATCATGAAGGCACAACACATTAAATATTTTGTGGCTATGGTCTAACACTTGTGTTACAACAACATTATTGTATATGAGGATCAACACAAACGGCCATTTCAACAAGGTTGTAGACACACATATGCCCAATTGAAACTAGGTTTGAATAGTAATTTGTCTTCAATATATGCTCATTTTAATACATTAGTTTTGCATGAGTGACAAGCACAGGATAGTATATTACTTTCTGAAGGATAACAATTTCCCATTACTATTTCACTTAATGCTACTAATTAAGTGATTTTGCTTTTGCCTACTTTGAAAATAAGGATGTCAAGAAAATCGGTTCTGAATTTCCAAGCTTTTGCAGAAGTTCTTATTTTTAATATAAAGTTTCCACTTTTTATCTTTATTTTTTATAGAATGCCAGCATCATAAGCTATCATAAAAGAAGCAAGATTCCAGAACCTTTTTTTTCAACACAAGTGTTTGAGATCTTTTGAACAATGTGTGTCAAGATAGACTACTAACGCAGAAACACCTCACTGAAAGAAACAACAAATATAACAACAAAGAGGCAAAAAAAAAGAAAAAAGGAAAGAAGCAACCATAAAACACAGAATTATGCTACAACATTTTTTAGGTGAGCGATATAAGTACACAAAAGTTGTTAATAATAACTTGCTTCTATTTACAAATACTTTAACACTGATTGACTTACAAGTATCCACTAACGTTGTTAACAGCACAATAGGTTTAATGCTTATCTTTTTTAAGTTTCATTTGAAGTATAATGTCAAGTATAGCAGTCCCAGCACAGATCAATAACAAAAAAGCACAATTTTCTAACTGGATATGTTTGTCAGTCACTCTAATCCATGGAACTTTCTTACTCTCCGAATGCGTATTCTATTGTTCATAGCAGCAGTCCAGGGTCAAAATAAAATGCAATTAAACAAAAAAGATATTTGCACAATGGAGAGATCTCTGGAGAGTTTAATCAATTCTAGTAAAGAAGATCACATGGCTAGTAGAACTGTCTTTCCTCTTGTGGTAAAATATGGTACCCTCCATGGCGCTAACACAAAGTTATGGATATCCCTGCTCTAAGGGGCATAGCTGTAGAGATCTACTGAATACATAAAGCTCGACACACACGGTATTAGCATGTCTATTTAGATTAAAATTATTAGGTCCCATATAGCCTTTGATTTTTAGAGTTGGTGCTCCTTAGGACTCTCCATAGCACCTCCTGCTTGTTTATAAGACTTCAGATTTGCCAGAGGAATGTCTGTCACGTGGCTGCCATTGTTGAAATGGCCTTCGGTGGAGCCATACTGCTTCCGCTCATTGAACTGGTTCCTGTTGCTCTCTTCCTTCCAGGCTCTGGTCAGGGTGTGCCCATTCACAAGCTTGTCCTTCTTGACCCATTCTTTCTGGGGTGCAAAGGTTGAGAGAGGAGATTTAGGGTGTTGATATGGACCCAAGCCAGGAGGCATCCAGCAATTATCAGAGTGACCCAAAACCAAGCACTCTTGAGTGCACATCTCTGTAGCTTCTGCTAATCCTCGGGGGCCCAGAGGCCCATCTGCAAAGGACAAGAGATAGAGAAAATAAGAAAAGAAGCTGGTTAGGGCTTTCATTTAAAATGATCTCTTTAGAGAAAAAGTGCATTGGCGATCTCATTTTCTCATGAAAAGTATCTTAAGTAAAGCAATTCAAAGATATTATTTCTCATGCTTTGAAGAATAACATAGGAGGAATAAAATTCTTTGTTGTGGAGGTAAGAATTATCTCTTTTCCTTAAGCCTTCATTTATATCTAGAGATACAGACAAAAAAAGAAAAATAAATAGCTAGACAGACAGACAGACATGGGTAAACAGATGTAAGCATGATGTATCATTTCTGGTCAACTTTATCCATGGCAAATGTATTATTACTTACATACATCCTAATTCTCAACAAAAAGCTCATATTCATGAGAAATTATGAAAAACAGAAAATTTTATGCACAGTGTTGAAATATATGTTAACATTACAAGTCTATGAATATAAAATATAAAAGTACTACTTGAAACACAGTATTTAAAAGAATTATGCTAAATGGTTATATAAAATATTGTTCTTTTCCATATAAACCTGTGATTTTTAATATGAAGTCACATGAAATGACTTTGCAACATTTAAAAAAACTAAATAATTATTTTAAAGAATATTTTAATTAATTACTGTAGACTGCAAGCATGGTGAAATCTGAATAAATAAAGACACCATTTGCATCCAAAGACAACATGTGGTTCCTTCCAAGCTTAACCTAGCTGCTACATTTCTAAGTATATTAAAATAACCCAGATTTCATTGGAGTGAAAGTCTAGCTCAGTTGAGAATTGGATCACATGGAGTCTAATATGCAGATAAAAAAAGAAAATCATAGATATTTCTCTTTATTTTTCTACCAGCAGGCAGTCTAAAACATTTTAACCAGGATTAAGTAAACAGGAAGTCAGTTCTTTACTGAAAAACAATAAAAGTCAAATGGTTACAGAAAAATTTGGTGTTTTTTTTTGTTGTTTTTTCCCCTTGATTAAATGGTCAAGTGATAAGTGATAGCTTGAAAATTAGGAATTGATTTTATGAACAAGGTTAAGTGGATCGGCAAGAATGCCTGAGGCATAAAGTATTTTCAAAAGCAGAGTGTCATCAGAATAAAAATGTAGAAGAAAATGTGAGTTTGCCTACTCAACAATTAAAATCACTAGACAATCAGAATGTAAGTCTTTGCTAAAACCCAAGTTAGCACTCCTAACATTTTTATGTGCCCAATAATTGTGGGATTTTTCTGTTAATAACTATTTATCTTAATAGTATTCAGGTTATATCTTACATGAAAGAAAGAAAAAAAAACCTCAGATAGGTAACAGTTGGTGTCAAACACCTGAGATCTCAAAACACAGGCAACATCAGAATGGACACTGGATGTGAAAAAAAAAAAGTGCCTAAAATGTACACTTAACATACAAACTCAGATTTTAGTCATTTTTGAAATCTAAAGTCTAGGATTTAGAATAATCTTAAAATACCTTCCCATCAGACCTATATTCCCATCCCCTCAAAGGCAAATAGTTTTGTTTTGTTTAAACACATTCATTACTTACAAGTATTTCTCTGACAAACCCCCAATGATTTCCTACTTCTTAGGATATTTAATTTAAACTTCTCTATGAGCCTTTCTTTGTCCTCTGAATTCTGCCCATGCTTTAAAAGCTCAAACTAATTTCTCTCTTTTAGGTTCGCTTTGGTGTGTTCAGTGACTCTGTATCCACAAAGCCAGTACACTTGGCTTAAACCAATCCCCACTTCTTACCTCAGCATCACAGGCTTAGAAGATGCTTTTTGCCTGGACTATTTTCATTTAATGACTGATTCTTTCTAGGGCCAGCTTGCTTCCCATGTACCACAGTAAGCCTCCCTAACTTGGCCAACTGAAGTCTTATATGCCCTTTGAAGATTCCCAAAATCTTCCTTTATTGATGAATAACACATTTCTTAATTGAGCTCACTCAACTCTTACTTTAATGGCATATTTGTCTTGGCGGGGGAGGTCCTACACATTCATGAGCATACATTTTTATTTTTGTTTTCTTTCAACTAGATTTAACATCCATTGATGGCAAAAAAAAAAAAATATGACCTATCAGTCTTCTGATTCCTCATAGTGCTAAGCAATACTGATGATCTATGAACAATGTTAATTGTTAATTAAAATTTTATGAGGTTGAAAATGTTCTAAGGAATTATTAAAGATCTCTTCTATTTAAAAGGCTGACCTTAAGATGCTGATTTCACAAATATCACACCAAAATTTCCTTCACAACAAATCTCTTTTCCTAGCAGTACTTTGTGACAGTTAATAAATGAGTTATTTAACTTTTCTGTTGAATATATTCACTCCATTTTAGACATGAGTGAAGATAATCACCACCCTGATGTATAATGTATCTTGAGGCCTATAAACCAATCCTTAATTTTCACTTTTCCAAAATCATTCAGAAGTTTTTCTTTCCCTGTTAATATTTCCAAAGGAAAAACAAAATAAATTATCAGCTACCTCAGAAACATCAATAGCATCAGTTTTTTGCTGAATATATTAAAATGAAAGAATATGCAAGATTATTTTTAAGTAGTCCTATCCAACATACACTGCCATCATATTAAATTAAGACTACTACCCAAGGATTAAGAACAATGTTTGTGCGTATATCCATCCATAAGTACATGTGGACTCTTAAGTCTTCAATGCTGAGTGACACATTTTAACAAATAGAGTTTATTCCTTGTTTTTCAAAACTGGTAACATTCATTTATTCCATAAATATTTACTGAGCCTGTACTATATGCTGACACTGTGACAAGCACCTGGACTACAGTAGTGAACAAAGAAGATGTCAACACTCTCCTCATGGAGTTTCTGGCCTCCATGTTTCTCCATCCTGGGAAACAAATAATTGCCTTAAAAGCAGGGAACCACGAGGGGAGAAAAGGAAGGAAAAGGAGGCAAGGTTTCGGGAGGCCTGTCTCTTTACAAGGCAACTCGTGGACTTTGTTCTAAGTTTTATCCTTTCTGAAAGTTCTTACTGATAACTGACAGTTTAAGACATTTACAGGTAAAATTTATGTGCACTATACAAAATCTTTCACTTGAAAAATCAAATCTTTTTTCATTAAATAATATGAATTGCTCTTTGAGATTTGTACTTATTATTCATTCTTGTAAATACATTTGAAGGCTTTTGACAAAGGCTATAAATAAATGTATAGAAGTTTTGAGATTCTTAGGTAAGTCTCTTGGGTAGTCTCTTTGTCCCACCCATCAGAAGGTGGGACAAAACACAATGATGACATCGATTTTCATTACTTTGAGTCCTAAAGGAGAAAAGGCCACCAGGCAGGGCTACACAGAGGGTTGTGCCAGGAACAGGCTAATGACAAGCTGGAATTGTCCGGGGCAGTTTAGGTACAGTCAAGCAGGGTGGGGTTAGCTAGACTTCCAGGGCCCTCTCTGTGTTGACTGGTTTGAATAATTCCTCAGGCTGCAGGGTGCAGAGGCTATTTCAGGTCACCTGGTGCCTGACCCTTGTGGCAATTAAGGCAGGTATATAATGACCTAGGAGTGTGAGCACTGCAGAAGGAAAATGATGGGATGTAGACTTAGTCAAGGTGGGGATCTGACCAGCCTCTAGCCAGGGTCACAGAACTGGGTCAAGACAGCATTGAAAGAAATAGAAGAAGAAAGAAAGAAAAAAAAGCTATATTAAACTACCTTACACCCATTTGCTTATTGACTTGAGCTGCATTGTTGGAAAACATACTTTGTTTTTTTCTTTTGCAAGTTTTTATTTTGAGACATGACATTAAATAGGGAAAATTTTACTTTCTGAATTTGGACATACATATAATTCCCAGTCATTGCCCTGATAGTAAAAGGAAACACACACACCCATACACACATAGACACATACCACACACATACAAACACTGGGTTTTATTTTGGGAAATAACAATGCCTCTAAGTCTTCCTGCATAAAGTCTGTGTCATGGTGTCATGAATTGATAGAAAGAATTAAAAACATTTTTACTATGAGTTATTAAAGGGAATAGTCATTCCACTGATTCCCTAACAGGCCTGGTCCTTTGAAAGTTTATTATCTGAAGCATCTTAAACATTGAATAGTCTCCAGTTAGTTTTTCTCACTTTTAGAACCACTTACTGAATTGTTTTATACATTGAAAATGGAGAAAAACATTCATTAAAAAGCACTGACATCTAATATTGTCATTTTCCAAAATATAATTGAAAATAATATATGATTCTTAATGAAATATATAGCATTTAAAATATCAGGACATTTTTGCTAATATTACAAAATGTATGTGTATTAAAATAGTATCCTTTATCTTTGAAACATAATTACCTTTAATGTTATCACTATACTTGTCTTAATTGACGAATAATTTTATTTATTTGTCATACATTTCTTTGACAAGTGTTTTGAATATCTAACATGTATTATGTGTATCAAACATGTGCTGGAAATTCTTAGCACATGTTCACATGTGCACTTACATTTTCCCGATGTCCGCAATTTTTTCATAAATTTTGATATCCTATTTGCACTACATCATACAATATGTATTTAGAATCCAGATCAGGATTTAAAACCGGTTACAAATGCTTTCTATAATTTCAGCATCATACCAGTTTGTTTCCCTTTTCTTAAAGGATTTTTTTTAACACTGAAATATTTATTGATTTTTTTTAAAAAAACCTAAATTATTTGTTCCCTTTCACAATCTGCAGTCTATGAGTCTCGTTATCTCTCTTGGTTTCTGAATGTATAAAGACACAAGTGCTGATAAAACTGTCCAAGCCATCTGTCTCTGCATTTAAATGTTGAAAGCAAAAACAAAAGCACGTAACAAAAAGCTTCCTGAAAGTCGTCTTAGTTAATGTTTATATATCAGGTCTTAGTATATTTCTCTTTCCATCTTTGCACAACTCACCTTCCTGCTCAAAACCAAACAAAATATATTTTTCTATGATTTAAGCATCAATAGTTGTCAGAGAGCAGCTTGAATTGCTGACTTTTAAAGATGTAGGTTTAAAATGTGAAACTTTCCAATTTAATGGATCTCCAGCTATACTTAAATGGTAGGTTACTTGAATGAGTTTTGGTATCATTTTACTTTATGCAGGAGCAGAAATGATACCTCACTGATTACCCCCTGCTATAATTAACATGTACTTTCTGGCCCGTTGTCCACTTGTTTTTCAACCTGATCATTTGAAACCCTTTAATTCCAAAGATAGAAATCGATCTTTAAAAAAAAAAATCATGAGACCTTTCATATTTCTGGTTAGGTTTCATATTATATGAAGGTTTGGACTTTCATGTGAAAAATTTTTCCTTAGAATTTTTACTGTTGGGTAAAATAAGACTCAATAGACTGCCAAAATTGAATTGCAAAATAGATAAGTCATCTTTGTATCATTCTGGATTAAATTCATCACATCTCACTCAATTTTTTTTCATTCAATTTTTGTTAAAAAAAAATACCTCTTCCATGCAAAACACATCTGACTGTCATGTTATAAATGGCCTTTTTGTGGTAAAAGCACATATCATCATTTTTATACAAAACATTTGTTACATTCCAGTGTTGCTATACTCCCTCAGAAAAGGTACCATAAAAGGTAGCATGAGTGTGGGATGCAAAGAGTTGTGCATCACTAAACATCTTAAAAAGAAAGATGCATCCACTGATTCAAACTTGCAGAAGCTGCTTTCCTGATCTGTAAGTACAGTGATGAAATTACTTATTCTAAAGAAATTGCCATTTTTATGTAAGCCTTTATCCTGTAATTTTGCATTGCACCTGCTGTTAATGTACTGGGAAAAATCTTAATTTTCATACTTGCTCCTTGCCTTAATCAATCTTCCTATAGTAAAACTGCAGGGAAACAAATAGTCTCACCCACTACACTTTTAGTTAATTTTAGTATCTGTAGGAGATCAATACAAAAAAATTACTATTTTTATTGGCTCATTTTCATCCTCAATATATTTCTATTCTTTTTTTATTTTTTTGTGAGGCAAGATGTAGTGGCATAACAAGTTCTCATCGTTTTGTGGATTACCCTGAGTGGAAATCTACAAGTAGATGTTTTATGGAAATCTGCACGGCCCTGAAAGAATGTCAGGTAAAAACTCACTTGATATGCAACTCTATTATCTCCATGCATTATATTTATTAACTTTTGCAGTTACAAATCGAATCGGTTAATTTGCTTCCAATCTCAATATGGTAAAAGTTAATTTTGATTATGAGAATTGGCATGAAAGCAGAGGAAATTGTTCAGCATTGCTCACATTCCCTTGTGATATGTGATTTCTATGTTACGTCACAGTATCCTATGTCCAATTAGTATTTTTAAATCAATGTCACATGGGAAAAAATATCACTTATTACTCTGCCTGTATTAGAGAGAAAAACAAGGGGTACAGATTTCATTGCCATTTTAAACTCAGATTTGTATATAAAATAGTGCAGCATAGTTATGTGTACAGTCTGAATCCAAAAACAGCACAGCTATAGGAATATATTTTTCATGCATTCATTCATTCAACAGTTTTTGTTTGATCTCATGTTAGGTTCAAGAGATTGTTGCGTAAAGCATCTAAAATGAGAACAAATCCAGAAATCTCAAGTCACACGATCATCACAGCTCAGACAAATGGAAATAGATTCGAGTCCTAGTAAAACAATAAGTTAGTATGGACTTTGTGAAAGTCGTTTTTGATTCCCTAGCTCCCAGTTTCTCATCTAAAAATTGAGAGTAAAAGACTAGATTTAATGCATGACCTCTTATTCCTTTATTAAACATCATTGCAGTTTGTCATAGATAATCAAACTTTTCAGCTCCATTTTCATTTCACTAATGAGAAGCCCAAGGCAGGGCAAAGAGATTATGAAACAGTTGCCCTTGTGGATTAGTCTATTACTTAAGTCACATTTAGGTGTTGGAATGTAAAAGTATGTTTGGAACAAGTATTTATATTTCTAAATCTAAGTAAAAAGTGAGTGGTTTAATCAGAGTTTCAGCTTATACCTTAAGTTTAAACACAATATTGGGAATGCATCTCCTGTCACCTTGAGAAACAAATGCAAAAATCCCACACCAGCAGGATTTGACAAAATCTTGGTTTAGTAAGTAAACAAGGATTAGACATTTTACACATTCCTCATACAGAATTTTTCTCGTGGTCACAGATGAAAAGTCAACATTTGCAGACAGAGCCCGTCCAAAAACAATAACACATGGCCAGCCCAAGAGCAGATTCTCTGCTGGAGAGGCTACTGCCATTTGGACAGACTTCATAGCTCACAAAGAATGGAGAACACTTCTTTATAAATCTTTATCTTTCTTCTGTGTGGCATGAATTATCAGCTGCCTTTTTCTCATCTTCAGAGCTAACTGCTGAAAGGAACATTATCTTTGATAATTTTATCTATTCAACATTAGCATTTGATATTGTAGTAACTTGAATGGCGATAGTCTAAGACTATTGCTTGTTGAAATTAACTATCAAATTCTGACCAAACTGCTTGAAATAAAACACCTTATTTACATTATTGAAGATCATGTTTACTATCTTCTATAGTTTACCATATCTTTTAATGATAGTTGATGTCTATCATTTAAAAGTCATTCATATACTGGTATCTCCTACATTAGTCTCCATTTCTTGCAATTTGCATTATTTCCCAAAAAACATAGTAAATATTATTTGGTGTGCAAAAGGTTTTAAGGGGCAAATCTATAGTATTAAGAAATGAAGTAATTCTTTACAAATGAATTTCAGGTTGAGACCAAGTTTAAAAAGATGCAATTTATATAATTTTCTATCTTCTTAAAAAAGTTTCAGTTGCTTGTCTGAAACCAGAGCAGCAGTATACAATACTGTGAAGTAATATGTCTTTACACAGCCTCCACTGTTTCCCATATTTCAGATATATTTAATTAGATTGGAAAAAAATGGTGAAGTTAATTTTTTACTTGCCCAGTTTTCTCTGATAATTTTCACCCAGGACACTTATAACTGCAGCCTTGTTCCTCCCCGAGTCTCTGGGCTAGAAATTCTACCTCTCACAGTTTTCAGAGGGCATGGAGATTTGTTCCTGGTTTTTTTAAGCATTGCAAAATTTGGGGAAAATACTTTGCTATGTTATTAAGAATTAAAGGCTTAATAAATTCTGTTCTTTAAAAGATGTCTGAAAGTTTATTTCTCAGATGGAATAAACCATCAATTTTATGCATGTGACCTGTAGGAGTGTGTGTGTGTGTGTGTTTACACCTGGATTGTCTTACCATAACTGAATTAATATAGCAAAGATCAGTGGTTCTCAAATGTTAATGTGCATATAAACCACCTGGGGAAATTGTTAAAATGCAGAATCTGATTCAGTATATCTGTAGTCCTGAGTTCCCTCATTTCTAACAGTCTCTCAAATGCTGCTGCTGCATTTCAAGGCCCTGGCTTGCAGGTGCAAACACACTGAAGACTTATCCACCTCCATTGGTTACTTTCCTGGTGTTCTACACAGCTCAAGTTCCCAAACTTTGCATGTATCAGAGTTAGCTGGAAGACTTAACACATAAATTACATGACCACATTCAGGAATTTTGATTCAGTAGTGTTGAGGTGGAGCCCAAGAATTTTCAATTCTAACAAGTCCCCTGTTACTGCCATCTTTTCCTGATTTCTCCAGTACATCACTAGACTCTCCGTTTCACTTTCCTTTGATGATACCACAACTTTTTCCAGACTCCTGAATGCTGCAATGCTCAGTGTTCCCTACCTACACCTCCGCTAGGTGAGCTCACATAATTATGTGGCCTTATAAATCATATATATGCTAGTGATCCCCCAGCTTACATCTTTAGCTCCATATCATTCTTCTGTGGCCAGATTAACATGCCTGACTCCTGGACCCTCTGCCTCATTTGGATTTCGAATTGGCATTTCCATGTAACATAATCCTTACCATTATACCATTATTTTTCCCGGAACATCTATCCTCCCTGAATTTACCTGCTTCACTGATCACCTGCTTGCTCAATTCAGAAAGGAAAGAAAAAGAAAAAAAAGGAGTCAGCTTTGGCACCTGTTAGGCAGAAATACAAAGTTCCCCAACTTAATTCCTAGGACTATAAGCACAGTATGATATCACACAAGTGGTCATTTTATGATATGGCTGCTATGGACTGAAGGTTTATGTCCCCCCAAGTTCATATGTTGAATTCCTAAAACCCAATGTGATGGTATTTGGAGGTGGGAACTTTGGGGTGTGATTAAGTTTCAATGAGGTCATGAGGGTGTAGTCCCCACAATTGGATTAGTGCCCTTATAAGGAGGTACCAGACAACTGGCTCTTTCTCTCACTCTCTCTGCCACGTGAGGATACAACAGCCTTCAAACCTGAGAGGGCTCTCACCAGACACTGATTTTGCCTATACCTTAATCTTGGTCTTCCCAGCCTCCTGAACTATGAGAAATAAATGTTCCTTGTTTAAACCAGTCTATTGCATTCTGTTATAGCAGTTCATTCTGACTAAAACAGTGGCAAGAGGCTTTGCAAATATAATAAAGTCACTCATCAACTAACAAAGTTGATTTTTAGTTAAATACAAGAGACCTTATAAGATGGGCCTAATATAATCACGTGAGCTCTTGAAAATTAGGGAGTTTTCTCCAGCTATTAGCAGAAAGCAGCTCAGAGTCAAAGCACAAGAAAGATTCAATATATGATTGGTGACTTTGAAGATGGAAAGAACTGCATGGGAAGAATCTGAGAAAGCAGCCTCCAATTGCTGACAGCAACCCCAGCTGGGCAGCCAGCAGGACACCAGGGGTCTCAGTCCTACAACCACGAGGAACAGAATTCTGCCAACAATCTGTGTGAGCTAGAAAACTGATTCTTCATCAGAGCCTCCAGAAGAGAGTTCCATTCAGCTGATAACTGAGGTTGGCCTTGTGAGACCCCAGGCATGGCAAGCCCACTTGGACTGCTGAGATAGTAAATGTATGGAAACTGAGGTAATACATTTGTGTGGTTATAACCAGCTGAATTGGGGTGATTAATTACTCAGAAATAGAAGACTAATACAACATCCGTCTTTTACTCAAGATACAGAGTCAATCAACACACTTTTTAGTCTATTCCCCCTCCCTGAAAACCCACCACCTCAAGCCACTGTTGTCTCCCAGCAGGGCTCCCTCTTCTCACTCTGACATTCTATGCTCTAGTCCCTAACTAGAGGCATGTTCATACTTATATTAGTTTCCTATTGATGCTGTAACAAATTACCACAAATTTAGTGGCTTCAAACAACATTCTCCTACAGTTTTGGAGATCAAATGTCTGCAAATCAATTTCACTAAGCTAAAGTCAAAGTGTCAACCAGGCTGCTTCATTCTGGAAACTTGGAAGGAAAATCCATGCTATTCCTTTTCTTCAGCTTCTAGAGGCCATCTGTGTTTCTTGGTTTCTGGGTCCTTCTTCATTTTCAAAGTACCTTCTCCAATCTCCACTTCTGTGATCACATCACCTCCCCTAATGCCTCTTCTAAGGACCACTGTGATGACACTGTGCTGATGTAGATAATCCAGGATAATCTCCTCATCTCAAAATCCTTTCTTTAATCATATCTGCACAGTCCCTTTTGCCAAATAAGATGATACAGTCACATGTTTGGGGACTAAGATGTAGATTTATTTGAGGGCTATCCAGCCTAACCCAGTATTTAAAGCAGAACACTCCTCTGCTTCCAACCACATCAGAGGAAAAGCCATACTCCTTCCCAGGCCCAGAGAGCCCCCCACACCATCCAGCTCCTATCCACCTCTCTGACATCATATCCACTCAGCCTCTGCCACCTTCTCTCCTTCACCCCACCTGAATCCCCCTGTCCAACTACACTTACTTTCTTGCTGCGCCTCAAACAGATCAAGGTAAATGAAGTCCCAGGCGCTTTGAATTTGCTATTATTTGTGCCTGGACTATCCTTCTCCCTGGCCTCACTCTCTCAACTTCATTTAGATGTTTCCTCAAGTGCAGTTCTTCATAGAGGCATTTCATGACCATCTTACAAAAATACCCTTTACTCAGTCACTCTCTATTCCCTGACCCAGCTGCACTTTTCTCGATAGCACTCATCACTACTGTCATAGAATATTTATGTGTTAACAGTCTAGCGCCAACACTAAAGTGTAAGCACCACAAAGCTAGGTAGTTGCTTTTAGATGACTGTCTCCTCAACACCTGTCACCATAGCTGGGCATCCTGTAGATGATTACTAGGTAGATTTTGATAGAAAAGAATATATGAATTTCATTTGGAACCCCAAATCAGTGAGCTAACATAAAAACTCTATGTAAAACACAAGACTAGTCATATACAATCAGAAAATAGTTGGTAATTGAATAGTTTTCACCTGTATTTAAGAAACATTGCTAGGAGTTCACAGCATAAAATTTCACTAAGATAATATTTGGAAAGTCTAAATGGTATCAGTACAAAACAGCTGTATTCTAGAGAACTTGCGTGCTACCTTACTTTGGGTCAAAGCAAGTGGAACGCCCCGAGATGAAGCATAATTAGGTTGCTTCCTGTATCCCACTGACCTACTTATCAGGCCAAAAGGTCATAATTCCATTCACTCACTGAGCTCTTCAGATGTCTTCAGAAGTCCAGATTCACAGGATATGTAACAAAACAATTCTTTAAAGCCTGAAGATTCCAAAGTAATTACTAGCAATTATTCCAAAGCAGATCACTAATGAGATGCTTGTAAGTGTGCAGGATTTAGCCCTCTGGCACAGATATGTACAAGTACATGAGAGGATATTTAGAAAAAATTAAATTGATTAGGGATGATATTAAAAACCTAAAAGTAGTTTAGATTCCATAACTTTATTGGCTTACAATCGTTAAGGGATGAAATTACTTTTCACAAATTTTAGGGGAATGTGTGATTTTTAAAAGAGGCTAATATGTCACATTAGATTGCATATAGAATACCATGGTGAAATTCATTATTTAAATTCAGATGTACATAAAGAAAAAGTACCCCAAAAATGAGAATCATGATGTTATATTTTGCAAGAATCCCCCTAAGGGGGCTGTTGAAAATACCATAGATTCATTATTGAAAATGGCCTGTATATTGGAGGATTGTGGAGAGAAACCTTGCCCTCTCGATGTATTGCATAGGATCACCATTCTGATATAAAAATGTATGTTTATCTCTGAATGCACCTTGCAAATGCAGAGAAATCACATCATTAATATAGGTCTTCGAAAGATAAACTCTCTTAAAATAACAAGAATTCCAGGTGAATTTTATAACATTTATATAAATTTGGCTGAAATTTCCTGCAGTATTTTCTGTTCTGCCTACTGCCAAGTGGTGACTATAATTTTATGAAGACAAGTTAATTTTCTTTAATATTTCACTATTTTATTGGCAGTTGACCATAAGTCCCAGATATTCAAAAGATATAATATTGCCATATTTAACACCCAAAATATTGCCATTGTGATTTTATTTATAATATAGGAATCCTTTATCATTTTTTTCTGAAACAGCACAATTTCATCACAACACCAATGCCCTTGAAAATTTTATCAGAAGTATTTTTAGAATTCTCAACATTAAGCCAATGTTTACATATAAATTTTAGGAAAACTATCATTACTCTCAGAATAAAGCTTCTTAGTGAATGTAAGAAAACAAAATAAGGAAGAGGTACTACCCTTCACTCTACATCTGGGAGAAAAACTCATGGTAAGTAAAATTTGACCTTGTCTTCTGAGGGATTGTCTGTTTTCTTCCTCTGGGTTATTACAGTGACTTCTTTGGAGGAGTTATAGCTAATCACGTTTGCTGCCTATCTAGATCTGCTGTCCCTTTGCAATTAAGTATGTTTTTATTATCTTCCAATCTGCCTCATCAAAATGACCTGTCTCTTGGGCATCATTGGTGGTTGGCTACTCTGATATGCTCATTAATCTTACAATGTTATTGAGCAAAATGCTAAGTGTTAGCCTTTGGAAGAATATCTACACGTCAGTAAGAGCCTTAAAAGGCTGCTTCAATGCATACTTACGAATGCTTGAAGCATAAGGCAGAAGAATGTGATTCTGAGATAGAGACGGCTTTGAGGCATCCATCAATCACAATGTGAAAGTATGGCCCCGTATGAGCTGGCATAACTTGGGCATATCTTTCAATGTTCTGGCGTGAAGAAGATGGCACTCCAAAGGACTAACTAAAAAGAGTTTAATGCAGGGACTCTGTGGATGTGAGCTAAGAAAGTGAGCTCATGTAGTGAGGAAAGCAAGGACCTGAAAAAAATAGGAAATATTACCATTCCTAAGCCTGAAGGGGTAAGGAAAGGGGCAGGTGAAGTATGCTCGGAATCTAGAAAGAGCTTCGTGAAAGATTCACAGGAATTTATTCAGGAAACCAAAGAGTGAACCAAGATAACTTGTAATATATAAGAACAGAGCAAACAGGGGAAAGTTTTTATGTTTTCTGTTTGTTTGTTTGTTTTTTGCTCTTGTAAACCACCGAGTATAAAACCAATAAACATCCTTTGAGATAACCTTCCCCTTGGAATCCAAATTTTAAGCTCCTAACTGCTCAAAACACAACTTTAAAATCTTTTAGGGTCATCAACCACTAATCCAGACAAGTGTGATCAGTTTGGAAACAATACTTCCTATTAACCATATGTGATATGTAAGCAAATTATTAGGTTACTAAAACTCATAATAAATATTATTCAAAACTTCAGAGCAGGTTTATGAGCTGATGAATAGAGAGCCAGTAAACAATGAATGAAATATTCCATTGTCTTCTAAATATTTCAGTAAAAATTATTGAAATGCCTCTCTTCACGTATTCACTAAGCACCATGCTCTTTGTATCATGAGTCATTACAAAATAACTAACCTCACATATCTTCACTGGAAATAAAAACTATCAGTAAATGTATAAATCATAGTTTCTGTGACTTTGTAACTTTATGCTGTACACTCCCATTTTGAGCTCTTGAGTTGGCCTCTGTGCCTCAGTCTACCACATCAATAAAACCGCAAGATGGCTGGCCCCTGCCAGATATCATCAATACTGCTTAGGGTGTCAGCTCGTTCCTCTCTAACAGAAGTGAACTGCACAGTGAACCTTTACTTTTTAATCTAGATGACATTCAAAGGTTTTGAGATCTGTGAACCTTTGGCAAGATTTATAAAGTTAAGTTGTCATCTGAAACAATGGGTATGGCTGTGGTTCAAAAATCAGTCGCTAAGAATATTCTTTAATCTGGCTGAAATACCCTAGAATGTTCTCCCTGTCAGCACGGAATGCAAACAGAACTCCATCGAACAGCATATTTCACAATCATGTTATCGCCACTAAATTACTTGGAGTTATTACTTGGATAACATCTCTGTGTATGTATTCATCTATCTATCCCTAAGCTTGCTATCTGGGAGTTACCAAGTTGACAGTAGCATTATTTTAGTTAATATAACTCTATTATGTAAGTCTTAATTATATTCTCCAAGCCTCATTGTACTAAAAGTTGACACAGATGAGAGAAAATGAAATGGCATTATTGAATTAAATAGATGATTTAAGATCACGTAGATTTGAGCAGCCTCCCTTTAAGCAATGCTACTGAACCAAATTTCTTTCCCTGTCAGAGCGTTTTTCACTAAATCAAGAGCATTGCTTCTTGGTAATTACTCTTACAGCCACAAAATGTATTCTCCTCTCAGGTGAATATGCTACAAACACTTTCTTCAGCACTTAAGACATATACCTGGCATTGCTACATGATCATGCCTGTTTGGCTCCTCAAACGAGCTGCAAATATATACCAATGATTACAACTCAATCTTCAAATTCCTTGACATAAAGTTGAAGAAAGCCAAAGCCCTGAAGTAGGAGACCTGCAAAGATGTTCCTCAGATTCAGAGTGTTAATTTACCATTGCATTTTTCTGCTTGTGATAAAGATTCAGTGATGTTTTTTTAATTTGCTTGTTTGCAGAGGGTGAGAGGTTGATCCTCTAATTAATTTTCAAAAGAGAACTAGAAATGATAACTATGAAATATATTTTCCTTACATAAAGATCTAGTTCGGAAATTGGTGTCCAGGTGCATGATCATGGATGAAGGTCAACATGACACTGACAACATATTCGTGTTTATATAAATTCTTTTTGGTTAATGGTCGTCGCTGCTATTTCAGGAGCTAAGGCTGCTTGAAAGTGAGTTGCTTGGCTGGCTGCCTAACCCAGCGCCCTTGGAATTCCTTAGATAGTCAGGTCAATACATCAAATTCAAAGCTGGTTTCATCCATTTGTTTAATTAAAACCATCACTACAGATGACCAAGTTGTTTGTAAACATATAGAGAATTTACTAAAAAGAAACAACTTGTTCTCTCTAATTGCTGAAAGACAAGATAAGCAAATTCTATGTATGTTTTCTAACTCCTGCAAGACTTGAAATGACTAGTTTTTTTTTTTTCTTTCTAGGCTGTTTAAAGTTTCTTTGCTGTACCTCACTGAGGTCCATTTTTCTTTCTTGTTACCCTTTCTTTGTTTCTTCACTAGCCCAATGCCACAGTGTCTTTGTATCTAGCTACAGTGCCAGTGGACTAGAAATATTCTAGGCCTGTGATCTTACTGCCTCACCAACAATTACTAAATCTAAATCATAAGGAAAACTGATAAAATAACACAAATTACATGAACAGAGTCATATATTGTATTTTGGGAAGCATGGATGGTGCAATTATTGTTATTTGGCAGTGATACCAAATTGCTGTCACATTATTTTTTCTGTTTTCCTGAAGGGCATGCTGTGTTTTATTTTGTTTGTTTTGTTTCCATGAGAATACTTTCCTGAGTCATAGCAGTCAAGTACCTAACAAGATGTACCAAATGAATGGAGGGGAGCCAAGCCGTTGCATTCTCTTCGGTTATCCCAATGACAGATGTAAATTGACCCGTGATCACGGTGGCTAGGAGCATTGGTGCTGATTGCATAAACGGCCACAACTCAGTTTCTCACATAGAGACACTGCTTCAGTGTTTAAAGTCATGAAGCCAAACTCTCACACAGTTAAGTTCAACTTGAGTGGAAGCACTTAGTGAGCTTTAGGGACTAGAAAACAGGCTGGATTTGGGGTAAGTTGGCAATTTATCCCTGTTTATGATTTACCAACTTGTACCAACACATGTTTTCTCGAGCCATCTGCTTCCTTCATATCATTAGAGAACAAGACACAGGCCACATTTCCTGTGTTTATATTAAATAAATTCTATTAAAGAATACTTGTTGGTGATGACACGCGTAGTCCTTATTAATTCAAGAACTTATATTTTCACTTAGAAAAGTGTACTATATGAATGTTGGAAAGGATATACTCTAGTAACCAATAACATGAAGTTTTCTGAAGTTGATCCAAAGATTATATAATTCGTGTTTAGTGGACATCTTTGTTTCATTTGCATATGCACATATGTTCATTCTAAGTTTT
The DNA here is from genome assembly GCF_048564905.1 of Vicugna pacos. Lineage (NCBI taxonomy): Eukaryota > Metazoa > Chordata > Mammalia > Artiodactyla > Camelidae > Vicugna > Vicugna pacos. Next base: position 39,671,453 of record NC_133000.1, read on the forward strand.
GCTAACAAAACTAGATGTATGAAAAAAGTTCTATATATTTCATGTCCAATGGACTACAAAATCAATGCATTGGTATAACTCTCTGGCTCTTTTTCTCTTTCTTTTTAAAAAATTCTTCTAATCATATTTAACAGGAAAATTCCTCCACTGTAATTTATGATACATTAGGAGTTTCCATTTTTAACAAAAATATAGTTTTAACAGAACTATTAAGTAAGATCAGGATGAAAAGAATTACTGCCTTTCCAAGTGTTAACATATTCAGTGTTTTTCTTTCTTGGCAGGAATAGCAGTGCAGATGTTAATTATGATATATAGAATGACTCGTCAAGACACCTAAAATCCTTGGTCTTCATGCCCCCTGGTCCTCTGCTGGGTCTGATGACTGGCTTATGTTGGAAAATTAGGAAGTGGATTTCTAACGTCATTTTAATTGAGAGTCTTCACACCACCTCCCCAGTACCTTTCCAGAACATTTGGCTTTACTTCAAAAATTAACTTCAGGAAAAGAACTATTATAAAAATTTCTTTGAGAGGGAATCTACACTTTAATCAGCTTCTTATACTTGCATTTGGTGGGTTAAATTATTAAAAATAAATAAAAATAAATAAAAACCAATTCCAGAACAGTGAGTAACTGAGAGGCAATAGAAAATTGAAGTTTGCGTGTATGTGTCTGTGTGAGTATAGGCAGATTCATCATCATCATTGTATTAATGTAACACAAACGATAAAATAAAAAAAAATCATTGAATCATTGTGTCACTGAAGAAAGAAGAGTTGTTTGGTTTCATTTGAAGAAATTAAGGAGTTTTGTTTATTTTTACTTCATTCTTATAATTTTGTTAGGTAGTTAGATAAGTAGATGGCACCAGGCAGATAAGGTGGAGGAGAGGGAGGATGGTCCAGAAGATGGTTCTATGCCCATCTTCAGCATAAATGGGATTTACTGCCTCTAAATGAGCACCAGCAAGAAACTGGTTAGAACCCTATGGCTGCAACTGCGCAGTAGCAGCAAGGACCGAATCCTAAGTGACCCAATGCTCACTGTAGCACTGTGGAGTAGTCCCCCTGCCCCCATGGGCTTTTCTGTGTGCATCATGAGCAAGGAACATGTGCAAAAGAGGATGAGCACAACTAAGCACTCTAGGGGCAAGAGCCGTCAATCAATCAAGAGAGAACCTCTAAGCAAGGGTGCATGAGAAGGGACAGACAAAGACTGCTGCTTTTCCTCCTTTGTATCAGGCTGCCTCTCATCCTTGGAGGTGTACTTTTTTCCTTTCCTAAATAAACCCTTTAAAATCTTTTGTTTCACAGTGCTCCATCTCCTGTCTGAAATCACCTTTTGAGTATGACAAGTATTGGGGTCTTTTTTGTTCCCTTTTTGGGGTAACAATTTGAATTACTGCTTCGATAGCATAGATTTTATGAGCACTGCAGCAATTCTTTCAAAATAAACTGATTTTTAATTTTTCTTTTTATTGGTTCTGTTTTGTTTTGGCACTTACAGTTTTGAAACCTACCATGGCATCATATCTTAAGTAGGTTTTAAAGTGAGTGTTTAAGGAAAAAGTTGGGTATAGTCAGAACTACCCTTGAAGTGCATGCAGCATGTCAAGTTGTTCAAATTCTAAGAAGCACGAGGAACTGGAGGGCAGGCGTTCATATCACCCACAGCCTATTACTCAGGGGCATCTGCTCACTCTACCAGGAGTAATGACTGACAGAATCACCTGGACTGTTTCAACTATCTGTCTCTCTCCCTGCTTCACTACATTGGTCCATTGGTCCAGCCAGTGTAGTGAAGTTGTACCACTGAAATACACATACGTACGTTTAGTAAGACCTTGCTCTATAGAGAGTGGTAACTTTTTGGCTGCAATTCTGCCCTAGCTCCTACTTCTTTTTATTTTTCCTATGTAAAGACGATACAGGAAGAAGAAAGGAGAGTTTTGAGTTGAGTATTATACATTAGAACTATGATAGACCATATGCAACAGGAGGCTGTATAATAGGGATGAACAAATTTGACTCCATATTAGGTCTGTTCCTTTACCTCTAACCCTGTGCTCTGTTTCCTGTGCTTAGTCAGGCTGTCTCTGCACCTGCTGTAAAAGAATGTTGCCTACAGCCTGAAATATACAGGAGAGCCCATTCTTAAGTCTCTGACCTTTAAAGGTATAACAATTTTTCATTCATATAGAGATAAAATGTTGCAGAACAGAGAATAACATTTGTCTTGTTGGAGGTTTACAGGAACATGGTGAACTGACCTAGGTGGACAGCTGCAAGAACAAAGGATCCTGACACTAAGAAGTTTGCAACAACCAACCACACCTACTCCCCTTTTTAGTATAAAAGGAGACTGAATTCTGACTTGTGTAAGATGGTTCTCTAGGATATTAGTCCCTCATCTTCTCGATCTGCTGGCTTTCTGAATAAAATCTTTATTCCTTGCCCCAACATTCATGTCTTCAGGTTTATTGACCTGTCCTGTGGTGAGCAGAACAGGTCTGGACTCAGTAAAGCTGGGCTTTCCTTTTGGCATAGGACAGAACAGTGCTAACACTAAGATATGCACCATTTTGCTCCACTATCTTGTCACGCTCTCCTCTTTACAAGGTTTAGAAGTGTCCTAGAGAGATAGTAGAGAGCCCCTCCCTCATTCTCATCATTTTCATTAGGTAAGATGGTTCAGAGAGACAAAGCAACCTGCCATCACCACACAGCTCTTAAGTTCTGGGCCAGGATTTAGTGCTTCTAATTCTAAAAACACTGCATGCTGCTGCTTCTCTGTTGCAGATACAGGATGTTAATATTAGACTAATAATGGTAATTAAAACAAACACGACCAGAATAAAATAAAACTACATGTGCCAAACAGGACAGTCTAAAGTATAGGTGTAGCCACTGGACACTTTATGGAATGAAAACATTTGAAAAGGGAGAATAATAGACTGTGCATGGACAGCACAGAAAAACTGATTGTAACAGCATTCTAGAAAGTTAATTTCCTAAGCAAACAGAACAAAGTAACTTTATAAGCACAGAAATATGCTGTCTGTAAGGTGGAATTATTCAGAACACTTAGATGAATTTAATTCACCATGACTGGAAGTGACAGGTTTACCACTGTAGAGTTCTACCTGTCACCAGTATTTCTGGGTTGGGTTTCACAACCTGGAAAACTTCCTTATGCTGAAAATAAGAAATTTGAACACATATACAAATTTAGAGCATCTGTTATCTCTTACTCCCATTCTGGGAAATTAGATACCAGTTATCTCCACTTTGACTACATTATTGTGCCTTTAGTATAGCTTATAAAATATCATCTGTTCGTGTGACATAAATAGTTGTTTTCACTAGCAATCTACTATAAGACTCATATTTTGGCCAACAAAATAGGTAGGGTCTCTGTAGTGCAAACTTCACGTGCATTTTTACAATGTGTTTCCCTAGCCACTCTCAGTTCTGCGTAAGAAATACGTGCTGTTCCATCCCAGGGTTGGATTTTGTGGTCTTTGCTAAGAAAGAATCATTATTCAGAAAGCTAGGCTATAAACGTTAAAGGATAAGCCCTGATCTTCAGGTTTGTGACAGATCACTTCCCTTTTCTCCCGGTTAAGGTTTAAATGCACTTGTGACATCTCTGGGGCTTGTGAGAGTTGTTTTTAGCCAATGAGATGGGAAAAAAAGAGTTTCCAGAAGCCCGAAAATGCTAAGGACAGAGATAACATTTGTGTCAAGTTAAACTATGTCAGTTTATTCCACAATTAGAGCTGACAAGGTTATACTTCTGATTTTCTTTTATGGAATAAGCCAGCATTTAGAGAAATATAAGGACAGCTTTCTTTTTCTTAGTCCACAATTTACTTAGAAAAATGGTGCTTAAGAATGATCATTGTGCCAAGATACTGCATGTGTTTTCTGTAAGGTCACTGTTCCTGTGACATAGATTTAATCCAAGAATACATCAGTGGGAGGTCACTCTTATTTTATTCTCAATTGTTAAAGTTCATGCTTTTGGTTGCCATTAATGAATACAAGGATTTTCGAAAGATACTGAGAAAAAAAGTCACAGAATTAGAGTAAACTATGTAATCTTGTATCCATGGAGTTGGACTGAATTAGAATGAAATAGCTTTGAAGCAGAGATTCATTATAATCCTAATGAAGCAAAATTGGTAGATCATTCCCACCTCCTATTCAGAAATATGACAGGAACTGTGGCTTATTTTTCTCCTTGTAACATGACTCAGGTACCTTATTCCTCTCATTATCAAACCTCTGTGCAGTTTCTGGTTGTTTCACATCCAGAAGATTCTAATAGCCTAGTTTTCACCAGTCCCACGCTTCTCACATCTCTGGCTAGTCTGCTCTAAATACCATGACAACCAAATTATGTTCCTCCTGTGTTACCTTGATTACATCCTCATATGGTTTAAACCAGGCCATGAATGGTTAAAACTTGAACACATAATTAGACGTTCTTTCCCACTTACATGTATGTAACCCCGTGGGTGTTCTCTTGGCTGTGTATTCCCAGGTCTTTCATCTTTCCCAATTATAAATCCTTTGAGATTAACACCCATGTCCTTTTCTACATTACTCTATAAACACCCATTGATACCAGAGCAATTCCATAGATGCATAATGCATTTTAATTCATGATAATTCTACTCCCATGGGTGAAATTAATGACAGAGGCATCATGAAATTTTATCCAACTGTTACACTTTATAGATAAAAATAAATGCATTGAATTTAAGAAAAAATAAGCTATTAAAAGTATTAAACAAATGCTCTCCCTTCTCAAAGCCAACCTAAGCACACTGCCTTAGTTGAAAACCTGTCATTTCTCTCTTGGACAAATGCAGTACCTTTCTATTGGTCTCTCCGTGTCCACAGAAAGTCTTTCTTTCCTTTAGTTTTTCTCTCCAAGGAAGTCACAATCATCTTTCTTAATATAATCATCTTTCAAATGATTTCAAATAATTCTGTATACAAAACCAGAGCAATTGACTTAAGAATCGCCCTAACAAACTCTGAAATAGTCACAGCAAGTCCCAGTTCTAAGAATGGAACGTGTGCTTGCTGTGAATGCTAAGAAAACTCTCCAGGAAAACACAACCCCGTAAGCAGATTGAACATGAGTTAAACTTCTGATATCAGGGATGCTTCTGGTGTTCTGGCTAACCTAAATCCCTCACCCTATGTGAGAAAGCCACAGCATTTCATTTTGTATTTGGTGGAAAAGAGAATAACAGACTACTAGTCTCTAAATTTGCTTTTCTTTACTTTGATCTGGGAGAGCTTGCCTCTATGAGTAGGCAAATGTGAGACCGCGTGGTACAGAAATTTGAGAAGCAAAATAATTAGTTTGTCCGAAAATATGATCTTCACAACTCTTCCCTTTTTCCTAATTGTTCCCTGTTAGTCATCCCTTTAAAAATATTAACCAGGGAATAAACAAAAAAAGAACTATGTGAACATGAGAAATGTAGTCTTACAAGAGGCAGTGTAGTGTGGGCAAAAGAGCTCTAAACCAGCTTCTGAGCAGCAAGGTTCAAATACCCAGGTCATCACAGGCAGTGACATTGGGGGTCTTATCTAACATCTCTGTACTGTCATAAGTGCATCTCTAAAATTATAAACAATAATACTCAATTCATCATGAGGTCATTGTGAGCATCAAAATCAATTGGATGCATTGATTAGATGACAGTTTTGCATAATCTCTATAAAAATGAAATGAAAGATCTATAGTCAATGCATTCGAATTCTTGGATTCTATTCTCCTCAGCTGTGGAGCCTAGAATAAACTTAGTTTTGTTTATTCCTGTGTCTTTAATCTCTCTAAAATTATTTGTATTTTTCCACAATCCTTGGAACTGATTTGGCATCATCTTACAAGTAACTAAAGGCTTATTAATTAGATGTCAGATGATGCCAAATTAAAGATCAGTGTGGAAAACATAAATAAAATATCACTGACCCTTCAAAGAGCCCTTTAGGTTTCAAAAACACATGTAGGAAACTTTATAATTAGTTGTTGCATGAAATTCATCAGTCAGCTTTTAATCTCCTTAGGTTCACTCTCATCAAAGCCAGAAATACTTTTTTCTTTTTCCAAAATATTTTTGAACATTGAACGAAATGCTTTACCCAACGACTAGCATTTATTACTTTTCTTCTCTGGTTTTATCTTTATGGACACCAAATAAAGGATATTTTTCAGACATAAGTAATATTGGCTCAGGTCTGTTTGTGATTCAGTGGGTTCACACCTTTCAAACTCAGGAGCACTTTGACAGCATCAGAAGGAAAATACCATGCGAATAAGAAGTGCTTCAGAAGGATGATATTGTCATTTACAATAAAGGAAGCAATAGCCAAGGTAGGACGTTAATATATCATTTTCAATTACTTTATTTTACATTTCATATAAGATACAGAACATTGGCCATGTGGTATTATGGTCAAGCCTCCGTACGCATCAGTGGCCCTCCCCAGCTGCCCACCATTCCTGCTGAGCACTTGGATAACCTGTGTGAGAGTGGACGTCTGCATGTCTTCAGGGCGGTGGAGTGGTTTATATTCTTTCCAGTTGATCCATGTTAACTGAGAATGGGTTTTCTGCCTGGATTGAGGACAGTCACCGAGTGTGACGAGTATGACTGACAGCAGCAGCTCGAGTAAGCACTTCAGTGTTTCAATATGATTTCTACAGTCAAGATGAGATTTTTTTTTCCCCTTAGACAAAGATATTGAATTGAGCTTCAAAGGAATAGCAAAGCATATTTTCTTGGAGACTGGCCCTAAAAGTGGAATGCTGTTTTTTAAAATGGAACATAAAGACACAATTCTTAAAGCTCACTTTAAAAGACTGGTTGCATTTTAATTTTTAGTTAATCATTCAAAGATGTCATTTTCTAGCAACACTTCCTCTTAATATTTTCTTTTGTCATTTTCAAGAGAGTAAGGTTAAAAATCATTCCTTTGGGGAGATAATTCTACACTTTTTATGTTCACTATTGGGATTTAGAAATCTGTAAAGTGATCACTGAAGGAGATATTTAGAGAATAATTAGTAAGTCTCATCATAAAGCATATATTATAACCAAGACAGGTTTTCCACCAACTAAATCTCTGTAATTACAACTCTTTTGTATCTGTGACTGTGAGTCAAAGCCCTCAGTCAGAATTGCCTATGTGACCACGTGATGGGTAGATTCTGAATGCTTAGCAATTATTCTAATTTGTCCTGCAATGTGGAAAAGCTATGTAAACAGTTTGAAAAAAAGAAAAAAGTTACCATCTACTGATTCTAGGAGCAGTTCAGTCCCCGGATGTGAAGATTCAATTCAAGTTTATAATTTCAAATTATTATCCCACCTCTCCACATCGCCCCTCATCTCTCAGTTCTGTGGCCCAGTGGAATCTACACTCGATTTTTTTCCAATGCCTTTTTTCTTAGGAGAGTATAGCACACTTAGCAGAATGTCTCCAGCTGGTGAAGGACACCATGATTCATCATGCTCTCCAATGTCTTTCCCTCTGGCTAACACATGGAATGAGCTTTTAATAAAATGTTCAGGGATCCCTTATTAACCCTTGTCAACCAGAGGAAAGCTTTCTGTTTGTTGCTCTGCTCTTAGGTGGTCTCGTGTGCCTGTGTGTGCGCATGTGTGCTGTGGGAGGGTGTGTGAGATTTGTATACAGCTAGGCGTGTGGAAAGTGTAAAAACAAAGGTCTTTCTGAAATGAAAGAGACCACACCATAAACATGAATTTTCTTTTCTCAGCTTAACCACCACCTACTGAAGCAAAACAGTTATTTCTTTTTATATGAATGTACTGAATTTCTAGAAGGAAAAAAATTGCATAACTTCACAGTATCTACAATGAAAAACATCTGCTGGCTGTTCTGACTATAAACGTTTTATTAAACACTTAAACTGCATCCTTTCAGTGCTAATTAAATGAACTTAACCCAATTAGAGGATTAAAAACACTTTGTCAACCCTCGATAACAGGAGTGCCTGAGAATCCCTCCTCCCCATCACTTTCCCCTTACACGTCACTTGCACAGGGCATGAATCGTGGAAGTCTGTTTTGTGCTTATTTTGAGAGTTGTTTCCTGTTTCTCTTTGCTCTTGAAAATCCTCTTGTCCAATAGCTTGGCACAAGTTGCTCATTCAGGATGCTTGCTAATTCACCACGTCATTGCTCAGAGGGACCCGTTTTCAGAATTTGAAATATAGAAGTGGGGAGATCTTCTGTTTCCTGCTGATACAGGGACATATTTAGAAGCAATTGTCTATACAAGTGTCTGCCTCAGCACGTCTTGCGGCAAAATTCAGCAGCAGAAGCACTTGCCCGTGCTGCATGCTCACCACGCTTCAGACACTCCTCCTTCCTGCCAACACCCACTGTGTTGCGCTATGGCCCATTGGACAGATTTGCTGCCAGTGCTCTGTTTGTTTTTCCACCCCTACTCCCTGCTAAGCAAAAGGGGGAAATGTGATAAACAAAACTGTACCTCAAAAGGAAAGATCAGGGATGAAATAAATACAAATAAATTCCAGGAAAAATTCTTTGGGATTCTTCTGAGATAGTTGAAGTAGAGTTTAGACTATAAAGACTTTCAAGTCTTATTTTTCATTTGAGAAAAATGTCCTGCACATAACCACACAATTCTGTATGAAACAAATGTCCACATTATGTTATGTGTTCAAATACAACTGGCCTCTATGCATCACATCCAGTCTTAGCATAAGACAGCTTCTGAACTGATTATTTTAAACCAAAAGGATGCTGTTTATTAAAAGTTAGGATCACATCCGAAGGCTAGGTAGTTTGGCGGGAATAAATACATGTTGTGGGATATTTTATTTATGTCTGAGCTAATAGGTCACAAAATACACTTCTCTCTTTTAGGAGAAATGTATAGTTGGAAGGATCCTCATTAGGAATTAGTTGACTCAGTCCAAAAAAGATATGGACACAAACTTCATGCCCAGAAGAGAAAATTTGTGTGTGCATGTGTTTGGGTTTCCTGGAACAAACTCAGTCTCTTAAAACAAGCCTTTATACTGCACAAAAATATGAGGTAAATGAGTCCTCATGACTTCCAGACAACCCAGGAAGCTCTCCAAATTAAGCTAGAGTCATATCTGATTGTCACTGGGAGAAACTGAGCCTTGGCACATCCATTAATGAAAGGAATGAAGTTTGGCCAACACATATTGAAATATTATTTTGGGAACCCTGTGGTCCCAAACTATAAGAGTGCCAAAGGAAAGATGGGTGGTTACAGTAGATCTGTTAATTTGGTTTAATGCTTCCCAGAATTTATCATAAGGTATCTCTTTGTGAACTAATAAATAATCATATAAGTGATTCAAAATTCAAAATTTAAGTGAGGATGTAATTTAAAAAAGTAAGTAGCATAAAATGGTGTAAATAATCATATAAGTGATTCAAAATTCAAAATTTAAGTGAGGATGTAATTTAAAAAAAATAAGTAGCATAAAATGGTATAAAAACTTTTATGACTCTTTGAACACCTTATTTAAACTGGTGACCAACTCAAATGAGTTGGCAGGAAGTTAATTATTCAGCAAAACTTACATGATCCACTAGTTGAATCAGACACTGCTAGGTACAGGGACATAGCCAGGAACAAGACAGTGTACCCCATGAGGATGGTAGTTTAGTGGCAACAAATGAGTAAATACACCAGACTTTCTCTATGGGGGAACTTGGCAGCAGCAAGTTCCTTGGCAAGCAAGGTAAGGGACTTCACCTGAGAAGCAATCTATTTATTTAATTTCTCTGTTTTATTTGAGGAGTGGACTTTAGACTGGTTTAATGGAAGTGGAGAAGTGATGCAGAAGGGAGGATTCTGTATTGCCTCTCTGACAATGAGGTGAAATAAACAAACACTTCAGATAATTACGGATGGTGATAAATGCTATCAAGCAAAGAGAGACTGTGCAGGGAGAGAAAATAAAAGAGAATCAAAGGTGCTGGCAGGTGTTTTCTAAAAAGCAAAGAGAGGACTGATTTCAGTCATCCCACTAAGAAGAAGAGTCAAAGGACTCTCCTCATCTCCTTGGCTCACCCAGAAGAAACAGGCCTTCCAAACTGTGGAGGCAGCCCCGTGTGCTAAGTAACTCCACTCTGAAGTGATACTGCTGTGCCCATACAGGGGAGATGACAGGGGAGGAGGGGACCAGAAACAAAAAGAACAAAGGATGCTGGATGGGGCAGAGCACACCATATTAGAAAATACCCTTCATTAACTCTTGACAAGCCACAGCAGCTTGTCCACCACTATCTCCTCTTTGTCAAAAAAGAATTTTGTCAAGTCCTGTTATTAATAAAATTCACAGAGTTCTATCTATCTATCTATCTATCTATATTTTTTTAATCAAAGAATTTTGCAAAGTTTAATCCTGGAGACAGTCCCGTAAGATGGGAGCCTATTATTGCAACTTCCATTTTGCAGACGAGGAAACTGAGGCACAGAGGGGTCAAGTCTGTGGCCTGAAGTCATGCAGTGGGCAAGTGGTCACACCAGGATACAAGCCCAGAGTCCATGTGCTTAACCTCCATGAGACATGAGAACATAGCATTCAGGTGCTACTCAATAGATGCAGCTCTGGTTAACCCTGGTCTCTTGAGAGACAAATCCTCCAAAGACATGTCCTCCTCCATTCTTCCCCACCCCCAACTGGAAATGGTTGTGTATACTGTGGGTTCTTACTAAGTGCTCTATAATAACTTTAACTCCACAGGGTAGAGATGCTGCCAAGAGGGGAGGGTCTATCATCATTCTCGAATCAACAGAACTCATTACTTGTTTACCAAATGATTCCTTTATGTTAATTCACTCACTCAACAATACTGATTCTGCAGACCCTAGGGCTGGGTTCCTGGGAAACAAAGACCATCGAGGAGCTCACAGTCTCATGGGTGAGGCATACAGGTCACCAGGGAAGGTGGCAGATACGATGAGAGGTATGCACACATAATATGGGCGCACTTACGTCTGGCGTCTCAGGGGAGGGGTGGTCAGGGCAAGCTTCCTGGGAAAAGCGGCTCCTGGGATCAGTTCCATGGGAAGGCTTTTTGGGAATGGGGAGTTGAAAGAGAAGGGACCAGAACAGCAAGCACTGGAAAACTGGAACAATGCTAAGGAAAGGCTTATATATATAATCACTGTATGCAAAAATCTGTGTACTTATTAACTCTGCTCTTTTTCAGAACTAAACAGGGATGTTTGTCACTGATCATTGGATGACAAGCTCATTTCAATGCAGTTCCAGTTTTACTCTCCTAGCATTCACAGCATTATGTGCTCTCTTACATTGATGCTGGCAGATGTTTGGTTTATATTTAACCTAAAGGTGGCATTTACAACTGCAAAGTCTCTTAATTATGATCGATTTGAAAACATACAGGATTCTTATGACAAGGAAGACTTTCTTACTAGCACGTGTTTCCTTTTAAAACACCAAATACAAGATGAACTAACAGAGACAAGAGAAATAAGCATACAGGGTGTATATATTTTCAGGAACCAGAATAGTGTTAATAGTCTCAACATATTTTCAAAGGATAAGATGGAAATTTCATTTTTAACCTGGTCCCAGACATTAACTGCAGGAGATATCAGAAATCTGCAATGCCCTTTGTACACCAATATAGCACCGAGGTAGAAATGATGGACTAGACACCCCCCATGAAGACCAGACCAGCAGGGGTGCTAGGCTCTTCACAACACAGCCACAAGCAGCATGTCTCTTTGCAATGCTCTCTTTCCTCAGTCTTGAAGTAAACAGTGGGATCCCTGAGGACCAGATACTTCTGTGAAGGAGAAAAATTACCTTGGATGGAAAATTTTAAATGGAATGACCCAAGAACAAAGATCATTATTTCAGATTTTGTTTCTTTTGTTGCTGTTGTTATAAAAATTGCGGATTTTAAAAGGGGAAGAAAGAAAAAAAATAAAATAAAAGGTATTTCTTTCAGAAATAGATTTTGAAGGGATATTTTATTGTATGTTTGCCTCTGGTGCTTGCAATGTTTATTAGTAATAGAATGATTAGTTAATAACAAAGTGATTTGAATTCCATTCTGAAAAAAATATGGATACAACCCTATGATGGTTAATTGTAAGCATCAATTTGGGTGGGTCACGATTCCCAGGTATTTTGATGAACACCGGCCAAGATGTCGCTGTGAAGATATTTGTAAGATGAGGTTAATTACAATTAGTTGACTTTGAGTAAAGCAGATCATCTCCCTAATGAGGGTGGGCCTCACCTATAGTTGAAGGCCTTAAGAGCTAAAAGACAGACTTTCCCCAAGGAATTCTGCCTCCAGACTGCAACAGTAACTATTCCCTAGGTCTCTAGCTTGTCATTCCTCCCTGCAGACTTTTGGACTTACCCAGCTTCCACAGTCATATGAACTAACTCCTTAAAATAAATCTCTGTCTCTCTCTGTCTTTGTCTCTATCTCTATCCATATATATATTCTATTGTTCTGTTTCTCTGAAGAACCCTCACTAATATGAATCCTCATAGCAAGTAAGTCTCCTCTATTAAAAAAAAAGAAAGCTTTCTGGTCAGATTATCCTATCCAACTAATTTTTCTTTATGATTCACTTTTGGTGTTCACTTAGTGCAATGATTATGAATGGGGCACAGACTCCTATTCATGAAACACAAATTTTTCTTTTGATTCATATTTTATAAAGAACAGATAATAGCATGGCCCTTCTTATTTGAACCTGTAATCATCCATGCTAAGGAGATCCCTATTAACCTTGGCAACTCCCTCAAATAACAGTTTAAAGTTTTACAGCACATTTGTATTAATTAATTTCATACTGTTGATTTTCACACACACACACACACACACGCACACGCACACGCACACCCCTCCTTAAGATAGAGGTACTTTTACAACTTTTGGTGGATGATAAATGAGGCTGAATTTTGCCCAAATCTTTACAATATAAGTGACTCCAAACTTTTCAGCTTTTCCATCACATCAGAGTTACCTAAGTCAAAAGCATCTCCTACAAAAGTCTTAACCATCGGCTTCAGGCTGCTCTTACAAGTCAGCCCAGCAGGACATAGAAGGGAAAGCATTAGATGGACACCTGAATTCTGCTTACTTCAAAGTATTAAATTTCTGGATCTTAATTCCTTCCTCCCTCTTTGATATTTGAGAATTTTCTCATCTCTTACTTATCTCCTTTTAACACAAAGTCTGCTCTGACCCTTTGTACGTGTTCAATCCATTTAATATGTATATATTTCCTAGCTTGTTAGCTTGTTAGATAATTGTGTTAACAGCAAAAATTACCAACACCAGCATAAAAAAAATTAAATGAAAAAAAAAATCCAAAACTAACATGTTTTGAGTACTTATGTACCAGGCACCATGCCAAGTATTGGATTTGCATTATCTTTTGAAATTAATAACCTTGTGAGGTGAATCTTTCTATTCTTATTTTAGCAAAGCAGAAACAGAAAGTCAGAGACATTAATTTGCACGAAATAGCTGAGCAGATAAGTGGCCAAGCCAGCCCTTAAACCTAAGGTTGTCTGATTACAAAACATACTTTTGGCCACATTGGTAGGCAGAATGAAATATTCCCTTCTTGTGAAATGTGGTTTGCCCCAGCAACCTTTCTTCTTGGCAGTTTTTAATGATCTTTAACAGTAAACAAGAGGAACTTGACTCTTCTCTTTATAATCTGGTAAAACATTAGTAAAAAGGACAAGGGGCTTCTGCAGAATTTGATAGCATGGCTCAGGAGGCCTATATTGTCACTGTCAAGCAAGGTTTGCTGGGTAAGAGTGATTCAGCAATGACCTGGCCTCTGGCAGAACACACGCTGGAAAAGCCTGTAAGAATAGATGTCCAGCTATATCTCCAACATGCTCTGGGTGGCCCCTTCTAAAGTTAGGCTCTCATGTGTGGAAAAGGGCATGAAGGGAAGCAGAACATGACCCCCCTGAATGTGTCACTTTGGAATGTGATTACTTTGAGCTGAGGACAACCCAGAGCCCAGCAGGCTCAGTAAGAATCTTTTACCCCCCAACCCCATTAACTGCCTGAAAATATTTAGATCAGTGGCCTGGATCAGAAACAAAGCTGTTACCAGAGATACGTTTTTATACCAGAAGGACTTGCCTGCATGGTAGGGCAAATATTTGTTTACCAAACATTTGCTCTTCTCATCTTCCTGTGAATTGTCTTCCTCCTGTTTGAAGCCTCAGACCCCTTCCAGCTTCTCCACAGCTCAGACAGCATATAAATAAACACCAACTACCTGGCTGCCTGGGAGTCTCACATTTTTATGGGGCGAGCTCTTGTATGCGTGAAATGTGTTTTTCTCCTGTTAATCTGTCTTACGTTAATTTAATTATTAGACCAGCCGAAAAACCTACAGGGGGATAAGGGAAGTTTCCACCCTTTCAGACACAGGATGGAAAGAGAATCCTTCCAAATACAACAGATATGGAAGGCCTCAGTGAAAGAGGTCTGTAAGAACCCACTCCCTACTCACAGGAGTGACAGCAGTACTTGAGATCATCTTAACATCATCAATTTAAAGTGTCACTTAAAAATAGGTACACAGAACAAATCATTTTTCCCATATTTCAGTACCCTACCCAAAGGCTTCAAGTTGCAAGATGTTGTTTGCTTACAAAATCCGCAGTACTATATACAACCTGAGAAAACATGTTTGGAGTGCTAGCCGTGGGCCAGGATTTGGTATGCAAATGCAAAATTAAAATCCAGGCCTAATATGGCCTACACTATTCATTTTAGAACTGGTCAGACTGAGTTAGAAGGATGATCTCACACTCTGGAAAAAGCAGAGCTATCTCAATTATTTTAATAATAAGAATCACTGAATAAAAATAGTATAATGTAAATTAACAAAATATGAAAAATATGTTAATATATAATAGTCTACAGATGCTCTTAAAAATGCCAAATAATCTTTGATGAGAATTGAATGGATTAAAAACAATTTAATTTTTTTTTACTTTATGTGTGAAAAAAAATAAATGAGCTTTGTTACTCAGACAAAGTAGGCTGGAGTTAAAATTTTAAAATGGATGTATTTTCTAAGTTGTAAATGGCAAAATGTATGTTGGCAATTTATGGCTCCTCAACATCGCTTTTTTTCCTATCTTATGGAATGTCAGTATAGATTCTATTTTTAAGCTGTTTTGTAAACCTCAGCCCAGAATATTGTCTCTTGTGTCTCATAAGAATCAGTTTCTTTCCAACTCCAAATACCCCAGATCTCTCAGCAACTAAGTATAGGCAGGTTCGATTAAATTATATTATATGCAAACTATCTAAAAGTTAAAAATTAAAAAATAAAATGAACAGAAATAATAAATAATAAAATGCTCCTTTGAAGTAGATAATTTTCTTTTAAAAAGATTTTTTTCTTAGAGAGTAGTCTTTTTCCCTAAAATAGAACTTGAAGATATTTTTACATGAATCAATCTAAAATACTAAATAAAGGGTTTAATGACTATGTATATGAACTCATCATGAGAATGTAATAAAAATAAGGGAATATTTGGTGTCTTTCCAATATCAAACTTAGAGCACTTTATAAAAAATACTGAAAATGACATGAGGTCAAATTAGGCTCAATAATAATTATGACTTTCCATTCAACTTACATATATTTAGAAATTTACAATTGCTCTGAAAAATATGTCCTGATATTTGATTTGGTTTCTGAAATAATAAGCACAAAAAAGGTAACTATTCTTGGAAAAACTAGGGGAGTTCATTAAAGGGCCCAGTATTGATTGGCTTTAAAGTTTTCCATCCTGGAAGGCCCTTGGGAACTGAAGTCTGAAGCCATCATATCTGGCTTTTAGAATGGTCACATCCCTCTTAAAACTTCGTTTCATCCTAAGACTTAATGCTATTGGATTTCAATTCCATGGTTTAATATTTTAGAACTGTCCCCATTGGCTATAAACTCACCTGAGGGTACTTGTGAAAAAAAATGCAAACAAAAACCAAAATACAGACTAATTGACTAATCTGTGAATGACTTTAATTTCTGAATCTAAATCAAGGACTGCTCATCACTTAATGATATTTTAAATTTTTACAAGGCACTTGTGTGGTTGTTATCAACCTCAAAACCTTTCTTAACATTCCTTAAGGTTAAAAAAACCCTTAACTCTAGCTCAATCTATTATAGGCATATAACATAACAACATATAATATAATAGCAGGTATTATATAAATGTTCTAAATAAAGGACAGTGGATTTCTAATTTATTTGAGACACATTTATTTAAAATAAAAATTAATTTAATCAAATCTTTTGAATGAACTTGGGAGAGAAATCTGTGCTCTTGATTTTAGAAAATTATTGTACCACTGAGAATATGGCAGAAGGGCTGGATAACATACACCATGAGGGTGGGTACAGAGATCACTCACAATTGGTGAATGCTTTATCCTTCTGCATTAGATTCAGATGGGCTTGGCCCCAGACAAACCATGTAATCTACATGTGAGCCTTGTGGCTTTGGGTAACTTAGTCAGCCAGAATTTCAGTTTTCAATTCTATAAAGTTTTGGATAGTAATGCCTACCTCTGAAAACTGTCATGAAGCTTGTTAAAACATGAGACTAAAATCATGTCACACAGCACATAGTAGGTGCCCAATAACATGTTTCACTTTCTTTGTCCTTCCTTTTCTGCCTCCCTGACATCTAGCTTCCTGTGTCACTGGTTGAAGGACAAAATTATGAGTCCTAATTGACTCATATATATGTGAACATATTTCTGACATATTAAAAACATTATGTAGCATAAACATTATCTAGTAATACTGGTGAGTATTAATTTAATAATTGCTGATCCCTGATAATTAATCAAAAGAAGAGGTTTACTAGCTATAATAGGGTAAGAAATGAATGCACATGGGTTGATGTTATTTATATTCTGGGTAAGACAGGATCAGTAAGTCCACCCCCAAACTCATATTTCGTTTCATTCTTATTTAGAATATTTTGTAAACGTAATGAATAGTGTTCTTAAACAGAAGAAGGCCCTTTTTCAAAGACATACTCATTGCAAGTGAAGACTTTCTATTCTCAGCATAATTTGCTGTGAAAGATGTGGGGGGTTTCTCTGTGCAGAAATTCTATCTGCCCTCTAGCTAAGTTTGCTTCAGTGGAAATGAGATCCTGACCACTGGGCTGATGGATGTACACATAACTGACTTGTTCAATTCTAATTTAATTCTGGAAATCTATCTCCTTTATGACTTTAATTTTTCTGACATGAAAACGTTCTATCTTTTTAGGCTTCCATTGCTTCTGCAGAACAGAAGTATTCTCTTGGTGGAGGAGGAAAAAAGCAGTCAAGAAGCAGCAATAAACCATCCCGCAAAACCAATTTTCACATTGGCAGAAAAACACGAAAACTCCAAATAGCCATAACTTGCAACAGTGGCAGATCCTTGGCAACGTATGATTTGAAATTATTAATGAAACTGTTCACCACCAACATGCACATCTTTTAGTTTCAGGAGACTGGAGCTTTTCACATAGGTAGTAGTCTGAACGTGTTATTAGACCAGAAGAGAGAAAACATAACTTCCACTCTTAGCACGGCTTTCGCCTTTATCACAGGCCAGCTGAAACAGACCAGTAAGGTATTTATTTCAATTTTCTATAGTATATAGTAATGAGAACAAAAAGAGGCACAAGAATAATCTTAAGAAATCTCTTTGTACATCTCTTTGCTTATCTCAAGTCTTGGAGATGGCCTGAGTACTCTTGACTTTCCAATTGCATTAATCATGAGTTAGTTTTTCTAATGAAAGAAATGTTTTCCTTGCCTCTTACATCACAGATGTTATGTTGAAATTTTTTGAGATAATTTACCTAAAGTACTAGACTTTTAGAATAAAGATGCTAAGCAAATACACCATATCACGATTATATGTTTTGCAGTCAAGTGTATGCATTGCTTTATTTTCAAACATCAGGGAGTGAATAAAATACATGCATTAGTTTTCCTCTAACTTTAATCTTTTTGGACATGCAATCACGGTAGACTCAAATAGCAGAATGGGAAAAAAAAAAAACTTTATCCAACACCTTGCAGGCACTTAAAAAAAAAAAACCTGAATATTATAGCAACCTGTGGCTTATTCTAGTTCACTTCTTTAGTTTTCTTCAAGCCTCCATCATATAAAAAATGCTCTTTATTCATTTTTTCTTTCTCTTGGCACATAATTTCATTCTCTTTGAAGTAGACTCCCTCGCCACCTCTTAAAAATCTATTGTTCCTCAGGCTCAGTAACCTATTGACATAAACTTCCTCCTTCAGAGTCCCTAAGCAAGGTTACTTGAGGGAAAATATGAGGAGAGAGAAACTTGTTAAAACCAAAGCTTATCCACTGCTTTCCTCAGTCATTACAAATGATCAGAATGAGAAACGATAATTAGAATTTCTACTTGGAAATCAGAAACTCCAGAGTAGATACAAATATCCAGTCACCAAGTAAGTAATGTGATGAGACCATATTATTTTTAAACATTTCAAATTCCACTCCTTAGGTATGAAACCAAAGTTCATTTGGTAAGAGTTGGCTGACGTTTTAGATGTCCTGAGGATCTTTTCTATTTTGTTCTCAACTAGTTTGATCCTAGCAAATTTTCTCAGCTAGGAGACATTCTGAATTGGGAAATATCAAAGATACTGTATTTTTTTCCTGAGGGAATAGTTTTCATGGTGATACTTTTCTACTTTGTGGTTTGTTTTTCCTCCCCCAAACCCATGGGCTTAGAATTATTCTAAATGATATGAAACACTAGCAAGGCTAGATCTAGCTTCTGAATGACAAACGAAACAGTTCCTTCCACATTTTAGCTTTGCCTATAGACGGGTAACTTCACAACAACAGCTCAACTGTCTCTTAAAAAGGTGCTTCAGTATGGGTCTGCCAAATATATACCCTTTTAGACCTGCTGAATTTCTTGAAAAGTGTTTATTCCTTTAATATAGACATTTTTCTAAGTTATTTACATGATTAATTCATTTACTTCTTACATAAATCCCAGGTAAACTATATGCTCCCTTATACAAAGAGGTTATTTGCTACAAGTAGTTCAGAGGTAAACTAACACTCTTTTCCAAAATCTGAATTACTAGAGAATGTCTTTTTCTAGCTTTTCTGTATTCATTAATACTAGAGTCCCTGTATCAGATATTTTTATTTCAAGAGAAATGATTTAAGTTCAACACAGAGGCCTTTATCGTGATTATAATTGTCCTTACATAAGAGCAGATACCCCAAATCTCTATTTTCATAGTAAAATGTATTGTGAAATGATGAAGAATTGAGTGCATATTCACAATAAAATTGTCCGTTATTCATAGGTAACAATGACTTGCTAAAAAAGAAATTTAATTACTTAAAGTTTAAATGGCACTCTAATATTTTGCCCTGCAAAGTGTGGGGTAGGGACTGTAACTGGGGTATCATGACTTGGGAGGTTGTTAGAAATACTGACTCTCAGCCCCACCTCAGATCTCCTAAATCTGCATCTCAGTGAAGCATCCATGATTCCTGTGCATACTGGAGCTGGAGAAGCACTGATCGAATTAATGACGCTGTTGACTTTGGACTGCACAAGTGACCTGAAGAGAAAACAAACATCCTACATCTCTGTGTGTCCTGAGGTGCCAGGTGGACACCTGCACAGAGATGGTTTGCAGGAACGATTCTTGCACTAACAGCACAGGGCTTTGGTGTAGCAAGGGTCATAAATCTCCAGAATGAGAGCGTGGTGGGGGCAGAACACAGGCAGAAATGAGGAGAGTGTGTGGCCCCATGGCGCTCCAGGGAGGCATAAATATGCACAGCCGAAGTGTGTGTTTACATACGCTCTGCTCACAGCTGCACAGGCTGCAAGTGTCCACCTTGGTCAAAGGGAGGTCTCAGGAAAACTGCAAAAGTGAAAAAGGGGAGTCTTGCCTCTTCTGCTCTGGGCTGGGTGGGGACAGTGGGCTCATTGCTTATGTCCTCATAAGTTCAAAGGGAGAAATTTGACATCATTTCAGAAAGGCAAGAATTTTTACGAAAACCATTAACTCTCTCATTGACATTAAAATACATTTGAACGTAGAGATTTTTAAATGTCCATATTGTGATGACATCTGCCATCTGGGTTGACTCAATATCACCTGTGCACCTGTTTTGATTTTAAAAGAAATATCAGTTCTGCTTCAAAATATTCAGCACAAAATATTACTGTTAGATTTTTTAACATACTAGAAAATTAATACAACATGACAATTCTTATCTTAAGTGAGGGTTCCTATTGAAATAGCTAAATGCATTATTTACAATTATAAAGATGGACAATTTTAATAATATTTAAAATAATATTTATAAGTACTTACTCTGCTGCATGTTACATGTATTAACTTACTCTGCGTAACAAAATAGGTACTATTATTATTTTCCTTTACAGATAAGAAATTGATGCACAGAGAGGTTAAGTAACTTCCCTGAGGTCCCTCAGCTAGCAAGTGATGGAGTCAGGATTCGAACCCTTGCAGTCTGTCTCCAGAGTCCATTTAATCAAATATTACACTCCACTACCTTCTAACTCTTGTTTTTGGTGATCAGGAATCACTTTTCATTATCACTCCCCAAATAAGCAAACAAGCAATAAACAAACAACCCCTGACAACTTCACTGGCACCTTTAACTGCTGTAGCTGGTAACAAGTATTTAATTCCATAAATAAAAAAGCAGGTAAACTGAAAATAGTTGCATAAAGGGAAAACCTCAGAAACAAATACCAGAAGACAGGTATGTTAATTCTCTATTGTTAACATAACAAATTACCCCAAGTGAATGGCTTAACAGAATTCTCTCATCATCTCACAGTCGTGCAGGTCAGAAGTCCGGGTATAGAGTGACTCATCTGGGTTCTTGGCTTAGGGTCTCACAAAGCCAGAATTGAGGTATCATCGACACCACGTTCCTTTCTGGAGGTTTGAGAATGAAGATTGCCAAGCACATTCAAGTTCATAGCCTACATCAGTTTCTCTCAGTTTTTGGGTGGAGGTCCTGCTTTCTGGATGGCTGTCAGCTGGGAGGCACCCTCTGATCTTAAGGTCTCCCAGATTCCTGGATTCCTGACCCCCTACCCCCTCTACCTTCTAAGCACCAGCAATCTATGAGTCCTTCTCCCACTTTAAATCTCTTGGACTTCCTCTACCTATATCTTCTAGCTTCAGCCAAAGAAAATTATCTGCTCTTAAGGGTTTATGTGATTAAATTGAATTTCCACATTTTAAGGTACATAATCAAAACCTGCAAGATCCCTTTTGCAATGTAAAGTACCATATTCATGGATTCCCAGGCTTAGACGGGGACATCTTTGAGGAGGGGGCATCCTTCCTCTGATACTAGATTTGGGAAGGGTGAGGGATGG
Organism: Vicugna pacos; assembly: GCF_048564905.1. NCBI lineage: Eukaryota > Metazoa > Chordata > Mammalia > Artiodactyla > Camelidae > Vicugna > Vicugna pacos. The sequence continues at coordinate 39,692,994 of NC_133000.1, forward strand.
AAGGGGGCTCAGACAGCCAAACTGGGGGCACGGTGGTGGGGGAGGTCTTAAACTAAACTTGACAGTCACCTAAATTCGTCTAATACAACACTCACCTCACACATAATCTTTACTTTATGTAAATCTTTATTTGCTTTAGGCAAGAAAATATCTTAAATCATATCCCAAATATTCATCAAAGAGGGAATTGTAAAAATTTTATTTACCCATGTAATTTAAGTACAAAATCTGATACAAAATGTCAGTCTCCTCATTAGCCTCTGTCCAAAAAAAAAGGATAAACTGGATGAAAAAATAAATTCTTCTCCTTCTTAACCTGATAGTACTTCAAAAGGGCACCCATATATTATTAACACAACCAAGTGGATGCAGATGTAAGTTTTGTGAATATAATACAGTGAAGAAATGTGAATTTTATCATAACAAAATGTACCAATCGTGTTCCTCAAGTCTCAAGGTAGCTAGAGAGATATGTTTCACTTTCAGTAGAAATGTAACATCCAGTACTGGGACAAAATAAATTTTGAAGTCCTGCCCTTAAGCTCTCTGACAGCTCTATTTTTATAAGGTTTTTATTCTTTGGGATCATGCATGCTGTCCTTACTTACTCTCTAAATATGGCAGGCTTGCTGCTGTGGTTATTAATGGTTTTTCTTTTTCCATTAATTTTTTTTTTCACTGTCCCATCTGTAAATACCATGCTGCTTAAACCCAAACACACATGCACATCTCTGAAGCAGAAGACTGGCGCTGGACTGCTGACACATGAATGAGATTCTTTGTCTAACTAACACAAAAATGCAAATGAATTGCAGAAAAAGAAAACTGAGGAATTCAAAGGCTTTCTTGATTGCCGTCTTTAAAATGCCAAGAACTTAAGCTGGCCTTTCTTATCTTCCAGTGCATGCATGTGACACGTTAGGAGGTCTTTCTTATTGTGCTATAATTCAGGGATTGTTCCAGCGCTGTGCTTCACGCCTGTTTCCAAAGGGCAGCCTGAGATGTATAATTCGGGTAATGAACAGCTGCATAATTTAAGGGTCAAGCTAGTAGGGCACTGTTCCTTATTTGTGTTGCTTTAGCAGTTGCCAAGATGTTCCAGGCCTATTTAGGAATACAATTTTTTGACTGCTTTATTTCTCTCCGATGATATATGCTGGGATTTGGTTGTGTTCCAGAAAGTGAATTTTATCAGCAGAAGTACCAGAGCAAGCTTTTCTCTCATTTTACTCCAAAGGGCAACAGCACTGAGCTATAATGAGGTAATTTTTTTTTTCCAGCCATGCACACGCCGTGTTCTATCAGGCAGGGTTGTTTAAACCTAGTCCTGTCCCTTTCCAAAGCCAGATAGACTCAATCAGGGAGCTATCAAGGGCATTTCCACACTGCATCTCTCTCACACAAGGCCTATCTCCTGAACATTGAAAGGGGCCAGGCACTGAGGCCCTTCAAGATGAAGGCTGCCTGCTGATTAATCAGCTGTTTTTTTTTTTTTTTTATTCCACCTTGGCAAGTACTCCCTGTTTGTAAATAAAAGGTCCACACTGAATTTCCTGTAAACTCAGGCATAAGACTGATTCAGACCTGTCATAGAGCAGGAAAGCTATCTGCTGTTCAGTCCTAGCACCGAGATGTGTTGGTCCACTGTCACCGTTACTCCTTCAGGTATCTTGACGCACATCCTGAGTCTGAGTTAATCTGAAAACAACTGTCCTTTCCTGTAATAAAGCAGACTAGTCAGGCTCAACAATGTTTTTTCCATCTCTTACTGTAGCACTCACTACTTCGGGGCAAGATCCTTGTGTGTATTTGCAAAGCCACTGGAGTGTAGATCACACAACAATAAGCTTGTAAAGGGAAAAGCATCAATAAAACAGAATATCTTTTTTTTTCCAAAAAATAAACTGGTGCACACTTTCACTCGTCAGATGGTAAATAGCTAATGGAAAAGAAATGTGACAGACCACGAGGACTAGGAATTGTCTGCAGACTGGCAGGCACAGTGATTTGCAGATGACCCAAATTATCTCCCAGCAGTTTGGCACGTTTCTATTTGTCACACTTATACGACCGAGCCAAATGCATCCAATTAATACAGAGTATTTTTTCCTTTTCTTGAAGTAGGAACAAAACAGTGAGCATTTCTTGATTGCTCTCAAATACCCACAAACAGCCAGAATAAGGAGCCTCTTGTCATCACCCATCTTAGGTTATTTTCCATGATGAGCACACGACCACTGAGTGAGTCATTCCGGACCAGGCGTTTTTGTGCATAAAGGAACACACCTGCCGCATGCACTGCTGCGTGGGTTCCAAGAGCTTAGAAAATGTGGTTGTTGAAATAACCTTTTGTGGTAAAAGCATGACTTTTTCTCTCAGTGCTGAAAGAAAGGTGAGGCGACTGATTCTGTGAGAGGGTCCACACCTTTAGAATCAATACCAGGGGCTGACATTCCTATAGACACCCATCCATCTCAATGCAGCATTTCAGCAATGCTTCCAATATGGCCTGTGGGGTTGAGGGCATGGCCCAAGCTTCTGGAAGGGTACTTATGAAAATGTGGAATGTGAGTTTTCTTCCTAAAATCTCTTCCGCCATGAGACAGAATGCCTGAGCTACACAGTTCAGAGACAATTGGCTGGAGGTCCGAGGCCCAGCTCCCCTCTTCCCAGCGCTCCCCTCATGCCTGTCTTGGCATGGCTTTACACATCCTGAGAGTGAGGTACTAACCCAGACTAACACAAATGGCACCTCCCAGCTGTAGGAATCTATGAATCGCAAACACCCTGAGGAAAGTTTTTATTAATTCTGAATGAATGCATAGGAGTCATAACAAAAGCAACAACAGTAATGAAAAGAAAAATGCCAATTTCCCCCAAATAAAGTCATTCCATTGTATTCAATTTAGGATTCTGGGGGTACGTTAACTCTTTCAATCCTTGAGGGGTTTGTGTCAAAAGAGCACATCTTTACAACTAAAGGTGTACTATGTATTACAATTATAAGTTACAGCTAGCTATATAAATTTTATACAGTGATATAAAATGTACCTGGCACAGGAAATTTAAGAATGTCTCCAAAGAAAAATACATTAAAGCACCCGCTCAATTGCATATCGAGTGCATTTTAATGTATTCGTGTTTCTGAATGTATGTAATACACAAATAGAATGCAATAGTAGTTTGCATTTACATCTTGAATTTTAATAGTTTTAGTGAATCGCACTGTTTAAGATAGAAAAATATTTTTAACACGCACAATTCCCTTATCATTCGGTGAACTCAAAATGTAATGCTTCAGGCCTGAGGCTATGGTTGAGACTGCAAATTAGAAACTAAAACAAATGTCAACATAGGCAAAAATGATTCTACCACTCGGTATGGTACCACTCCCCCCAAAACCTGACTTCTGAAATCAGGTACAAGCCAGGTGCACCTTATTTTCTTTCCTGCACTGGCAGATTGAGTTCTGCATCCTAACTGAGACCTCGCATACCACAGGGGCGCCCTACTCCCTGATTTATTAACTCCTTTCCGGCCCCTCCTGCCCTGGGGCCCAGCCTTTGCCCCACCGACAGCCACTCTGGGGACTCCTGCAAGGACCTTATCAAGCCTCTCTCTGCTGACCCTCCACTTCGCCGTCCTGGCTAATTCTTCCCTGCAAAAGCCTCCCTGCTGCTTTTCTGCTTCTCTCCTAAGCTGCCAGCTACTGCTGGAGCGGCTCCGAAACTGGTGCTGACAGGCTCTTCTAGAAATCTGTGCCGTTCAACCTCAACCCAGCCCTCACTGGTGTGCAGCAGTTCCTTTCATCATCGCCTGTTGACTCAGGGGAGAATTCAACATGGTGGTGTGTCCTCAGCCCTCAGTCCAGGCTGAAACACCTCATTCTTGGCAAATGACAGCATCTGTTAGTTAGCTGGGACTGTCAAAGCTCTCATTTTTTTTTAATCTTTTCTCCTTTATACTCATTCCTTTTCTTTGTTAGTCTCTCAGAGACAGAGTCAAACCATCCTCTGCTTTGCCTCTAATCTTTCACCTGTTTTCTTTTACCCCCTTTTCTGTCACACTCCTAGAGTCTTGCTGGCTTCCCTGCACACAACTAGATCTTGGCCAATAAATCATTTCTCTCCAATCACACAGACACACTTCTGTTTCCCTATCTGGAGGCTCCCCTCACCATAGAAATATACAATAACTTCCCCCCTGTCAAAAAACAGAGCAACAAAATCCAACCACAAAAACACTTTCCCCTCACCTTATTGCTGTATCTCTCGAGGGCATATATGGTTGTGTTAGGCAGTTAGATAAAAATGAGCACCAGGCAAGGGGAGAGGAAAGGGGAGAGAACAATCCAGAAGATAACAGTACACCTGCTCTTAGGATGAGGGGCTTCAAAGAGTTTTCCTCTCTCTGAATGAGCACCAACAAAGAAGCAGGTTAGAATCAGATGCTGTGGCCATGCAGTAGAGAGAAGGACCTGACTTAACATGACCCAATGCTCATTATAATGTAATTAGCACTGTGGTTTGGGTCCCTCCTGTAGGCTTTTATGTGTGCATCATGGGTAAGAGCATGTGCAAAGGAGGTGAGTATGCCTGAGCACTCAAGGGACATGAGTTGTCAATCAGTCATGAGAATGCCCACCCCCTAAGCCAGGATATAAGACAGGATAAACAAAGGAGAGCCACCATTTCCTCTCTTGGGTTGGCCCGCCTTCAATTCTCAAAGATGTGTTCTACTTTAGTAACGTTTGCTCTACTAATAAAACCCTCTGTTTATACCGTGCTTTCAGTCTCCCATCTGAATTCTTTTCTCTCGGGTAAGACAAAGAACCGAGGCCTTTTTCCCCTTCTTGTAACAACAGTTGCAATTTACCTTTCTTTCCACAGCCCAGCTTCCCTAATGATTAATAGCCTAATGCCTAATAGATTCCACTTCCATATCACCCTTTAAACCCTGGCATTCAGCACCCTTCCCCCTGACTGAAATTATTTTTTCAAGGTCACATTTGACTTCCATGTCAACCCATCATATTTTATTTTCTGACAGCCATGTTCTTTTTCTTCTCTCCAGCACTCATATAGCTCATCACACTACTGTAAACCTTCTCTTTCCTCACACAGTAGAAGTTTCAGCCTAAGACTTCAACCTTGTGCTCATGTATGGTCCAGGTATAAAGGGGAGGCCAAAAGCGGTGGTGACCACACAGATCTGTGAATCAGACCTACCCAGAACCTAGATTCCTAAGCTCACACCAGGCCTCCTAAATCAGAAACTGCAGTGGTGCAGTGATTCTGAAGTTCTGAGAGTTTGTCAAGAATTGATCCAGAGGGATCCTTGGATGGTATTCCACTGGGATGAGGTTCACTACATGAGGAAAATACCTCACTGGAAGGCACCCAGTGGACAAGGTTTGCTGGAGGAAGGATGCTGATGCATAAGGGGTTCTCAATAAATATTTGCTGAAGAAATGAATTTATGAAAGCCTGCCTTGGTTGTTGAGGGGAAAGAATGATTTAAAGTATAGCACTGTGTCTTTCACTCTTTTTGTCTGCTGCTTAGTTCCCATTATCTAAGAGATGACAATTTATGGCTGTTAGGAATTTGAGCCCCAAAGCAGAAATGCTTGTGATCCACTTAGAGTCAGAAAAAGAACATTTTCTCCTTTTTTGTCTCAGAGTGTGAGATTGTGCTTTGGAGAATACAGAGGATGTGTCATAGCTTTGGCAAATCCAGAACTATTTGCACAGTAGTGGATCCCAAAGCCCTCGTGGGACTCCTAGCATCCAATATGCCAGGGGCAGCAAGTGCCAACGTCTCCAACAGCAGCTGTTGAGAGAACTGGTGGCTTTGGAGCAACAAGAGCTAGCATCACCATGGTAGTCCCAACAGCAGTCATGCTGCCTTTACCTGGCTTACTGGACGGTGGACGCTCTGCCAACTGGATAAACAGACAAGTTGTGAAGAAGGGAAATGTCAGACACCAGTTACAAACTGAGAAACTGGAGCCCATGGAAGCTGCACATCTTACAAAGTAAGAAGGGTTCATGCTAGGGAACCACTGGTTCTTACTAACTAGCCTGATTACCTTTTTAGCTACTGATTTGTGTAGTCAAAAGAAATCCTTGACTTAAAGATAGGATGCAGTTCTGGTTCTATTCATATTGCTGCCCTAGCCCTTCCCCATTGATAAATCTTTTCTATCCTACCGTTAAACGTTAAGCATTCCCAAAATGCTTTCAATTCACTCTACATGCTCACTGATATTATCTAATCCAAAGCTCAACATAATTTCTATTCATATGATACTCAGTCTGTAACTTCCAGTCCTGACCTAGCTCTGACCTCCAGACTCATACTTCAAGTCAAATCTATCTGACTTCACATCTCACCCATATCATGAATTCAACTTGTCCCAAAGTAAATTCGTTAGCTTCTTCCTGAAACCTCTTTTTACTGACTCCCAATGTGTGTTAAAAGTAATATTATTCCCCCATTCACAAAGGTTTGAAATCTTCAAGTAATGTCCTCCCTCTCCACACAGCTTTGGACGGAGTTGATCACTTTCTCTTTCTTGAAATATTGTATATTTTCCATTTGGCTTTGTGAGAACACTCTCTTGGAGTTCTCCGACATCACTGCCCACTCCTCCAATTTCTTTGTTATGACTACTAAGCATTGGAGTATCACAGAGCACAGTCTTCTCACCTCTTCTCTAATTACGTTCTTTGCAGATGGAAACTTATCTTGTCTCAGCTTTCCCTTGTCTCACTCTTAGTCAATGAAAAATCAATTCTTCTCCTGGTGTCTCAACACAAAAATCTTGTAGTTGTTTCATATGACTACCTAGTACTCCACGTCACTTTCAGTGCACAGTCATATTCTGTGGATCTTTGTAAGAAATCCAAAATCAGACATGTCTCACCATTCCAAGCACCCTCGTCCAAACTGCCATTACTTACAGCCTCAATTACTGCAGTAACCTCCTAACTTGTCTTCCTGCCTCTGGCTTTCTACATCTATTTTTCAAACAGAATCAGACTGAATATCAACATCTACGTCGGATTATGTCATTCTTCTCTTCATAACTTGCCTAGAGCTTCCATCTCACTTTAATCACTGGATCATCAACAATGTATATGTTACTTGATAGCTTTGGAAATAGCTCATCTTATAGATCAAAATGCTGTTTGCCTTCTTACCAGACATCCTGGCTAAACTTTTCTCATTTACATTGTTCCAAAGAATTAAAAACCAGCTGTACATATCCAAGGACATAGGACATACCCATAGGACAAACATTAAATATTAATATTGATAGAAATGAATAATAACTATGATTTGTAAAGAATTCATTCCAGGCCAGACACAGTACTAAACACTTTATATGTATTCTCTCATTTAATTCTCTCTGCAACCCCATAATTTAGTCATTAAAATTATTCCTCTTTGGCAGGGTAGCCAAGTTTTGGCAGATGAGACTGGGTTTATCTTGGGCAAGGTCATTTAACGAGTACTAGAAGACAATGGGTTTATGACAGGAGCTAATAGTGGAAAAGCAATTTGACCCACTTCACATCTTTATGCCAGGAGTCTCTTACCATTTGTGATACCAAAAGCTACCAGTCATGAGGTTAATTTTTTTTCTTTACTAAGAAATTGGTTAATTATTATATATTTAAAGTAAGGAATGGGTAAAGGAGAAACATGCATGTTTGATTTATAGTTATCTTAAAGGAAAAAAACAATATTTTCTTTAATAGGTCAATATTTATGAAATGATGGAAAAATGGGAACAGTATTCCAAATCCTCAAATATTTTTGTGTGCCTATTAGGTACCAAGCACTGAGCTAAATTAGCTCAGATAACCTCATTTAACACTCACAATACCCACATATGATATTTTTATCCAGATTTTGCATATAAAATAACTACATTTTCAAAAGATTAACTGACATGCCCAGGAGCATAAAGCACAAAACTGACTGAGTCAATATTCCAACCTATGTCTTCTCAATGGTGGTCCATTGTAATTCCTCACTATAACAAAATGAAAAACAAAGCAGCTTCACCTTATACATTTCTTTCTTATGTTGCATCTTTTCCTTCATTCTCCAAAGAGTTTTTTTTAACTTTAATCACAAAATAATAGACTTTCTCTTTGTCCCTTTGTTTATAAATCATCTCACCCAGAGTTTTATTTGACATCATCTATGTCTGGGCATGTCCTTATTCTTTTTTAAACCCTACATAGCAGTACGAGTCTGTTCAAGTTGTCGTAACAAAATACTGCAGGCTGGTTGGCTTAAAGCACAGAACTTTACTTCTCACTTATGGAGGCTTAGAATTCCAAGATCAAGATGCCAGCAAGGTAAGTTTCATTCTAAGGACTCTTCTTGTCTCTTATGGGCAGCCACCATTCTGCTGTGTGCTCACAGGACCTCATTCTTTCGTGCTCCCACTAGGGGAGCAAGCTCTCTGGTGTCTCACTTTATAAGCACACTAATCCTACTGATCACTGCCTTGTACTTGTGCCTTCAAACTTAATTACTTCATCAGAGTCCCCATCCCCAAATACAGCCACACTGGGGCTGAGGGCTTCCCATGTGAACTTTCTGGGGGGACACAAGTATTCAGTCTATGACAACGATCCTTCTTGTCATAGGTCCTGTATAAGGCATTTGATCACCAAAAGCTGAAAGTGTTTCCAGGAGGTTACAATTCCAAAATGAAATAGCTGGTTGACACTGGTTATCACAACGATCTGGCAACTTGTAGACGGATCGCAATGCTATGGAACATTTGAATGGACTCTTCCATTTTGATCTATCCATTAAATTATAACTGGGGCCTAATGTACAGTCACGGTCAATACAAATGCACATAGTGGCTGTAAAATAGCCTCTCTAACCAGTGAGGGTCATCCTCCATTCTACAGACTTGAAGAGTCAATCAATTAAATGCTGGATAAGGTCAAATACTATTGATTCAAGATTCAATGAAACCCCTTCCTTTACCTTCCTCTCTTTTGATTTTTCTTGTGATCTAAGTATGGTTTCCTTAAAATGCATTTTTACAGCAGCTGCACTTACATACTGGTAGAAAGTGAGTGGTCCTCAAAAAACAGAATGAGTCACTGGCACTGAAATCAATAGTGTTATAAAACCTTGAAAACATGAAAAGATTGAAAAAAAATATTAATGCCTAGAGTTCAAGAGCGTACTTAAGAAGGAGAATTTAAGAGATGCCCGTTGCTAGCCACTGCTCGTGGGAGGTAGGTAGTTCATACAACAATTTAGAGAAACAACTTCCTACAGCGCATCCATCAACGTTGAAAAGAAAGCAGCATAAAGATGCTATTAATGATGTGTTGAGGTTTCACTCTTCATCCAACAATGATTTTTGACATAATTTCAGATTATTTCTTGAAAGTGCCCTCAGTGCCCACAGGTAAATTTTATACACATTTCACATTTATTCTGGACCAGTTTTGGTTTTGCGGACACCTTCTCTTTATCTCTACAACTGATAACGTTTCTAGATTTTTATCTCATCGTCTAAAGTGAAGACAATCACTTCATATAGGTTTTTTTTTAATCTTCATAAAAATCTTAAAAAATGTCTTTTGTACATGAAACTGCATTTCAGGGCTCTGTCTGCATTTGAGCCTTAGATACTTAAGTCCATTCCTCTTTCTGGGAAAGAACTATTTGCTGCTGCATTTTTATCTACCTGTCTCCAGGAACTAGTAAACAGAGAATTGTAAATATCGCATGCTTGGAAAAATTCCACCTGGCACAAATCAGTCACTAGGTGGCTAAATACTGTGAATGGAAACAACTGGCAAGAAAGGAAATCCTCTTGTCAGGAGACAGCGGCATACAAGTGCCCCACAGTAACGTGGAAACAACAGCTTGCTTTTGAAGAGCTTTAATAACATTTAGTGGAAACAACACTCCTTTCCCTTTTTTACTCTTTTTTCTTTCTTCGTAACCACATGCATTTTTAACTTGGCTTTTGGGGGGTTTCTTTTCTTTGCCTTTTTTGTTTGTTTGTTTTAACTTTTTCCAAAGTAAAACTGGAAAATATAAGATTAAATAGTAGTTTCCCTCTGATTTTCCAGGAGATCTGCTCTGTGGTTGTAAGTCTCTTTGACATATTTTTAAAAATAGAGACATTCTTTAAATTGTTTTTAAAAGGCAGAAATAGAATATGCCGGTACATTTAACATCACAGCAACTCATTAAAGAATCTCTAATCTGGTCACCTTGTGCTTTTACGATGAAGGTGATTTGTTTTCTGTTTGATGTGTTTTGTTTTTAACCAGAAAAAAATGCCTAAAAGACAAATGAACTTAAATATAAAACAGAAGCAGACTCACAGACCATAAAATACAAACTTGTGGTTGCCAGGGGGCAGAGGGATGGGAAGAGATAGAATGGGAGCTCAAGATTTGCACATACTGACTGGTATATATAAAATAGATAAATAAGTCTATACTGTATAGCACAAGGGAATATATTCAGGATCTTGTAGTTCACAGTGAAAAAGAATATGAAGATGAATATATGTATATTCATCTGTGATTGAAAAATTGTGCTGTACACCAGAAATTCACACAACATTGTAAACTGACTATAATTCAATAAAAAAAGAAAAAAAAAGATCTTGAGAGTGCTATTTTTAAGATCGAATTTCCTCTCAGTTGCAAATCTCCTTCTTAGAAAAAAAAACTAACACATCTTTTTAATGTAATTAAGCAATGGTAGAAGGTGGCACTTTAGGGATAAAAGTGAGAGAAAAGAATGGAATAGAGCTGCAGTGGCTAAAAAAAATGGATTTTAAGGAAATCAGACTTATAAAACCAGATCAAACGTGGAAAGGCTTTCATTTCAACAAAGATGATGCAGCTGTGTGATAAAAAAAAAAAAAATGCCCCTTCCTCTTTCTACCACAGTTAGGGCCCAGTGCTTCCATCTTTACAGCTCTACAGCACTTAAAAGCTTACCTATCCAAGACATGGAAACAATCTAAATGTCCTTTAACATACAACTGGAGAAAGAAGTTATACTATTCAGCCGTAAAAATGAATCAAATAATGACATTTCCAGCAACATGGATGGAATTGGAGATCATCAATCTAAGTGAAGTAAGCCAGAAAGAGAAAGAAAAATACCGTATGATATCACTCATACATGGAACCTAAAAAAAAAAAAAAAAAGACACAAATGAACTTATTTACAAGACAGAAACAGACTCATAGACATAGAAAACAAACTTATGGTTACCAAAGGGGAAAGATTTGGGAAGGGATAAATTGCGAGTTCAAGATTTGCAAATACTAACTACTATATACAAAATAGATAAACAAGAAGTTTCTTCTGTATAGTGCAGGGAACGATATTCAATATCACATTGTAACCTATAATAAAAAGCTATATGCAGGCATATGTATGACTGAAACCTTAAGCTGTATACCAGAAACTGACACAACATTATAAGCTGACTAAATTTCAATTAAAAAAAAAAAAACCTACAATGGCCTCTAAGTGTTCAAGTGAAAGGAAGAATAACATGTCTCTTACTTTAAATCTAAAGTTAGAAATTATAACCTTACTGAAAAGAAAAAAAGAAAAGCTTACCTAGAATTCTCACATAAATTTACCTCATTCATTTTTGTTCTTCCCAGAGAGGACATTATTATCACCATTTTACTAATCAGAGATTAATTCACTATGTGCCTTGATTCATACTGCTCAATCTTTAATATGCATGCAAATTGCTATAACGCACATTCTGATCCAACAAGTCTGGGATGGAGCCTGAAAGTCTGCATTTCTAACTGTCTCTCAGGTGTGTCAGAGTTGCTGGTTGGTGGACCACACAGGAGTGACAAGGCCAGGTCACTAGCTGAAGGCTTGGAGTGTTCACAGTTCCGTCCAACAGCACAAGTGCAGATGTGTCATGACTGGGCACAGTGGTTCCTTACCTGAGTAATGACTTATGCCAAGTGAACACGCTTTATCAGCCCCCAGTTTGATGAGGAAGCCCATGCTTATTTACCTTAATCCTCCTTATTCACAGATTCTGTGTTTGCAAATTTGCCTACTCTGTGGCCACAGAGTTCCACAAAATTTCTCTGTAACCACAAAAAATCAATTACTACACTTTTTTTTCAGTCGTGGACATGCTCATGCACAGAACAAAAGAAAATTTCAGTGGCCTGAGGTCCTCATTCACGAGGTAACTCTCCGCCCTCTTGTTTCAGCTGTAACAAGTGTCCTTTTTGAGATCTATTTTGCCACATATTTTTTTGCATTTTTCTGTCTTTTGTTGGTGATTTCACTGTTCAAAATGACCCCACACATAGGGCTGAAGTGCTGTCTAGTGTTCTTAAGAGCAAGAGATGTGATGTGTCTTATGGATAAAGTGTATGTGTTAGATAAACTTTGCTCAGGCTTGAGTTATGGCACTGCTGGCCATGGGTTCAGTGTTAATGAATTAACAATATATATTAAATAAGGTGACATCAAAACAGAAACACACATAAAACAAGATTCTGTATTGATTATTTGATGAAAAGACTATGACCAGATGCTCATAGGAACATAACCCTGTACTTCCCCAAGGAGCAATGATTCAGTGTTGGCTAATTCAGTGTTCCTGGGGACTTCATGGAACAAAAGAACTGTAAATAACAAGAACTGACCATGCCTGCTAACCTATCCTCAGGAGAAAACTTCAGTGGAAATACTGACTCCAAATTGATGGCCCCTATGTGTCAGAGGGGTTTTGGGGGGTTCACCCCAACAGTCACAGTCTCAAATCATATATTTTCAAACTATTTTAGTGAAAAATAGTTTATTAAATAAAAAAATTGGGTGAAAACCAACATATATTATAGGCAAAGTGAAACTGTATTAGAATAAGTGATTCCTATGCTTTAAAATTTATAATATTTGGTAGTAAAAACCAGTTAGTCAAAACAAAAGTTAAAGTATTGGAGGACTCCAATGTATTAATGATTTGAAAACATGATACGTTTGAATGGTTACTGTTAAAATTACAGCCTTAAAACCATACAAAACATTTTAAACTGAAATGCCAATTAGACTTTTACACAATCCCTGAAATGCCTTCACAGAAATCTTGCAGCCTTGCATTTTAAAGGTTAGCTTGAAAACACTCTTTTAAATGAATCTTTCTCTTTAAGCATTTGACAAGGTCATCAATTTCTACAATATACTTCTTTCAATTCCTGTCTTTGATAAACCAAAATCTGTTTTCTTCAAAGCTCTTCTACATGCCCCTCTTATAGGATCTTATCTCTTGTTCTATAATTATCACCACCTTTACTTGTCTTTCTCAGAAATATTTTCTTTTTTTTTGTCAGTCTTTTTGCTTCTCAATACCAAAATGAAGATGTTTCAAAGTCATCATTGCATCAAAGACAATAATGTTAACTTCTTCCTAAAAGGCAAGTGAGACAAAGTGCAAAACAAAAATGTTGTGTCAGGACCATAATGGCAATTGCATTGGGTCCAGTGAGAGTAAATTAAGGACTATTTCTTAAAATCGCAAAAGGAGATCCTAGTGTGATGGCCAAGTCACTTCCCCATTGAACAAATATATGCTAATACCTACTAAGTGTAATAAAGCTTTTTGCATGAATTAAGTATCGTATTTAATCCTCACGACATTCCTATGATGACAAGATGATAATATGAGGAGACATACACAGTCCTGAGGTAATTTGCTCAAGGCCACAGAGTGGAAAGAGCTGGAAAAGCAAGGCTAGCATGGACTCCCCTCTCCCAGTGTGTGGGAAAAAATTAAAACAATAAGCAAGATGTATTCCTTACCACTACAGAACTTGCAGCTTCTCAGAAGAGAGAAAAGAAACACAAAGTATGATGAGACAAAACATGATCAGAGTATCAGATAAATTAAGAAAGATAAATACATTCAGATGACTCATCTAAACTGTTATAAAGAAGATTGAATCCAGGTGGGCTTTGGTGAGTGGGGCAAGATTGCAACAGGTAAAGGGAAAGGTGGATAAAGGGAAAGGTGAATATAGCATTTCTGTCAAGGGCAGTGGAGAAAATTGCAACATACAAATAAAAAAGTAAATTGTTTAAATGGGGTCCTTGGTGAAATTAGATTTTTTTTCTTTTCTTGAGTGAATTTGACTGTAACAGTGGGTAAGTTTAAGGGGTACAGCTGGTTCTTTTGGTATGTTTATATGTTGTAATATGATTGCCCATGTAGCAATATTTATCACATTACATAATTATAGTACATTATTGTCTATATACAATATACTGTGCATTAGATCTCCACAGCATATTTACTACTCTTTACAAGTTTGTCTCCTTAAAACCATCACTCTTACCTTCTTTCACCCTCAGCCACTGGTAACCACCATTTTATTTTCCATTTATATAGGTTTGACTTTTTTTTTTTTTAAGAAATCAGATAAATTATTCAGGGAAATGTTAGGGAAATAAACCTTGAAAGGCTCATTGTCAGGAAAACTGAATGTTTTCTAGGTGAAGGTGGGGGTATTTTGTCTATTCTAAGGGAGATTAGCCACAGATGCTGAAATGAATGAAACAATGTATCAGTTAATTCTTTTGAGTAATTTAAATGACAGGCTTTCAAATCCTTAACAACCACCCTCACACTCTTCATGGACGAGCATAAATCATAAACGTAGGTGCTTATTTGACCACACGTGTTAAAACTCTCAGTTGCTAAATTGCATGCAAAGATTCAACCTCACAAGTTTATTTCCTCTCAGATGTCTATTACCTACACTGTAAGACTACAAAAAATTAAAGATAGAAATTATCTTGTGTTCAATGTTCATTAGGTCACTGAGGTATATATCATTCAGTAAGTTTAATCAGTGCAGAAACATCATAAGATTTTAAATTTTGTTTTCATAGCAAATGGAATAAATGTATTGTTTGAACAGCTAGCATAAAATATTCATCAGAGATATAGTCTGAGCAATGTAACATGAGTTGTAATTCTAATTAAAATTAAAATTTGATACAATGTAAGGAATATAATTAAATTGCTTACCAAAATTGAGTTTAGGCTGATGAGTATATAATGATAATCCTCTGATATAATTTTGTCATTTCCCTATTACAACATGCAGTAAATTATTAATAATTTTAATTTAAACAGAACTACTAATTAAAAGAAAATATCAGTGTAATCAAATGTTAATAGCATGGTCATTTTTATATCAGCATGGCATCTTTGGTAGGATTTAATTATTTTCTGCATTTTTATTTCCATTTCTTTAGAGACAAAATATTTAAAATATTAGAAAAAAATTTATCAGATTTTATATAGCCATTGTTACACAGAAATAAGAATATATATAATATATATACATGTATATACTTTATATATATACATACATGTACACACACACACTTTTCACAACTTGCATGGGAGAAAAAGATCCTTCATAATTCAAAAATAATTTTTGAAGTAGTTAAATTTTCTTTTCTCTACTGGACAATTAGAAACTCTTATTTAAAAATTATTAATCAATACATATGGGAAACTTTTTTTCAGAGGGCACACTTTATAAATGTTGATTTGGGTTGAATTTATTTTGTATAAACTATTACAAAACAGTGGGCAACTGAGTTTTAACATTAGCATAACACTTGATTATGCAAAAGAATAAGAGAGGAAATCTGTCTTTTATACACAAAATAAGTGTATTGGTACAATATGGGCTACTTCCCTCTTTAACCTAACCGTCAGTCCATTAGTAACAGCATGTTATTTTGCCTATGCTATTTTTCATCTAAGGACAAATGACCTCTCCCAAGGTGATCTATATATAAAAGTCCCTAAAATGTTAATATACAAAATGTCACCTTCATTTTCAGGGCTTCTTTTTGGCTACTTTCAAGTATAATCAAGCCTGAGGGATATCATAGGAGTAAAATAAAGCATTTGAAGGAACACAGTTGACATTGAGTCCTATAATTTCACAGTTTCATCCTAAAATTGATATTTTAGATGCCTAAAGTTTAAATTCTGTACCCAAAATCTCAAGAAAAACATTGCATTCCTTATTATATCATTTTTTCCTCTGAAAGACATTTGAGCCATCCTGAAGGTTTCTTAGTTTGAAGGAATGTCAGCATTCCACAAAGGCTGCTGATTTTCTTCATTAGACATAACATAGTTAAAAGGTAGCACCTGCAATAAGTCAAAGTATCAGAAGATTGCATTGAAACTTCTGACAGTTACTGAGTTTGGTGGGTGTTGGTTGTTTTTTCCTCCCAGTATTTTAGGGTCATCACTCATAACAGTGAAAAGTATAGCATAAAGGGGGAGAAAAATTCAGAATGTTCCTAAAAATAAAACAGAAAGCCCTCAGGAGCCCTTTCAGAACAACAATAAAAAGTATTGCTAGCTGTAAAATTTGTAAGCAGGTTCCATCCTGTCGGCACAGAAACAATGAAGATGAATTACATTCTAGGAGAGACATTGGGAGACTGTCTGGTAACAGTGGCAAATCTACAACAGGAGGACAAAGCACAACTGTCTTCTGTGTCTTAACTTGCAGGTGTCAGGACAGGAAGGTATGAATTAAATGGAAACAAAAGGACCATGTTTAGAAATTATCTCCTTAACCTATCAATTCATTCACTTGTTCATTGTTTGGACTTCTCAGTTTTTGGAATCTCTGATTACTTCTGAGCTCATGAAGACCGGGGTATAATTGCATGTGCTAAAGGTATAAATAGGTACACTTTTTATACATGACAGAGGAATATGAGTTAGGGTGATGGGAGTTATTTATGTCTCTTTCAAATATCTTTATAGATGTGATAGGAAACAAGATTGAGGTTTGTTTGGCTAGCTTGGAGGAATGGTGCTTTTGTCTCGGGTGAAAGGACATTTGATCTGCGTGGGAGATATTGGCAGCTGGCAGGCAATGTTGGGGAGGACCCCACAGAGCCCTGCAGAGCTGACCTACTACATAGAAGCTCATCTGCACAGGAACTAAGAGGCCTGTTTTGCATACGTCCTTGTTTGATGCCCTGGCTATTAGTGTCATAGCTGAAAGGCATGCTGCTAAAATGAGAAATATGTGGATTGGGGTTGTTTTGAAAAAAGCTGATCCCCACCTTGATGGCAGGTTGTGAGTTTAATAACAAACTTTCCACATCCTAAACCAAGGTCAGTATATGCAAAATGAAACTCACACCACAGCAGAAATAGGGAGAGTGTTTATTAAACCTTAACTGTGATTCTCAGAGGATGTTTAGGTGTGCAATATGCCTACCCTCTACTAAAACAGCTTGACTTTTAATTTAAATTTAAAACTCAGAGGTTTTCTTTCTTATGTGTTTATGAATCTTAATTAAAAGAAACATCAGACAGTTTGAGCAATTATTTAGAATCTTTATTTCACAATATTTGAAAGTTGCTTTCCTTTTATGTAGGGATTCCAATTTTTTTTTTTTTACTTATAAGTAATGAATGTGGCTTGAGTTAATTGTACATTAAAAATTGAAAGTAATATTAGGTTCTTTGAAAATCACTGAATATTGCCATAGTACGTGTTCCAGAGTTTCCATGATTTATTGCTTTAAAGCAGGAGTGGAATTCAAGGTGAATTGAAAATAAATGTTAAATGGAGGAACTTTTTAACCTCATCAATACCTTTCTAATATATCAATTTTTTTTTGAGCTAGAGGGGCAATTAATAGTAACCAAATCTCAAGCAATTACCCAGCAGTAGATAGGGTATTTGTTTGAGTACCTAATAATCTCTTAAACCTTTGTTTTTCCCAGCTGAGCTAATTTTTGATGGAACACCATTGAGAACAATAGGTCACTGAGAGAAGATGAAGTGGGGCCACCACTGTGTTTTCTCAAGTGCTCTCCCATAGCCCTGCATTGGATGGCTGATGAGGTAATCTGCATAATAACATGGTCCTAGTGTGTTTCTATTAAGTCAATGGAGCATTGACTATATACAAAAGCACCACGGGCATCTATTAAGCGGACTGGATCCACGGACCCACAATGACTTAACTCATCCGACAGGAAGAGTTGTGCACTAATCTCATAATTATACCCCTTTCCTCCTCCACTCAGTTTAAATTTTGTCTGTTGGCAGTAAAATAAGTATCATTCGAAGTATAATTCTAATTAAGTGGGTTAAAATGCACTGCTCTAATAATTTGTGTATGTATGCTGCCTGGACTAAATGTGTGTAAGTAATTATTAATTCAAATTAATGAATCTTGATGTAAGTGTATCTAAAGTACATTTTAGGTACAGAGTAGTATTCATATGGAGCTAGAAATTGGTGAAAATGTGATGCAATTAGGTAGTAATAAATACATTAGTCTTTCCTGTCATTAGCTTTTCTGGTTGAAACAGGATTCTAGGATGTCACTCATTTGATATCTCCAGTGTCAGAAAAATCACAGTAAAGATGAGATTTCAAAATTGAGTTCTTGGCATAATTTTGAAGCATATATTTCAAGACATTTGATATGCTTTAAAAAAGGGGTAGAAAACAAATATCCACCACATAAATTCAGTTTATCTATTGATCAGCAGGATATACATTTAAAGGTAAAATAGGGCTCAACCTATAAATTGCTCAAAATACTGAATTTTTAAAAAAGGTACATGCTCTAAGGCAAGTTTATTAAAATATGGTGTATGTGCAGTGCCAACCACTGCCTCCATTAGTGTTCAAGCAGCTATACAAAATTCCATACTTGTCTGCCTGAAGTGACACTATCTCTTGGCTTACATTAAAATTGGCATTTTTAAACTTAGAAGAGGAAAAAAATCTGTTAATTTTGCAATGTCAGAATTTTTGATTGATAAACATTTGATTAAATTAGGCAGTGCTTTATTTAAGTCCCAGCTCAAGATTTTATAATTATCTTCTTACTCTGACATCATTTTGGAACTGCTAGAGAGCACTCAATGTCATTAGAATGCACTTTAAATGTGATCTGCATCTCCTCTGTTATCTGTCAGTAAAATTAATCAATAACATCTTCAAATGGATAGAGTACCTGTGTGTTTTAACAATCATTTAAAATCTTTTATGGGAAGTTTAAACTCAGTCTATCAACTTAAAGCAAACCATGCACCAATGATATGTAAACAGAATAGGGACCTATCTTCTAGCCAAAATTGTTGTTTCATATAATACTCCTGTGAGAGAGCCACATTTCAACAATATCTAGGTTCAGCATTAGTCATGTTTTGGGCCCTCCCATCAGGAAGCTATTCTCAAAGTCATTACCACTGGATGGTCCCAATCCAATGTATGGATCTGATTGGGATTTCAGGGATGAGAGCCACTGATGAGAATGCATGATGGCGAAAGCCTCCATCCATTGTGAGAAGCCTCTATCCATGAACATGTCCTTCATGACATTTTCTGTTTATGAAGTGAAATGGGTACCATCTTACAAGTGCTCAGAGCTGCAGGAAGTACGCTTGCCCATTTCTCTTCCCCTCTCTCCCTCTTTCACTCTCCCTCTCTTTGTACTTTCTGTCTCTCTTTCTCTGTAAGTAGGTTTGGACATGGATATGGTTGAGGGGGTTGTGTGATTCTGGCAATTGATCAAGACTGACTATCTGAGGCACAAAGTGTAATAAAAGGACAAGCATCTCATATTCTAATTGCAGTTCTTGTGCTAACTGCAAACAATATCTTACACAAGTCCCATATTTTATTTACCTTGTACCTCCCTTCATCTACAGAGAGATAATTAGGTGACAATCCTTACTTTCTTGTGACTTGGTGTGAATAAACAATTCAAACACCTTTTAGATTTATTTGACTTATCATTTTATCAGGTCCTTTGATTTTTCTCCATTGGTAATATTACAAATGCAATATATTTTTAGGTACCTTTGGCAAAATAGAGAAGGATGAAGATTTAGATTGACCACTAGAATATCCAGCTTAAGCATTAACCAGAAATCAGTTGAGAACTATACACATCACATTCAATAGAAATAAAAAGAAACATCATGAAATGAGAATAAAGATATCTGTAAGATAGAAGCTTGGTACTAAAATAATCCTTTTGAGTGGTTAACCCCTAAAAGTACACTCTTAAAATTTAAGGGGTAATTAGCAAGAGTATTCCAAGTCCTCCTTACTTATTTTATCAATTAAAGACAGAGTCCATAGTAAATTCTGTAGCCGAAATATGTAAAATCCAGATGGCAGAATTCAGTTTTACTGAATCTCACATGAGAAAATGTACTTAAATCTGAGCAACTGTATTTGTACATGTGAACATATTCTGTTCATGCATAATGCATTCTTTTGCCCATGTCAGTGTGTATGTAACTCCATGAACACACATCCACACACAGCATAATGATGTTGGGCCTACTACTGTTGCAGTTTCTAAAGAAGAGAAGTTTATTGTCTCATTTCTTTTTTACTTGTATGTTTATTTTATTTAAGTAAACATTCATACAATGGAGCAGGCTTGGTTAACTATCCTTGGTTTGACTGTCTACACACATACAGATACCTTGAGTCGTGGAGCTGGTGGTTAGAGGAGGTCCTAAATCTTTCATCATGTTTGACTATTTGATCAGTCTAAATCCTCAACAAGTCCTCTGTCATTGGAACTTTATTATTGATTCTAATTGGTAAACATTTAAGATGTTTATACTGAAAAAAAGGTGATTTCATTCCAACAGCTGTCTGAAGCATGATCTTACCCAGTAGTAAATTTGTTTTTATAACATCTTCTTTGCAGAACTAATATATTTAGGATATATGGGGGAAATATTAGGAATATCACCTTTCTACCCACTGCATTCTAATTTTCTGACATCTAGAAATACATAACTTGCATGCATAGAAAATAGAATGAAATAGAGGGTGAAACTTCACTGCAGATTAAAGAAAGAAAAAAAATGATCTCTATATAAGAAAGAAAACCTGCGAGAGAGGAAATAGCTAGATACAGCTACATCCCTCATAAATGTGAGTCAAAGATTGATTTTCTTGCATTCTGCAAAACAGATGCAAAAATTATGCTGAAAACAGGAGAGAACATAATTGTACAATTGCCAACGTGAACTGAAGCTTCAAGTCTAACAGAGGCTCTGACACTAAGCAATTCTAAACCACGGAAAGGCTCAGGAGGCGTTTCTCAGGCACTCTTGCATCCCTTGAATTCTGCAGCTCTGCATTTCAGAAGGGATGGGTGAATTCTCAGAGGTGGTTTTTGAAGCCCTGGCCCTTCATTTGCCATGAAGGAGGTAACGCAAATGAACATAACCTGTTTCATTTTGTGCTGTATGTAGCTGGGGTAAACACAGATCTCCCCTGTGTGCGCTGTGCGCCTTCCCTCACTCCATTCTCTGGCTCATCACACCTCCAGAGTGAAGCCCTGCAGCAGGCAGTGAGCAGAACAACAAGGCTCCCTCTCGGAGACATGTCGTCTAATGACTCTTGCAGTCCAAGTGATGGGGCACCTCTGGAGAACGCGGCCACGTGACAGTTGTTTCTGAGTCATCTCGGTGTGTTTGAGACAGTCAGTTCTCTCCCTTAGACACTTGTCAACATGTGCAGGTGATGTTTTAACTGGCACAGTATCACCAGTGACATCAAATCAGGAGAAGCTGAGTAGCTGTGAAAACTGTGACTTCCAACTTAAGGAAGAATAGGGTATTGGAAACAGAAACATACCAATACAGAGCCAGTGCTTTTTAAAGAATTCCTTTAAATGTGTGGCTATTGTGTTAATTGGTGGTATCTGTATGTTTCTCTTTCCTTTGCCTTGCACCCTGGTAGAGATGATTGCGGCATGGGCTTGCCTAATTAAAAAAGAGAGAAGAATGACTGAATGGTATTTTGTTAATTATGTGAATGGCAAACACAAATTACTTCAATTCCACCTCAACTGGCCTGTGATTTTTCCCTTTGCAGTAACAAATTTTGTTTTATCTTTGAATCACCAGTATCTAGCACATTTCTTGATATATAACAAGGGTCCAATAAATATTTATTGAATAATGAATGCTTTAATTAAGTACTGTAAAGTAAATCAATATAATATATGGAATTTATATAATCTTAGAGGAGTAAGAGGAGGTTAGCAGAGAACTATTTTTGCAAATCTTAAAAGTATCACTTTGTGATTTGTTATAAAAGTTTCCAAATAAAATGCAGATGGAGTGAAAGTTTCTATCAAGTTATATTAATGTTAGGATTCACCAAATCAAAATGAGGGGCTAAAACAATAGCAAAGAAAATCTAGCATTTCTTCCTTGGATGCAGATTGAACCTGGTTCTTTTCAATTTCACATGTTCAGGTTAAAAAATATATTTTTTCTACCCAAAGTATTATTTTTGTTATGACAAAATTGACTTTTGCAGAATTATAAAGTTTATTTCCCAATTAGAATCATTCTTTAATTCTATTCATGTGTCACCTAATGCCAACAGATTATTTCCATGAAATAAACATATTACCTAAATTTACTGATTTAAAGTAATCTTTTCTTAAGAATCTTTGGTATTTTTCTCTTCTATTACAGTATCTTTCAATCTGACTCCATCTCTCTATAAAATTACACCAAAATTAATTTTCCTCTCTTTTAAAACCTACTAATGGCCTTCATTGTTTTTAAAATTAGTCATGAACTATGAGTTTTCTATTACTGCCTTGACAATTTTTTTTTTTTGTCAGAGTATATCATTTACCCAATTAGACTGCATGTCCCTGGAGGGAAGTGAAGGAGTTATACTTTTAATAATTTATCATACAACATTGCATAGTTATTAGACTAAATGTGTACAAAGCTCCTAGACACACAATATCTAAAAAATTAGCTGATAAAAATAACAGGAGCTCAATAAATAATTGCTTTCCTTACAATACAAGGTACCTGAACAGTGTATGTAATTATTATTAAATTAACCTAGTTCACCCTGGTACTTTTAAATTTTATAGAAAAAGAATTCACAAGTATCCATCAACATAATCTGACACAACTTCTACATGCCTATTAAATTCCAGAGATTCTCATAAGAGTAGTTGTGTTTAATAAGACTCAACACTAATCATAATTTTATTTTATACTTTGGATATCACACATAATGTATAACAGAACTCACTTTCACATTCTTTTGTGCTGCCAACAATCAACTTTTCAATATCATCTACATGTCTACCAAACCAATGTAAAACAAGTATTGTGTTGCTCAAACACCATTTTGTTTTATTTTCACCTACACTAGCATTTTTTTTATTGTGTATCCATTCATTTAAAAATAAATTGCAATGTAACCAATAGATTGATTCACTTTAAGAAAAATTATATGCAAAGAAAAAAACATGTTTACAACAGACATAAAAGCTAGACAGAGCCTATGTCAACACAAGTATAAAATAGAGGCTACAAGATATAAAAGTCAAGCAACAGTTATTTAAAATTAACACCATTTAATAACCTTCCCTTGTCAATCACACTGTGGCAATTCTAAGTATTGTGTTGAAATTGCCATTCCAGGCTGAGTCTTAAAACTCAGCTGTCACTTTCCAATGAAGCTCTTTCGAAAAACCTTTCTTGACAAGTTAACTGCAATATAACATCAAGACTGAAAAATTCTGGGCTCAAAGGTGACCAGTGAAAGGAAGAGGTTTCACAGGACCCTGCAGAAAGAGAGAAAATGGAAACTGGGGAAATGTACAATACAGAGTGCCAGAATATTTGAGAGAGGCTGACAGTAAATAGCCTGAGAAAGTAAGACAAAGGACCTTTCATGAGGGGCTTTTATACATGGCTCAGATGTTTGGACTGTATCATGATGATGAAGAGAAGCCACTGAATATTTTTGAGGAAATGTAATAAAATTTGTTTTGGAAAAGTAACTAGAAACTTTGTAAAGCCTAGAAAGAATAGAAAAGATGCCTTCAGGAGATAACCCAATAAATGTAATCTATTTTTGCACAACTTCCACGCAATCCTTAGACATTAAAACTCTACATCTCCAAAAGTGTAATCAGGCTGTCAAGATGTAAATATATTTTTGAAATGCAAATTGAACATTCAAATTAAGAAATTTAAAAGCCAAATTAAATATTTGAAGCAAAAGTCAATAGAGTAAGTATACAAAATTTAGTTTAAAAAGGAAAGGAAAAAAAAGAACTCTTTATTGTAAGAAAAGCAATTAAATTTAACATTTTTAGAGCAGATGATGAACATTTTCCTGATGTCTTTGTTAACACCACTTAGTAAAATTTGAATGCAAAAGTTAATTTGATAGCATGCAAGTTTGTCTTCCTTTTTCTAATGAACATATCCAGAATTATTTTCCAGTATTTTTAAGATAAAATCAAAATGTGTCCAAATTACTGAATATATTATCAAAGCAAAATTTTAAGATAATCTCCTTTCCTTCAATAAACATGAATTTATTATTTATTTTCAGTGTTCAAATGTGGATTTTTATTGGGTTTACTAAAATCAGCAACATCTCTAATTTTATATTACCTAAAAATGACATGAATCTTCCTGGTAAATTTCAGAAACAGAGTCTGGGTTAAAAAACATTCAATATTTTAAGTTCAATACAAACTATAAAATATATAAGGCTAAAGAGCAAATATTAGATTAATAAAACTGCCATTTGTATAATAAAGATCCTTGTTTTGATTTTCTTGTTAAAATAAAAGTAAGAAAGTTCAAAAAGATTTTTCTTTGGTTTGGGTGTGTTTTCAGGAGTACTTAGTAGTCTTTAGAAATGGCTGCATCTGCACGGAATAAATGTGTCTTAATTATAGGGTTTTTTTTAGGGTGAACATCTGTGCCCTTTTCTATAACTATGTAGATACTTTGTTGGTTATCTGAGAATATGTGGTTAAATTTTTATACTGTACTTACTTGCTAATTCACTTTATTTAGTATAAATCAGGAATATTTAAAGGTTTATCTGTATCACTTTGACATACTACTTAACACAACACAATTTTGTTTTCTATAGTTTATTTACAATATAAAATTAGATGTTCTTTTTTTATTGGGTTTTGAATTGCTGAGAAGTAAATTTTAAATCTCCATTTCTCTTATTTTTAGTAAAATGCTAGTTTCTTGCATAGTGAACAGAGTTCTTTTCTTTCTTGCACTGTTTGATAATCACTTTGACTTTAAAATTACATGCTACCTAGGAAAGTATAATGCCACATAGTTTTTTAAAGGAAAGTTATTTTATTTTACTTGTCTGATGTTATAAATAATTTTAACATGGACAAAAGGATACAGGGAAACCCTTTAGTCACAGAGTATGAATTTAAACACTTAGAATTACCACTAGTTCTTTCTTTAGGAGCAAGTAAGTAAGTATGGTGTATGGTGGGGGTGGACTGGGAATGATTCAGCAAGAATTAATTTTGATACAGAGACTGGTATTTGGAAACTATTGACAGAAAGGCTTAAAACTGTCTATTTTTAATCCTCTAACTATGACATTTTGTCAAAAGTATTGAAAATTAACTTTCCCCAAGAGCAGTGGAAATACCTACCTTGGAAAGAATTCCTGTCACATATTGGTTTAGAATCACTCCAGTGAAAAGTGTAGCCAAGAACAAATTTGAAATTTTGGCTAGATAGCTAACAGTCCCAAAAGGGAAATATCTACTGTGACCAAAAAGGTCTTAACATTTCCTCAGCCTGACACAGCTTCAGACAGGCTTCTTCCCAACTCCAGGCCCCTGGCTCCCTTTTTCTTAAAGCATTAACTTTTGAAAACTTGTAATGGTTAATTACTCCTCTACTCCTCTGAGATATAAATCTCTCCCAACCCAGGAGCATCTTTTTTCCAGGACCTGGGAACCATCCCTTTGATATGTAATTATCAAGAAAAATAGGACCCTGTCTCCCAGTCCCCGTGGGAAGATAGAAGACTACCTTGGATAAAGGACAATTAACAAACACGAATGACCGGATCATTTAGACCACCTTCCTCCCTAAAGTGTTTTTTTCCATTAAATCACCCTTCTTGTTTCAGCAGAGTGCAACTTTCTTCCTTATTGCAAAGTCTTAATGCCTTCCTATAACAATAATATTGAATAAAGTCTTCCTTGCTATTTTTAACAAGCATCAGTTACAATTTTTCATTTCTGACTCTTACTATTTCTTTGAATTTATGAATTAGAATCACGTTCTTCAATTATAACTTTGAAACTTCTGGGCACTGGTAAATTCACAACATAATAGTTTGCTGCATTGATTAGAAAGTTATAGAAGTGATAATGACACAGACTTAGTTGCTTATAACTTAATGAGCACTGAAGAAAATCATAAATGTTTTCTTTTGATTATAAGACCATCATCACTCCTGATGATATAAGATGGCTTTTGAAAAGTAATATTGTAAGTTCAGTAATAGTACAATGGTGGTAAAATTGTTCTCTATATTTGAGAAAATCTTTCATGAGTCATATCTTTCCAATTTTTTTCATGTTACTAATTATAAAGAACTATTTCCCAGAAACAAAGTCAACCAACATGGAAAATATGAGGGAATTAGTTCAGTGCCCTTTCAGTTAACTTGTCATTACCACATGATATTAAGATTTTATTGAATACTTGGGGAACACACATAACTACTGTTCAACCATCTATACAATTTACCAGAACACTACTTGACTTCCTGTATTCTCTGTCTGTACAGCAGGAAGTTTGTCTGTATTTCAAAAAAGATATGTTTGTTGCAATTAATTAAAGCTTTGCCCTTTGTAGGAGGGATGGGTACTAAAATATATTTCTGTAATGTTTCTAAGGCAAAATTTAAGTGTGTTCCAAATGATACATCCTTTTCATCTACTCGACTATAATTAAACTCTTTATAAAGCATTTTTCTTCAATTTTTAATACTCTTGTAATAAAATAGCTATAACTTGACATACCTAACAGAATAAAGTAACTCAAATTAATTTTAAATTGAGCTAATTTTTAGCTTCCAGGCTAATAAACTAAAAAAAAAAATTTAAATAAAGGATGCTAATCACCAAATAAAATACACTTCTCATTAATCTCATAAATAAGCAATAGCTTACTGCCATTACTTACAGATTTTCCTCAAACTTATATTTCAGAAGCCAAACTTTCCTTTTTTGTTTGTTTGTTTCCTCAAAGATCTCCACAATGCACAGAAGAGTGGCAAATTCTTTGCAAAATCTTTTAGATTTGTGGCTTCAGGTTCAAATGCCAGCCCTATTTGAACACCTTTCTCCCTGCTTCCTCTCAGCTTAGCAATTATAAAGTTTTCATCAACTATAAGAATCTGAAGAAACTGTGTCTGTCCCATTCTACAATACTTATGTTAATTTACTCACTAATTCATCCCCTCAAAACACATGTATTGATTGCTAAATGTGTGCCAAGTACTCTGTTATATACTGGAGAAAATAAAAAGAAGAAAACACAAATGCACAGTGTCTGCCTTCCAGCTGCAGTTTGGAAGCTAAATCTTGTATGGAACTTAAGGCACATAAATAACTATTATATGAGATAGAAAATGATAAATGTCACAGAAGAACAATCAATAAAATGCTATCAGGGTCCTGGGTTTGGAGAAGGGCTATAAAACCATGAAATCAGAGATGATTTCAGAATTTTAGCTGGAGTTTGAAGGACATGAAGGATTTGAACAAGATAGAGAAAAAGTATGTTTAAAAACATTCCAGATAGTGAAAAGTGTATAAACAGACCAGAGTATCAGAAAGTGAAAAGTTTTGAAAAATATGTAAGTAATTCATCCTGGCTGGAAATCAAGCTAGGTGAAGTGAAATGGTGAAATCTAACTGAAAAAGGTTAAAATTATAGCAAATCTTGACCACCAGATTAAACAGTTGTGATTTTATACAGTAACCAATGAATGCAGAGACATTTAAATATCAGACAAATTAACAATAACATCAGAGCTATGCTATAAAAAGATTACCTGGCAGGCGTTTGAGAAAATACTAGAGGAAAGAATAACCTTTGGCAAGACAAATCCCTAAGCACATAATTATAATTGTCTGGGTATGTGGTAATTTGGCTGCAAGCATGGAAGCCTCAGGATATGCTGAAGAGGTATAATATGTAAAACATGATCAGTGATTGGATGTAGAGAAGGAGGCAAAGAGCAGACAGAGAATCCTCATTGACTCAAATTTAGTTTGGTTCCTAGGAGGTCTTGGACCATTGATGGCTGGCGCAACTGATGTGGAAACCAATATGGTGGTTCTTCAAAAAAAAAAAATAAAATTATCATATAATCTAGAAACATCACTTCTGAGTATATGTCCAAAAGAACTGAAAGTAGAGTCTCATAGAGATGTACACCCATGTTCATAGCAGTATTATTTCAACAGTCAAAAGGTAGAAACAACCCAAATATCCATTGACAGATGAATGAATAAACAAAATGTGATATAGAATGGAATATTATTTAGTCATGAAAAGGAAGGCAATTCTGACATGTTGTACAACATGGATGAACCTTGGGGACACTGTGCTAACAGAAATAAACCAGTTGCAGAAGGACAAATACTGCATGACTTCACTTACATGAGGTGTCAAAAATAGTCAAATTTATAGAAACAGAAAGTAGAATGGTGGTTGCCAGGTGCTCAGAGGAAGGGGACAAAGGGGAATTATGGTTTAATGGGTATAGAATTTCATTTTTAAAAGATGAAAATTTTCTGGAGATTGGCTATAAAACACTGTGAATATACTTAACACTCCTGAACTGTAGGCTTAAAAATGTTTACGATAGTAAATTTTATATTTATTTTATCTCAATGAAAAATTTTAAACATTTTAAAAGAAAAAGGATGGTAAAGAAAAAAGAGAAAAGACAAAGAAAGAAAAGGAATACATAACCACATACACTTGCGTTTAATCAGAATTACATCTTCAACACAGCACATAGTGGAAAGAGGATGTCAAACAGAAATGGCCTTTAGAAATTACCAATATTTATTCAAGAGCCTCTAAAAGCTTCCAGTAGCTATTTAAGAGCCATATAACATGAACAAAACAGAAACAACTTCGGTCTGTGTTAAGGGCTTGTGGTACAATTTCAACAGAAGGATAAAATTCATTATGGAACTTGTTGAAAAAAGATTTTCAGAGTCTCCACTGTGTGAGTATGAGAATAATGTAGTAGGAGGCCGAACTTCCAGTCCCCTCTTGGCATTTCCTCTTCATAAGATCTTGGAGAAGTCACTTAATGGCTTGATTAAAACAAGCAATCATAAATAATAATACCCGCTTCTCTCATGGGATTATTATGAGATTTAAATAATGCATTTATTAGTGCTTGGTATACAAGAAAGGCAAATGTCATTATCATCTGCTGACCTCCTTGATGGGATTCGTATAAACAATGATGGCAATTTCTCAGTTAATTGCTGCACAGAGGATTTCCAGAGGCTGTCAGAGGAAGGCTGAGAGCATTACAATTGGCTGAGAACATCTTATAGCACATTGTGGTTGGTGATGAGAGCAAACTAGATTATTTGGACTCAAAAGTTTAGACTCATTTACCAGGTCTGTGTATTTACATTAATATTGTTTATTTATGAAAATCCAGCACTTATGTCTTCCTTGCTACATACTGTTAAAGAGTGTTGATCTTCCAGGTAAATTCTCTATGTAGCAGTCGAAAAGATGGAATGGGAACGGGGTACCTATGTGAATTTGACAGAAACATGAAAAGGAGACAGGAAAAACGAGCTTTGAGGAGGAACTGAAAGTGACGAAATAATACTACTTTTAGAAACGTGATTAGGGAATTCTCGTTCATTTAGACAGCAGCCAGCAGGAAGCTGGGGAGTGAGGGAGCAGCCTTTCCCATCCCTAAGCTCAGCACTTTTACACGTTTTATTTTATTTAATTTTCACAACATTTCTAGGAGACAGACTTTTATCCTCATTTTTCAGATGAGGACACTGTAAGTAATTTGCCCCAAAGCACACTAGTAGTAAATGGTGGGTGGGTTTCCAGTTAATTATCGCTTGCTTCTGTGTCCACGCATTTTCTATAATTGCATTTGACCAAACTTCCACTTCTCAAAATGCAATCAAATGTTTCCTGGAAAGATCACCCCTCCATGGCATTTCATTTTCTAAATCCAAATGGCCTCTAACTGGAAGGCATATGTTTATAAAATGGAGTGTATTACTTTGCTGAACAACAAAATATGTGTCTTTGATGAGGACAGACAGGTCAGGGTCCTTCTGAGCAGAAAAAACACTCAGAAATCAGCACAGCTGAGGACAGTTAGACCCAGAGAAATGAAAGATTGCGTCCAAGGGCACTTCATAAAACATTGCCAATTTTAGGTAAGCAGACTTAAGTGGCTAAGTATTGCTTGCCACTATTCTAAAGCCATTCAGGGATTAACAAGGGCTGTTTAATGAATGATTAACCCTATTAACAACATCTAACTTGTCAATAAAAGATAAAAATTTCACTGCCAGTGGCATAGTTACTTTATCAAAATTTGGCAGTATTTACCAGATGGACAGAGACTAATTTTTTTTCCCCATAATTTCATGTTATTCCTCAGGTGCCTACTGGTAAGTGTTATTCTTAACTCTATCATCAAAGTCCTTGAAGTAAAACCACACTATCATCTGTAATGAGCAAAGGGTAGATTTGCCTAGCAACCCCGGCAATTTTGAGTTCCCAACCTTGCAGTGAATTAGACATTCTCCTGTTTTCATTGCCCCCTACTAATTTCATCCTCTTTTTACTAACCCTTAAAACTAGGCTCTCACCGTATTTTAATCAACAGAAGAAAATATACAGAGTATACTTGTCCTTCCATTATCTTTCATGACAGTTAACACCTGCATATTTTACTACAATTTTAATAAGAAACTTTAGGACAAGTAACAGAACTGTTAGGCAGCTACATAAGTGGGGGCACTGAGCAGGTAAAGTGGAGGAGAGGGAGGTGATATGCCCACTGGCAGCATAAGAGGCTTTACTTCCTGTAAATGAGCACCAGCAAGAAACCAGTTGGGACTGGCTGGCCACAACTGTGCAGTGGCCACAAAGACCTAACTGGACATGACCCAGTGCTCACTGTAATATAATTAGCATTGTGGTTTAGGCACCCCTTCGTGAATTTTTCTGTGTTGTATCATGGGTAAGGACATGCACAAAAGGGGATGAGCACGACTAAAACTAAGCACTCCAGGGGCAAGAGCTGTCAATCAAGAGACCTCCTCTAATTGAGGCTATAAAACAAAACAAAAAGCAAAGACCACTGCTGTCCTCCCTTGAATCAGCCCACCTCCCACTCTAGGAGGTGTACTTTTCCTTTACTAATAAAATCTTTAACATTTTAACTACGCAAAGCTTTTGTCTCCTGTCTGAACTCTTCTTTTTTGGGAGGACAAGAATTGAGGCCTTCCCCTTTTGGGGTAGCAGAACCAGGCTTCTCCAATTCTCAGTGAGTGTGACTTACCGGACTTTAAGTTTCATCTTGTGATATTTCTAGCCTTGCTAGAAAACACTCATTAAGCTGCATGCGATATTAAGAAATTGCAGGTAACAAACAGAATATAATGATGAAGTTAACTATTTAAAATGGAATATGATTTAAAAAAACATAGTATTTTAGAACTTAAAATTATTGATTTGGAGCCAGGAATACACCCCACCTCCAGTATCACCACTACATTATCACCCATAGCATAAGTTGAGCCTGCATTAGGGTCAAAGTCCTGCATGAGATCCTTAAAAAAAAAAAAAAGCTTCAGTTTTCTTCTGTGAGTGTTGGTCATGCTGTGCATTTAACAAAAAATATATGGTCAATTTACACACAACTCCCCATTCCCCCCCCCAAAAAAACATTAAAAAAGGCAAAGCATCCTCATAACTGACTTCCCATGGAGTTAGACCATTCAAACGTTCCTAATGATAAGAATCACACAAACATAAATACAGGGAAGAAAAATAAAAGGCCCATGAACCCAAATTTACCATCGTCTAAAACAAAAAGTATCAAACAAAGTTATTTGAATTGGAGAACCTAGCACATTAGCCATATCCTAATACAGTGGACACTTGAACAACACAGGGTGGTTGGGGGGAGGTCAGGGACACTGACACCCTGGTTCCACATCCCCACATTCAACCAACCTGGGACCCACCAGTACTGTAATATTTACTCTTGAAAAAAATCGGAGTATAAGTGGACCCACACAGTTCAAAGCTGTGTTGCTCAAAGGTGACTGTACAGAAGAGGGTCACATCACCCTGCCTTGAACCAACCCAACAGAGGAAAACTCATTTGTTTTCTGAAGCCGAGGAACTCCCGCAAGTGCTGAACACTGAGGCTAAGGGTGGGGCAGCTTCTCTGTTTCACCAGCTTCTATACCTCAAGACTTGCCCACCTGGCTGCCTGCTAACCAAAAGCTGCTTGTGATTGTTTCCAAATTTGATCTTAATATTGTAATTGTTATTTTAATTGTCTAATGTAATTAATATGATATTTTCACTGTAATTGTTTTCCCTATAAATAAGTAACAAATATTTTATAGATCATTAAAATTGAAGTGTCAAATAGTGAGTTTTTTTTTTCATGAAGACTACAGTGATTTCTCTTGAAACGCAAAATAAAAGCCCATGATCCAAACAAAAACGAAACAAAAGTATTTTTGAATTTATGTGTGGGTAATGTGTGAAAGTTGGGGAGAAATGTCATAAAAATCCAGAAAAGTTATGTATCAAAACTTATTTCTTGACATGTACATGTAATTTAAAATCACAGCAAATTTTGTACTTAAAGGATTACAAAAGTGGATGAATTATTGTATGAGTCAATCAAGAAAAAATACAAGTTCCATATGGAAACCAACCAAAAGATGGCCCTGGCATTACATAAAAAAGACTGGCAAGTGGTCATACATTAGCATGTTTTAAATTAAAGTGTTCTTGTTGTCCCTACTTTCATCAACTTATTTAAATAATCAACCACCTACCTGGGCCATAGCATCAGCTATGAGGGTGTCTGTTACATGTAATTAGAAGTAGCAAATAATGAAAAGTAGCAGTGTGGAAAACACACTAGAAACCAGTTCAGTTGAGGTGCCCTTCCAGGATGTCCTAGGCACAGAGGACGTTGTGCTTTGCTATGGTTATCTTGTTACCTGCAAGCAATCACCATGACTGTGAACAAAATATAATTAAGCCTAAATTGGGGGTAGGGTATAACTCAGTGGTAGAGTGCCTGCTTAGCATGCACATGGTTCTGGGGTCAATCCCCAGTACCTCCATTAAATAAATAAATAAATAAACCTAATTACCTCCCACCCAAAAAAGAAAAAAATAAATAAGCCTAAATTGTTAGCTCTCTGTATGCATAGACTGAAGTAGGACACACAATCATGTTGTTTTTAGTGGATATCTACTCTGTCCAGGTCACTGTACAATGAGCATGGTTTAGGATGTTCAAATTAGAAGGATCTAATCACCTGGATAGCTTCTTGGGATGGCTTGACACCCAGAATGGGGGGCCCTATCACTTGAGTTTTAGACTCAAGAGTCTGGTATGGGGCTCCAGGCTTGCATTTCCAAGGAATTCCCAGGTGCTACTGCTCCTGATTATCCAAGACTGCATTTTAGGAACTGCTAATTCAGGATATCAAAAAAAAAAAAAATTACTCTAGAAAATGTTGCCACCTTAAAAAAAAGAACAAAAAACACAGAAACAAAAAACCAAAACCAAAACAAAACAAAATGGAGATAGGCTAAAATCACATGCAAAAAGTAAGGCATATAAATAATTAAATAAATTAGTTAACCAATTGGTTGTCCACTGATGCATCCCAGAGTTGGCTAGAGTCAATGATATAAAGGCTTTTAAAGGAATTAGCCAGAAAATGTTCTCCTTCCCAAGATTAAAGGAGGGTAATTGAGGGTTTGTAGGAACAAACAACTGTGACTTCATGTGCTCTAAGAAATATTTTGAAAGCATACTGATGCAATTATATCTATTTCTTTTCTTAAAATTTGACAATGCAATTTAGAGAGAACTGAAAAGATTCTTACTGTCTATGTCCTCCTATCTACATGCCTATTTTCACCTTCACCTTACCTCTTGTTGCCTGGTATTCTCTTTTTCTTTTCCTAATGTTTCTCTCTCTCTGCCTTTTCAGATCTAGTCACTATCACAAATGAGTTGTTTTAAGTCAATATTTCAGGAACAGCTCCAACTGTGTCACAAGTTGATCTTAGAGGTACAAGTCTGTTCATTAGTGTAATAGATTAAAATCTATTTGGAAAACATTTTTCAGAGAAATTTAAACTGTGCAGAGAAAGGAAAATTCATTCAAAGAAAGACTCTAGGTTATACTTTCTATTCCTCTTTAAAGTATTGATTATAGAAATAACTGCTTAAAAGCCTGGAGGATGAAGAGAAGGGCAAACTGTGTGCTTAAATGAAAACAGATTTAATCACATGAACTGTGCTGGAATTATTTTCTTTCAATGTTTCAAAGATATAATAATTTTTATACCATCTTGCCTGCATCCAGGTTTTTGTGAGAAGGAATCCATCCTGAGTTCATTTTATAGTTGTTAGCGCCTTAACTGGAGATGGGTAAGTGCTTGCCTCAGATCCCAAGTTATTATCTCTGTAAAGATATACATTGAGATTGGGACAATAACTTTTGTGTGTGTGTGTGTATTTTTAAACTGTGCATTTTCACACTGACTCCATCAGAAAGTGTCATTAAGTCCTGGAGGGGACATTTTTTCCAAGCTAAATGAGAAATCTGAAAACAATATGAGGCTCTGTTTTTATGGGCTGCAGTAAAGAACTATGATTCTAGAATGTAACTATGCTTTCCTGCACAAAGGGTGTACACTTTTCATACAGACCTGTTTTTATATGCTCCATGTACCAAGTGGGCATGTTAAAATCACTTCTGAGTGTATACAGAAGGTAAACAAGAATGATCACAGATTTAAGCTTATAAACAGACACACTAGAAAACTAAATTTTGATGTTACTTCTATTAAATACAAAATACTATTTATTAAAAAACAGATTTCAGTAGAATATTAAGTAAATGCCATGTGTTCTGGATTTTAATGGGCTTGCTGAATGCAATTATGTTAGGACATTAAAACCTAAATCATTTGAATACCATGCTATCCAAAAGAGAAAGGTATCACAAAGACAGCATTATACTAAAGCACCATATTTGACAAGTATAGTATTACAGTTCTGTATTTCTCAGATATTAAAAACATATTCACTTCCACCTACTCCATCCCCCAAGTGTAGGACATGCTTCAAAGAACCTTAGGTCTCTTCATTTCTTCAACTAGACTTGAATCCCCTTGAGTTTAGGAAATATTATTTTGTATCCTCATCTTATTCATTGTTCCTAGATAAGTATTTATTAAACATTATTAAAGAGGAAAGATCTGAGAAGACTGTTATTTGTGAAGCTATTAGAACTTGATATAACTATTTGTATATTAACCAGCTGAATGTTTACACATAAAAGGACAAAGCTGAGGTTCTATTCTCTGATTCATAGCTAAGACTGAAATGTAAGGTTAGGAATTTTTGAGGTCTTAAAATAAAGAAAAGATGGTAGGTCATTCAATTCTGTGAACTTACAGTTTGCTGCTGAATTAGGGAGATGACAAAAGTTCACCAGGCAAGTCACCTTCAAGCTGTCAATAGATTGCTTTTGCCTCTCAAGGGAAACCATGCAGAAAAAAGACACTTGGAATTTTTCCACTGTACAGGCAATCCCTACCTAATTGTTTAGCAGCAAGGATCCCAACAGTCTGTAGAGCAGATGTGACTACCTCACTTAACACTACCATACGAAGGAAATAAGGGCAGAAGAGTCATATGCTAATGGTAAAGATGTATGAAAAACTGCTGCCTGAGCACAGATAATACGCCTCTCTCTGGCCATCTGTCCCACCAGGTGTGCTGCATGTCACTGGACGAAGTGAGAGGGGTGGACAGATGATAGAGGGGTGGACAGGTTTTCAGAGTGGCAATAGGATGGTTTTCAACAGCACTGTGACACCAGAGAATGAGTTTTCATTAATATTGCAAGAAATGTATTATTAATGTTACTTAAAGGACCAAAGGTTTTAGTATTGTATATGGTTACAAAACAGTGTTCTATTTTAGCCCTTTCTTTCCCTCACTGCATTCTGATGTTCCTTGAGTGGCAGGGAGAGATGCAAAGTCACAGTTGAGATGCAAGAATGGTACATGGGGGTTTCTGGTGTGTGACACCCATTCTGTGTATATGGATGAGACAAAGGTGGAGATGGGCTGCTGCAGAAAATCATGGACCAGGTTCTGAGCCCAGAGGTCCACCCCACTGGACTACCCTGATATCAGTGTTACTATCAGGTCAGAACTTAGCATAATATTTTAATGTAGTTTGAGTGTCACATTACTTTAACCCTTACTCTCAAAGTGGGATAAGAGAAACTCTGTTTCTGCCACACATAACTGGGTGAATAAATCTTGCTGAATAGAATCATTTTGTTAGGAAGTCTGATAGAGTGGGCACTGGGCAAGGGGAATGGAAAGGGGAAGGAACAATCCAGAAGATAAGGGTACACAGAATAAGGGGCTTCAAAGAGTTTTCCTCTCTCTAAATGAGTACCAACCAAGAAACCAGTTAGAACTGGTCCACTGCAACTGCCCAGTAGAGAGAAGGACCCGACCTGACAAGACCCAATGATCATTATAATGTAATTAGCATTTTGGTTTAGACCCCGCCATGGGTTTTTCTGTGTGCATCATGGGTAAGAATATGCACAAAGAAGACAGGCATACCTGAGCACTCAGTGGACATGAGTCATCAATCAGGAGAATGCCACTAAGCCAGGGTATGAGACAGGAGAAGCAAAGCAGGGGCGGGGCCATTATCCTCTCTTGGGTTGGCCCACCTTCAGTTCTCAAAGGTGTAGTTTGCTAACTTTTCTTTACTAATAACACTCTGTTTATACAATGCTTTAGTCTCCCACCTGAACTCTTCTTTTTCAGATATGACAAGAACTGAGGCTTTTCCCCTTCTTGGGGTTACAAGTTAATTGATGCAGAGGGAGGTGGCATGGGGAGGCAGGGTCTGGGTGGTAGGTAGATATGGGAGTGAGCTATGAGCCTTGATGGAGCTGAGATTCCTCCCTGGGGCTGAGCAGGCTGTGCGTAGATGTGGGGCACAATCTACTTTGCTCTGTGCCTCAGTAACCTGGCTGAAGAAAAGGAAGAGGGGCAGGGGGGAGGGAGGAGAGGGCAAAAGGAGGAGAAGCAGAAAGAGAAGGAGAAAAGAAAGGAAAAGGAGGTGGAGAGGAAAATCTACTTGGAGAAATGGAACATGAACAAACAAAAAAGTTTAAAATCACGTCTGTATATTCTACCTGTGCATGTGTAT
This sequence comes from Vicugna pacos, assembly GCF_048564905.1. NCBI lineage: Eukaryota > Metazoa > Chordata > Mammalia > Artiodactyla > Camelidae > Vicugna > Vicugna pacos. The sequence goes on from NC_133000.1 coordinate 39,730,479, forward strand.
GTAAAGCTGATGCCAGCAATTAGCTTTCCAGAGTTATTTCTTAGAAAGGAGAAACCACTGTTAAGTGTCTAATAAGAAAAGTATTCTGAGTGGTTGGGGGAGACGTCCTGTGCCTTCAAAGCAAACAATAAACAAAATACAAAAATGAGGTGGTTGTTTTCCAGATAGAGAAGAAGAAAAATATCAGTCAAGAAGGATTACACTTAGTACATTATCCCTAGTGAAATCAAAAAGTCATCCAAAGATACAGTTGAGATCAGACAGTCATAGGCAGCATATAGAAAAAAACACATAATTTCTTCCAGAACAAATTGGCTCTTTAGTCATAAACAGTGTAGAGGCAGCCATAAAAGTTTTAATCCTGAGGAGGACCCTGGATTTCATGAATGAATGGACCTCTGATAAGTAGCTTCCTAATCCTGGGATAACGAGACAGAGTCCAACTGGATAAAATGATGGCTCTGTGTTTGGAATTTCAAGACAAAAACTTCAAACTTTTGTCCATTCCAATGTCATCCGGAGATATTACATATTATTTTCCTATTTCAGGGATGTCATTCAGCAGTACACTGTGAGCAATCTGAGGAGCTTGGGAAGTGCTAAGACGCAAGCAATACAAACCTCTATAGCGAATTGACATTGAGATAAGTATGGTAGAGGGCACACATGCAGGGGGAGAAGATGCAGAGGGATTGTGGTTATTTGAAGGGAGAAAATCACATTTCCCTCCATGGTCTATGGAAAACTATGTTACCTGTGTTCCTTTGTGAGACCGAGAAGTGTAACCCTGATTCAAGTTGAGAAAGAAATATTCATTTCAACTTTCAGTAAGAGAAATACAAAGAAGTATTTCTATCAGTGCACATAATGTCTGCAAAACTATCTAGTTACCTCATCACACACCTGCCAAAAAATCTTTTTATTTCTCTGAAAAAATAGAATTTTAAAAGTATAATTTCAAAGAAGATTTAAACTATTTCTTTTGAAGACTATCTTAGCAGTAGCCTCTCTCTTAGGGATAGTGTTTCCATTTCTTAATCAACTCTTTAAACTTCTATTTTTCAGGGGACAAATTTATATTTCACCATTTATAAAAGGTTTGAATTCATAATGGGAAGAACTTTTGCTTTTGACTTTAAAGAAAACATACAGGACATGCATTTGGAGCATATGCTTCTTTATTTTATAGTGACACAAAATATTTAATTAAAATACGTGCTCTCAATAAAATGGGTGTATGACACCTATCATAAAAATGTATTTGAAATAGATTCTAAATGATCTAAAACAACTCAAGATGAGTTTCTTTTTGTCACATTTTGTAAGGTTTAATTGTAGAACTGAAATTAAATAATATATATATATATTTACTTTTTAAAGCCATTTTCTCTGAAAAAAGCACAACCAAAAATCTCCCAAGTCAGAAGCATAGCAGAAGTTCCCAAAAACACTGTCTCAGAAAAGATAAACATGAAGCTAGTCAATTAAAGCCACCAGATTGTAAGGTACAACTAAAGGAGTTAAAATTGTAACTTAAGCCTGGTCATGTGACTTTAATTATGGCAAAGTCTCTTGATTGTTTCATTTCTCCTTGAATAAATTAAAAAAAAAAGTCAAATTATACAAACCTCCCTGTAAGCATCTTATCTGTTAGTAGTTTTAAGACTTTCAAATTCTCATCCAGACTTACTTTAGAACTGCAGTAAATTAGACAGCAGTTTTTAAGTTGTCTCTAAATGGCTATAATTAAACCCTCACTTAAAACGTTGCCATCTATACCAAGGGCAAAGTCAATGTGATAAAGGATGCATAAGAAGAATTATTAAGGAAAAAAAAAAAGAAAGCAAACATATGACTTGGCATAGACTCCTGTATAAAGGGTGCAGGTTAGGCACTCCGATAATTTCTTCTAAAAAGAAGTTATTGTATGAAGATCAGAAAGGGTAGGTGAATAGAGGAAAAGTATTACAACCTTTCCCTGTAAAGCTACGCTTAAAAGTGAACTCTTACCCAGGAAATCTATCAATTGTTAAACTTTTCATCTTTTAAATACACTGCAAAAGCAAATGTAATTCTTGAAAATGACCCTAATGCAAATCCAGTGTGTACTGAGAGGTCCAATTCTTTGAAATGAATCTAATTAGCAAGAATAGGCCACCTAGCCCATGGGTGAGGAAAGGTCTCTGATGAGCCCTAGAAATAAGATGCTATGAATGTCCAGAAAGGCAGAAGTGGTGGCACTGACCTAACACAGTTGCTAAGTTGAATGAAAACAAACAAACAAACAAAAACAATGTACTCTTTGAAACAAGATGAGATTACCAACTGTTCTCTCCTTAGCTACTAAAAAACTTGAAATGGAAGTAAATACATTAGACGTTTTTGCTGTTTCAATTATGATGATGTTTGAATGATTTTTATGAACTTACTCACTTGGTCCTCTAATAAATTACTTGGCCATTTAATTGTATAATTTTGGGGGTAACAAAACTATTTTCAGAGATGAACTGAACATTTATCAGAAGGCTGCTGTCCCAGAATGAGGATCTGTAATTTTCCATCACTAAAAGACATTTTTCAAGTATGATCGAAGGTTAATAGAATATCATTAATTTTTTCCCTATATGAGGAAAATGTACCTTACCTTTACAAAGCATAATATACTTCACACTGAATGTTAACAGGCATTCATTTCTGTTGATCAACAGGATAGTCAGAAGAAAAATTACACTGTAAACATTTACTGATGAGGAAAATGAGATATAATGAACACAAAAAATGGCATGCCTCTATATGGATCCTTCACCAAAAAAAAGCAGAAGGATCTTTTGACAATGCGTTGCTTTTTCTACCCCTATAAGGTTGGTTTAAAAGCACTCTGACCCATTGCTTTTCTTCTAAGAAAATGTGAGCCCTTGGTGTACATGTTTCATTAAAAATACTCAGAAATACCATACCTCCTCAGGGGAAGTACAATGTCATTTTCAAGGATGGCAAACATCAAAGTCAATTTGCTAATTGGTTTTAGTTGTTTTGCAACAGCTATGAATGCTACCCAGTTATTCCAACAGCACTTCCAGGGGAAACAGTCAGATCACTTGGCATCCAGAAGTCAGCCAAAATAACAAAAATACAGTGCCACCATGGTTTTCACTATGAAGATACCAACACGTACATCTTGTTTCTGCCAGTGTTTCATTTATGATCTAATATCAGTCTTTTTGCTTTCTGGGAATTTTTAACAATCACTCTAATTTTCCAAATTCTCATTTTCCCCATATGCAACACTATTTCATGATCACTGCAAATACTATGAAAGGTCTCCAAATGAAAATAATTAAAATGAAATTTCCTTAGCAAGATGATCTTCTAACAGAGGAGCAATAACAACATTCCAAGGATATGATATTTCTACTGAAATGTATTAACTGGTTATTTATATTAATTGTTGATGATATGTGTATTTATATTAATTTATATTAATATTTGCATTATGTTTATATTAATTTTAAAATATAATATATATTTATATTAATTGGTGATTAATAGCCATTATTAAATATGCCTGCTTGTCATGTTTTTCCTTTATTATGTGATTATGTTTTGTAAGTCCTTGGTTTTCACACACAGAATCTAAATCACTATATTCAAGTAAAAATACTTCTGATCAAAGACTAAATGGTAATTTTGACAACATGAAACTCATAGAAATGGTTAACATATAAATGGAGAGTTTTCTGTTTGTGCATCCCAGCAATGGCTATTATGCAAATTTTCTTTTGGTTTAAGTATTTAATATGTTTATCTTGTTTACTAGTTAAGCGTACTGTTTTATCAAAACTAATGTTAACTGTGTATATCTGTTGATAGTGCAAAGAGTTGAGAGCTATTTTAAGATAAAAAAACAAAGAATATTTACACTGCTATCAGAAAAGGTAAAAAACAATAAGAATGGAATCCACTATGTATTATTTTCTCATACCTATCTCCACCATGTCCCGTCCCCTTAAATAACAGTGCTTCAAAACCACAAATTGAACCATTGATGCAGCATCTGAATGCTTCTTTCCACCCAGCCCAGTCCAACAAATTAACCACAGGGTGTTTCACGTTCTTCAGATTATGTCATGGAAATAATCAGATTTAAGATGATATGATCAACAGCTTCTCAGTGCTTTTGTCTTTTTCTTTATACGTTCTTATAATTGAAATGTATCACTTGTAGTAAAATGGTTATGGATTTTAGAGGATTCTCACAGTACAATTACAAGAGGGCAGTCAGATATCATCGTAATAAGAGATAAATGGGTTCAGTTACATTTTAATTCTAACAGTGGTTTCAAATATAACCTGTCTGGTAGGGTTTAATAGAAAACAAAATCAGGTTTAGAACTCTGGGGAATAATATGTCAATCTTGAGAGAAAGCATGGAATGTGAAAGTCTTTGGTGGACAGGCACTTAAATGTGTTTAATGTAGCAAATGAAAGACTGTTACAACTGTATATTCTCTTTTGTTCTAAGAAACATGTCTGATAAAGAGAAGAAAATATATCTTTTAACTAGAGTCAAAAAATGTTGGTAATAAATCAGTTTAATGGTCCATAAGATTTTTCTCTTACACATGTGCAAATTATATATATTTGCAACAATGCTGCATATTATCATTAGTCCAAAACAGCACAGCATCTGCACAGTTGAAGAATAATACCATGCATTTTTCTCCTAGTGCATTTTTCTCTTAACATTATAACTTACTACTAATTTATGAAATTGATATTACACCTTCCATCTCAAAAGAAAATCTTGTGAAGTGTATTTCCCTCTCCATTACTGAAGGTTGTTTTTTTGTTTGTTTGTTTGTTTTGTTTTTTGAAAGTCAGATATCGTATCTTTGATTTCTTTGCATTCCCACTCCCCTCTATCCCATGAAGTCTCTGACTAACATAAAATGAATCTGCCTTAGTTTCTTGGGGTTAAAATGATGAATCAAGATCGAATTGGATGAATATTTTATACCATCAAAGAATAAAGAAAGGACTTACTACATATAACTTTAAAACATAACGCCTTATTTCATTGTACCCACACAGCATAGCCTTATTCATCAATCAGATTAATCAGCTACAGATTAATTACACTATAGTCCTAACTTAGCAAATGGGTTCCAAAAATTATGGTGTCATAGAAATATACCAACATCGACTGGCAGAAGTGGAGGGCTACTAAACTCTACATTAATGACAAAATTGAGTGGTCTCCAGCACCACTGTGCATGTGTTACACAACACACTACCTAATAATACTAACATTAGTTTATTGGAAATAAAAGAAGAAAGAGAGCAATCTCTCAAATAGGCCAAGTTATTAAGCTGTCTCACTAATCACTTTGCTACAAGATGTCACAGTTTCTCTGTTCCTCATCTCACATAGTAATGGCAAGGTAGTTAACTTGTATTTTTAATAATTCTTAAGTGTTTTGGTTTCTACCAAAACAAGCAAACAAACAAACAAAAAACATTATGTGCCAATTTAAGTCCCTGAGACACAAAAAGCAAGTCCATAATTACTATTCAGTATTTAAATAACCATTTACATTCAGCCCTCTAAAGACTATGCACTATTTTGGAGAAATGGTTTTCATAGATATACTTCCTTAAAAACAGACAAATAAAGACAAAAACCTCAGACATAAAGCATTATTCTACCATCGTCCCCAACTTTGACTGTACACTATTACCAATTACAAAACTTTCTTCTCCAGTCAACCAATTAAGCAACAAAAGTCCTCACTTTTTCATTGATTTCTACTCATCCTTCAAATGTGTCTCAAAAGTTATTTTCAGTGTGAATTTCCCATAAATTTACAAAGAGTTTGCTGCTTCCTCTGAGCTTCCTGGCTAGGTTTACTGACAAAAACCTCCTTTACTGCAATAATTACTTTTGCGATTTTGACTGGGAGCTTCTCAACTACAGCCTTCTGTTCCATTTACACCTCTTGTCTCCAGACCCTACTATGTGCCTAGTGCATGATTGCACCAATTATTTGATGAATAAATAACTGAATAAATTAAATAGATAAAAAGAGCTCCTTCCCCAAGCTGATACTGGGCAGTTTTTAAAAGTCAGACTGCCATTATCTGGATGCCAGTCAAATCCCCTGGAATACATATCTCAGGAGAGGGTGATTATTGCAAACGTATTTTCAAAGTGCTTTCTATCGGAGGACTTCATTAATTTATAGTTGTCTCAATTTTTACCCATGACCACTCAGAGTAAAGATATATTTCCTTTAAATAATGGTGCTTGCCAACAGAATGAACTCCTCTAGACTAAAAGGAATGGGGGATATATCATTTATATTTATGAAACTGTGAGATGTATGATTATGTTTACACTCATAAGAATTATACTCCCTACTCACTGGAAATAGAATTAGTCTGTACTGGATAATGATTTTAGCTTCGGTGAACTGATTTTTAGTTTTTTCATTCATTGAATTTATATAGGTTTCACAGGGACTATTACCAAGTTTCAAAGATAGCCAATGTGGTGTTTATGATTTTGTCAAGCTTTTTCCCCTCCTACCTCCCACCACAGTCACTCCACTGGATTTTTCAGTAATAGTTCACAGCAGTATGTGGCGAATTTAAAGGCTAAAAGGTTTTATTTTTGACCATTTTTTTAAAGAATCAAAATAATAATGTTTATGCCTTTGATTCAAGTGTTCTGATTTAATATTCACAAAAATCAATAAGAAAAAGAAATTAAAGTTCATTGTAACCTGAGGGCAGACATTTCCATTTCATGTGATGCTGCTCTTTATACTGTTGGATATCATGAATACTTGTTTCAAAATCCTGTTAACCAACATCTATTTTCACAAAACATGTAATCACGCAAGTCTCTTGGGGAGGAAAAAAAGGCCATTCTTCATAAATATGTAAAGATGTTGCCTCTCAGAGAGTGAGGCCTATATAATATTCAGATCACATTTTCAAGAAATGAAATTAATAACAATCACTGTTAATATTCTAGATTGAATTAGCCATATTTTATTATGTTTTAAATTATTCCAAAATAGATTATGATGCATAGTTTTCCTTTAAATTATGTGTGCAAATAATTGTGTTTCTTCTGCAAACAATTCCTTATCCTATTTCTTTTCACACTCTTAAAACATGCATTTTAAAATCCTAATAGTAACAGCAAATCATGCAAGAAGTAAACTCTCCTTTTAAAGACATCATTATCTTTTGAATAACATCATTGGATTAAGAAATTAGCCATCTCAAATTTTAGCATCTAATTTTGATCTTTATAATGTGCTTTAAAATACCATCTTGGGGCCTATTACCATCTTGTATTCCCCAATGTTCACCTTGCTCCCCTTTTCCAAACTCTGTTTTGAAATAATTAAGTCCAATGTGAAAGAGCTTTGAAAAAATATAACCTTTTTCTTAATATAGGATGCATACAGAAATTGGTTCAAGAAAAGGGGTTTCTGAGTATACATGAAGAAATGTGCTCTGCCATTATATATAAATGAAGTTCTGAGTCAAGGTTCAAGGGTGAACATTTGAAACTAAAACAAATCTCAAAATACTGTTTAATTTCCTAAGACTTTCAAAGATACAATTTTAACTAAAAGGCTTTGAGATTTAAACATACATTTCTAATGGTAAATTCCAAATTCATTTAAACAGCGTCTTCCTTCGATATGAAAACACGGTCCAAAAAGAGGCTTAAAAACTTGATGTTTATATGTGCTCTCAGGAATCTCAAATTTAGTTGGTAAAGAGATTTCAATTCCCTTGACTAGTTACAGGGACTAAATGTAATATCAGATAAGCAGAGCCCTATTGATCTGCTTTTGCTTCCTAGAAGCTAATCTTCCAGGTTCATGCAGACTCAAAAAAGTAGTCAGTGACTTTAGTCATGAAAGTTCTTTCCCAGATAGCAAACTTTACCTCAATGAAAAAAAGTATTTTATAAAGTTTTCATTTGCATTTTATACAGACACACATGTCTATTTTAATTAAAATGATACTCCTTAATGTTGTCATCCTGGAAGGAAGTATTGCCCCCCCATATGTACACCCACACATAACCTTTTCAAAGTCACAGATTTTTCATAGAGAGAGAGAAACAGGGAGAAAGAGACAGAAATAGTTTCAAGGCACAAGACTACATCTCAACATGTTTGCTTAGATCATTTTCCATTGGATAAAACTTGTTAATTTTCAATAAATGTCTAAAATGCACATATCTATGCTTCAAAAAATGCTGATACAGAAAAGAATACATTTCCCGAATGGTATAATTGAATTGTCTCTCCACTTACACTCTGTGGACAAGTGGCAGGCACGGCAGACTCGATCTGAGTTAGTTCTGATATGAGAGATCAATGAGAGCCATTGGTCTGTCTTAGGACTCCCCACCTTTATATCACTCTGATCCCAGAAGTCACCCTGAAAACTTATAATTAGATCACATCCTCTAGTAGATCTCCTAAATGAGAATTCCTGGGGGAGAGAACAGCTAGAAATGGGACATTAAGTAGTTGTCTAAAAATCTGGGCTACACCATCCTACCTACAACAGAGCTTCACAGACCATGACATATTTTACAGTGTCCCACTGTCACATGCTAACGAATGAACGGATACTGTGTGGAGAGCGTAGAAACTGTCTTTGTGGAGAGTTGGGATTAGCTTCTGAGGTCCTCAAGCCAATCATGCTTCCATTTATCTTATACCTTTGGCTGTCTTTCCTTTGTTTTTCCTTTCAAGGTTTTCCATACTGTTACTTAAATTAGTATTTATCCCTATTAAGCAGAGAGGAGAAAATATCAAGGAATTCTTCCTAGCTCTGTGACCTCTATCCCAATTCAGCAAGCTACTATGAGGAGAAGACCGAATGGGAAAACAATTAGCTTGGGGTCCATAGTCCTTCTGAAAAAGTAAACTCATATGACAGCTTTTTATTTTACTAATACAGTCATTGTAAAGCAGCATATAATATGTTATATTACCAGTATCGTTTCTTACTGTAACAGTGATCTGTAATTCATTAATTCTTTTTTAGCTTATTTCAGCAGAATGTTTTAATAAAAAATAAACTGTCAACAGTAAAATGACAATAAAATAACATCCGATAATAACAACCAACAAATTTATGAGACAATTGTGCTACAGTTAATGGTCAGAACCTATTTAAGATCTTTGGTTCCGCACATGTAAGGCTACAGTCTGTTGACAAGCTGTGTAATTGTAAGTACATTCTTCACGTCAGTGTCTTGAAAGTTCCTAATGAAAGTTGTACCATGTAACTAGGAGGCTCCAGATACTGTTAAAGTCTACAAATGCTCTGTCTGCTTTATCATTTTCTTCAGTGAACAGGTACATTTTTAAGGCATCCATGTGTCAACAAGTGTATCTAATAGAGCCTTGAGCTTCAGTGATTTCATAAAAGAGGAACTTGCCAACAAATTTAGGAAACTCACATTATATATTCAGGTTAGATTCACAAATTCAGTGTTGCATGGCAAGAAGTCTATGCTCATTTTCTGGTATCATGAATTACAATTTCTCCCCCAATTCAGAGAACCAAACTTAAACATTCATAAATGAATGAACAACTGAGAGGTAGCTCATACCATAGAAGTCTTGGAGAAGGAAATTATCAATGTATCCATTTTAAAGGGCTCCATTTATGACAGCCATGAAAGCAATCTATGTCCAATCTGCCCTGACATGGAATCAGGTTGCTCAAAATAAATTTGATGTACAATTTGTAACAAAAATATACTTCAGTCTCTTCATACACACATACATATACATATATGAGTTTTATTTTTTTAGTTTAAATGGTAATTTCTGGGGAGAAAACAACGTATCAGCTGACACACTTGCAACATTCTCAAAACCTACTTGCTATATAAAGCTAGGAATTAGAGACAGATGTTTGAATCACTGACAGCAGAAAATTTTGTCTTACTAGCCTGTATAACCCGAGTACTACATGACATGTTAGGTATCAAATATAATTTTTTCAAATGAAACTGACTAGAAATGCTAAGATTAAGTACTCACTGGAGAGAAACATACCATGTTTTCTCAAGGTTAACAACATTATTTCAGCTAATATTTGAAGAAATCATTTGCTAAGCCCATTTAGACATATATGTATATGTATATACATAATAGTATTTAATACATATAGAAGAAAAGTTGTAACAATGCAGAAAATTGTTATTCACGGCATTTTCAAGAAAATTGTTATTCACAGCATTTTCAAAAATTACAATCTCATAATTGTCAAAGTATTTACTAAGTTAATTATGGAAATGTTTATATGGTTGGCTGGGTATGTAATTCAGGTCATGTCTTTTATAATAAACCCAGAAGACATTTCAGTATTCACTGAAAGTAATAATAATTTTATCATGTGTTGTTTTCTCCCCACAAGGAATTCGTTATTTCTTAAGCTGTTCCACTGAGTTTGTTTGCAGAGCAATTTTCTGTTATTCCTTAAATGTGAAACAGAGTTACTTGCCTCTGGAACTGAAAATGTTATGTTAAAGTCTGCAGAGCACAAAGTGAAGCAGGGCTGGGTTTGTGGGTTAAATGTATTTTCCCTGGCGATCTACACTTCTGGGTTTGAATTGCACACTTTCATATCTTATGGAGATAAAATTAGTCAACACCAACTCAGGTTCAGGTGTAAAAAGTGCTGTGAAGGCTGCATCTCTTTTCTGAATTACCCAACCCTGATGGAGCCAGAGGAGCCTCCCTATCTGCACACAATACATTGTTCTTCTTTTCAGAGAAGCAGAGTAGGAAAAAATACAGGCATGGTGTCTTTCCTAAGGTAGGACTTTAAAATCTACTGGAAAAGGAATAATTGATTTAACCCTTGTGTAAACAACATTTATTACATTGATAACTCTTTAAACTCTGGGTGTTTTTTTTTTAGATGCAAATAAAAACACTACTTCACACCTACACTTTTGTTCTTTTCTGTATATTTCACCTGACTTGCTGTGTGACCTTGAGCTGAGCTCTTGGAGGGTTTAGACTTCATTGTTCCAAGTGTAAATTTCCTTCAGGTATTAAAAATGATATAATTCTTATTGTTGATGTTGAAAATGCTAGACCTAAACATTTCTCTTCCAAATAAATTTGCACACAGATGATAGAAAAGTCAGAATATAAATGAAGTTTCATGTCTGCAAATAGCCACGTGTTCACTCAGACAAGACAAATAACGATTCAGGTCATAAGAAGAGAAGGGAAAAAGAAGACCTGTAAACAGATCCATGGGCACAGCACCACTGCTAACTCCTTTTATAGGAAGAGCTGACTTGGCAGTGTCTTCAAAGCTTTGCAGAGACAGGCACTGGCACAGGGGCAGAGGGAGCTGATGTCTGGCTGGGGAACAGAAATGCAACCACATTGAAAATAGTGCAAAGTATGGACACATTGATAGGCATGGGAGATTCGTGCCATTGGGGAAGGCCGGCAGGAATCCAAAGTAGCTTTTGGCAATAGCCAGTCATTAACACATAATTAATGTTGAATAAATATTTACCAAATGAGCAGATAACTTTAAGGTATATCACACATAAATGACATAAATAAATAGAACAAGTATGCACAAAATATTCTGGGGTTAGAGAAATATGGGTGGGTGGAGAGGGGATGGATCCAGGTTAACTGAAGGGAAGGATATATTTTTAGAGGTGACTCTTGAATTGTCCTTTAAATGAAGAGGACCATAAGTTATCGAGGGCAGGACTGAGATTCATTTGTCACTGGTTGCTACTGGCTAGATAAGAAAACTTTACTGACTAGAGGAGAAGGGAGAAGATGAGGTAAGAAATGAATCTGTTGAGTGTGTTAGGGGCTGACTGGTACCATGCTAAAGCATCTCATATCACACCGTGGCTGATAGGAGATATAGATGGGTGCCAAGCCGAGGACTAAAACATGACTTCACTTTTCATCTGGTAGAGATGTGGAAGGTGACTCAGTGGTCCAGGACTGTGATTATCCAGACAGAATGATGAGGATCTGATAACCAAGTGGCAGTGGAGACCTCCTCAGGTTTTCATGGGTCACTGACCTAAATGATAAACTGTCAAGTTTACCTTTTACAGCATTTCAGTGAAACACATCTTCTTTGGTGAAGCATAAAGGAAATTACCTTAGTTTAAGAAATGCCAGCACACAGAGATCCTTCTGTTAGAATTTCCTCTATCCTTTCCAGAAAAAAGTATTTATCTGCAGGGTAATGATTTATAGGTGAACCTATTTGTTTGAGCATGGTAAGGCGAAGGAAGCCTGACTTAAAGATTTGGATTAGAAAATATTGCTATATTTTGTGGCTTGTTTTCTTTATAGTCAACCATAATCAATTACATAAAAACCTACCACAACATAACAATGTGCCCATGACAGAATTAATTCTGTTTATTTATGGCTGAAGTGGGTATACTTGCATTCACATTTTCTTAGCAAACTCTGAAAAAGGATTGGGAATTTTCAAAGTTCCTTCTTATTTAAAATATATTAAGGGTGTTGAAAACCGACTATACTTCAATGGCAAATTTTTTTTAATATAAAAAAATATATATTCAAGGGCCATCATCGTTAAAATGTCAACTGCCCTCTTTCTAATTTGATATTTTACTTAAACACAAAATGTTCTAATTAATACACAACTTTGGGAAATAGGCCAGAAAAAGGAGTGGAATAGATGATGCTGCTTCTTTACTAAACATGTGCTACTTTTTAAGTGAATTAAAAGGACAATTATGCTGAATGGAGGACACAAAATAGTTCATTTTAAATAAATGTAGCTGTCTGACAAACGGAAAATTAAAGGAGATTATTCTATACTGAATAAAAACAAATTACTGTAATATTTGTCAATGATTAGATCATGAACATACATATTTAAGTAATTCTTCTGATCTCTCAATAACAGGGGAATTCCAAAAGTGGCAGGTTCAAGGGAATATCCTTGCAAAATAATATTTGTCATATGCAATGTCTTTTTCTGTTCATTTGTTTGTTTTTATAGTTCTACATCTTGGAAACATGATAGTTGTCCTCATATATAAAAACAACTTCAAATGCCAATGATACATTCAATGAAACTAAATTTTAGGTGTTGGTTCTCAAGGGATGGAGAAAGGTGATGAATATGCCTTTCCTCTTTCCTTTAAATACACAATTGAGCAATATTGATGTGTTCAAGAACTCCGTGCTTCCCTAAAGAGTGAATCCATGAAAAAAATAAATATCTACAGAAGATTTGAAATAAATAGGACTCAGCTCATATAGTACCCAGGGAATGTATTTTTAAATATTTTATATCAGCAAAATACTCTCCTTTCTTCCTGTTTATCTTAAACCAGGAAGTCACTATGCACATGATAATTAGTGGCTAAAATACGGAACAAAAAAATTTTAGACTCAAATATGCACACAAACAAAGCTCTTACGTTATCTTTTCTGTGGTATATTTATATTAACTCTAAAATTCCATTGCATTATTCGCTATTTATATATCAAATATTTAAAATTTTTCTACCAAGTGAAATGCATTCTTTAGTATCATCTGACTCAACTAGAAGTTGCAGAATAAAGACAAAAAATAAGATTTATTTTCTCAAAGAAGATCTAAATCTACTGAGAGAACCATAAATGAACACGAATATTTAGAGGAAGTATGAGTAGGAAAGCTGAGTTTGTACATAGTATGTATCACTCACTTTAAGGGTTTAAAACCAGTATAACAGAGAAGAAGCATTAAGGACAGGGAAGTTAAGAATCAGAATTACTCCTAGAACTTGAGCAAAGTACACAGACCAAGCACCTCCTATCTATCATGGAATATCAGAATATTAGAGAGGCCAACCAGGGTAGATGGGTGGTAATTCTGATTGTCACAGAACTCAACTCCTCCTTCATTGATATAGCCCTTTTACTAAAATGTAAGTTCTTCAAAGACAACAAGTTTGCTTTATTCACATTTTTATTCCCAAGAGCCTAACACCTCCCAAAGGCACAGTAGCTTCTTTAGAATACGTAATGAATGGATGCTGGAGTCTGACTTAAAGGCTACTTTACACAAACTACTTGATATGACTCTAACACTGATCCCAGATGCCACAAACACTCCTCAGCACCAGTCATGACAACCTGCACTTTTGGATTCCTATCATGACCACAAGTGAATGAATGAACAAATGAGCAAAGAAACAAACAATTAAGATGTGTTTGCACTTTGTTGCAGTGGACGGGACTCTAGACTTGGAGCAAAAGTCTCAGTCCCATACGTTTCCTTGCCACATAGTAAATTCATAGAAGTGGAGAGTGTACCTTTATTCCTATCATTGTTGTGAGTAATACATAAAATGATGTGTATGAAAATGCTTATCATAGGGCCTGGCATTTCAGATAAGTAGATAATTGTAGCTTCTAAATTTGTGAGTCAACACAGGGATATAAGTGGCATTGGACCAAGCGCAAGAAAAATAAATGAGAAAGAAACATTAATACAATGGCATGGAACAAGGAGATGAGTGAGTCATGGAGAATATATTTTCATATCATTCTATGATAAGCATTACCACTTCTACTTAAAAAGATAAATGCCACTGAAAATAACATTAAAATAGCTATGTAAATGTAGATCTTCTATTTGTCTGATGATAAAACCAAAATCATTTGATGGATCAGTAAGTCCAGTAAAATGGTAGCTACCAAAATGTCTGCCCACACTTCTGGAATCAGAAACATGCATTGAATTTAGGAAGTGCATCCCCTCCAGGAAGACATCAGTGGTTGATATCATGTGATCACTGATTGCAATGCATTAAAGAAGTATTCAGTCCTGTTTCTAAACATGGTAACATCAAATAAATAAAAACAATTGTTCAAAAAATATTTTATTTTACTTTATTATTTCTATATATCTTTAATGTCTGTTAATATTGTAAATGAGATTTCTTTTAATTTAAGTATGGTCAGTTTACAATGTTGTGTCAATTTCTGATGTGTAGCATAATAGTTCAGTCATACATATACATACATATATTTGTTTTCATATTCTTTTTCATTTTAGGTTACTACAAGATATTGAATATAGCTCCCTGTTCAATACAGTATAAACTTGTTGTTTACCTATTTTATATATAGTAGTTAGTACCTGCAAATCTCAAACTCCCAATTTTTCCCTTCCCACACTAGTAACCATAAATCTGTTTTCTATGTCTGGATTTTTGTGAAACTGTTCTCATTTCTTGTTGACACTGAGTGGCTGAATAGTTCTGTACTAATTTCCGAACTTATTTTCCTTTCCCCTAAGAGTCTTCTTGTATTCTCTGTAGAAGAGGAAGATAACTGGACAATTGGCTTCTCATATGAGGGCCTTAGAAAAAAATGATTGGTATGAAGTGACTGTTATTGATGATAGTGAACTATAAAATTATTATTACCTTTGTGAAATAATCAGGGGTTTTGAGAAAACAAAAATGAGATATATTCAAATTGTAGAAGCAATCATGGCAGCATATATTTAATTTCATTATCATCCCATTATTCAAAACTATAAAATACTCTGACCCTTTGATTCATAAAATAGAACACTGAGATTCCAAATGGTTATGCGATTTGTCCAATGTTATACAGTACATGATAGGCAGAGTTAGGACTGGAAAAATGAGGCCACCAGACACCATATCCCACGCTTTCAAACAAAATCTGGAGTGAGGAGTGTAGCAGTAAGAAAACAGCTCTGCAAGATTAGATGATAAGCATACATTAAGGATAAATTTTCAGTAGAGAGTGCAGCTTTTTTTTTTTTGGTTGCTACATTTTGAATTATTGTTACAACATTCAATGCATATATTTAGAAATTCTGTTGTTGGAATGATTATGACTTGATTTTATTAGTAACAGATTTAGATTTAGGAAAGAATACAAAAAGTCCTTGGGGATTTAGAAGTATTTTAATTAATTGAAGACTCTGTCTACTTTAAAAAAAAATCTATATATCCTAGATTTTCCTTACTCTCCCTTTTGTTGATTCTCACAAAGATGTAAAATTGAAGCACCCTCTTTAAATGTGAAAGAAGAAACCAGGAAAAGTTTATATCATATTTAAGTGAATTTTAAATTGAGTTCTGAAGTTAACACATAGAATTTTAAATATATAAGAAAATAACATCTTAGAACCTACCAAGAAAGTTCAAAAACTAAGACCAATGCATTATCCACATCAACCACCAGACTATAGCTAATATTTATTGGAATATATGAGAGTGATTTTTAAAGATAAACAAAAATTTGATTTTCATCTACTGAATACAACAGACTTACACAAACAAGAAAATAGAACAAGTAACAAAAGTGATACATAGTCCATCGATAGCATGCACCTGGACAAGTAAGTTTTAATTGCATGCTGTGAGATTTGTTGATGAAGTTACCAGGGGATAAGGCAGTGCTGAATCCCACCTCTCATTAAGACAGGAGCTTTTCACTGCACTAGGCAGCAGGAAAAGCTTGGAATTCAGCGCAGCTGTAACTGAGTCCTGAACCAGATACAACCAGAAGACCCCAGACAAGTTACTATGTGTTTCAGAGTCTCGCTTTTTTTCAGTGATAAATTTTGGGAATACTAAACCCTATCCTGCAGAACTACAGTGCTGTAGAAATAAACATGCACTTTAAGGCCCCTGGAAAACAGCATGACACTGTAAGTGTTCAATTGTTTTTCTCTCCTGCATAATCAATCAGCCTGGTTCTCTTCCGATAGGGTTCTACTAATCTGAACTGGACATGTCTATAAACTCACCCAAGGTGGGGCTGTGCCATTTTCTGTGCTAGAAAGAAACTTCTGAAAGGTGTGTATTATGCCTGGGGTCAGTCTGCATCTTTCCATCTCTTACCAGCAGCTTATTTTTGATATTCAAGTGCTTTAGACAGGAGTGAACATTTCCCATCTCCCCTCCCCACCCCATTTTTTTTTTCAGCAGTGCTTAAAATAGCAAGCTGGAAAAAGATTTAGTGATGTTACTAACACATGTTTGGGATTAGAATGTGAGGGTCAGGGTAAGTAAATATTAAATCCATTTGACTATTCCCCTAAGGTAAGATGTGTACCTAAGCCAAATGGTCATTTGTTCATTTTATTCTGAGGTGTATGAATAACATTTAAATTTCAACCTACAGTGAATATCATTCCCAGGCAAGGAGGCACTATTAATCGAAGAGAATAAAAAATATTTTTAAAATCCTTAGAAATAAATATTAATCAAATGCAGCATATAAATAATAAATCATATCCATACAATACATTTCTAAGGGCAAAAATGTGTCCTCATCATTTATCCATAGTTAGCAGTTGCTCTCCAATTAGGGCTTTCCCTACGGAAAAGAGTCAAACCATATCCAGATAACTTTATAAATTTCCATTTACAGTAATGAATAGTGAGAGTGACAGACACAGCCCAGTTAATATTGTTAGATTTCCACCCCTACTGGAAGCAAACTCATGAAATACCAATTCTCCAAGTAAACTGCAGTGGACTAATCTGATGGGACTATAAGACTGCTGAAAGACTCGACAAATCATTGATTGAATCTCAAGTAAATTTCCGTGGAAAATGCCCAGTCTTAACAATGGCTATACAGCAAATATAATTTTTTTGAAAAAGGTGTTTGATTTCAACTGTTTAAATTGAGATTATAGTTTTGGAGGGGGAAAAAAAATCCAGTGGGTCCCAAGACTCTTTGCTCAGTGATTTTAATTCTTTTGTGCTTTAGAAGTTAAGAAGACCATACTAAAGATGGATTATATAAGTTAACAAAATGCAATAAGGAATCTAGACTCCCTGGAGAAGGAACAGGGGAAAAATACCATGGCTTCTTCACACTACTTTAAATGTGCAGAGAAATCATAAGTGTGTGAAAGCAATTCGTTGACCTAGTGCAATGATACGCCGATGCGGACATGCATCCTACTGGTTTAACCTTAGCACTGCTTGAGTCTTGATACATACCCAGGTAAAGGTGGGGAGAACTGCCTAGTAACTGCCTTCCAACAAATATAATTTATAGAATAAAAACTGGTTTTCATGATTCCAATCTCTTCAGACTTTTTAAACCACTTAAGAGCCTGGATAGTATCTTTCTGTTTGCCTTTACACATGTCTTTACCCAGCTAACGTTTACTGTACCATCAAGATTGTGATCACTTAGCCTCGCCCAGGTCCTGGCACAGGGCTTCCTCACTCTCTGGGTTTCCAAGCATTCTATGCATGTCCCTGTTTTGATCACTTATCAATTATGGTGAAAGCTGTTAGTTTCCTATTCAACACGACTGATTCCCTTCCTTCCTAACGGAAGTAGGATATTTTTCAGAATTTCAAGGTGCTAAGCCCAGAAGGTGACTGAGAGATATAAGCCAATTATTCAGATCTTTTCTACGTGATAGTCCCTTCCCAAGCTTTGCTTGCCCCAGGGGATGGCCTTATGACACACTTATGAGCAAGGAGTCATTAGGCAGGAGAAGTCTGTGGGAGGGTTTCTGAGGAAATCTATTCTTCCTGTTTTAAAAAAATTGATAAATAAAGGTCTCTCTTTCTTCCTTTCTGCCTCAGAAGTCAGAGTTAATGTGTGAAACTTGGATCTAGAGCAGCCATATTGAAACCAGCAAGAGAGAAAAAAGTGACACAGTAGAAAAAATAGAAAACACTCAACCTTTGATGACATAATTAAAGTGCCATTAAACCAATTCTAAAATTGAGTATGATCAAAGTTCTTGTTAATTAAATGAGAAATGTCTTTATGGTTCAGAAAAATCTGATTTATTTTATTTGCATATATTTCTTTAATAAGAGAAACACTGAATTTAAAAGCTTACATAAGAATATGCTTATTAACATACCTAATATCTATATTATTATTACTATAATATATTATTACTGGTTACACACAGTAAATGTCAGTGTAACTTAGATTAAAGATTTATATCCATTCTCCTAATTTAAGACTTTGAAACTATAATGATCACAATCTGATTGTTGATTGACCTGGATCTTTGATTTATTAAATCATCTTAATGGATGCAGCAGAGATGCCACTATAATTTTGTTATAAATTCAAATTCTTATTAATGCTGACATTCCATATAAATGTATAATATGTTAAATTTACCTCTGCTGAAAAGTTGTTTCTCAACATTTTAAAACTGAAATAATGTCAACTCTTAACTTAGTCATGCAAAATGTACTTAATATAACAGTGAACAATGAAAACTAAAAGTTGTTTATCACATGCATACAATAATGGCAGAGACAATAAGCAAAAGTTAACCTACATTATACCCATATGTGTTTTAAATCAACTTTCTAAATACCATTTATTTAATTTTATTGAAAGGTGATAGCAGTTGGCTAAAATTGTATTACTGCTGATACCGTTTAATGAAATAAACACAAAGTCTCTTTCTCTAAATACTTTTAACAGACGAAGTACCCTGCCCTCAGGCAAAAAGGCTTCCAGAGTCATAGTAGGTTTATTTGAGAATGAAAAAAAATGCTAAAGATATACTGATAACTTTTAAGACAAACTATCATAGAAAACCTGGTAAAACCACTTCAGCTTAAAATTTACCCTTATAAATTCAACAAGCATGAGAAATAAGCAAAATATACCTGCAGCTTTACACAAATTATATATATTTTATAATTATCATTGAGACTTGGTAAAATGCTACCAATGACCGGACTGTAACAGCAGTTCTCAAATATGTTGGTCTCAGGGGCTCTTGACACTTTTTAAAAATACTGAGGTGCTTTTGTTTATGCGAGTGATATCCATCAATATTTACTATGCTAAAATTAAACAGAAAAATTTTAAACGAGAATACTAAGTTCACATCCAATTAGTGATCAGAGCAATGAAGTCATCACATGTGATGCAGTATTTGGCAAACTCCTCTGCCTGTGAAAGAATGGTGGTGTCACTGGCAGAGAACATCTCAGTAGAATTGTGAAAACAGTTTCAATCTTCCTTCCAGACCCCTAGGGGTCCCCAGCCCTTACTGTGATAACCACTGGACCACAGTAATAGGAGGGAAACTTTGAGCAAGATGAATAGACCCAAGTTGCTGGGAGGTACACTGTTTTTCAGGTAAGTATACAAAGAGAACAATTGATTGGAGAAAGAAAGATAAAGACAGATATTCTACCAAAAAGCCTGCAACATGGAAAATGCTTTTTCTAATTCAGTTTGTCGCTGGCAGGGCTTACGGGTGCATTAACTATCATGAAAACTGCTAGACAAGTCACTTATCTGAAAGCAGAATATCTGATAAAATTTAAGACTCGCCTTGAAGTCAAATTTTATCTCACAGAAAGTAGAAATAAATAGAAGCAGTGCTTACTCCTGGCTTAATTCTGATAAATAAGGAAAAACTGATGGTTGTTTATGCGTAAGTGATAGGAATCCTCAAAAGACACGGGCTGCTCATATTTTAAATAATAAAGAAAACAAACTACAGTCAGGCAGGAATTTTAGATAAGGAGAGTCCAACATTTCTAAGAACCGAAATTTAGGGTTTTATTGTCAGAATTTCTGTAAAGCAAGACTTATAAGGGAAGGGGGTTCCTAAAAATGAAAATGTAGGCTAATTGTATAGAAAGCTAATAAAGAAAAAGGGGGCAAGACTCTTCTAAAAAATTAAGTTCAGAAAGAGATTAATGACCTCAGAACTGTGAGTAAATAAAATGAAATTAAAAAAAGAATGAGGCAAGCAAAAAGAGATGGATAGAGGGAAGGAAAAGAAAGTAAATGAAATTATGGGACAGGGCCTGAATCATTCAGTTTAAATACATCACTGAGATGCACAGTGTAACTGTAACCATTATAACTGGCACATGCTGTTTTAATGTGGGTGTTTTGGAAATGAAAGAATCTTTTCTTATTTTTACTTGCATCTCTTTCTTAAATGGCCTTTTTTGCTTTTCTATCTTGAGTTGGTATAAGTTTTTTATCAGAGTAAGATCTGTCAATTATGAGTTTTATATGAATTGTAAGATAAATTATTGAAATACTCCTGCTTATAACTGAAATACAGTAAAACTATATTGATAGTCTGCCCTCCTTCCATGTATAGCTTGCATGCTATTGAAAAGTTATAACAAAAAATATCTTAAAAGAAATGAACTATCACAGTATCACAGACACCTGGTGAAGACGGACAACCAATTTTCAGCAAAATCACTGATCTTAAACACATCCTAACACTGGGTGAAATTGGAGGGAAATCGTAATAGCTATTTTATATCTCATTTCTATTTGCTCCATTTTTTTCCCTTTCTTTCTTCCCCACCCCAGGTTCAAACACCTACTGCACACTCTGCTTATCATCACTTCTCTTTATTACTCCTTTATAAAAGATTTAACTTAGCAGTCAGTTTCTAAGATGTTGGTTGCAATAAGAAACTGCAGGAAATGACCGGTGGTTGCCATGATAGCAAAATTTGCATTGCAGTCTATAAACACCTCTTCCTTTGCAGAAATACTTAGCTGGGACTGAACAAACCATTTTACACAGCACATTTCCTCCAAGATGCATAGGTTGTGTGTTTCGGCACTGACCAAAGGATTTGCAGGAGAAAATAAATGTTTTTATCCATAGACCCTCTGAACAGAAAATAGATTATTTAAATGCTATGAGGAGAAGGTGCCAGTTATTCGTCTCCTGTTGGTTTGAAAGAGCAAAGAAAAGTGGAAGTTGTTACTACCCAGCTGTAGCATGTGACTGAGTGCAGGCTGAAAGTGCATTAATAATGTAGTGACTTTACTCTGACCTTAAGGGGGAAATGTTTATGTGGCCATATATTGGGGCAAAGAATATTTCTCCCTTTCATGCTCACAGTTTTCCTAATCTAACACACAATCTAAACCTTGGACTCTTATAAACAGAAAGACCGTACATCTTGGTTTCTCCAGGATGGAGCTGGTTTATAACTGGTATTTCAGAGTAATTATCATTAGCGCCCCCTCTTTACTCCCCTAAATGTCCCAGTTCAGGAGATAAATTCTACGGAGATCTTACATATAAAGGGAGAGACTTGGAATGGAATTAAATTAGGGAAAAAGTGATGCTACAGGAAGATTATTTCAGTAGTGGATGGCCAAATCTGCTCCAAGGTTATATAGCCAGAGTGCTGTTTTATGAGGAAGTTAAGTGACTGCCTTGCTGCTTCCAGAACACAGGTTTGGGGATAGGGAAAGGTCTATCAGTTTCACATATGGAAAAAGCAGAATGGCTGCTCCAAGCAGTGCAAGCCTTACATTAAGGATCAGATTAATGCAGTAGAAACACATGGACTTTGGCATCAGATGAATGTGGTTCAAGTCTTTGTTCTGACAAGTAGAAGTGGCAAGATTCAGGTGAGTTTTAATTACTCTTGCCCTCAGCTCCACATTCTTCAGCAGTAAAACAGGACAACTAGCCACACTTTACAGGATGGCTGGGAAGTTTGCAGACAGTATTCATGAGCCAAGCAGGCAATGTACAAACTGCTCCTCTTACTATTAGGATCTCAGCGCACATCAAACAGTACTAGTAACTAATAATTATTGTACATTTCCTGGAAATTCAATTCTGTCTTAGGCTCCTCACTTTAATTATGTAACCTCAGCTTCAAAAGAGTGATGATTGTCTGTTATTTACCACAAGAACATTATGACTCAGAGAATTCAAAACACATATTCATCTTTTTAAAAAAAATTTCATTCTATTTATTTTTTTCAGGGAGGAGGTAATTAGGATTATTTATTTAGTTAGTTTTTCAATGAAGGTACTGGGGATTAAACCCTAAACTTTGTGCATGCTAAGCATGCACTCTAAACTTGAGCTAAACTCTCCCCACCATATTCATCTCAACAAGGCTAATAACTGAACAAGTCAGGATCACAGTTTAGGTCTGTTTAACTCAAGTTATATCCTTAATCTCTGAGTTATGTATTCACACCCTCTAGGAGAACTGTGTACTTTTATTCACCACTGTATCACCAGTGCCTGGGGACCATGCAAAAACAAAACAAAAACAAACAGGACAGACAAGTAACACAAAAGATGAATGGCAGTAAAATACGTAGCTATTATACCAAGAAATGCCACAAAGTTGTAGGTTCTTATCGTATTTTTCATCCTATATTGCCATTTTTTTGTTTGTTTAAAATACATGGGAGACTTTTAGCTACAGGAAAATGTCTATTTTCCGTGATTCAGCAAAACCAAGTAAGTGGTTTAGAAAGAAGGACCCAAGAGGCAACTAAAGAAAAACACTGCCTTCCAAAAGAGAGTTTATATGCCATTTCATGATCAGGGCGCAGCTCACTCTTGGAGCCAAAAGACACACTGAAAAAGCGTTTGAAGGGAAACCTCTCCACGGGAGCGATGTCATCCTGTTAAACGACTTTCATCATTTCTCCTCAGAGATGGGGAACTTCTCAAAGTTTAAAGTGCTGGTAATACTAACAAAGCAATGAAAAAAGTGGCAATAAGTATGCTTGAGTGTAAATCTATCTGAGAGATACAAAAGCTTCCCAAGAAGAGGTTGAGGAATGAGTGCTCCCAGATGGAACCTCTTTCTTCCAGCTGCTGCTCACTCTTGTGTGCTTACATTGCGTTTGGGGTGGGGGCTGCAAGGTGTAACTCAAGTAGTGGAGCACGAGCTTCGCATTCACAAGGTCCTGGGTTCAATCCCCAGTATCTCCTCAATAAATAAATAAACCTAATTATCCTACCAAAAAGTAAAAATAAATAAACACCACATTCAATAAAGGACACAGGTTTGGATTCACTAACAGAGAACAGTTCTTCATCACTGCAATTCTATTCTGGAACAGGGTAGCAGAGAGGGGGCAGCTGTGTGGCCTGCCCTGGGGCAGAATTCATCTCCTAGCCATAGGGGCAATTTTTCTTTCTTACTGCTGTTGCTGTAAGTGTGATTTCTGGGTAAAACATAATTTAGAACATTTCAACAAATCCCACCTTAAATATTTCATTGCGACATCTACAGCATTCAAGGGAATGCTGTTTTTGTTCTTATCTGATTCCAGAGGATTAGAGATACAAGCTACAGTTATAACTAATTTTTAACATTAATATGATGAGCATTTAATGTGAAAAAACTGCAACCCATCAATTTTGGTTTTCTTCAGATTCCTGACAACTTAAAATAAAACAGAATACATCTGTAGCCACTGAAACAAAACATCCTTCAGATGGCTCTAAACCTTCACGTTATTAAGTTACATGTACTCATTTAATAAAATTTTACCTAAATAGTCTATCATATTTCATTATTTTAAACATTGTGAAGGAAAAATAAAAGTCAGGCTTGCTAGACCACAGTGAGTTGCACAATTGAGACAGACAATTTAGACTTTAAACAAAGTTCAAGTGAAAATACACAGAATTAAAACAGATCCTTTATTGGCAGGGGTCACTTCTGAAGGGCAGAGAAGCAGACGGAACCAGGGTATGGGTAGTTGTGAATTGTCCATGTTGACCACCTTCTTGACAGGGACTGCATTATTTAAAGTGTTGGTAAGTGTAACAGAAAGAATTGTTTTTCTGGATATACATTAGCACAAACAGGGGCTAAAAAAGAATAATGAGAAAACAGGTGGATACAGTTTGGGATAATATTCTCTAAAAATCTGTGAGTCTTGGTTTGAATTGCTCTACTTTAGCTAAATAGTAGAATCTACTTTAAACATTCGGCTGCATCTTTGTGAACGTCTAATCGATCTGAGCCTCGAATAACCACATACAAATGCGTATTTTTTCTCTTCTTTTCCTTCCCTTCCCCCGCCCCCAATTCTTTTTCCTTCCTTTTCTTTTCTTTTTTTTTTCCCAAATCATAATTATGGGGGTCATGTGCATTAAATCATTGAACAGGTTTAAGTTAAATGGCAGTAAGTAGCAAATATTTTCCTGCCTCAACATTACTATTTTGTTTCAGTTGATAAATGTTAGCCTTTGAGGTTTGGGGTGGGGGGATGTCTGTACTGACATATAAGGCAGAAAATCTTCCTACTTTGAAATTTATAGAAACATACTTAAGAGATTCTGTGAAGTAAACGAGACAGTATAGAAATTCTTTATATGTAAGGATTAGGTAATATAATGGAAGCAAGACAGAAAGGAATAGGATGGGAGGCAAGGGGGAAAGAGGAAGAGATTAAAATTCGGATGCGTACATGTGTGACTGGGTTGGGTAGAAGCAGAGAGATTTAATGCTTGAATACCACACAGACTTTGATAAATGAAGAAAAGAAGCCAGGAAGCCAAGAAAATATCCATAAATATGACAAAGTAAATACAGGGCTTATAATAATTTTTTTTAATATTCTAACGGAAGACACCTTTAACCTTCCGTTCCCTTCCTATGAATTCCATGGTCTTCTAAAACATGATTTAAGCATTCTCTGTATTTCAAAATCTAGCTTCATATATCAGATTTAAATATTTAATACTGTACTAACTTTTTTCACTTTTTTTTTTCTCCGAAGGCATATTTTGCAATGACAAACTCCGTAATGCCAGGAATTCTCTTCCACAATTGGGCTTACATGAACAGTCACGTTTCCAACACTTTCTGCATCTGAACAGCATCACAAATTCTTCAGCTCCAGAATTTCTCCGTTTCCCTAGATGTTCCTTTAAATTTTAGCCAATAGCAAAGCTAGATTTTTCTAACATAGGCCTCCTGAAAATGGCAGTCAACTGGATTAAGCAAATCAGGTATTAGGATTACATTTAAGTCTAGTCCTGGGTTCCCAGGTGATCCATATATTCCAGATCATCCCAGTTTTTCTCTCTGAATCATGAACGTGAAATGGGAAGCAGGACATGGTTGTGACATCTGTGGCTGTCTACAGCATTTAGCAACGTCAGCATCTAATAACTTAGTCCCATTGGTCTAAGAACAAACCACCCTGCCTCAAATCCCTGATAGACACATATGCCTACTCCGTATTCTGAAAAGTGAAACCTGGCAACCCTATTTTCAGGTTCCCAGTAGCCACCTAACAGCAGTGAGAAGCAGCAGCAATAAAGAATGAGCTTTGTCTTCCCCTCTCTTAAGCAGATGGTTGGCTAAAACTCATTTCACACGGGAAATCAATTTTAGATTTTTAACCTGGATACCAAGTAATAAACTACAACTGCCAAGTCTGAGAAAAGTAGCCTCTGCATTGATTTTTATCTGTAATGATAATGATGAAAATATGAAAAATAATGTTGTAGTCCTGAAATCATTTATTCTCTTCCTCTTTTTTTTTTTTTTAAAGAAACTCAATGGCATTTAAAGAATAACATTTTGAGGAAGGCTACAATGTAGAAATGTGGTTCTCCACCTAAGGATGAGCATTCAAACATAGTTTTACCATCCCCAAATCTGTAGCATGTTCACACATCTTGGAATAGTGCAGAACAGAAAATTATAATCACATGCAGCTAATTTTCAAATAGAATCCCGTAAGTACGGCTGGCTATTCCTGAGTGGTCACTGGAAACTACAGTTTGTGCCAATCTCATTTTCTGATTATTTTGCTTAGGTATTACGGTCACTTTCAGAGGCAGATATTAACTGCTCAAAATGAACGATTTCCGGTGTTCCAGAAAAGTGGAAGACCAGAATCTGGGAGTTGGCCAGCCACTGCAGGAGGTGAGCTCCTGCAGGACAAAAGTGTCGCTGAGCATGGGAGGGAAGGAGTTTAAGTAGGGAGCCATCACTCACTGAATGAGGGTCTTCCAAATAGATTATGAGTTGGAATCACACAATTCTTGAGTTAGTATCAGTTACCTTAATGAAAGATAAAATGCTGATTTTTTTTTCTAGGGGAGATAGAAGATTTTTAGTAATTTTTCCCTGCTTCTCAATTGCCAAAGATCTGGAAAAACTTCTAAGAAATGGGCTTTATGAATTGTATGTTTTAAAGCTCACAAATATCCCACTCCAAAAAAAAAAAAAAAAAGAAATAGCTAACCACCAAGAGAGTTCTTCAAACAAATTCAACACTCACTTCTATTATTCCCTGCGATGATAAGTAAAGGTTAAAAGAAATAAAGTTCATCAGTAGTATGTTTTATTTTATTGCTCCTTTTGATTTTGATCCTTAAATATCCAAAACTTAGATTATCACTTATATGATTGGTATTCTTTAGTCATATCATTAGGAAAAGAGTATTTTGACCTTTTCAATGACTAGAGAGTTCTACCTGCAGGTTGACATCCCATATCACTAGAAACCTTTCCTTAAGTTGATGAATTGGTTAATCACTTCTTGGTGCAGTGATTTAAAGAAATATCATTTATCTTTGTCTAAAATGTTACAGAAAAATTCCTGAAATGCTGACAATTGCAATTTTGAATACCCGGCTAAAGTGCTTGACTTTGATCAGTGAAAACAGACAGACAGACAGATAGATAGACAGACAGACTAGATAGTAGATGAATAGATCCTAAAATGAACATTTTGGAGGCAGTGCAGAAAAGAAATTCAGTATGTGCATATCTAAGGAATGAATTTCTCTTCTGAAACATATACAACTTTTATTCATGTAAGGGCAACCTTTTCTGAATGGTTTTATTTCAATATTGATCTAGATAGCAGCTACTTATGATCTGGCAATGGGTATCAACTTCCAATATCATTTACTAAAATGGTAGCCTGCTTCCATAGAAACAGAAATATCACCCTGCAGAGTATTTTCAGATAGTTACTTCTTTCTTAAAAAAAAAAATTCCATGATCATAAGAACATATTTCAAATAATTCTCTGCTGTTGAACTTTTCCCAGGAGAAAGTACACATAGAACTATCAAGTCCAGTTTGACAGCAAATATGGGACCCTGTACAAACTGCATTCAAAACTCAGACTTACAGTATCTTAAGGGGGATATCACTAACAGGCTCTTTCCTTATTAGCATAAATGTAAGCCAGGAAATTAAGCCAGGAAGCCAGAAGATTTTTTAACGTACATTTCTTTGGAAAGAAGATTTTCTTTTGTTGCTACATTTATTATAGAATTTGTACACTCATTTATGTATACATTAAATAATCTCTTCTTTAATTTTAAATATTATTTGTATTCCCTCAGTGGAGATAGATAATTGGTATCCTGAATATAAGACACAGTCAGATAGTTGAATAAGTCTATTAAGTTACATTCTATTTTCTTCAGGCTAACAACCTTTCCATACAATTCCTGGTGTCCAAACTTGTACTCACTTTTAGTATTTTAGTTGCTTCCCTTTAACCCCTGCTCAATATTTGAGTAAAAATAATCTGGCATGATATTGACTGATCTGAAGTTGGATATGGTAAATTGTCCTAGAAATCTAAAATATTTTATAGGGAATGTTGAAGGCACTGTGTGAGCTAAACACACACAGGGAATATGTTCATTATTTGCTGCACCTATTCATAAAAGAACATTTTCAGTGGGCTCTGCAGAGATTTGGATAAACAAGCCTTGTTATTGTTGACAGACATCGTGTGTCTAATTCCAAGTACACTGTTCTCCAAGTTGACATCTAAACATTGGACTTAAGCAGTCACAAGACAAGGAATTTTCCAGGGGAAAAAATGCAAGTGCTCATCATTCATCCCCCATCTTTCCAGATCTTACCATCTGTTCTTATGCCCGTTTACTTCTGATCACAAGGATATAGTTGTTGATCTTAAAATACTTAAATTACATTTATTATTTTAAAAATGTACATTTTTTGTTTGTTTTGGAGGGGCAGGGGAAGGAAATTAGGTTTATTTATTTATCTTAATGGTTGAACCCAGGACCTCATGCTAAACACGTACTCTACCACTGAGCTATACCCTCCCCGCTTAAATTGCATTTGAATAAATTATACATGAACTCATTGCAACTGAAGTTAAAATAGGTTCAGAATTACTTAGTCATATACTTTCTTATGAACATCCATGAACGTATATGCCTCAAATTTAATATATATCCAACTGAAAAGATATATTCCTTTTAGAGTAAAGTATCTCCAAGAATTCTCAGGCTATTAACTTCTTTTTGTTTGAATAATCCTTGTTCAGATTGAACTGTAATAAATTAAGGAGAAAAAAGTTGTTATTTTTGTGTTTAAACTAATTGCTGACCTTTGATATGGGCAATCAAGCAAAAACCAAATGTCCCTCTAAACAGTATTATTAAAGTACTTTCCAATACAGCTTCATATAGTTAGTTTCAGATTTTAAACTGGTCCCAGAGGTATCTAATTTTAAAATGTGTTTTTCTTTCATATATATAATATTCTTGTTTAGATAATAGTTAGAAAGTGGGAGTTTCTTCAAACACCTTAAAGTTGAATGAAAAAAAAGTATGTTTCTAATCCTAAAAGATTAAAAGCAAGACTACACTGGGAAAAAAAATCAAAGACTAGACATGTATTTCATGCAGTTCATTTATTTTCATCTCTTTCCTAACACTTTTAATTTCACTCTGCAATTTGGAACAGATTTGATCATCTTGCTGTCATGTGTCAGTGTATTTCAACAGCAATGAAAATAAACAAATGGGTTTGGTGCTCCACAAAACTGTGGAGATGCGGAGTTAATTACAACAGTTACTTACTTTGGCACAAGTAACACTGTACAGCCCTTGTAGAATAAAGTATTGTCTGGTTATCCAAAGTTTATGTGAAACTGTTGAGCCGGGCTTGCGCTCCTTACATCAGTAAAGCCCCTTTAGCTAGAGAGGAGAGTGGGTCTTTGTGAGGTTCCCTTTTTGTCAGAGAACATTTGGCATGACAAAGATCACCAGGGGCTATGGTTTACTTTATGATCCTGAGGAGGTATTCTTACATTAACTGTATGGAAACACACCTGTATTTGTTTTGTGCACTTGAGCTCTGCAAGGCCTGTGAAAGTGGTTAATGAAGTCCAAGAGTTAAACAAGTTTAAAGGTTTAGAGTTGTTGCAGGATGCCACTACATGTGCCCCCAAGACTGTGGAACATAGTTATTTCTAGAGATAATGCAATAGGGAAGAACAAATCTGACTCCATATTAGGTCTGTTCCTTTACGTCTAATTCTGTGCTCTGTATCTTGTACTTAGTCATGCTGGTTCTACACATTTTGTAAAAGAATGTTGCCTAGACCCTGAAATATACAGGAGAGCCCATTCTCAAGGCTCTGACCTTTAAAGGTATAATATTTTTTCCATTCATATAGAGATAAAACATTGCAGAACAGAGATTAACATTTATCTTGCTGGAGGTTTACAGGAACATCATGACCTGACCTACATGGACATGTGGACAGCTGCAAGAACAAAGGATTCTGACACCAAGAAGTTTGCAACAATTAACCACACTTCCTCCTCTTTTTAGTATAAAAGGAGCCTGAAATCTGACTTGGGTAAGGTAGTTCTCTAGGATTAGTCCACCATCTTCTTGGTCTGCT
This sequence comes from Vicugna pacos, assembly GCF_048564905.1. Lineage (NCBI taxonomy): Eukaryota > Metazoa > Chordata > Mammalia > Artiodactyla > Camelidae > Vicugna > Vicugna pacos. The sequence goes on from NC_133000.1 coordinate 39,761,012, forward strand.
GGCTCTTTGAATAAGGTCATTATTCCTTGCCCTTACACATTGTCTCTGGATTTATTGAGCTGTTGTGTGGCGAGCAGAATGAGTTTGGACTCGGTAACAATAAAACTTGTCCATGTGACCAAATTACTAGCACCATTCTTAATATAATTTGCTGTCTGCTTTGGAACTGTAATATTTCAACATGAAAACTTTTATGTCATACATTTTTATTTTGCCCCCAAGAAAATAAGCAGATTTGAATTTCAAAATATTACAAATGTTATGGATGAATGAACAAAGCCAAATGCATATCCATTTGACTTTGTGAGTGAATAGACTTATGAAAATAGGACAAAGTGTGACACCTGAAAACATGAAACAGTATACTGTCAATATAGTTAAAAGAACTAGCATTGCTCAGAGGAAGATGCCCATAACTTCTTAGCCATCTATATGGCATTAATAGATAACAAACTTGATGCCAAAAATGTGAATGAGAGAAACTGATAAGACTGAATACTGCCAAATGTAGTATCTGGGATTATGTTTTTTAAATAGGCAGACTGAATACATTTTGGAAGTTAATCTTTTAAAAAGAACTAGCATTCTGATTAAAGACATCCTTAAATATCAAACACAACTCAGATCCCCTTCTAACATTATTTCACCTTCCACCTCTCGCTGCTCTTATCTCATTACTTTGCTTTTCTTATTTAGATGAAAATAGCTTTGCTATAAACCAAAAAAGCTCAAGAGAATGTTTATAATGGAAATGGTATCTGTTAAAATGTCTCCCCCAATCCATCTGTTCCAGAAAACACTTCAGATTCATTGACCACCTACTCCACATTGCCACACTTCCAATTCTGTCCATGTTATAATAAATGCCATCTCTTCCTGGATAGAATCCACTTCATATAATTTCCCACCACCCACAAGTAAATTCTACTAGAACTGGGTAGGTAGTACTCAACGTATAACAACTGTCAGATTGTTTGGCTGCATAATGCTCTACCATTTGCTGACTACTGCTATCTTAGATTCCCTTACCCTCTGTCTTTCTCCGGAAGCCACTTCCCACTTCCCTCCCACCCTCACTCAACTTCGAAGAAAAAAGGACATTATCATCTCAAAAGTGGATGGATATAAGTACTAAGAATATAAAATAGACACATGAAAAATAAAAGAGATACAAAAGAAAAAAAACTAAGGGAAGTGAAAGAAGCATCACTCATACCTCATCTTTAGATTCTAAAAGTTAAATAACATAAAAGTAGTCTAAGCGTAAGATTTGTTGTCTTACAACTGAGAGGTTGTAAATTAATTCATATGCGATCACACAGTACTCCTTTTTAAAAATTATATAAGAATAGACTTCTAAAGTGTAAGCTTTTCAGAATATTTCCTGGTTGTTGTCAGAATTCTTATTGATTTCCCGTCAAAATTTGAACTACAACAAAAATTTTAACAGATGTGAAGGCAGAGGAATGCCTCATTACTAAATTCTAAGTGTTTGTTGCTTCAGTGAATTCCAAGCTGTTTTAATAGAATATTGAAATTTTGTTGGGGTGGAGGAAAGGAATTTTTTTAAGTGAATGACAATGGCATATGGAATACAACCTTTTGCATGTTTTTGTTTTCATGGGTACTCTGAAAGCAGTATGACTTGAGAATTCTGAAACCATCTTCACTTTTCACAGTGTGAGTCAAAGAGGAAAGGAGATAACATCTATAACATCTGGACACTGCTGGCAATTTATGCGCCCTGGGTAAAAGTGTATATTACTAGCCCAAAGAAGAGAAGCTTAGTTAAAAAAAAAAAATCACAAGAATTTCTACAAATTCTGCTTCGGGTCATATCCAGGACTCCACACGTTTACTGACTGGGCAGATCTCCAGCTAAAATATTATCCTTACTTTCTTCCAAATATCCCTACTTTCTTCCAAATATCCTAAGATAGAATACTATTCTCAGAAATCAGAGTTCCCAGGCACATTGCCTTGAATCTGTATGTTTACCGAATTTGACAGACTTTGCAGCAGAGAGTCATCATGGGTGTGCACTTCATACAGGTCCAGGCAAGCTGGAAACCCTGACAGGAATGTTGCTGGGAGGGCAGAGGCAACATGTATTGACAACCTTGTAGGCTTCACACTTAGAATTTTATCTGCCACAATGAAGTTGGGAGTCTAGCTTCTCCTCTGCATCGGTCAGAGACCACTCGGATTACTGTGCTCAGCTCTGAGTAAGAAAGGGAAAGCACTGAGAAGATGTCAGGAAATGTCCCACATTCTGGGAGAATAATCTGAACAGTGCAGGAGTTTGGACCAACATCAGGAGGAGATGTACATAATGAAGAAAGAAATGTCATCAAATATTTCAAGTGATATAATGTAGATGAAATATTAGACTTTTTCTGTGTGATCCTGAATGGGACAGTGTATAATGATGATAAGATTAATTTTTGGTCTGTTTTTGAAAAAAGCAAAACTTTTCATCTGAGCAGGCCTAAGAGAATTGAGTTTCTTCAGAGGAAGGATGGGTTTCTTTGCCTGGAGTTATTCAACCACGGTGTAGAAGACCGCTGGGAGAAGTATAGAAAGAATCTAAGCTTCAGGTCGCCTGTGCAGATGGTTTCCTCCAACCCTGAGACTTTATCATCTATAAACAGACAAATTAAATGAGAGTCTGAGTATCTGATGACAACACTACTTATTTCCCAATTTGCTTGGAAATATTCACAATCATCCTGAAGACATCCTATTACAACATTCCCTGTACACAGGTCAGAGGTTTATATTAACAGACCAAATGCACACAAATGCTTTTCGTATACAAAAGAACAAAAGGAGAAAGAAAAAAAATTCATCAGATTATCAGATTCATCAATTTGTTTGATTTTCCTTTGAGTAAATGCCTCTGTAGTTTGCAAGTAAAAGTCACAGGGCTAAATCTATGTATAATCTTCTGCAAGATTTGAGCAATACCTAGAATGATACAATTTTTAAGTACCTATATTGGGAAGTAAAGAAAAAGCTAGGTGGAAACTTTATCAGTGACATTAGCAATTAAACCTAAAAGCAATTACAGCACTTGCTGTTAGACACAAAAGAATGATAAATATTGCACTATTATCCTGTTGAGTATATTACACTATTAAACAAGTAACCTGATAACTCTTTCTGCCTAAAGAGCTTTGTGAAAGACATCATGGACACAGACCACTAAGGCTGGACAACTTTGGTCACAGTCAACTTTTTATTTCCAATGCCTTCTGAAGTCATGACATTTAATAGTGCAGCAGACATACAGTTTAGATGCACTCAGTGACCTCCTATCACACTGAGTATGTCACCTAGCTTGCCATCGGTTGCCAATAATAAAAGCAAGAATACAAACAAAACATAGCTAGTAAACCATAGGTTTATTTTTAAATATTCCAATCTCATCAAAGATCTTTAATTCATCGTTTTTTTTTTTTTTTGCAGGAAAATCCATCCTACTTACAGAAAATGGGGAAAAAAAGTTCCCCAGTGAATGTGCTTTTGTTCTACAAGAGTCCTCTTAAAGGCATAAATTACATCTTAGAAATGGAGGTAGGAGCTGGCTAGGTATATATTCAGGTCACCAGGATTATCTATCATAGCACTGTACATTGTATATATACAAGCTAAACTTTGGGGGAAATAGTATTTTACTGAATCATTCTGCTTATAATTTCTAGTATTTATCATAAATAGGATGAATTTGGACAGCTGTGGATGGTATACTAAGTTAAAAAAAGTATCCTAAGAAAAGTCAGATAAATGTGCTCTTTGTTGAAGAAACAAAGGTGACTTCTGATGCTCATTAAGAATTCTAATCTCCATCAAATCTCATCAGCAACAAGAAATGAAGACATCTATCTAAAATGTAATCAATGAAAGATAAGTTATTGTCTAACTAATTGTAGGCATGTCCACTATGATGTAATTTTGGTGATGATAGAAGGTGATCAGGACAGATATTCATCACAAAAGAAGGAGAATTAGGAGTAAGAAGTTCCTTGGCTTTGGTACTAAATACTAATTATGGAAAAAAGTGATCAAATTGGCCACATGGATAATTTAGTCTTTTCAATAGGTAGTAGGAAAATGATCCTTTCTTCCTTTCTTTATGTTTTTAATGTAAGAACTGGAGACTGAACCCAGGACCTCATGCAGGCTAAGCATGCTCTCTACTGCTGAGCTATACCCACCCTCTTTCTTTCTTTTGACTTCATCACAAAAATGGAAAAGAAAAACTATTCCCTTCCATAACCAGAGAATCAAGGCTAATGAATGTTAATACAGTCTAACCAGAGCAGTAGACCCCATAGTTCTACTTATCATTTTTCAAACATAGAATATTCCATAGAATACATGAACCGTAGGTATATTCTTTAAACTTACATAACACCTAGAGAGAGAACCTCCACTGAAAAGGTTAATATTTTAAATAATCCTTTAATTTACTGGAGCATCAATTTTACTGCTGTGTTTTATTTTCCAGACTATCACTTGACCTTTGAACAGCACAAATTTATGTATTTTTTTTATATATTTGTAAACATGGGGGAAATTATAATATGTAATGTTAAAAGCTCATTCACAGAAGCTATTATTTTTTATTATTATTATTATTATTAAGAAAAAATAAGTAAAAACTAAACATAATGAAATTCTAAATCATTGGAAACTTATAATATCAACTTAGGAAAGCAGATTTTTCATTAATTGAATTGAAATTATCTGGCTTTTATTAAAGGCCTGTACCTCACTAAGTAATTGTCTGCATTTTTTTTATTATTATCTTAATAAAAGTTTACCACATTTAAGTAAACCATGTATATTTTACTATTAATTACTCCTTTAATATTTATTAAAATGGATATCCTTCTTTTGTGTAATAAATGTACTGATGGAGTTCTACATTAAAAACAATTCTTGAGCATGACTTCTAATTAAAACATTTTGTCACAGCATCCTATATTAGAGTAATTACTGTTGAGTTTATCTTATAAATTCTGATTTTATATATTGAATTTGAAGTCAAAGGGCTATGTGCTGTCACTGGTATGGTATCAAACACATGGAAAAACAAATAAGGGAATAGGTTTTGTTTACAGTGTCAACATCAGAAAATTTTACACTGCTGCTTTACAAAAACTGATAAAATGTTTTCTATGTGAATATAATAAAACCAAAAATCTCTAAAGGTACTGATTTTTAAAATTACTAGTGTATGCCATGAACTTGTGAGGAATAATTGTTTAATACATGCAGTAAATACTTGTGATTATACATTGAATTACTACTATGACAGTTCAGTTCTAATTACATGATCCTTGATTACCTACAATGCATCTTACCTGTGCGTTCATTGACAGAATGAACAGAAGCCGTTTAGTTACTCAATTTATTGATATCTCTCCATTTTCTTTCATTGTTTGCATTCATTCTTCTATGACTGAATGCACTCTCACATCCAATTAGCCTCATATTTGGGAAAGTTAGAGCTCACTGGCTTATGGAGACTTATCTTTTCTGTTAGTTCCAGATAGGAAAGTTTGCTCTTGTCATAGTTGTAAACTGAAAGTCAGGAGCCCAGGAATAAAATCTGAACCCCTGCCCTGTTTCAATTTGAATTGCATCTTTATGGAATGGTGTCCTTTTTTAACTGAAAATTCTTAAGGACATAAAGTATAATTTTTCTAGCCACCCCACTGCCCATATGTTTTTAAAGTGTGGCTCATCAAGGCTTAAGCAAAGGCTAAACTAGTCCTGTGAAAAGGTCCCACACAGTCACATTGACCAGGCTGGGGGATCTTTGGCACTAGGTATTTTACGTAACCTATCTTGCTCGTGGTAAGCTCAGTCATCACAAAGGGTAAGCACTCCCAGTAAATGTCTTATGTTGATAGTGATCAAATCAACCAAACTCAATGAAAATGCTAACAGATATAAATAATGCAAAAGCAAATAAAGAACTGGCATTTTATATCTTGAGGTAGCCCCATATTATTAAGCTCTGAAGATGAAGCTTTTCTACTTTTGTTTTGACCGTACAAATATTTAGTTAAGGAAACAATATTTGACCGTAAGTAGTAGTGTTTTGGGCTATCCTGCTTTTGTTGATGTATTGAAAAAATTCAGTGGAAGTTTTTCACGCCAATCTCCATACTAGATGGTGGATCATGTCTAACCGCAGTCTCTTAAAAATATCTGATGCTGTTCTGTATAACCCAATGCACAAAGGATAGGAAAGAAATCACAGTGAGTGACTCCAGAAAGGTCAGGAAAACTTCCCTTAGACAAGTCAAGACTCTGTTGGATATGTTAATAAAAGGTCTTAAGAACCAGTAGGTGTTCTTGTTGAACCTTTGTACAAAAGACTGCTAAAATTTCTACCTATAGCCCCATAGGTCTGAGATCCTAGCCAAGGATTACATAAGATTCGTATGAAATTGTAACACTGAACTCTCCCAGGGCAGGTCTTAGAACTGTGTCATCTTTTGATTGACAAATATTAGCCTTTTTGACAAATATTGACAAAAATTTAGTAGTGAAACATAAAAGACAACAGAGTGCTAAAACCCACTTAAGGCAAGGTAATCAAAGAAAAAAAATCTACTACTATACAGTTACCATAAGCATTGAATATATATGTATATATGCATATATACATATATACGGACATATGCTGAATACATGCTGAATGGCTGAATGAATGTGTGTGATATCTTAGGTAAATGGGTTTATATCATTCCCAGATATTCCCCCTTACTTTTCATAAATTAAATTCTTAAATTCAGCTTTTGGTTTATCGATCATTTTAATCAATAAAAGTGGAGTGTTAGCTCACACCTAACAGTCATTAACATATTCAACCATTTTAAGATGATATGCTTGAACATTAAACAAATTAAATTCACTAAAAATAATCTAAATCTAAATTATATATAATAAAAAAGCTAAATATCTAGTGGATGGATGTCTATACTTTCATCATGTTCAATAGAACCTTAGTCTAAAAGAAGGAGTTGAAACAAGGGAGGAGAATTTCACTGTAGCCTGCACATGATTAAATTAGTTCTAGAGCATGTAGTTTTACAATAGTGACCTGAAATAAGAAAGAGCACACACTGTGTCCTATTTGCTTTGTGGGATAATATGTTTATACAGTAAAAATCACTCTGATGCGACTGCAGTTGGGCAAAATATAAGATTATACCTTCCACTGTAAGTAAATAAAGCATTTGAAGAATGACATGTCTGAGAAAACAAGAGAGATTAATAAGAATGTACATGAGAGGAGTTGGTGTGCTAGGAGAAACAAGCCAATGTCATTTCCTGAAGAAAAAGCAATGTCAATAAGAGGGAGAAATTATGTAATATGTAATGATGACTACTCGAACAACAAAAATCTGGTAGTGAGACTAACTCATTTCTTTTCATTTTTTAATTTCCTGTAGTTTTGTTTTATTTTGTCTTGTACCATCGAGGGTAAAAAGAATACACACACACAAAAAAGTTTCCTAACACAGGACATTTTTACCAGAATAAATATGTCACAAAAGGAGGTTTGGAGGATACAAAATACTGAGTTTGAAGAGTGCAAACTAAAGGGCTCCCTCAGAGGGACCTGAACTTGATCTATAAATATCTTCAAGGTAACCGTGTGACTAAGGGAAGGACATCATTCATAATGTCAAAAGATAGGACACAGGACAATGGCCTACAGCTAAAAACGAAAAAAAAAAAAAACTTCTGCTGGTTATTTTAAAAGTTCTTAGGACTGAGGTCAACTAGTTTGAATCACTTGCAGACAAGCACACAATGATGATCGCAGTGGATAGTCAAGGACCGTTTGTCAAAGGGTTTAGCACCAAAGGTGAAGTTGGCTAGTTAGGATCCAATCATCCTTAGCATTTCAGAGCTTATTAAGGGGAAGGCAGATGCTGGTGAGGCCAAATAAATATATTCATGCCTTGCTGCCATGAGCTAAGTGTCAAAGGGGTAAAGTTTCTAGGAGTTGTACTTTAAGTAGCCAAAAGACCCCTTTTGTATGCAGATAGACTCAAATCCACACCCTTTGGCCATTTTAGATTCTGTTTCTAGTCAAAGTTACTTCTCTGTTTTAAAAATAGCTTATTTTTCCTATTTATAAAAGTAACACATGTTTAGTACAAACATTCAGAGAAATAAAGATTATTCTTAATTCAACCATACAATGACAGCTACTCTAAGCATTTGGGTTTATATTCACTTATATTTTCCCTAATGATAGACACAAGCAGACATTTTAAAAAAATGAGATCATGAGACACATCTCATGTTAGCCTAATCCGTTCACTTAATCCATCAAGGGCATATTTCTCCATCAAGAAATATAATACACTTGGATCAGAATAAGAATAGGCTGAGCTAAAAGTAGAGTAAGAATGAGAGAAACTACCCCTCTATTTTCCTCACAGCTGCAAATCTTGGCTCCGAGTAGTCTGTGAGGGAGAGTGGAGAATGCATTTTTAAAGATGTTGTTAAATCCTTCCAGTGAGGTAATAACATGGTATATTCATTTATTCATTCAGCAAACACACACTGAGTGGCAACCAGGTGCTGGCCCTGTGTTAGTAGCTAAGCAACCAACATGGTGACAGGGTCCTGGAATCAAGGGTTTCTCCCTGGTTCCTCTCCCCACTACTGACTTTGGGAAAGCAGTAAATATCTGATTCATTTTATCACTAACACATAGCAGAGTCTTGGAATGTTGCTAAATGAACTGAACTGAAGGGAGCCATACATGTAAACGATCATTTGAAATGCTCCGTGGTAAATGTGGCCCTGGGGGCCAACTCCAGGTGCAGCAAAGACAGGGAAGGTCTGGGGAGTCGGCATAAAAGAACCTTCTCTCTCAAGGCTGGAGAGAAATTTAAACTGTTATGTCCCAAATCATAAGGAGATCAGATACAATGATTTATGTATTCACAAGTAAATCTGCAAATTTACAGTTTAGCTATGAGGTGTGCCTTGGGTAATTTCAATTCGTTAAAAACTTTGAACACTTCGTTTCAGTAAAACTTCAATATTTGTACATCTTGCCAATGACCCCTTCTCAAGAATCTGATGATAGATCTGAGGGAAATGGGAGGAGTAATTTTTCATTCAGTTCAGATCTGTGTCTGAAGTAGCCCATGAAGTCCTATTCAAAGAGGCAAAATTTGAGTTTATTTTATTCAGTAATAAGACTAGTTAAAATATATTTAGCATCTTCTATGTGTAAGGAACAATACAAAATCATCTCTCTATATTAGCTCAATTAGTGCATTAATGCTATGAGGTAGGCATTAATATCCAAATCTTATAAAACAGGAAACTGACACAGAAGCAGGTTAAATAAATTGATCAAGGTCACAAAGCTAGCAAGTGGCACTAGGTGAGACCGGAACTCCAGGAATCTGTTTTTATTCTGCCGTGCTCCAAGGATCTGTTCAACCTGCTCAGTGTTTATGTTGATTTAGCAACAATTTAGTTAGAACTGTAAGCCCATGAAGAATATGCCTCATATCTTGTATTAACAGTTCTTTTTAAGGCTCTTACTACATTGCTACTCAAATACCAATTTAAAATGGTTATACAAGGGTTTAACAATATGTGTTGATTCAATTTTTATCAAAATCAAAGTACACCCAAAAGGCTTTCATTTCAATGCCTTGTGTTTCAAAACCAAGATACCCACAAACACATGAAGTGATTATTTAAAAAGCACTGGCGATATTGAAGGGGGCTTTAAAAAGAGAAGCTTTGCAAGAACATGGGTGATTGCATTTTAATGACTTCTGAGACTCATTAGGGTTTGTGTCTCATCATTCTCTCTGATATGGTTTCATAGACTATCGAAACAAGACAAGTGGAATAACAAGCCAATTTAGTCAATGAGCAGATTTCTAACGTTGTTGATTTGGATTGTTAACAATACTAATTATATTCAACTCAGTATTTCCAAATAGTTTCCAAGAAGATGCTACAAATGGCAAGATTTTTTGTTGTTGGTTGTGTTTTTAATGATATTGATGATACAACTTTTCTGTGTAAAATTTCTTTTACATTTAACCAAGTTCTTACTACTTATTTGTGATTGTATAAGAAAATACTAGCAAATAAAGTAGATAACGTTAATTATCCAAATGTTTATATTTAGGTAAACCTTAGTTTAGACCTATATGGAAAGCTCGTAAATGGAGTGGATTATTATGCCATTGCCTGATCTAAAATGCCATGTATGTAACAAGCTAACAGGAACAATAGAGTATGAGACAAGAAGATTACTTAAAGTGGCTGTTGGGAATTTGTAACAATACAAGGTCTGAGACTAGAGATAATACACCTTGGGCATTTTGAAAACAGTAGTTATTTACATGCCATGTTTCCTGTAAAAATACCATGTCTGATGTCCTTAAATGAAATTCCTTTTCATGAAAGCTATTAGATAACTCAGAAATTTTTTCAATATGTAACGTTTAGCAAAATTAGAGGAATTAATGTCTTGTCATTAAAGGCAAGTTGAATACAGACCTCTTTAAATATCAGGATGTAGCAGGAAGAAAAATGCAGACTTACAGGAGAAAGGACTAATGAGTGTGATTGGAAAATTCTAATGTTTCATCAGTCCTTACAGAAAATCATAATGGAGGGAAAGATTCTATATAGAGGAAAGTAAAGCTGGAGGGGATGAGAAGATGGAGAAATTTCTAGACATAGTCCCGTCCTTCTCAATTGTTGGGACCCTCTCCCTGTTAACGGTCTCTGACCCACTAACATGTGCCTGTTCTTAGATGAACATGGGACTGAGGATGTCAGAGAAAGCAAGAAGACAGAATTGTAGATGGAGGTTAGAAAGTGAAACTGATAAATTTAGAATGAAGAAGAAATGGTGAATACCATTTAGTTTAAGTAGTTACTTACTAAATAGCACCCCACTAGCCTGTACAAATTCACACAGCTCCCAATGTGCTTCAATTACTCCCAGGGCATAGATGTGCACACCAAAAAGAGATGGCTCAATGCCCTTAGGAAGATACCCAATTTACCACAAGGAAGTAAATTCTGTACTGAGAAAATCCTCTATAGTATAAATCATGTAAATAATGGTCTTGGGGCCAGAGAAGTATTCAAATTCTATTGCTTTTATTAATCTGTGAAATGAAAGGGATGCTGAAGCAGGTAATTGTCATTTGAAATGGAAGACAAAACAACATATATTTTAATCAACACATTTATTAAATGTCAATTATAATTTTCATCAACTAAATTATGTCAGACTAACTTGCAATAACAAGCTTGCCAAATGTTAATTAGAAGAATAAATGTTAACTATTAGTTTAATTTTAGTGCCTTTGGAGTTTTCAAAATTTTATATTTATGAAATACTAGGCAATTAATCTTTCTTTATTTTCATCAACTTTTTTTAATTCTAACTAACCTTAACATAGAAAAATGCTCTCAGGAAAATTATCTTAATTAATATGTAGTTAAGAATAATGAAACCTTTCCTTATTTTTCAAGCATTTTGTCTATTTCATAAACATATCTAGACATCAGAAGATAATGCCTGCATACTAATATGAACAGTTCAGATGTTACAGAAATGGATTCTTTTCTTAATGTCCACTGAAACACACACACATATCAAAGTGTATCTCTTAATTGGTTTATAGTAGTTCAGAACCTTTGCTTCAATCAAATGCAATGTTATAATTTCTATTACCTGATATTAAGTATCCCACTATATTCATTAATATGCTAAGTATTACAAATACCATTTAAACATTGATTCCTTTCAAGTTTGCCCATATTTAAGTTAGATAAAATATATTTTGTTGGTTTTTATATACTCTCAATTCAGAAGTCTCTCCTTTTGTAAATGTAATATTAAATTACAGTGCTAATCAAATAAGCATTTTCCCTGGAGAAAATTGAAGGAAAATTAATTAGACTTTCACAATGGATCTTTATTTCAATGATATTAACTGACCTTTTGTTTGGATAATCCTTCTTGAAACCTATAGTCAGATACCCATGATCAAGAGGCAATAATAAATTTCTAGACCTAAGAGTGAAATACATTAATGTTGATTAAAGTTGGACCCAATGTCACTTTAATTTAAAGTATATATGAAAACAGAAATATATAAAATACAAAATTATCAAGATAGTCTCTGAAAGTGGTTGTAAATTTCAAGAATTGTATCAAAATCTGTAGGAAAGCCAATTTGATGCTAGGTGACACCAGTTCATTTTTATGACATGTCTTCACATGAATCTTTCTGATTCTCTTTAAACTGACAAACAAATACATGCATCATGTGAATATCTATAAGCATTCTGGATTTCTCATAGTAAACACAACATTTTTTTTGTTTTATTCTCAGCAGAATTTCAGAACTTGGTAAGATCAAATGAATTGTTCTTTAAACTTAATCAAAGGGGCTGTGCGTATCTTGGGTTGACATTATATGTCACATACTCATTTGTTTATGTTCTGCCTTCCCTGACTCTAAAGTAGGGTACATGAAATTGGAGAATTTCTCTGTTTTGTTCACCATTGCATAATTAGTATGAGTCAATGTGTAGCACATAATGGGTGATCAGTGCTTGCTGACTGGATAACAGTGTGAAAAAGGCTAAGAAAACTGAAATGTAGTAGTAAAAATTGTCATCATTAAAAAAAATTCCCATGAACTTGGAATATATTTAGGTTTCAAATGGCTTGCATATACACTGAAAATAATGTTCAAACATTGTAAGCTATTTTTCAGTGCCAAATTATAATGTATTCATTCATTTAGAAAAATTGTGAAACTCTCTGTAATATGAGATCCATAATACTAAGGAGTCTATGAGTCACACTGAAAAGGAGAATGATGTACAAAAATAATTTAATAATAATGTAAACATGCTATAACAGAGTGTGAAAAACTGTGCTTGGAGGGTCCAAAGAAGGAAATATCTAACTGTTAAGAAATCAGCTGCATTGGAAGTGAGGTTTGACTTAAGACTGGAAGGATAAATCAGAGTGTGGAAATCGCAAGTGCAGAAGGGCATTCTGGGAACAGGACGAAAGTGCAAAGGAATCCATTATATGATTTAGGAAAATTGCTCACTTTTTTCAGTAAGTTCTACTGCAGAATATTTTGGAGTAAATAATAGAAATTAAGTCTGGAAGTGTAGCTGATAAAATTAATCATTATTTCTGATTGAAGAATTAAGTTAAACTAAATGATCATGCCTGTCTGTAGATAAGCAACTCTATGTCTGGATCCTTTTAAGTGGAAATACATTTGGAGAAAGATAAACAAGATATATGAGTCCCTAAATGCCATGTCCCCAGTGGGTATTAGTACATTATCTAGAGCATATAAGTCAGTTATTAAATGGAAACTAGCAGGATTTTATCAAAGCTGGTAATTCAATATAAAACTCTTATCATAATATTTGCATTGGTAGCATGCTAATTGCTTTCTTATCATATGAGCCAACTTGGTGCATGAAAGTGGCTAATATGTTAAAGCAGTGATAATACTTTGAGATGTATTAATAACTTTTCTAAGATTAACTCATGTCATGTTCACTCACATGCTAAGGCTTTAATATCATATGTAGCAAAGTACTTCCACATAATATTCATTAAAACTGAATTCATTAAGACAAAGTGGGGATTAGAGATATTTTATAGTGCTTGAGAATAATAAAACGTTGCCTTTTACAGTGGACTGCAAAATGTGTCTGTTTGAATCATCTTTGGAGATTCACAAAAAGCTGAACAGCTAAGAAAAGAAATCCTGTATTAGGATCCAGGGTTGAAGGCAGATCCAGGCTTGGAGATAATAGTACAAACCAAGGTCTGGGGAGAGAAAATGGTTGTCTTTGGTGCTCTCACTTTGTAGTATGATCTTGGGACCCTAGATATCAGTGATTCTCTTCCACTTTTCATTCTGATGGTACACAAATATTTGGTAGTGTTAGGATGTCAGCAAAGCAACAGCATTATTTTTCAAAATAATTTGATACATTAAAATCATTGCCTTGTACTCATAAGAATAAATCTCATTTTGCTGGACATTCTTAAGTTTGCTTTATGGTTTAGTATTATTTTAATTTAAATTATTCAATAATTTTGGAGATAGCTAAAGATTATAATTCATATTTGGTTCCAAAATAATTCTAGTTGTCTCATCTTTGCTTCTGCATTGTTCATTTCTACTTCTATGTTCCGAAATCTCTCTGAATGCAGCATGATATACTAACTTTACTTCTGAGGTCAATTTTTCCTCTTTGAGTTGACTTTGCAAACCTAGATTGTGCCTTGATCTCAATTAAATTGTCATAATTGTTGACATACATATAGGCTTAAGCTTCATCCTTTTAAGTTGCTTAAATTTACATATAATATATGATTGCAATTTTTTAAGTGAAGGAAGATTACAAGAAAAGCTTTATAAGCAATTTCCATTCAATTGTATGCTAGATTTTTCTTACTGATTTCCTCAAAATGAACATTTTTTTCAGAAACTATAAGTTTTATGAATTGCAAAAAAATTCATAATAAAACATTTTCCTGCCAAATTCAGGTGAGAGTAGACAATAGGTGATTCCCTTTGGGGGTACGTAAAGGAATTATAATCAAGTGGTTTGGATTCCTATTACTCACTTTGCTCCGTGATGAAAAAAATGGACTCTAAGATGCCGATATCACTCTATGTACAATTCCTGCATTCTCATCTTGTTGAAAACAAGGGTAAAAGCACAAAGGTAGCTTCTAAACTTGCAAGTTACAATTTGAAAATAAACAGAAAAAATTAACAGGTAAGAGTGGAATTCTTATATAAATCAGAAAACTTAGTGGCTTGAAAGGATGCTTCATCACCTTAGCCATCAAGGACACATAAATTACATCACAGTGAAATGTTTTATATGCCAATAGAATAGCTAAAATGAAAAAGACAGAACACACCAACCATTGGATAGGGTGTGGCACACCCAGAAGTTTCATGCAGTGTGGGTGGAAGTGTAAATTGACACGACAGCTTTGGAATATTCCTTAGCTTGGCAGCATGTGCTAAAGCTGAAAAAAATACATCTTATGCCCCATAATAATTCTCCTATGTATATACTTAAAATAATTCCATACATATGTGCACAAAAAGATATGTACTAAAAAGGAACTGGAAGGGAGCCCTAGATGGAATTCTAGATGTAGGTAATGTTCTGTTTCTTGACCTGGTTGCTGCTTAAATGGTCACTTTTAGTTTGTGAAAGTACAGTTAGGATATGTGTACTTTTATTGAACAGCGCTATACTTCAAAAAAAGTTTATTTATTTATCTATTTATTTATTTATTTATTTAAGAGCATCTTGCCCACTCTTTGACATCAGAGGCAAATCATTTTATTTGGAAAAAAATGGGCATTCTCACCATGCATCATATACATTCAGGTGCTAGTAAGGGAAGGCATGCTCAATAACCGTTGCATAACTTATTTGCTTCAGTACACAGTTCTAGGGCAAAATGGCAGGGACTGGTTAATCATTTACAAAACAATTTCCCATTTTCTCCTGGGCATACATCAAGAGAATACTTCCCATTCTCTCATGTTGGTGGATATGCAGGTATGTGACTCACATGACCAGTGCAATGTGTTCAGAGATCTTATTCACCACCTGCAGCCCCAATCTATAGTTGCCCCACACAAAGCTCCTCTACTCTCTCTCCTTGTTGGACAGAGTCAAAGGATCAAGAGAGGTGTCTAAGACCTAGCAAATCATGTAACAACAAAGACCCCCACCTCTGACCTACTCTAGACAGTGATGCAAGAAGAAATAAATAGTATTGTGTTTAGTCATTGAAATTTTGGTTGTTATAGCAGCAAGCACACCCTAATACAAGCACTGCAGTCAACCCAGTAAGCAAAGGTTGTGAAGCAGGGTGAAAAATGGTAGCTCTTCCCAGTGCTGAAACATGTGGTCCAATACAACTCCATCATGTTTATAATCTGGACAGTCTGATACTAAACTAAATAAGTGGATCTGGTTGAAATCCAAGATCTTGGAGAAACATTTACACAGAAATCCTGAAGCAAGACTGACCCAGCATAGGATGAAACCTCAGTTCCCTCCTGGATTTTCAGTAAGTAGCTTGTCATCATCCTTAGGAACATCTTTTTTGCCCATTCCTGACCCAGTGTTGTGTCTTCAAAATAGAAACTGTCTCAATTCATTTCCGACAGTTCACCTGAATTTAATTTGAAATAGCAGCTTCTCATCTGCGTGAACTTGGGGTGAACTTACTTGGCGTTACTTATCTGTGAAACATCATTAATAATATAACAGTATAATAATAATTCAGCTAATTAAAAGAATACTTGTAAAGAATGTGGCTTCTCACAGTCAACAAACGGTGGCTGCCACAGCTGTTACAGTTGGTGTTTTTACTGTTATTGAGAGATCCTTGTTAGGACTTATTCTTTAAAAGAAGGTCTTGCTGTTCATGTAATGTGTTCATGGAATTAGGCCCCAGGGAATTTTATAAATTACACAAAATTTTGTGTATACAACCTTTTAGCTTCTCACTGCATCCTCTGAAACTGTCCATGGCTTTTGCAAGATGCAAATTGGTTTTGTGTCCCTAAAATAGCTCCCACGGCTCTATGTATTAAAGGAGTAAATAAAGGGTTACAAGAAACTATTTTCAGCATTCAATTGCACAACTCATTTGGCTGTTAAGTAAGTTTATACTTTATCCTTAATTTCTCAAGTGTATATTTGGGGGGATTTGGTTGTTTTAGGTTTTTTGGAGGGGTGTAATTAGGCATTTATTTATTTATTTACTTATGAATCGAGGTACTGGATATTGAACCCAGGACCTCCTGCATGACCCAGGACCTCCTTCAGGCTAAGCACGCATTCTGCCACTGAGCTATACCCTCCCCACTCAAGTGCACATTTGTTGAACAAATTAAAATTTGTCTTGAACTAAACATGTACCACACAAGGTAAAATGAATGCCTAGTAATATTAAGAGAAAAAGCAATAAAGATTCTTAAACCTATGACATAAACAAGGCTTAGTTCTTTACATTGGATGGAAAATGGAAACTAATTTCTCTCCACATGATGTGGGTTTATCCATCAAAAAGTTGGTATAAGTATTCACTTCCATGTGCTGTAAATGGACCAACTTAAGCCATTGCAGCAACAATTGTATGGGTAGATTTTGCAGTTTAATTCTAAAAGAACATCTCAGAATTTTCCTTACACATTTATTTTTTTGATTCAGGAAGCATGTATGCCAGTGCTGATGTCACTGACACTTTTATTTATAGGAGAAACTGCCTAAACTGTTGCCCAAGGAAATTAGGCCATTGCTTAATTTATTATCAAATTTTGTGTTTTATGTCTGCAAATGCTTTTTAGATTTTGGCTGCAGACTTCAAGAGTTAAACCAGTTTCTGTAATTAATATTACACATCTTAATAAAGATATATTAAAGAAACTATGTAATTCTGTGATGAGCACAATGCTTCTGTATTTTTTGCAATATAATATATGCAGCATAAATATTATTAGTTCCAATTTATTGATGAGAAAATAAGTTCAGAAAGGTACGAAGTCAAATCTAAAGGCATGCGGTAAGTGGTAGGAACAGGGACTCCCAGACAATAAGCCCTGTTGCATTTCTTCCTTCACTAAATGCAAATGTTTGACAAGTATATCTAACAGAGCAATATTTTTAGACCTTTTTTTTTTGAAAGGAGCCCTCATACTCTTATTCTTATTTTCTCTGCCTGTTTTCTTCTACTTGTTTCCCTTACCAACATGTCTCTCCATATGTCCAACATACTTTACTTATCTTGCTTTAAGATACGTTTTCACAGAAACATACAGATTTTGCATGACATATATCAGCCACATAGTCACAAGATTAACCACAAGCATAATTAACTTTAAAATGACTCAACTTCCTTCAACCATATAGTTCTGTCTTTATTGAATTTTAATGTCTTTTATTTTAATCAAACAATATCCCTTCACAAGATATACACTAAGAAATTAGTTTCCCTAAATGAAATTGCTTTTTTATTGCCATTCTACCATACTCCCCACTTACATCTCCAGAACATTAAAACCACTCTTTGGAAGCGACTTCACCAGCAAGTCAACTGAGTTATCTTGTAAGAACTCTGGCAGACAGAGCACTTGGTGGGTGGGCCCAGGCAGACAAGCTGCATTAACAAACTGAATACCACCAATATTTTCACAAATTATCCACCAACTCTAGAGACAAATTTCATATTCTCAAAGCAATGAAAGATTAAGAGACTGTGGTGGGGTTTTTTGTTTTTCATTTTTCTATGTCATGAAAGAAGGGAGGAAATTTATTAGGAAAACCACTTGAAAATACATTGAAGCAAAAATTGTTATTTTTAGAATACAGATTTGGAAAGCAAGATAAATATTTTTTAAAATTTCTTCCAACAGAATTGGTTAATTTCAATAATTATTGAAATATATTTCAAAAATATATGCATTGAATGTTTAACTTCACTGGTTTATTTTGAAATTCCTAAATGCAAGGATAGAGTTCCCAAGCTAATAAACCATTTTTACAATAATGATTTTAGAACCAAAACCAGCATTAGGCTGGTTCTTTTATTTTCATATTTTATTACTTTATATTTTTATTAAATTCATTATCTCTTTTATTTAATGAATTAAGACTGTAAAAGAGTAATCATTGGTGCATAATGAAAAACACTACAAATACCTAAAAACAGAGTAAAACAGTGTATGTTTTATGAAATCTCAGTACTACATTTCTTATCTACTATAGCTGTTTCTGGGTTTCTACATTATAAATCTTAAAACCGTCTTTTTATATACCCTAAGATTACTTCTAGCGCCAGGTTATGTATGCAAGTAGAAAATTTGAATCCCATTACTCCAGGAGAGTAATTCAGTTGGGTTCTTAATTTAAACTGAATTTAGTCAAATGTATCCAGTTGTAGCAACATTATAACATGCGTTACGTTTTCCAACCATATAAAGGTATGGGGGAGGATTCTACCAGCTGCTTCTACAAGGTTTCTTGTCTAGTAACAAATGTGCTGTGTTAAAACTGGCCATTATTATATAAAACAGTTGGCTTTGATTCTCCTGTGAGCACTTTGCAATGGCTGCATGAAAAAGTAAATAAGTAAATGTTAGAGATCGCCACAAAGATCCCTGGAGAATATTTAGGGTTTATAAATGCAGTCATAGAAGAATGGGAGAAAAGTGGGGACAAAATAGTACAGTCTGGTCTTTCAAAGAGACGATACATATTATTCCTCTTTTATATAAAATCACAGAGATTTCTAGTCAAAGGCTGAAGTTAAGTCAAGTATTTAGTTAATTAGTTGAAGAAATGTTCAAAAATTATCCCCTGTTCCTTGATGATCAGGTCATGGACTAGTATTCTTTTCATTGAAAAAGGATATAATGGAATAAATGTATGGTGATGAGGAGATTATCCCTTCCAAAGACTGGAATAAGTTATTAATATACATAAAATACCTTAACTATTCAAAGAAATCAATTTTAGATTTCAGAGTAATAAGAACTATTCTAATTGCCTAAAAGAATAAATTCACTCTTAGTTTGTTGTTTTTTTAGTCTTATCTGAGCTAAATCACTTTGATGTGAGCTTCAGATATATTATTAGTATAAATTATTAATTTAGTAATAAATGATTAATTTGGTTTTGAAATTGTTTGCACTCCCTTATCACATAATGGTATCTGTTTGTTCATCATATTTTTTACTTTTCAGGTTTTTTGAGATTTAACCACTGACAAAAAAAACCCAACATATTAAATATTCATAATTTACCTTCATGATTAACTTTATTAAGTTAGTAAAATGTGCAAATGATAGTTCCTAATTCCAGGCATAGCTACATGATATTTCCTTTTTTGGTTTACACAGCTGCAGAAATTAACACATTTCATCAGGGCAAGCCTAAATTACATGCCACAAGTACCAATTCAGCCCTCTGATTCTGAATGCCAAAACAAGAACAAAGCATGAGGTTAACTACACACATCAAAAAACTAAAACAGACAGGAAATATATTAAGTAACATGTAAGGTCAGAATGGCCAAGAAATAATTCAGAAAATACTGGCTTGGTTTTAGCTTATCTTTCATGAAATAAACAGATTTAAGACAAAGCCACAAAGTGAATGCTTCAAAATAAACTCATCCATCCCTTGGCCAGCAAGCTGTAACATTTTTTAGTCAGCATTGATAATGAATTTTAATTGGTCGAAGAGGTTGTAGCATTTTAAACTCTCACATAATCTTTTAAAACCTGTGGCACTTTTCAAGGTTTTAATTTTCCATTGGTCTGAGTGAATCAGTTCTTATGTTACTGTTAATCTAGCTTTTACATACTCATTATAATTCCAACAAACTAGCAAGACAAATGATTCTTTAAATGTTCATGATTAAAAGTGACAAAATGCTAATTTAACTAATAGTGCTGATTTTCCTTTCTTTTTTTTTTTTAGTGTCAGAATGTAACTGAAAGTTCAGAAAACACTCATGCGTTTGTCACAACTTTACATGACATGAGTTTGTATGATGATTCTTTTAATAAGAGTCTGGCTTCAGTTCTTGGCAATATATATTATGTCAAGTCTGATTTCACAAGTTTTTGAATTTTATTTTATTTTGGAAGGTTAGCATTTTTTAATGGGTTAAGAACACTTAACAGGAGCATTTTTATGTGCACAATGTAGTAGAGTAAATTTCTAAAGATATGTAAAAAAGATACTTAAGCAATGCTGTGTCTCCCATCACAGAACTGTTCATAATTCTCCACATCTCATATCCATATACATGCAAAGGAGAAAAGTACGTGTTCAATGTTATCATCCAATTTCTTGGAAATTATCCTAAACATTATTAAACAAATTTCAAATTTCTTGCATGTTCTTTCTCTCTTATTTAAATTCCAATTTAACAAGGTAATGCTGTGGTTAAGTCAGCTTTAGAAATTATTTTCCTCCTCTACAAATTCACCTGTTTATCACTAATCCCTGGGTAGTGCAAGGCTGATCCTATAATCTGTTAATATCTGATTTACCGAGAGCCAGTTGTGCCCCACAGAGACTAAGCCATTCTTGCTCTCCAACACATTAAGAATTAATACTTACCCTTACTGGATCTTTCAGCCTCCACAAGAAACTTTAACAAAAGCTGTGCAAATCCCTATCCAACATACACTGGGAGGATTAATAATAATTCCTTTTGATCAGAATTACTCCGTTGGCCAGCAGTGGTTTCCATGGTAATCAGGTAGTAGGCAGGGCTGAGACTGATTTCATCAGTTGTAAGACATCATTAAAATTATCCTACATGTCTAATTATAACTTACCAGGACTGACTTCTACGTAGTTTAGCTCAGAGGCACAGGAAATGAAGTTATGACTTTTCACTGTTAGAAAGCTTCCACAGGAAAGAAATTATTTTGCTTTCTCCTAATAAGGCTTTTCTTTCCCCCTACCAAGAAGGTTATGCATTAGAAGGTATTTTGAAAAGAATTTTTATAAGAAATGGAGCCAGAGTGGTGCACCTCTAATGAGAATTTCACTGAAACATTTTTGTCCTAATAGAAAAAATAATTTGTAATCCTAGAGAGTTTACAGTTTAGAAAACATTAGCATATTAGAAAGAATTGTACCAACCATAAAAAAAATTAATAAACAGAAAACTCAATTAAATAGAGCTGGAAAACCAGAAGGGGGAGCCCTCATACCCTGAGATGACAGCAGAGACCAACGGGAAGATGAAAGACTCCTCTTCCTTACCAGCAAGAACCCAGCCAATGAAAAGCTGTGGGCTCTGTTTACTCATGCCTGCTCACTTCCTTTTCACCTCTGTAAGAGTGCTCTCCTTCCCCAGCTGTGCCAAGGCTTGTATGTGGCTTGTCATGGTTGCAGACAGCAAATTTCAATCCTCTACTCATCCTGAATAAACCCGTCTTCACTGGAGAAATACCTGGCAGTCTATTTGTTTCAAGTCAACATACCCCAAACTAATAAGGTATTAGAAGAAAAATGCTCAGAGTTTGTGTGTATTGCAGGGGGAGACGGGGGGCAGTGGGACATGTAAGTACATATTTCTGTGTTTGTTGCAGGTGAAAATCCTTGCATCTTTTATTTATTTTTGAAACAGAAAATCACTTAGCAGTGTTTTATTACAGTGTCCAGCTGGTAACACTAGAAAAAAAGGAGAATTTTTGATAAGTTTGCCAACTCAGCACTTACTTCTTATTTTAAAGGCAAAATCCACAGTTGGGAATTTTTAAAAAAGGAACAGAAGACAGCTAGAAATAATGATACAAAATAAGCACTATGGATTTGTAAATTTATCCCAATGCATAGTGATTCAGTTAAAAATAAGTGTCACTGGAATTTCTCAAAAAATAGATAAGAAAAACAGGACCCCAAATGACTTAACACCTGAAAGAAGCTAAATTTATCAAAAGTCCTTATAAGGACCTAAAAGAAATATTAAAAGATCCGTGCTACATATGAAAAAGATATTGCCAGTCTTCTGTTCTGTAGGTTAAAGCATATTCTACTCTTAAGGTGAAGCAGGGGAAGGCAAATTTTATTTTGATTCCTTTAGGCAGTGACTGAAAATAAAGAAACAATACATTTATATTAATTAAAAGAATGTTGATGTCCGTCATCATCAGAAATCCCCCAAATTGTAGAATCAGTTAAATGTTGGACCCTTTTTATCTAGTAAAACAGTGGACTCTAAAAAATAGAATTTAATTTTTATTCTTTAATACAATTATTTAAAAAATAAATAAACAAAGTTGCATTTATAAATTAATAACATATTCTATAAATAAGTACGTTAGAAGAAACAAAACAAGATTCCTTGAAATGTAGCTAGAGACTTGGCTTTAAAATTTGAAAGTTAACAGTTTTTCTAAACATTTAGTTTGCTCAGAAATTAATTAACATGACAATGATTATGCAATTAATTAAGAAAGTTTTTTCCTCGCTCTGATAGCAAGATTGGCTAACAAAAAATAAAGCTACAAAATTTATATTAACCATCTATTTACCATCATAAATATTTAATGGATTTTATAAAGTATTATTTTTCTGAGCCCTGTAGAAATTTTTGAAAAGGCTATAATATATTTTTTTAAGTTGCAATATAGATTTCCTTCATCAATTGAGCCTTCATTTTATGGTATTTGCAGCACAACTCTGCTGGAACACGTGTATTCAGAGTTAACATAACTAATAGCCTGGGAGAGTTGAGTCTAATATTAGGCTTATGAATTGCCCTGTGTTCATAATAAACTGCTAATGCTTTAAGAAATATAACTGGGAATAATTACTGCGTATTATGTGTCTATGTCAAGGGAATCTGCCCATACTAATTCAGCTTCTCCCAAGATATGTATTTATGACTTTTTTCTTTTTGCAAAAAAATAACAATTTCATATTCCTTTCTGCTTAATGTTTTTATATTTTGTGCTCAATTAAAATGTCTATGAAGGGATCAGGACTGAATTCCTTTTTCTCCATTTCCCATTTACTATAGTTCCTTAGAAATGTCAGGTTCCTGAAGCTCTACAAGACAATTGAACAACAGAAAGCATAGTTATCAAGGTTAAAGCTAATCTGTTCTTAGAATTACTTGAAAAAATAGAAATTGAAATACAGTGAGTAAAAGTTGCCTTCTAATTTGTAAAAGCTGGGTATTTAACACATTAAGTTTAACATTGTAAGACAATGGGAAACATGATTACATCCTGATTTTGCACATCTCTTTCCCAAATCACTATTTCAGCTCCGCCTATTTTCACATACTGAGAAAGTATCTGAGTCATTTCCCTCAGTTTCGAGAACTACAGATATCCTACCTCTTTCTCATTATATAAACTTCACCACAGTCATTTGTGTCTTCATCATTTAGTTATCACACTGTAATTAGGTCCTAATTGGGTAATATTTAGCTGAATAGGCCTTTCTTTTCTCTCATGAGCCAGTAAAAGAGAAAATCAAAAGCTAGTGGGGAAATTTAGCTACTGGCTCTTTAGAAAGGATTTCCCAGGCCAAAATAGACACAGATTCAAGTCCAAGAAAATGGGGGATTTCAGATGTGAAAAATCTATATCCTGTAGTATTTATGGATGACCTAATGCCAGAATTTCCCACAGTTTTGTGAGAAGCATCTAGAGAAGTGTATTTTTGATGGCTCAGACTTCAGAACTCCAATTACATCCCCAGAGACATAGCCGTACATTGTGTTTAGGAAAAGTGTGTGTACAGTCCACCTGTAAGTGTGAGATAAACTGAGTGAATGCTGCATTTCACATCAGAAGGGTCAGGTCCTAATTGGAGCCTTGCTTTAGTTCTTTCCCTGACATAGCAAAAAGACATTGCAATGCTTTAAAGAAAAGACCCATAGAATTGTAGCTAGGTTAATCCTAGGATTAAAGAGACTGAGTTATGAGGACAGGTTAAAAATCTTAGTGTAAAAAGAAAGTCTTTGAAATTCCATGTACAGGCCTATCTTGGCAATATGTTAAAAAAAAAAAAGCACATGCAGTTTTGATAATAGTACATCAAAGACACTGAGACAGGGATTTAATTGAGGGCTAACAAAGGTAAATTAGACCATATATTAAAAGTACTATATGAATGAAAGGAAGAAATACTTGAAAAGACAGCTAACTGAGAGGAAAATCTACTGGTTTTTAACAGAAAGAACGAAGACATTTGTTACCTACAATTTTTGAGCTTCAGATATTTTCAGCCAGACAATCAAGTTAGTAGATTTGTTTCAGGAAATTAATCAATTTATGCTGCAATGTCATCTTCAAAACATGAAATAGATTCTGGCTGAAAATGCAACTAACATGGAACATTATCAGCCACCTTCTGGTGCTTTAGATCCTCTTAACTAACCGATTTTTTCCTTAGTTTCAATCAACACTTTAGACCCCAGCAGAGGTGAGAAGACTTTGATATAAAGAAATTTAATAGTCCAGACAATCCTCTTAATGTATCTCAGCAAGAGACAAGAGCATGAAATTGTCTGCTCCTCCTATGAGCTTATACAATCTTTTATAAAAAAAACTAACTAGAACCAAAAAAAAAATTAAAAAATCCGTATCTTATGGTATTTTAATATTAAACACCCAATTAGTGACTAGTATTTGAACATGGAACTAAGAAAAGGCCTTCAGAATGTTTCAGACAAACAGGAAAATTAACAAGAGTAAAACTGAATATCTTTTCATGCTTAAATTTGTCGTGAAATGACAAGATATTACTTCAAAGTGGTTGTTTCAGATTCCTTTTATTTCTCATTACTATGTCTTCCTATCTTCCTTTTACACACTGTTTCCTTCTATTATATTTGGTTAAGAATGCAGTTTTTTTAATATTTTTTGAGAGAAAGAAAAGATCTGCACTTGACATTCTGTTTTTCCACTCTTAGTTTTAGGACTATGGGCCTATCATTTGACCTTTATCATCTTCCATCGTGTTAGGAGTATAATGGAGACTTTAATACTGCTGTGGACTCCTCAAATGAGTGTTAGGAAAATCATTTCTTAAAAGTAAAGTGTATGGTTGAAGAAAATTCGTATAATTAACTAAATAAATAAATATCAAGACCTGTCTGGCAGGGTTTCCCAAATGAGTGAAATAATCAAAATATGCATTTAAACTTAGGTATAATGACTTTCTAAAATTTTATGAAACGCCTATACTCCAATTTTAACTAGTGTAGGCATACTACTTACAATATTGCTTTAACAAATATGATTATCCTGTATCTGTATATGACTCTTTTAAGGGTTTGAAAATGTTTTCCTATATGAACTAATTCTATTAACTGTACATAAGTGACATTCGTGACTTCTGAAACATAAAATAGTTCTATCAACTATACTTTATGAAATTTACCTCCTCTACACGATAGACAGGAACATTCATTTGGGAATGGTCATCATAAATATAAAGAAGGCAATTTTCTGGTCAAGATGGCAAAGTGGTAGGACCACGAGTTTGCCTCTCCTTGTGACTACAACAGAACCACAACTGACTGCTAAATAATCATCGAAAAAAAGACTGGAACCCAGAAAAAAGATCTTCTGCAACTGGAAACATCAAGAGGGAACCACAGCAGGATGGTAGGAAGGGAATGCTCATGATATAATTGGGCCCAATACCCCCTGGGTAGGCAACCCACAAGCTGAAGATCTGTTAAGTCTCAGAGGCCCTCCCACAGGAGTGAGAGCTCTAAGCCCCACGTCAGGCTCCCCAGCCCAGGTTCTGGCATTGGGAAGAGGAGACCCCAGGACATCTGGTTTTGAAGGCCAGGGGGGCTTGGTTCCAGGAACCCCACAGGACTGGGGAAAACAGAGACTCCATTCACTTGGGAAGTGAACACAGACACTTGAGAGCACTAGGTCCAAGGGCAGAGGAAGCAATTTCATAGGAACCTAGGCCAGGCCTGCCTGCTGCATTTGGAGGATCTCCTGGACATATGGACACTCACACAGGGGACATAAAAGGTGATGGTGAACATTCTGGGAGTGTTCATCTACATGAGCTTTCCTGGAGGCTGACATCTTGATTGGACCATTAGCACTAAGACCTAGCCCCACCCAACAGCCTGTAGGGAAGTCTAAGGCCAAACAATATACAGGGTGGGAACGCAGCCGCACCCATCAGCAGACTCCCTAAGCCACAAAGGCCTCTAGACACAGCCCTACCCACCAGAGGTCCAGGACCAAGCTTCACCTAGCAGTGGGCAGGCACCGGCTCCTCCTGCCAGGAAACCTGCATAAGCCTCTATTCCAGCCTCATCCACTAGGGGAAGATACTAGAAGTAAGAAAACAACAATCCCAAAACCTATGGAAGGAATCCACAAACACATAAAAAGATAGAGGACATGAGGCAGCAAAGGAATATCTCCAGGCTAAGGCACAAGATAAAATCCCAGAAGAAGGAATAAGTGATGAGGAGATAGGCAATTTATCTGAGAAAGATATTAAAGTAATGATGGTGAAGATGTTCAGAGAACTCAAGAAGAGTATAGATGCACAGAGTGAAGTTTTTAGCAAGGAGTTGGAAAATGTAAACAATACCCAAACAGAGCTGAAGAATGAAAGCACTGAAATGAATAACACAGTAGAAAGAACCATGAATAGACTAAATGAGGCAGAAGAATGGATCATTGAGCTAGAAGACAGATTAGTGGAAATCACTACTGTAGAACAGAAAAAAGAAAAAGGAATGAAAAGAAATGAGGGTAGTTTAAGAGAACTCTGGGACAACATGAAGTGTACTAATATTCGCATCATAGGGTCCCAGAAAGAGAAGAGAGAGAGAAAGGACCTGAGAAAATTTTTGGAGAGATAATCACTGAAAACTTCCCCAACTTGGGAAAAGAAACAGTCACCCAAGTCCAGGAAGTGCCAAGAGTTCCACACAGGATCAACCCAAAGAGGAACACACCAAGGCACATAGTAATCAAACTGACAACAATTAAGGATAAGGATAAAATATTAAAATTAGCAAGAGAAAAGCAACAAATAACATACAAGGAAACTACCATAAGGTTATCAGCTGATTTTTCAGCAGAAACTCTACAGGCCAGAAAGGAGTAGCATGATATATTTAAAGTGATGAAAAGGGAAAATTTATAACCAAGAATACCCTGTCCAACAAGGCTCTCACTCAAACTTGATGGAGAAATTGAAAGTTTCACAGATAAACAAAAGCCAAAAGATTTCAGCACCACCAAACCAGCTTTACAACAAATGTTAAAGGGACCATCTCTAGTCATCAAACCATAAGAAAAGAGAACAAAAAGAAGAAAGAGGAAAAAGAAAAAGACTTACAAAAAATTGCTTTGGCTGTCCGGGATCTTTTGTGATTCCTTATAAAGTTTGAAATTGTTCTAGTTCTGCAAGGAATGTCATGAGTATTTTGATGGGAGTTGCTTTGGGTCTGTGGATTGCGTTGGGTAGTGTGGCCATTTTGATAGTATTGATTCTTCCAATCCAAGAGCACAAGAAATCTTTCCATTTCTTTGTGTCATTTCAGTTTTCGGAGTATAGGCAACCTCCTTGGTTAAGTTCATTTCTAGGTATTTTGATGTTTTCCATGTAATGGAAATGTTTATGCTGGTTATAAAATTCTGGTTTTTGAAGTGAAAAAAAGTGAATGAAGGGCTGTAAATGGCAAAACATCCTTTCTTCTTATGGGTGAGTTGTATTCCATGATACATATATACACACAAACACACTGCATCTTCTTTATCTATTCAACTATTGATGTGCACTTAGGATGCTTCCATATCTTGGCAATTATAAATAATGTTGCTGTTAATAGCAGGGTATATGTATCTTTTTGAATTAATTCTTATTTTGTAGTTAGCTTTATTCCTATGATAACTATGTAATCAAAAAAAAAGCCAAAGCTCTGAACATTCTTAGAAACAATGAACAGTATATATATGTAAATTTAAAAATACATATGTAGTAAATAAAAAAAAAGAAAAAAAAAAGAAATGGGCTATCAATCCATTAAAGACATGGAAGAAACTTACAAGAAATATTACTAAGTGAAAGAAGCCTGTCTGAAAAGGCTACAAACTGTACGATCCCAACCAAGTGACATTCTGGTAAAGGCACAGCTAAAGAAACAATAAAAAGATTTTGGTTTCCAGGGGGTTGGGGATAGGGAGGGAGGGAGGAATAAATAGATGGAGCACAAGGGATTTTTAGATCAGTGAAATTATTCTGTATGATACTATAGTGGTGGCCACATGTCATTATGCATTTGTCAAAGCCCATAGAATGTACATCATCAAGAGTGAACCCTAATGCAAACTATGGACTTTGGTTGATAATAGTGTGTCCATGTTGGTTCTTTACTTGTACCAAATATGCCACACTTATGAGGGATGTTGAGGGTAGGGGAGTATATATGTGTGGGTGGGAAGGGCTGTGTGTGAACTCTGTATTTTCTGTTCATTGCTGCTGTAAACCTGAAACTGCTCTAAAAAAAAAAAAGCCTATTAATAAAAAAAAAGTAAAGAAGGCAATGAAAGTTTAGACTTCAATACTTCCAATCATTTTCTTGAAAGGAGTTTTTTTTTCAAAGAATAAAAAACAACAAAAAATATAGACAGGCAAATTTGATCCAAGAAAATTTTAGCAGTCATTAGTTGATCTTATTAAAAAAAAATTCCAAAATTGTGCAAAATCTTGATTGTGTACAACCAGCTAAAAACACTACAAACAGATGAATTGTCATTTTGCAATAATTTAACAAAACATATTTAATGAACACTCATTAGAAATATACTATTATACATTCTGCTGTAAGGTTTAGACGTCATCAAAGAGTCCCTGTCTTCAAAAATCTTTCATCCCTCTGAACATGAGAAAACAAGTGGCTAAATGACAATTATGAATGCTAGGGTATTTTCCAGAGAACTGTGACTGCAGAGAAATAGTGAGTCAGAGGATGGAAAGCACCTTCCTTTTGGCTGGAAGACTTCGCAGAGGATTTGAAAGAAGATTGAGCATTTAGAAGAACATAGAAAGATCTATAACATATCAATTGGAAGACACTGGGGAGCAGTAGAGAGGAAAGAATAAGCAAGCCTTTGAACATTCAAGAGCATGTTTGAATAATTCAAGTAGTGACCAATATTGTGTTTTCCAGCGGAGTTGTGACATTTGCCAATATCGTCAAATGGTAATCTATATTTTATGTAATTTTCATGCCAAAATTTTTGATAGCTTAGGGAAGTAATGGGTATTAAATTTCACTCAAAAAACTATATTTCTAAAGCCAGGCCTATCTTTCACAAAATGAATGAAATAAATTCTATAGAATAAAATTTAGGAAGCATATAAATTTAGTGTAGACAACTGTCTCTATTTTATATTTTGCAGTATTCCCTCTGCAGAAGGTGTTTTGATATGATTTTCCTAATCTGAGTATTGCAAGATAATAAGTAGGTGCCATTCTTTCAAGTTAAACTTTCCAAAGGTACTGCTCTGGTAACATTTTAATATGAACCTGAGCATAAGAACAACTTTGATGAATTTCCGTATACCTTTATTTACTAAATTATTATTTACTTAACATTTTAAAGCTACTATTAATTAGTTTAACAGTGAAATAAACCTTTAAATAATATCTCTATAAAATGAGACTAGTAATAGTTTGCACTCACATGGTGCATTTTATATTCAACATGCATGCACTTTCAGAAAATTGTTTACAAATGAGGAAACTAAGATTCAGAAAGACTAAAAC
Organism: Vicugna pacos; assembly: GCF_048564905.1. Lineage (NCBI taxonomy): Eukaryota > Metazoa > Chordata > Mammalia > Artiodactyla > Camelidae > Vicugna > Vicugna pacos. The sequence goes on from NC_133000.1 coordinate 39,791,430, forward strand.
AATTCCAAGTCACAAAGCTAATAAGTGAGACATGAAAGGCTAAAAACCAAAGATTTTGATATCCAGCTATTTAGTGAGTGCTCTATTAAAAAATAACATAAAAATCTAAAATGTACTATTAACACGTGGAAAATTCATCTAGAGATATAAATTGGAGATCCTGTGAGACTCTCTTTTCACTAGACTATTTAGGAACTTAGAATTAATTAATATACTATTAGAGTTCAAAGATAATAAGACAGTAATTATCTTTGTAATAATTTTGATAATGTTGGCAATGTTTCCTCCAGCATTTTTGTTTGTTTTTCAACTTGAGCCAAGACCTAGCTTGTCATGAGACCCCTAAATTCTGAAATATTCTTTTAAGGTTTGATGACTCTTGTGTCTTCAGTAGTCCTCTGAAGGATGTGACCATATCACTGTGATGGATAACAACTCCATCAACTCATATCCGCTAGAAAAAGACTTGACAATGTAGCTGACAGCAAGACTGCAAAAGAACAGCTAGTGGGGGCACTGGGAGAAAAGCATGTCTTGAGGGGAAGGGAAAAGGGTCTCTTAATTATTCAAATAATGTGGGCCACAACTGTCATTTGTTACCACTACTGAACTCTATTATTTAAAATGCATTATATATTATGCTCCATAGGTTCAGAGCACAGCTCATTTATTATCCCTCAAGTGAGCTATATTTTGCCAAATTTTCAATTCTGCGAATATTTTAACATTTTCCCAATAGTCCAAATTCAAAATTTTGGATAGATTTCTGACTCTTCTTCATTACCATTATAATGGACATGCATTTCTTGGAGATCCTTCATGTTGAGTGTTTTAGGATTTGCCTGAATTGCTCCAGTCTCACTGTGGCTCCACTGGTGCGTGACCTCATTACTCTGTGCCTGATTACTACAGTAGCCCTCTCGTCTCCAGTCTTCTCAGTCAGCTTGGATGACTAATTCCAAAATGCTCCTCTCCTGACTAAGAGTTCTCGGTGACTTTCCTAAAGCTTCTCAGGTCAGGTGCAGCTTCATATCACTGGCCTCTGAGAAACTTTGTAAAAAGATTTCCACCTTGCTTAATACATCCAAACATATCACTCTACCAAAAAAATACAGTTTCAGACAGCACATTTCACTCACAATTATTACAACTCCCTAGTATCCCTTCATATATAACTTTGGCCAAACCAGTGTTTTCAGTTAGAATATGTCCATCCATCCATCCATCCCACCATCCATCTCATCTATCCCGTCATCCCTCTCATCTGTCTACCCATCCGTCTGTTCATACAATTGGTCAACTAGACAGCCAGTCAGCCAAACAGCTCACATTTGAAGAAGATGTGCCTGGCATTCTGCTAGATATAGAAATACAGATGAAAACATATTTTTCTGTCCTTGCGGTGCTCCCAGTCAAGTTGAGAGACTGAAATTACCCAATTGCATGGCAGTGTATGCTACATTTGAGAAACGTGTTATGGGAGAACATGAAAGGAATTTAAACTCAGCTTGAACGAGTCAGGAAAAGAAGGAGGTAACAACTAAGCTAAATCTTAGAATTTTCTTTTGTCTTAACTGTGGTCATCTAGAATCCTGCTTAAAATAAAAACTGACTCCACTCCTTCTTTCAAAGAAAATCTCAAGTTTAACTTCCTACATACAGCTGTCCTCAACAAAATGAGATGACCTAGAGAGCTATCTTTCTCCTAGCTGTTAAGTGCATTTCAACATAGTCATAGTCTGCGTCATACTGTTCTCTCATACTTCCTTTTTTGCAAGTAAGTCCTCAGAACTATCATCTATCCCCAGGAAATCACTAGCTTCTTCAAGGTGGGCTCCATTTTCTCTTCTTTCTTCTTCTTCTTTATAATAATGAATTACTTTTAACTGTGCTAACATAAACACTCTCAAAGTTAACTAAATCAGCTTCTTTTGCCAGTAATCCTCCAGCCATTGTGGACACCCACAGGGACATCTGTAGAAATATCATTTTATAGGCTCCCAGCAACCGTGTTCCTGCAGTGATAGAGGAGCCAGGCTGCGTTAAATCAGATTCCTTGCATATATGTCATTAGTAATAAGTCAGGAATAAAAATAAAATAAATCTTTCAATTGCAATTTGTTTCATTGTCAATAATCCAGAAATTCTCATAACATTATTTTTAATTAGATGAAAATACTATATTTGTCTTTGGAATAATGGCTATGATTTTTTTATAGTATAGTCAATTTTTTTTTTTTACTTCTAAATGTATAGTTTTGGAAATAAGGACTGGCCAAAATCACTCCCCCTTTTTTGTCCTTTTTGCTAAGGCTAGTATCATATTTTGATCACCAAAATATATCCACTGGGAAAAAATGTCTCTAAATAAAGACTTGTTTCTTTGCTTTTTCTTCTCCCCAAAATAATACGCACTTTTACAGGTAGTTTTTTGTTGTTGTTGTTGTTACTGGTACATAAAAGTTTATATTTGAGCAAATAAAATATAATGAGCTAGAAGGAAGGAGAAAAAATTAGCAAATTGGAATTTCCTCACTATCAGACTTTTTATTTTAATTAGCACACATACTATTTAAGGACATTTTTAATGCACAGAACATACAAATAATGCAACAGTAATGAAAAAGGTCCTAGAAGTCTCTCTTCTCTCTCTATCCAAAGCATAAATAAAATTTGACCTTCTCAGTGATGTAGGATGGACAAAAGGAAGCAGTGCTGAGGAAGGAATCTTTCCCTCCTTCTAGGCATTGGGAAGGCATATTTAATGTATGTGGGAGATTATGCTCTGTATCCCTTAAAGATGAATTACCTGAAGTCACAAAGGCCTTGAAGGGAATGAGACCCAGACTATATCTTCTTCTACAGGAGAAGAAATAAAATAAAAATCATGGGATACTGGTAAAGTTTTCTTTCTTCATGGAAAACATGATCTTTGCATATCATTGTTGCAAGATGTAGGGAAAGAAAATTTTAAGAATATAAATTAGTCCTAAGAGATTATTAGTAGATCCTACTGAATGCCTAGTTGTAAAACTGGCCAAGTTTCTATCTAAATACGGGAGGATCCTTCCAAGGAACAATAAGAACCAATTTCTAATTCAATACGTATTTTAGGATAGCAATTATTTGTGGTGATTTTCCTTGATATTTTTGTATCTTTCAGAAATATTAGCCAATTTCCTTTTCACATATTTGTGCAGTTATACAAAAAAGTGAAGATAAGATCATCACATAGGTAATTCAATGATAAATGTAATAATTCAATTATAACAAACTATTATTTTTTTTCTGTTTATATTTATTTATTTCAATTCTCTTGACCCCAGCTTGTTATCATTCTTATTTTGACAGTGATCAATATTGACCATATATTCCTTGCCCTCCCAATCATATATATTTATACTTTAACACCTAAAGAATTATGTAAAATAAAATTTTTTTTGTACAAATTATTTTCTTCCCATAAAAGTGTTCATTTTTTTTCCATTTATGACAACATTCCCACAATTGTTTTTAATCATTTTTTGGAATAAAAACATAAAATTCTATTGAAAACATTCTTTCTTGTTTCAATAATTCACCAGATCCCCAAGGCAAACTATTATGCTTCAGTCTTGGCCCAATAAAAGGCACTTATTAGACTCCCAATAAATGTTTTAAGAATGAGAGCATGAAAGAATAAATGAATAAATTCTGGTTATATCCATTAGATAATCCTTCCAAATTGGACTTCCTCTTCCATTTTAAATTGTTCACTGTGTCCATTCAGATTTACTGATCTTTATTTTTTGAACAAAACTGTGTCCTATATTTAATTTCTTATATCATTTCACTATGAACATAGAGTATCACAAACTTGAAAAGTAATATTTTACATTTTTAATTGTTATTATCTTAAGTGAAAATATCTGGTTAATATAATGCCTTATGGTAAATTTTCATATGCTAAAGAAAGAGAAAAGGACTATTTTTAATGCTATTTTACTGTAAGATAAGAGGCTCAGCCTGGAGCCCACATAGAAACTTCAGAGAGGTCTACCCAGGCTATTAAACTGAATGAACAATGTTGCCTGGATATATACTTTATAGTTTCTGTGTTGAGGGTACATTGATCTTCAAATGTCTAATAGAGATCTCTTAACAAAGAGAACTTAGAGCTCCTATTAGAAAATATTATTGAAACTTTCTAAATGAATACAATCTAATATATGTGTATAATCATTAAAAACAAAATGCCTTTAACTGATGATTATTAATCAAAAAGAATGCAAAAATTTAAAAAATTATTTGCAAAATTCAAGCCAGAATTTTAAAAACCTACATTTCACTAATAGAGAACCAGATAAATTTAAAGGTCAAATTGTCACCCTTGAGTTTCCTCTCGGTTCAGTTTTCCTACACTGAAACTCAGCTCTGAGCTTCATTTCCCCTATGATGAGAAGGCAGCATTCCAATTTTCACACTTCCTCAACTTGCTAAGTTGTTAAAAATATGTCATAACCTGTTCAATTTGGATTTTTCCTTTTTTTCTGCCAACTATCGCAACCTAATTCCTTCATGTGTTCTTTGAGTAAAAGTAAAATTGGAAAGAACCTTTTGTTTTTGCTATGAAATACTTCTAAAAATTATTTATTTTTGATAACATATATATATATCTAAGGTGTAAAATGTGATGTTTTAATTTGTGTATACATTGTGAAATGATTTCTGCAGTCTGGTTAGTTACACATACATCATCTCACATAGCTACTTTTTCTGAGTGTGTGGTGAGACCACTTCAGATCTACTCTCTTATGAAATTTCCAAGTATACAATACCTTAGTAACTAGTCACCATACTGTGCATTAGGTCTATAACTTGTGTTACAACTGAATGTCTGTACTCTTTGATCATTCCTCCCCTTTTTCCTCACCCTCAACCTCTAGTAACCACATTCTACTCTCTGTTACCGGGAAAGTGAACTTTTTTATTTTTTAAGATTCGAGATATAAATGAGATCGTGTGATATTTGTCTGTCTGTATCTGGCTTGTTTAACTTACCACAACATACTCCAGGTTCACTCATGCTGTCACAAACGGAAGAATGTCCTTCTTTTTAAAGGCTGAATAATAGTCCTCTATACACATATACCATGTCTCTTTTATTCACCAATAGACACTTAGGTCATTTCCATATCTTGGCCACTGTGAGAAAATACTGCAATGCACATGGCCATGTAGATAAGCTCTTCGAAATACTGGATATACGCCCAGAAGTGGGATTTCTGGGTCATATGGTAGTTCTAATTTTTTAGAATTTAGAGAATGGTTGTTTTCAATTTCTTAAGAAACCTCCATCCCCTTATCAGTAGTATCTGTATCAATTCACATTGCCGTTAGCAGAACACAAAAGTTTCCTTTTCTCCACATCCTCCAAAATATTATCTTTTGACTTTTGACAACAGCTCTTCTAACAGCTGTGAGGTGATATCTCATTGTAAGTTTCATTTGCATTTCCCTGATGATTAGGAGTGTTGAACACTTTTTATAGACCTGTTGGCCATTTGTATGTCTTCTTTGAAAAGATGCTTATTTAAGTCCTTTGCCCATTTTTTAATCTGGTTATTTGGGTTATTTTGCTATTGAGTTTTATGAGTTCCCTATCTATTTTGGATAATAACCCCTCACCAGATAAATGGTTTGCAAATATTTTCTGCCTTTCTGCGTGTTGTCTTTTAATTTTGTCCATTGCCTCTTATGCTATGGGGGAGCATTTTACTTTGATACAGTCCCATTGTTTTACTTCTGCTTTTGTTGCCTATGCTTTTGGTGTCAATTCTAAAAAAAATCTCTGCCAAGACCAATGTCAAGGAGATTTTCCTCTAGTTTCTTCTAAGAGTTTTATGGTTTCAAGTCTTATATTTAAGTCTTTAAATCATTTTGAGTTGTTTTTGTATACGGTGTAAACTAAGGGCCCATTTTCATACTTTTGCCTATAAATATCCAGTTTTCCTAACACAACTTGTTGAAGCTATGGAATATGTTAAATACAGAGAAAATGATAAAAAAATAATGTAACAAATGTCTGTACTACCACCAGTTTTGCCAAGTGTTACCATTTTGCAGTATTTGATTGGGATATTATTTAAAGAAATCAAACATAGTAACTGTGTATCTCTTCCTTATCCCATTTCTTCCCACATTTCCCAGCAGTAATCACCATCCTGAATTTAGTAGATGTTATGCCTATTTATACATTTTATGTTTGTTACATACTCATAAACAAAAGCAGTTATGTTATATCTTCTTATAGTTTATATGATTGCTTTTTGAATTTTTCTTTTCCAATAAAGTTTATTATTTTGATACCTATCCTCATTAGTATGTAAGGCTCCAATATGTTCATTTTAACACAATATAAAATTTCATTGACTGCACCTACCAGCTGTTGACAACCCAAATATCCAGCATTGCTTTCTGAATCAAAGCAGTTAAAGAGAGCATTTCCAGTTTTAAAATAAAAGGAATATTTACATCAATACACAATTAAGAAATATTTCAAATATAAAAAGCTATTGTTCACAAAAAAAAAGAAAATAGCTTCCCTGATTTATTTTATTTTTTAAAAGGTATCATATTCATGCCAGTATTCACCAAACACGGCTGTACATTAAAGTAGCCTAGGGAGCTTTTTAAAATCCCAGTGCCTAGCTCTCACATCTCATAATAATTAAATCAGAATGTCTGGAAGTGAGAGCCAGGCATTAATATTTTTAAAAGATCCCCTGGTAATTGTGAAGCACAGAAAAGTTGGCAACTGCTGAGTTATGCTGAGCCATTTTTTATTTAAAGTATCGAGATTTCAATACCTCCCCTGTAGCCGCAAGCACACCGACTAACTTGCTTCACCTTCCTCAGCTCTACGAAGCTTTCCCTGAGAAAGTGTTGAATTTCTTTTTTTTTTTTTTTGGCTTAATTTCTTTACACATGTTACTCCTAAAACTATCTGGTTCAGTACTGAATGATATACCTTAAATTATTTAACTCATCCTGCTCTCAGGTTTGCTTTCTGTTGTTATTAAGCCCAGCATTTATTTATTTATATTGTTATCAATTGTGCATTTCCAGGCTCTAAAGATTTAGAAACAGGTCTGTTAATTAGCTCTGTACAGTACTGATCAAATGACTACATGCAGAGAGACAAATCATGCTTTTTCTGATCATGATATCTTGCACGAAATAAAAACTATTAACTCTCAAAGATCTGGTACCGAATCTTTTAAATCATACATAGTATCTGAGCTGTTACATTCTGGAGTTTGTTTTTATTCAATCTTATACATTATATGAAGTTTATTTACATAGTTTTCTGCTTATTTCAGATTATAATTGTATTCATACTTTCTTAAATACAATCATATATAAATTAAATACAAATTAAACAGTATTCAGATTTAGAACCAACAATCTATATTTCAAAGGATATATTTTTTTTAACAGAGAATTGTCTTCAGTACAAAGAAATAATTCCACTTCTACTTTGGAAGCCACAACACTTTCAGCTGAAGCAAAAATACAAAGACAACACACATTGTTTTCTGATGTCTACATTTTTTTTTATTTCTACCTCCCTTTCCCTTCTCAGCCTCTCTCTGACTTTCTCCACCACTTTGAAGGGTAACAAACTGTTTAGCTCACTTATAATTGGAAATGTGGTAGAATGTGATCAGGTTACATCCATCACCAAGACAATAGGAAAAGTAACTTGATCCTATCCAAAATGTTATTTAAGATGGTTTGCATTTCTACTAAATGGTAACTTTCAAAGAGCACAAACATGTTGTGCATAAGAATAATTGTGATGTTCCCCAATTTTCCCATGAGAAAATATACTGTAAGATTTCTGTTATAAAGTACACCTGATCATTTAGCTTAAAAATTAAATAACTAATTCAAATTATGTCCACTGTACATTGTCATCTTAAGATGACATTTTGCAGGGGGTAGTAATGTAGAAAACTCTAAAGCTAGTGACAAATACATCAGGGAGATTAAAGGAAATCAAAGCAGCACCCTTTTTGGAGGGTAGGTGTTGTTCAGCTCCAAAAGGACCAAAATACACTGTTTCTGGCTCTTGAATATAATAACTTGCAATTCAACACTGCCTGTTTTTTTCAGTTGAAACTTCAGGAAAAACTGCTTTCAGGGGCCTTATGTCTCAGGTGGAAGATATTAAGCCTGTGGTAAATTTTTGCCTGTGGAGAGGTTGACCCAGTGGAAAAGAATGCAAACAGCTGAGTCACAGAGGCATGTATATTTATGGGGTTCTGCTTCGAGGTTGTTTACAGTGCTGCAGGGTCCAGCTCCCAACCAGGCTGTCACCTAGTGCAACAGTGCGGAGGAATGGAGAATTGACAGCCTTTGTGATGTGGGGTATCATCTCTGGGTGAAAAATAGAAAGATGCTCAATTTTGTCTTCCATGTGGAAGCTACTGATCGTCATGACATGAGGTATATCCAACTACTTTGGTGCCAGTTTCCCTCCCATTCCTAATGAACTTGAAGACAAAATGTATTATCATGCTTAAAGCTGTGCATTCATATTCAATGTTATAGCAGCTAATAAGTATCTGCATATCAAATTGGATTCGAGATTTACATTCGTTCTGAATCCTTTGATGTTTTTACAGATTGTGTAAATCATCCACAGCATGTGAACATATGGTGAGAAGCTGTGTAATTGTTCTCATACAGAATATCACCCTCACCTCCAGTTTACAGCTCCAATTTGTTTATTGAAAGAGCTTTCATATTCTAGACACAAGAACTGAGGAAAAACCACCACTAAGAAAACTAACATAAAATGTGTGCTGTTTCATTTGTCAAATCAATAGCATCATTTTAATATCTTTATGCTATACTGTTCACTTTTTAGATTTGGTGACAGGTATTGACCTCCAGCTAGACATATGAAATGTAAGTATTGTTTACATTGCTTAAAATATACAATTGAAATTAACATGACAGAAAACCAATGGCATTATGCAAATACATAATTCCGCAGAAGTGTATGGAATTATAGACTTATATAATAGGAGAGAGAAAAGGAAGACAGAGAAAAGCAGTTTTATAATTTATGAATGTAATATAAATATCTAAATACAGGACTGCTACCTTTTCTGATTTGAAGAGCTTTATCAGCCTGAAGCTGCTTTAACAGGAAACAGGATGCCATGTGGGAATGACTCTATCCCTTCCCAATACGGCTTGCTTAACAAGAATATTCTAAGTAGTGACAGTCAGATGTCAATAATCGTGGAGAGAAATGGTGGTTACTCAGTGAGGGGAACTTCAAATTTCAAAAGTAGGAACCTAACTAACAGATAAAAGAAAATTATAAAAAGCCTGGGTCTTTCCTCGTGGGGACTACAAAAGGTTGAAGGATGTTATACTCAGACTGCTTGGAGATGGTTAAATTTAAACCATCTTCCTGGCTTAAAGGTACTGGGATAAAGATACCAAGGGTTTTAAGTGACTTTTTCCAAGGTCACGTAGATGAGTCAGTGGGAAAGACAGGTTTAGCTGTTGAGTGACAGAGACAACAGGCGCTGTAGACCCCTCTCGACACCTGCGGAAACACCTAACTGCTCCAGCATGTGCGTGCTTGACTGGGGACACCATCCTGATTCCTGCAGAAGCTCAGCAGAGGTGATGGTACTGGAAGATTTACCTACAGCCTGGTTGTTTCTTCATGTTAAAAAATATTACTGATTAGACTACCAGCAGTTATGGAATGAATACCAGAAGAGAAATTGACCAAGGATTTTTCATAAATGTTCAGACAAATTATTAGATGCTAAAACAAGTAAGGTTAATGCTGCCCAACCATTTAGACTGTTCACCTCCTCCACCCACCCATCACTAATGAAATCCCCAAGAGACTGTTCTCAACGTGCTAAAATAAATTAATCAAGAGTTAGTTCTTAAGATATCACTACCACATTAAACTTTCTTAAAAGATTATGCCTGACTCATATACTCCTTTGATTATTCATTCATGTGGAGTTTAAGACTACAAATCACATTTGTTACATTTGAGAAAATTCTCTTCGCATAGTTTCAGTTATATCAAAACTAAATAAATCATCTTTAGCCAAAAATACTTTTTAATCTTCAAGTTCCTCTGGGATGCTATATGTTTCTATTCTTCCCAGACTTCACTGAATTAAAATTTATGCTTTGTGTTGAATGCAGAAAAATGTTTAGAAGTGATATTGATGTTAAAAAAATAGGTCAGCAAAGAATGGTTTTAGTTTAAATAACTTACAGCTTTTAAAGCATACACCTTCTAATTCATTAAAATACTGTCCATATAATTGGCTATTTAAAAATGATATTATGCTAAACATAGATTGTGACTTCTGTTTTACTTGCAGGAGGCATTATGACATTACAGCCATATGCACAAAATGTGAGGCCTACAATTTTGGAAGTTTGTTGTTATCTGTGTATGTATAGTCCTTTCATTTTTCAGAAATGTTGTCATACAGTGCCCTGAGGATGGATAAACAGGTGCTTTAGATACAACATCAGTTGCATTAAGCAATTAATGATTGCCAGAGAAATTGTGAAGAAAAACATGACAGTAGCAATTTCTAATTCTTTTTGGTTATTAAATAAATGACTAAATTGAGTTATAAAGTTAAACAACTTAACATTCAAGGGAACAGAAGTTAATGTCAAAATTCACATGTAATCAGAGCCCTTACTTTAAGTATCCTATTCCTTACTCAGTGATCCTATTCAGCACCTGTATTTTTTGAGGATGTGATGCAGCAGAATTCTGGTGCCACCTTGCAAGAGCTGACTGTTTAATATTATGAATTCTGCAAGCCATCATTACCATGAAATCAGCCATGATGTGAGACTTTCCACCATGGAAATTGGCAAATGGTATAAATCATGCCTCTCTCCAGCCACTTAACTAATACAGTACTGCAATTATCTAGAAAAATCTGTGTAGAATGCTACAGGGGCAAAAAGCAATAACCAAAACCCAGCCCCAGTTCTTAACATACTTATTTGAAGGAACTGGACTGAAGAGACGAAGCTTAAAAACTGAAAAGAGGAAGGGTCAAAGCTCGTTTTGACAGTTTAACTCTTTCAGGTTCAGAGAATGAAAAGTGCCACTATCAGAAATACAAAACTAAAAAAAGGACATTCATTTGGAGAGTTTGGTTGGGACATGAATTGCTCTCCTAAGAATGAAATTCAGTGGAACGATCAGGGGAGCTAAATATGTGAGTTCAAATCATCCATGATCACATCTTTCTCTATGACAATAGTTCACAAAATGATATGAACATTCAATTGGCTGGTGAGCCTCAAAAAACAACGATGTCTGTGAACCACCCCCAGAGATTGTGGCTTAATTCGTCTGGAATGTGCTCTGAGCTTTGGAATATTTTAAATACACCAAGTGATTCTAATGTGCAGGCAAGTTTTGGAAACACTGGTCTATGTTTCAAACATTTAAAAATCTTTAATGCTTACAATCCTGAAACACAAAGTGTAGTGGAGACATCACAAGTTTTCTGGCCTTGTCAGTCAGTCCCTCAAAGTGTGCTAGTTACTACCATTACTCAGAGCTGAGGGGGAAAGACACTTGTTTTCTACTGCAAAGAGTTCAGTAAAATGAGCGCACTGGCTTTCTGCGCCCTTCCAATTTTAACAACCAGTAGTTAGGCAATTGTGGGGAAAAAAGTGAGTTGTTATTAGTATAAAATGAAATGTGATGTCACCATGTGCACAAACTATCCAAAATAAAATGCCCTATACATTGTTTGATGCTTGTCTAAGTCACCAAATGTAATATCGTATATATTTGTAATTGGGGTAGAAGAGGTAGCTCAATCACCTTCTCGGTGATACTTGGTAAGGAGGGGAAGTATCCCCTTAGGCATATGCTCTTCCACAGAGAGACTTCTTTAAGATGACAGACTTGATCCTACCCTTTGAATTCAAGAGAGTATAGTAATACTTTTTCTCAGGCATCACAGGGCACCCTTCCGTCTTCTGAATGGTAGGTAGAATTCCAGGTTTTTAAGAAAACAGAATGGCTTAGAAGATGCTACATAAAATTTGATGATGTCCTTTCTACCTTAATGGTGCTCTGCCACATGTGTGTGCCATTACACCAAGCCACAAACCAGAGAGAATGGGAGAGACAGACAGACAGACAGAAGGAAGAGACAGGGTCTGCCAAACAGAGATTTCCAGCACTTAGTAGGCATTCAAAATACAGATTCTGATCTAGTGTCTTTTGGGGCTTGGGATTCTGTATTTTCACTGAGTTTTCAGGGAAAATTGATGCTGTTACAGTCTATTGGTTCATGATGGTAAATGCTGAGGATAAAAAAGTTGGTTGGAAAAAAAGTTAGATGAAGGGTTAGGGAATAACAGACCCACACTACTGTATATAAAATAGATAAACAACAAGGACCATACTGTACAGCACAGGGAACTATATTCAATTTCTTGTAATAACATATAATGGAAAAGACTCTAAAAAGAGAAAAAAATATGTATGTATATGTATAACTGAATCATTTTCTGTACACCTGCAACTAACATTATAAATCAACTCCAGTTCAACAAAAAAAAAATTAAGTTGGTTGGATCCATTGAATTCACTCCCTTTACATCTTTGCAGGGTTTATGACAATACAATTCTCAGGTGAAGAAATGTCATATAGACAACGAGAGAGAAGCTTTTCCTCCCTCACCAAAATCATCACACTTACCTCAAAGGTACAATTAGTCATTATTATCAAAGAATGTTTTATCAGGTGTTGGCTTAAGCTCACCTTGAATCTACATATGATTCTGTATGATTTATTCCTATAGAAGTAGATGCTTGGGGGTGGGGGAGGAGGCAAAACAATCCATCAGCATTAAGAATTTAAATTTAACTGATACCAGAATTACAGAGCATGTCTGTCTTACACTTTATACACCAAAGTGATCGATGGCGTCCTTTCTGCTCAAACATCTATTCTGTAAAATGTTGAACCAAAATATTGGCGTCTCCACTCCTTATGAGTATTTACCCAGCCTAGTAAGCAGATTCAAGTGTTTAAGCAAGGAAGGACCCCAGTACACAATGCAAATCAGCCGATTAAGATAAGTGCAGTCACTGACTTATGAAGCAAAGCAAATGATTAAAAAAAAAAAAAAAGAGCTCCTGCTGCAGCTTCACAGGGCGATCAGTAGTGTTCACCTTCCTCTCTCAGTGTAACTGGAATGTCTATCAAACCCAGAAAACGGAAGGCTTCAGAAGCATTATGGAGCTAAAAAAGGAGACTATTTTACCCATTAGTAATAAATGTACCTGCTGAGCAGAACACAGTTATACCTGAAAAGGTTCCACAATCTCTTTTGCTTAGCTCTGCCTGCTACGAGGGAGCCAGTGTGCTAAAGAGCATTTTGTAAAAGCACAAGGGTTTATATAATTGACTTTACTGGAATTAGAAGACAGAGTACAGTGTGCTCAACCTGCAGCAGCCAGCTCTGTGATGAAGGAAAATTGCACAATTTAATAGCCAGATATAGGACCTGTGTGGTAATAGAAGCAATCAGAGGCTTGGACATGCTTAAAGGAACAAATCCCTTACTTTTCTGTTTAGTCCGGATGGGGGACAGCAAGTGAACTATTTGCAGGAAAGTGCTTGGGCACAGCTGCTGAAATTGGGTGACACTCTTAGAAAAAGGAGGATTTAGGAAGGGACAAGTGTAAGTGTCTTAATGTTGGCATGTCTTCAGGAAATTCGATTCTTGTGCTCAAAGGTTCTAACTTCTATTTCATGTGAAAGTTATAAAGGATGCATCTAATTTACTGAAGTTAATTTCTCACCCTTTTCTACTTGGCCACACCAAACTTCACCTTCATTAAGGACACCATCTTATTATACCCAACACATATTTTCTACAGAAATGCAACAACTGAGCCATATTTAGGGTGAAAGCATATTAGCCTTTCTTGAACATCTGGTATAAAGTGACGTTTCAGCAGTAGCAATTTATACATCTGTACCATCTTGGGAGAGATGTGACTTGAGTGATTTAATAGCAAGAAGGAGCACTGACTTACACCGCAGCCTCAACAGAACAACTGCCTGGGAAAATCAAAAGTATTCAGATCCTAACCTCGGATGATCTTAATACAATCTCGATGTTACCAAAATTCAGATGATGAAAAACATTTTATAGTGGACCAAAATGTGTTTCAGTAGATTCAGAAATCTGAATATAGAAATGCTGATGACCAAAAAGTACATTAGAAATCATTTTGGTCTTGTCAGACCCTGAATCTAACAGTACTATAATGATTCAGACTAAGTGGTTGAGCTTTGGATTACAACTAAATTGCCAGTTAAACACATATAAAATTAATTTTAGTAAAATGTAAGTATATGTGACAGCTCAATTAGTATGATTTATATACTTCAAAATAATTATACTATTAAGGTAGGCAGTACACTGTCAAGTTTTATTCACATCAAAAATCCTTCTCATGCTTTGGTGAGCTTAAACTGATGACAGCATTATAGAAGAATGAACACTGAACTAGACTCTTTCATGAATTCTAATATTCAAACAATTGTTTAGTCTCACTGTGCCTTATTTTGCTCATTTGTAAAATTATTATTAAAAATGTTGAGTTGTCTAAGTAATCCCACAGAAATTAGATACCCATGTTTATTTTGCTAAAATAATTGTATAAACTTTTAAGTGAAAGCTCTTCTGTATAAGCCAATACAAAATTGTATTAAATTTATCAATATGCGATCAGATCTCACTTAAACTGAAGGAAAAAAATAGGATTAGACTCTTCCACAACGTCCTGGCAATTTGGTAAGTAAAAAAGGTTGTCTTAAATCAAACGTTATTGTTCTCAATATGCTCTTCAAAAAGTACCAAGTTCATCAAGAGGAATAAAGAATCTCAGAATCAAAAATATAGAACCTAGATTCTGAAATTAGATCTTTCTAATATTGGCAAATTCTTTTTTTTTCCCTCACAGAAATGCAACTCAACAGTAAATAAGGAGATACTTTCAAGTCTTCCTTCCCCTGAAGTATTTGTTGAATTCCCATGTCTTATACAGTCTAAGACTCCTTAAGGATTTCCCAGAACTTACTTGTACTTTCTATTTCCATTGCCCTGGTTCAGGATCAAGATGGGTCATATAGGTTCTGAAAAGTCCCACACTCATTGAGTGAGTTTATTCTACATGTTGCTTCAAGGGTAATCTTTCTAAAAAGCTATCACTATTACTTTTCCTTTAATGGCTTCCTATTAAAGAAAAAAAACCCATGTTTTTATGACTTTTGTGTTTGAGGGGATAATGATAGCATAGACCTGGGGTAATGGGGAAAAAAATTCAAACAGCACAGAAAAAGTAAATTTAACAGAATGAAAAGTTAATTATCTCTTCAACCCCAACCCTCAGCCTTACCAGGTCTCCCCTACAAAGACAACCACTGTCCCTGGTTTCTTGTGGATTCCTATAAGAATCCTTTATGCAGAATAGACTACCCAAGTCTACTCACTAGTAATTATATATCTTCTCCTCTCTTCTCAAACTTCTGATAACTTCTTCCCCATCCTCTTTCTTGGATGATGACTTTGCCAGCTATTTCACAGAGAAAGCACAAAGTACCCCCACATCTACCAGCCTCGTTACACCTGTGTCCATCTTCCTAGTCTTTCTTTTTGTTTCTGTGAATAAATTGTTGATTCTCCTGTGTAAGGACATGCTCTGGAGAATGATACCCTGAGGCTAACTCAAGAACATTGTTCCAGTGATTATCGCTCTATCCAGGACCATCTATGCGTTCTTTTGAATGCATCATATCAATCAGAAAGAGAAGGAGAAAGTAAACAAAATCCAAAATCCAAAATCCAAAATCTATCTTGACTATTTATCAGTCAAGTTATTATCTTTCTCTGCTCTCATGTATAGCAAAAAAAATTTTTTAAGTTGACTATACTTGTTTCTCCAATTTATCTTCCTATTCTTTCATGAACACTTTGTAGTAGGTTTTATGCTTACTTCTCTTCATTGAAACCTCTCTTATCTATGTCAACAGTGACCTTTCTGTAATTACATCCCACAGTCAATTCTCAGTCCTAATCACACATCTCCTCTGCCTCCCTTCCCTGAAATCTAAACTTGTATCATTCACTTGCCTTTACTGATTTGTTTTTCCAACTGCCTCCACCGTATCTGCAATTGGATGTCTAATACATTTCTTAAACTTAATGTTTCCAAAACTGTTCTATTATGTTCTTCCCTAAGCATTAGCCTGTCCATTTTGCATTCCTTCTCATCCCAGGAAATGGCACCATGATGTTCTTTCAGAACTGAAGTCCAAAAACCTTCAGATCATCCTTGGTTTTTGCTTTTCTCACATATAACGTCCAACCTTTTGGCAAATTCTCTATCTTAAAAATCAATTGAGAATCAGTCTACTTCTCAGTAACCCCACTGCCACCACCCTGGTCTAATCCACCGTCATCTCAGAGCCTTCTCTAAAGACCCAGTCTGTTCTCAACACAGTACTCAGAATGCAGCTTTTAAAAATAGAAGGTAGACAACTGCCATTTCTCTGACTCACCTAGTCATGAAACTCTTAGCCTTGCCTAATTTTTATTAACCACTTTCATAATTCATCCTCTCTAACACTTCATGACAATACATACTCTGATTACAATACTGTGATAATAGTAACACTCTTTATTAAATGTCTCTCAAATGCAGAGAGATGTGTTACTAGTCACATATATATATATTTGAGTAGTATCCTGATTCATTCATGGAAAAAGCATGGCTGATAAAATGGTCCTGTACTCAATGGCTTATATAATCTAAAATTTGTTTTGTGTTCACAATTAGGTTACACACACTGTTTCCATATGTAAATCATCTCACATTGCTAATGAGTTGAATAAAGCTATGAGTATACCCCTTCTACAGAGAAATTTTCTAAGTACACTTCTACATATTTTCTAGAGAAGCTTAAATACCTCAAATTATGAGCATGCTCACACAGATTTAGTCATTCTGTACCAAGGAGACAGGGTTAAGGAATAAGACTGAACAAAAATATATGCAAGAGCATTATTCTAAAAACAATGTCCAGTAGAAATGCTTTCATTTATGCATTGTGTGCGTGTATATATGGAAGGTGTGTGTGTGAGTGTGTGTGTGTGTGTGTGTTTATAGGACCTAAAAAGAAGTTGAGTCAAAAATAGCCTTATTGCCAGGTAATTAATGTCTTCCTTATGCCCCTTATCATTTTGAGAATACATTGTCTCCATTTTCCAAAAATACAGTTCTTTTCACATTGTTCCAAAACTGCTTATAAATGTAATAATTTGATATGCAGTTACAGTTGACAGTTTAATTTGTTTTAATGAGGATAGTAACATAATTATTTGTACAAAAAGAAATGTTTTCTATGACAAAACCATATTATGTTGTCTTATTGGATACTTTCTTAAATACATAGTATATTAACATTGATTTACAAAAGACATTAATATTAGAAAGTTAAGAAAAAAAGAAGGAAGAAAGGAAGGGAAGAAGGGAGGGAGGAAAGAACTGCTTAAATTGTAATTAAAGAGTTAAACTGAATCATTTTCTCTCCTATCTTACAATTGTCAATGACCAAATAGATATTGATATAATTCATTCTGTGCCACTGAGCATTTTTATTATCTGTTGCTTTTAAAATTATAAATTCTTCCCTCAAGGTGTGGTGATGGTGCACTGAACACATGGAAGATGCAACACCTCTAATGGCCTGTTTGTATATGGATTTGTGTGTTCGGACTTTCTGCAGGCTTCTCATTCCCTAAAGGTTTGCTTTTTCTCTCTCTTTAGTTTTACCCCTTCTCTCCTTTATTCTTCTGTCCTGGGCATTTTATCTATGTCTGCAACTGATAAAGAAAGCCAATGAATCAACATGCTGTACACCAGAAATTAACACAACATTGTAAACCGACTATACTTCTATTAAAAAAATAATATAAAAAGAATTGAGCCTTAAAAACAATGGAAAAAAAAAAGAAATCTAAACATTTCATGAACTGGGGCACTTGCATTATCCTTCAAAGCTAATGGCAGAGAGGTGATACTGTGAAAGGCACGATCTGCCTGTTTTTCCAGACTTGGTCCTCTTTTGACAATGATCTCTGGTGAACTGCTGAAATCAACCAGCTCTACCTTTCTTTTCTTTCCCTCTCTAGTTGTTTTGTTTGTTTGTTTGTTTCCCAGGAATGTTTCTGTTCTCTGTAAGTGATTAGGCAAGTACTGATGAATGTTGCTTCATGTATTAGTATTATTGCTTCCATAATTAAAAGAGTATCTCAGACTTCCTCTTGCTAGTTTGAATTGTGACATCTGTAGGTATGTGTATATATATATATATATATAGATTAGAAAGAGAAAATAACAAGAAAGTAAAACCCAGAAAGAAACAGGATGACTTAAGGCACTTTTATACTTAGAATTATATATATCCTTCTGTTGAATTTAAGTGCATATGCACACCCAACACATGGCTTGCCATATTTATCCAGTGCCTACTCCTTAAAATGCAGGCACTTATATAAGATGCATTAACTCAATTCCCTAAGTACACTACCACTAGTTACTAAAATACTCTGGAAATCAGAAAGTGTTAATGCATCTTTGAAAAGTGCAATATTCCTAAAGAGTATTTGGTGACTTACAAGAATCTGGGTCAGTTTAAGTGTGAAAAAAAAAAAAAGCTCACCTAAGCAGGGCCTCACTCAATAGATAAACAAACACATCTCTGTGTTCTATGATGAGGTACAAAATACTAAAAATGTGACATTTTATAAATATCCAGAGGAAGAAGTCACAGGGGGAATACATGTGGCTTTGTACAGACACAAGCCTTGAAATCCAAAAAAGACTTTTGGAAGCTCACATAGGAATTAACATGAAAGACTGTGGAGACACATGACAGAATTCAAATCCTACCAGCTCCACCCGTTGTGCAGACCTGGACAAGAGCTTTGTCTCTGTGAGGATAAACTTGAACAGTTACAAAATACAGGCTTTGTATTTGACCCTTAGGTGACTTAGAAGGACTATTATTTTTTTAATAAATGCACTTAAAGTACATAAAGAACTGGATGGTAAATAGTAAGTATTCAATAAAAGGCAGCCTTTATTAATGTTCAGCTGTTAATATCTGGTGTGAAGAAAGTATTTCTACTGAGCACCTGGAGGAAATGATTCCTTATCTTGTAAGCCAGACCACCATAGAACCCTTCCCTGGAGCTTAAAAAAAAAAAAAAAAAAACTGCTGCTTGCGCTTAAAATCAATCTGTGTTTTTTACTTCATATTTTTAGCTTCAGTTTTAAAAGGACTAATCTATTTGTACATGCCTTTTCTCAGGGAGGAGGGAGGCAGTGAGAAAGGTGATTGTTAAAAATGTTACCTTGACAACAAAGAGAACCAATTATGAAATAAGCAAAAAGACATTCTTAGCAGTTACTCAGCTCCTGCAGGTTTAACTAAAAACAGTCAATTCCATTGAATTGATCTTATAGAGAACTGTTTAAATGTATATATTAAACAGTGCAGAGATTTACTAAAGGCATCTGCAAAAATTAAAGTTGACAATGATTTTAATTTCATCATAATGGATCTCAATGTGATCGCTTGTGGATATGTAATTCTTTGATATGACTGAAACACTGACATATTTTTATTTCAGTATTATAATAGGTAACACGTATGTCATATTCTATTTTCCAGACACTATGTAAAACAGTTTACTTGTGATGAACCTCTTTAATCTTCATAACAGCCCCATGAAGACGATCCCATTATTAACCCCTTTCACAGGTGAGAAAACTGAGGCAAGAGAGGTGAAGTAGCTTGCCCACCTTACACAGCATCTAAGTAACAGAGTTGGAATTGGAACCCTGGCTTCTAGCTCCAGAGTGTACCCTCAAAACCATCCTGCTATTATCAGAGGGACATGTAAAATAACCAAAGGGAGTGTGAATTGGGTCAAGATCTGGGTTATTTTGTGGTCCCCCCAAATTATATTTCTTCTTATAAAATTTTTACTCATTTAAAATGGAAATATTTTTCATTTTGTTAGAAAGAAAAATGAATTTTACTACAAAAATTTTGCTTTGTTGAGTTTCCTACTTCAAGTTACCGACTATGAAAATCACTGGCCCAGTGTCAATACTGAAAATAATTCCAGAACTCTCATTTTTAAAAATCTTTCTTTTCTAGTTAAGAAGCTTCTAATTGAGTTTTATGGTTTAAGCACCCTAGCCTGTCTTATTGTTAAAATCTTCTCAAATTCAGAAAGCACTCAATGGGAGGAAAGAATCTGAAAACCAAGTATTTATATACTCCATATTTTAAAAAAGTTATCATAAGGGTTGTTAATTCAATAAAATACTGAATCATTTTCTAAGCATAAAAAATAAGTGCATTATTGTTTATTATTGTATTTGAAATTTTATGATTTCTAGTTATATTTATTCCACTTAAATACTAATATGTGATCCTAAACTTACAAAATTTTTTGATTCTATTTTTTAATTTTTTGTTTGATTTATTTGTAACAGGTACTGAGGAGCTTCCAAGTAACAATTATAGTTTCATATATAATCTAAGATATTGAGCCATGATGGCTTATTCAAACTTCCTTTAGACTTTATTGGAGATGCTAAATCTTACAGAAGAAAGTATATATTTTATGATTATTGTCTACAAGGCAATTTTTGAAGGTTATGTTGGTGGAGATTTTATAAGACAAGGCAGGTGCATAGAAAATTTTTTAAAAATTAGCAGGCAATGGGAAGTGAAATAGTAACATTTGCCAGTCTTATTTTGAATAATCTAATATAAATATTAATGATAAATTAATAATAATGAAGGTATTATATCTTCTTTCAAAATTTCTACCAGCATATATATAGAGAAACATAATCCATTTAGTAACATAAGGTAGAATTCTTACACTGAATACCACTAATAAATGCATACTGAAACTAAATTTGTGTATCTCTATTAAAATTCTATCAATAGCTCCTGAATAATACATTTATTAGAATTCATGTTACAAATGTAACTAGCAATTTACTGCACACAATGTGATAAATGACAAAAGATGAGCTCTTCAAAATCATTCTGTATGTGTCATTAGCAATTCACTTCACATCCTTACCTATACAAAATATCTTAAACCACTTAACAGGATTCTAAAGAGAGCCCTATCTCAAGTTATTAATATCTTTATTTAAATGCAGATCTTGACTTTTCCTTGGGGACTAGTAAAGCTTCCTCTATAATGCTGCAATGAGAAAAGCAAATTTTCATCCACATAATATCCACAAAAGAAACATATCTGGCTCTTTATCTCCTATGAGTATGTAGCTCTCTTTATGTTTGCATGTTTGTCATTAACAAATATTGCCATTAACAGCTGTCTTAATAAACGATATAAAATTCCTTAACCCTTTCATTTCAATATGCACATACCAATCATAACTTTTAATGTCCAGCAAAAATGTCAAAAGTAAAAGTAAAATGACCATTTACTTAGCCTTATTTAACACCACCATTTAAGGAAACTGAATGAGAATAAATGTATTCATTATATCAAGATAAACTTAGGCTTATCTAACCAATGGATATTGGATACTTTAATGATCATGACCAAAATTAATCAGTCCACAAGTTTGCATCCATTTCTTATTTTGGCTTGCCTATCTGCATGGGCAAATCACAGTGTGAATCTGGAAAACACAACTCCATGAAACAGAACAAAAAGACAGTCCCCAGT
Source organism: Vicugna pacos (assembly GCF_048564905.1). Lineage (NCBI taxonomy): Eukaryota > Metazoa > Chordata > Mammalia > Artiodactyla > Camelidae > Vicugna > Vicugna pacos. The sequence goes on from NC_133000.1 coordinate 39,813,318, forward strand.
AAGATGGCTTTTACTTCTCTGAGTTCATACAGATGCCAGCTCTCTTGAAGACATGATTTCAGTGGATAAAATGAGAAAACCACAGAAAATCTAAGAGATTCACTTCTACTCTTGAATGTACTAATCTGAAGCTGTATACAATAGACTGAGCACTGTAACTAATAGTGTAAGGTATGTTAAGCAGGCAATAAATATTTGCTGACTGAAATTTTAAAAGCATATGTATTCAATATTTGGTTAGAAAGACCTGTACTATTCATAGAAGAAAATATTAAGCAAACCTGAAAAAAAAATCACAAAAATTATAGTATAAAATATACCAAAATACAAACATATCAGTAATGGTTATTGAGTAGGATTAAAACATATAACATAAACTTACTGTTTCATATGCAGAAATTTTATCCTAAGAAAATTATTTAAACAACTAGAGTTAAAAGGTAAATGGGGTTGATATTCTTTGGCTCTTATCACTGTATTCCACTGAGTCAAATGTGCTTCTTAACTGGGAATCACCACAGCCGATAATCTTTTTTTTTATTTCAGACTTGAAATTCCAGAATTGAACATCTTTTGCTCCTGTGGTTTCTGTTCTTAGTACCAATGAATTCTGAGGTGGAGCAGAGGAAGTCACCTAGATTCTCCTTGGATGAGTTTCACTGTCATCCCCTCAAATAATTGAGACTATGTTTACATGCACACATTTTTTCTAGGGGTAACTGTAATCTTGGGACACAACACATAGGTGAAAAATATAACCAATCAAGGTAGGTGATGTGTGAAGACTTCCAGACTGGTGGAAAAGAGAATTCTGTAAATTCCTAAGAAAAAGGGATTGCCAAATACAGCGAGATGCTTTTTTTTTTTTCATTATACAAGTGTTATATGCTTACAGCATAAAGAAAAGCATTTGTTGGTGGTTGTGGAGACTATCTGGATACAAGATGAGCAAATATCTGCCAGTTTTGCTAAATGATACCATATGTATAAAGCACGCTTGTTGGCACATAGTAAATGCACAAAATATGTTAATCACCTCCTTACACCCCTGCTGTCACTGTGACTTGAAAATAGCTTTGCAGAAAATATGCTTCTTTGTAAGGGTCTTCATCATGATTTTTACTACATACTATTCAATTCGTAAACAATAACTATTAAAATTTCTATATTCTCATAGGTAATAAGTGCCTAAATTCATCCATTCTGAAACCAACAGTTTGGAACTATTTTTTGCAGCTTTCCAATTTTTCTTATATGAATATATTCCTTTTCTCAGTTGTCTTCCCCTCTTCCTCCCTTTCACTCTGTTTTCTCATCTTTGTTCTTCCTATGTCCACACAAAGTAGATGAAACAAGATGCAATAAACAGATATTTGATATGAGTTCTACTTAGTAATGTGTCCTCAAAACATGTCTCCTGTCAGGAGAAGATAATACTCAGATCATCACTGAAGTCATTCAGTGGGATGCCCAGAAAGGAATGTTTAAGATTTACTCAGTCACAATGAACTGCAAACATTTGTTCAACGTGGATATTACCACAAAACATTAACATCAGACATCTTTCACTATTTCTTCTTTCTCTCTCTCTCTGAATTTGAGCTCCCCAGTCCACCTCCAAGTCTCTTCCCTGAGTCCCTGTCTCCTGAGTCTTCCCTTGTTCTCTATCTGTTATTGTTCTTTGAGTTAAATGAGTTTTCTGCACTTTTTGGTTTAATGTTGCTGTTTTTTTTTCCCCCTTTCAGTTTTCAGTCCTCCTCACTGTTCTCCTGATATACTGAGAACTGGGTTCTCTTTCTTTCCTTACAGATCTTCTCAAAATGTTTTCCTAAAACAATTACTCTAGAGTCTTACCCTGAGCTCACTTGTAATATTCACATACCTTTATAAAGCCAAAAAAATTGGTTAATTGCTCAAGTTTTCCTGAGGTAGCCTGGGAGATTGTTTTGTGTCTATCTCCTCTCGGGTATAAATTCAAAACATTATCTCTACTTACCTGAAAGCTTCTCCCCCCAAGAGGAAAGTTGTATTTTTTTTAAATCACTAAAATAGTATATAATGTTAATAATACACAAATTACTAGGCTTTGTTAGAGATACATAAAATATTAATTTCTTATAAAAAGACTTATCAGTAGAATTACAGTTACATGCATTCATATTAAAATTTTCCAATCTTGTTATTACCTTCGATAATCTGCAATCCTAACTTAGCTCTAACTGTAACCAACTATTATGAAATTAAATAAAACATCACAAATATAAGTAAATGAGAGACATAAGTATACATTTTCAATAGTGGAGATGGGTTAGATTTCTCACATTTTATTTTGTTTTACTTATTTTTTTTACATTCCCAATATTTTAAAAGATTTCAATATCTCTGTAGCAAAGTGGGTTTAATGTGTACTTCAGACATGTCAAGCTTTAAAGCCTTGAAAATGGGATGTTTGTGTCTCTTTTATGCAATGTTAGAAGGTAAACATCGTCTTAGGAGTTGACATTGTTTTTATAATCGCAAAGTAGGATTGTCCTTTGGAGACTAATACCCAAAAATGCTGTCAGAAAGGAAGAAGGTATCACACTAACTAATGATGTCAATGTTATTTCAACTCTCACTTTGTCAAATAAATAGCTCTTACTTCTTAGGCTATAATAATAGGGATATTAAAAGGGATAATAATAGTACCAATCTGAGGCTGCTTGGAGAATGGAAAGAATTGCCATGTAAAGCACTTATAATAGCACCTGGCATAGAGGTTTTCCATAAAAGTTCATTGCTATTATTATTAGCATATTTAACATAAACATAAATTTAACATAATTAGCATAAATCATAAGCAAACCATACTTGAATCTACATTCTGCCAGACCGAAAAAAAAAAGTATATTTAGCATAAAGAAAAAAATAAAGTGCCAAAAAAATCACACTCTATCCATTCTCTTAAATTGCAAAAGCTTGGCTCACTTTATATAAACTCATAATTCTCTCTAGCATTACCTTACATGACCATGAAACTGCAAAAGGGATTATTATGAGAAACTACATATTGTCATTTAAAACATCTGTTTGATTAACTCAGTTCAAACAGCACAGCACAATGCTGAATTATTCAAAGTTAATTGTACATCTAATTACAAAGGCTCTGTCTCGGAAAAAAGTAATTGTCAATCATAATCTACCTCCTCCCACCCAATCTCTTAAATTAAACAAAATCTGAAATCTTCATTTCTTTAAGAGGTTGGAAAGATATCCACAGCAAAAGTCATTAACAAAAATCTAAAAAAAAATCATGAGCCATTCAGAGAAACTCACGCAAAATAATGCAAAATAAAAGATAAAAACAAAGCTGATAAATAAATATACCCAGCGTGCAAACCAACATCTATAAACTCTGTTGATGTGAACCCTTCATCTACTTGCAGAGAACAGGAGGAAGTTATTAGCTTGGAATGCTCCCAGCTGCAAGCAACAGTAACAACAGTTCTAACAGGGACCTAAGCAGGGAAGACATTAATATCCCACAGAACAAAATGGCTGCTGAGAGGAAAACAAATGATGGAGCTGCAGCTCAAAAATGTCTTCGAAGACCAGTCCCTTTCTAATTTTTCTCTGTCATTTCTGGCAGTTGGTCTTTTGATCTAATGTTTGTCATTTCAGTCTCCCAGTATGGCTATCCTGGCTCCAGGAATAACATCTAAAAACTGCTCCCAGAATAACATCTGAAAGCAGCCTCAGCCACTGCTGCCCATTGTGTGCTTCCCCAGATGGCCCCCTTCTCCTCCTGGGGAAGTTGTCCCCTCATTTCTTACTGACCAGAAGTGGGTCATTCACTACCCCTAGCAACAGGAAGGCTGACACATTAAGCGCCTGACAAAACGAAATCACGATTTCATGGTACATTTCTATGAATCACAATTTATCACATGATTCTGGGCATACTGCCACCCCAAACTGTCGTGTTCTGAAAGGGAGGAGGGAATGCATACTGGTTGGACAACTCCCAGGATCTCCAACAAGTTGTTATTTCCACAACAGCAGCAACAGCATTACTCTGATGTGATTTACTTTCCCCTTATTTTTCTTCTGTTTTTGATCTCTCCAAATAGTAGATCAGTTCTGAGAATTTTCCAACACTCCTGGACAAAAAAATTATTCTTAGCTAACTGAGGTAAATAGTATGAAATAATTTTGAAACACCTTTTCATGATGTTAATTAGAATCACTGTGAGGACCTCCTGGCTCTCACACGTCCCCCCAGGCCACCAGTGCCCCTTTCCCCCTGCACGACCTAAGCACCACGATGTTTTACTCTGGAATTCTTGGATAGACAGTTGTGGCTCTAAGGAAGAATGTCAACCAGATGACTGATTAGAGAAAAACTGTTCTTTGTGACTCGTGTTCTAAAGACTCTACAATCTATTTTGGACATTGTTAATTCATCTGAAATGCATAGAAGAGATGTGACATTGTACCTGAATGTTTGCCTTCGAACATTTTTGAATGTTTGCTTGAAAGTGATTATAAGCCATTCTGATCAGAGGACACACTGAAAAACAAACTGTATTGTCTGTTTCTGATTTGTGATTTTGTCTTATAGGAAACAAGTATATACTACACAGGAATTACAGATTCAAATACATTATGTACCGAGAAAGAGATAGCTATGTCAGTATCTCTATGTAAAGGGGCAACTGAGGCAGGCAGGCCAGAGTCAAATTTATAATTACCATAGCTTTGCTGATAGAACAATCTCTGGAAATGTAGGGGTGAAGAAACTTCCTGTTATGCCACCATCCACATGGGAGAACTATTGTCACCAGCACCTATGTCCATGCACATGTACAAAAGCAAGGAAACTCATTTGATTAAAAAAAATCCAGTTCAAAGTTGAACTACCTTGTGATTCACAAATCCCATTTTGCAGTATATATCTGAAGGTAATTTCATCACTGTCTTGAAGAGAGATCTGTACATTCATGTTCACTGAAGTGTTTTTCACAATAGCTAAGACATGGAAACAATCTGTGTCTATGACAGATGAATAGATAAAGAAAATGTGAGATGTGTATATATTTATATACACACACACACACATATATATACACATATACATACATAATATCCCATTAAAAAGAAGGGAATCTTGCCAATTGGTTCAATATGTATGCACTTTAGGGGCATTACACTTAGGGGAATAATTCAGACAGAGAAAGACAAATAACGCATGATCTCACTTACACGTGGAAACTAAAAAAGTCAAATTCACGAAACAGAATGTAGAATGGTAGTCATCAGGGGCTGTGGGTGCAGGAATGAGGAACTGGGGTACTAACTTCCAGGTATAAGATGAATAAGTTGTAAGGATCTAACATACAGTATGGTGACTATAGCTGACAATACTACATGGTAAACTTGAAAGTTGCTAAAAGAGTAGAGTAGAACTTTAAAAGTTTTCACCACCAAAATAAATGCAACCTTATGGTGGTAATAATTTCACAACATTTATGTATATCAAATCACCACTCTGTACACCTTAAACTTAATGCCATCTGTCAATCATATCTCAATAAAGATGGGAAAAAAAATCCTGCCCTAAAAGTAACATTGGTATCTGTATTTCTAACAGAAAATGACAATATATTGTGCCTTTCCAACCCAGTGCTTTCCTCATAATATACCCTAAACTGAAAAAGAAGAATAAATTCCAGAGGACTATATTATTGGGCAGACCTCAGTGCTACACATGTAGTTTATACAGGTCTTAAGATTAAATTACAATGATTTCCTAGATTCTTGCCAGTGATATTGAGAAACCCTCATGCAGACACCTGTATAGAATAGTTATTCATTGCAGGACCATGTATAACCACATAAATGTGTGTGTAAAGTGACAGAGAACCAGTTACACATTGTGGGAAGAGGGTGATAGGAACTCAGACCTGGCTTTGGATTCAAATTCTACCCATGGGAATATCACTTAACACCTCTGAGGTTTTGCTTCCTTATTTGTAAAACAAGGATAATTATATGAATACTTCATTCACTTATAAAAATCAAGTAGAATAAAGCATGTACTAATGCTTTGTAAGATGAGACAAGCTCTAAAATTATTTGTTATGTACTGGATGAAGAATCCACAGATGTACACACGTATGCTTTAAACTTCTGCTCCCGTATTAAAAATAAAGTGTACCTGCAATTTGTGTTATTTATGTGTTCACAAAATCAGTTTTAAAACACTGATACCTGTCACTTTTTATCCCATTCAGCAAGAAAGTGAAATAGAAAGGTGGATGATAAATTCTAAGGTGTTCAGCCCTGGCAGTTAAATAGTTGTCTTGAAAACTTGAAGCATAGCTTGGGGAAAATTTAAAGCTATGTTTTGTTTTCTGTTTCTTTAAAAAAGTAAAAAAAGATATGCCACAGAAATCTGTCTAAAGTTGATGGAGTCACCTCATCAAAGTTAATTCTCTGAATAATTTCTTCCTGTACTAGTCACTCTAAAATTTACTTTTAAAGGCTTATGTATTACTTCTTGATGTTTTTAATTATTCTTATGCAATAATGACTTGTTTTGAGATTAAGAACCATTAAATTTACAAAATAATATGTAAATTAATAGATTTCATCATTCAGCAAACATTTCCTGTAGATATACAGGACATTTATCAATCAATGAGGTTTGAATTCAGATTTAACAACATTACATAAGACTTGGTTCATGTACTCAGGAGTTCATATAGTCAAGGGACATATTCAAGGGAATGAAGCAGTGTATGCATGTATGTGTATATATGACAAATATATATATGCTTATGTGTGTGTATCTTAACCTGACAATCTGATTAGAGGTAAGTTCACCTCAATCAAATAAGTTTGATGCTGGCAACGTGTGTGACCACACAACGCTTATGATGTACCAGTGGATTGTTAGCTAGTAGTGCAATTTCAGAAGTGATCTAGAAAGCACATATATGTCATTAACTGCACTTCATTAAAAAGAAATTGTGTAACCATCAATGGTTCACATATATATATATACATTTTTCACAAGAACAGTGGATTCAACAATTAATTAAATTTAAATCTGACACAACACTGTAAAATGATTATGAATCAATAAAAAATGTAAAAAAAATAAAAAAATAAAAAAATAAAATAAAATAAAATAAAACAATTAATTAAATTTAATTTGTCTGTTACATGTTTTTAAAAGGAACATTAAACATATTACCATATTTTAAATAGTAATGCATCAACTTAACACATTTGCTGGGGGAGGGGATAACTCAGTGGTAGAGCATGTGCCTAGCAAGAACGAGGTCCTGGGTTCAATCCCCAGCACCTCCACTTAAAAATAAATAAATAAATAAACAACCCAATTACTTCTCACCAAAAAATAATAAAGGAAAAAAGAAAAAAAACACATTTGCAAAAAAGATTTTGACAATTTTTCTCTTGTCTTGGCAGGATGTGGTGCTGAAGATATCCCTCATGAAGCAAACTGTACTTTGAATGTTTATAGAATAATTTTAGGCTCTAAATAGATGAACTAAGTTAATGATCAATATTGCTGTATAAACTACAGTTTGCAAAGGTATATTTGTGATGTGCAATAGTTCCTTAAACCGTTGTCTAATTCTTTACATGTTTTGTTTTATGTTATCTCGAAAAAAAGGAGCAATTCCCATTTATATAGGAAAGCTTAGTTTATAGTTATTGAGTTACTAAAAGTACATGTGTCTCACTAAATTTCCTCCTTTATGGAGGTTTTCTTTTTTAGAGAAATGGTGCCTGTAAATTCAATATAGCTTGCATATTTATGGTATTGATATTGTAACATGCTTTTCTATCACTTGCCAAACTTACTTTGTCAGTGTCCATATCATAAACTGTTTAGGAATGGATATAAAGATAGTGAAATGGCTTGTTGTATGAATAATCAAAAATATTCTACCTCAGTGAAAAACAAGCTACCATTTCAAATCTGAATCAAGGAGAGTTTTATTGGGTAAATTTTAGGAAAATGCCTGAAAATGTCTTCCTTTCCCTCCACTACCGACTCCAATTTTTTCCTTTCCATTGTCAAACTAATGGAGAGGCCAGCTAGATGTAGGAGGACTAAAGATTTATGGAGAGAACTTGACTGGGTAATCTTCTAGTCCAGGACCAGGGGATCCCCTGGTGAGGAACAGATAGTGTCTCATCCTGGGAAGGTCTTGGCTAGCAGAAATCTGTGAGGCAGGAAGTTCATAGTCAGAGCTATGTCCTCAAATGGACGAGGCACGTGCAGTACAGCCCTGTAGCGGAACCCAGCATCCAAAGGGATTTGTGGCTGAGAAAGGATATTTGTTTTAAAACCACTGAGGATACTTTGTACTCAACCAAACTACTAACATGAAGCAACTCCAACACCACCTTCTCAGCCAAAAGAAGCCAACATTGAGTAAAAAACCAGGCTAATGCAACACCTGGAGGAAAATCAGTCCAGAGAAACACAAAACAGATCCAGTGAGATAGAACAGCTCGGGGTTGGGGAGGGGGTGTCCTGTAGTGATTAAAATACAATACCAGGGAGAATTCCAGTGCGAACAAACCTAATTTCCCAATTAACAGTTGGGTGTGTAAAGGGATGGTCATTGGTGAGGACCAAATGAGTGCCCCAGAAAATCAAATGCAAAAGATATCATAAAGCATGGATAAAAAGTTGTTTTCAAAAGATGATAAATTAAAAGGAAAAATTAATACACTTATAAGAAAAAAGATAAGACACTTAGGAGTAACTGTATGGCATAAACATAAAATACCCAGCAGTTTAGTTGGAAAAGTAAATGCCCAAGAATAGCCAAGAATAGGAAGAAAGAAGAATGAAATTGCTTTAACAGATATCATAAAATTCTATAGGCTAACTGTAATAAAATTGATATTGTATTGGTAGAAGAATAATTTAGAGAAATAAAATGGAGCATATAGACATATGCATACATATATATGAGAATTTTGTATGTATAAGAATTTAATGCCCGATATTGTTGATAGTTCAGTTCTTTGTGAGAAAGATCAATTACTTAATAAAAGTTGGTGGTATAAAAAATGCTGGCAATCCATTTTGAGGAAAATAAAATGAAATCCCTATATTGCATTACATAGAAATGTATTTCATATGGATTAAACACTTAAATAAAACAAAACAACCAATAAAACAGTTTAGTTTATTAATCAGTTGCAGCATGTAAGTGTACCAGAATATAAAAATATGTAAGACTAATGTATGTGTGTGTACACTACACCTACATATACAACTGCATTTTAGTCACATTGTAAATTCTTTTGTCGGCAGTTTGTTAGTGGTTTTGGAATTTAAACAACTTGCAAAGTTTTTAACCCACAAAATCATCATATAGGTAGATACTTTTCAGACTAAATTTAAATGATCTCTATTTTTTGCTCTTTTGAATTAGGTATGAGGCTTCTTCCTAACTGTGGCACAATTGACAGCAAATCTTACATATTGTACTGTATGACTGCTTGGAGAAAATATTCTAATGTCTGCTCTCCAAATGCATCCATCCTAGACTGAGGTTTTGGCCCATTTCTTCTTACTCCAAAATTCCCATAATATATTTTTTATTAATACACAATTATATGTGCACTGTATATACATATGCATCTACTCCAGTGTAAATCCCTTGCGGAAAGTTCCATCTTCATATGCCCAGGGCTTAGTGTAATTTTGTTGATCCCACTGAACACATACATAGAAAGAAAATCAGTGAGGGATTCTCACCAAATACACACCTGCATTCTTAGTAGCTTACAGTATAACCAGTTTCTGTTATGATCAGAACTCAGAGACCTACAGTCTTAAACATTTTCAGTCTTTATTGTCCTCAAATGGAAAAACCGGTTCAATTACAGAATTCTCAGCAGCTGAGTATGCCAGTGATTTCCTGATTCCTGTTTAAACACAAAAACTCAAGCACTGGGTGGAAATATTGCTAAATCTTGTGTCCTCTTTCCTGACTTCTTAAGGAGATTATGCTCACTATAATGGTTAACCTAAGGTTGTTGCTAGGGAAAGAAATTCCTGTCTTTTGCTGAAGAAGGCAAAACCATCAAGACCTCATCAGATTTTGCCTTTTTACTAAAAGTCCTAAATGGTACTTTTAAGCTTCGTGACACATTCTCTGCAGATGTGCTGGGTCCTAAACATCGTCATGCTGGTGTCATGACTGGAAGCTACTCTCAATATATCTGCCAGTAGCTAAGCATTTCCTCTCTTAATTTCCTTTTTAATCATCTGTGGACTTTAAAACCAGATAACAAAGCTGGCAAGAATATGAAAGTATCCTTTGTGGGGGTAGTTCATGAAAGATTGGGGGTTCTTTTTGGTTTTCTGGTGGTTTTTTTTGTTGTTTTTTGTTTTACATTGATGATATCTACTTCTGTGGTTTATGTTTTTGTTTTTGTTTTATGGGAGATTTGTTGTTGTTGTTAGCTTGTGATGTAACTGTTTTTAACGCATGAGTTGGTGGCCCAATACTGTTTCAAGCAAGAGGGTTATCAGTTGTGTAAATCTGTAAATTCCTTAACTATTTCTCGTTTTGTTTTTCTTTTTTGGAGGGGTGAGGTAATTAAGTTCATTTATTTATTTAACGGAGGTGCTGGGGATTGAACCCAGGACCTCATGCATGCTAAGCACGTGCTCTACCAGAGTTATAGCCTTCCCCCCTTGACTATTTTTCAATTGATAAATTAAGCACTTAAGTCTCAGAAAAAAATTTCCTGACACAGAGAACTCTGAGCAAACCTAGAGGATTTTTCTTCCCAGAACCTGATCTAAATAAGCTTTTCTCCCATATATTAATTTAAAATATGTATGAAATGTATTTCTCTGGTCAGAACTTTCTGTAGATTTTTTTCTGCCCAGCTTGCCTGCCCCTGTTTCAGGCTGTGCTGTAGAGAATCACAGCTTGTCTGAAAGGAAGCCTGCCTTTTCTTTTAGCTAATTAAGCCCTCAGTTTCTAGAAATGAGATATTCTTTTACTCTGGGGTATTAGTTTCATAGACTTCTCAGCTTCTCCTCTACATCTATTGTAACTGAAACTAAACCTTCCTAATGCATTCATCGCCCCTAACAAAATAGAAAATTCCTTTGCCTTTTTGTTTCTTTGTTTAATACAGGCAAATTTGGCTAGGACCAAGCTATATGGATTGTTTGATTAGTGTTTAGTTCTTTTAAGATGATGGTTAAGGATCATTGGATAAAATACAATAGGGAAATTTAATAAGATGTTGGCTTTTATCAAAATTCTCAGGTAAATTTTGCTGCCTGGAACTAAACAGGTTTTGGCTAAAGAGATAGTATGTGTGTATCTGTGTGTCTTTGTGTTCAGCCAGCAAATATTTAGTGAGACCTACTATAATCCAGTAGAGAATACAAACATTTTTCATCTAGTACCAATCAAGGTCTCCCAAATGTGCCATTTTAATGAGTTAAGTGACATGTTGGTTTCCAAGTTCAGTACTAGGAAAGATGATTAATTATTTATTCTTTAGTCTAAACCCTTTCAATAAAGTAAGATACTGAAAGGAATCTGGTTTCTTCTTGAGGAATTGAATTATTCAACTTAATGGGTAGATATTGGAGGGCTTAACTCATATACTAGATCATAGAGATAAAATTATTTTTATCACAGTGTCATTTTCTCAGATAATTTTAACATAATATACCTGTTTTATACTGGCATTTTTGTCTCATTAGAAAAGGTAAGTTTTTAGTTTGGGCAACTGCTGATTACTCACCAGCATCCATTCCCTCCTCACCTTTCCTGGACACATATATTCTATTACAGGCCCTCCCTCTGGAGCTCATGGGTTTTTAGTTAAGCTGATTTGAGATCATTGGAGTGTATACTGAGAGGCTCCATCTCCTATTGTATATAACTGTCTCAAAGTGCATGGTGCAGATAACCCAGACCAAAGCCACACTAGTACAAGCTTGTTTCTCAGATGGGTATATAAAACCCAAATTGTACTAACGAAATGAGAGAGAAAACTCACCTCAGACTTTCAAGAAAGAAGGTCCCACTCTTAAAAGAAACATCCTGGAGAAACAGCAAAAGACACGCTCTCTGTCCTTTCTACTGTTGTATGACTTTTTTCATGGTATTTACTATTAGTTTCCTTGACTTACAGTTACTTATTATTCACAGTTAGAATCCCTTTTAAGACAGTAAGATCCTTGAATCTAGAGTCCTTGTCTTATGTATCCACATATCTCTATACCATGAAATTTTCTCTAATAGAGAACATATTAAAGCTTCCTGAAGGTAGGGAAGTATCTTGCAGATCATTCTATCCTTGGCATTAAATAAGGCTTCAATATATATTTGTTCAAAGCTAGGCAACTAAATGAATGATAAACAGATGGGTGGATGTTTTGCAAGTAGCATTAGAGGAAAACATGATGCCGGGTTAGGAACACTGCAAGCTGTCAGAAAAGATAGATGGCTTTGCTGGCCATGCTATAAATAACCACCAGGTGCCACTCAGAGCTGGTGGAAGCCTCATCCTGCCTGACAGTCATTGATCTGCCGCGCAGCAAAGAAACAACCTTTTGTGACACCACTTGGGGAGAAAAGGTTATGTTTCACATTTAAGATTTGAATAATAAGGTCATGATCAAATTAAATAAATTTCCCTGCCCAACACATGAAATATATACAAATTAATACAACAAATTAGAGACATTATTGCAAAGAAAAGGTGAGCCGGCTGGAGCTAAGTGTGATCCTGGAACTCAGTCCTACTGAATGTTTTATTAATGAAGAGGCAATCCCGCCTCATTAAAAATAGCCTAAGAGTGAGTTCTCGCCACCCATGGGATGACTCTAAACTGCAATCTAGACTAGAATAGCACAGAATAAATAAATAAAATCATAGATATGTTTCCTGAGTGATCACAAACATATTAGGGCATATTCCATAGGCAAGCAAAATATTCAGAGGAAAATCACATATAGGAATTCTTACACTGACATCTTTTTGCAGGCTTGTATTAAGTCAAGTCTCATTCTTGGCATTTGGAGGAAACTTTGATTGCATTTTATATTAGTCTGGCAAGTATGGTCCTGTGGGGTTTGAGTACTAGCTAGCAAGTCTTCCCTTATGAGACAAAGCAACAACTGTATCCCTAACTTCAATTTTCAAAGCTAATGCAGATTGTTCTCTTTGATTCCCATCTAACAGTTAAATCTTCTATTATGACAACAGTTGCCTTCGTATATTTAGCATGTGTCTATACCTCATTTCACATACTTGAGCAAATAGCAGTAATCCAAATGGTTTCAATTTTAAAGAAGCAAAACTATCCATCTGTGTTTCCTACAATGGGGGCAATTTAATTGAGTAGCATATAAGGCATTTTAAATCCTTAAGTGTGAATGATCAAAAAAAGTAGCAATTCAAGATTTCTCAGCTGCAAATAACCTAACACGTAAAGATCTGCAGTTACCAAGGAATTACCATAACCAAGGAAAAAGCCATAAATATATATTTAAAACACCGTTGTATCATCAAAACTATGCACTCACTCCTTCAACAGATTTTTGTGAATTTCATACTTTGTACTAGCCATTGATGTAGGCAGTTCGACAAATTGGCTGATGTATTAAAAAAGCTCAGTTTGTCATTACATTTGCTTTTCATATATATTCACCTATGGACCACATGATCACACTTATCATTATTAATGATAATTGCAATGCTTGAAAGTTTTAATAACATTTTCAACATAACAGTAAAATATATATGATTATGTGCTGCATCACTGCTAAATAACAATGGCAGTGATGACAACAATCACTCTGAATTTCATATGTAAGATCTGAGTTAAAAATAATTGTATGCTAATTTATTGATGAGGAAAGAGACTGACAAAGGGAAGGGAATGGAATGTAAACATTCTGTCCATGAGAAGGCAGAGATGTGGAACATTACTGGAAAATGAGTCTGGATGTCCAGAGAACAAGGTCAACAGAGCCACAGAACCAGTGAATTTTCTATTCAGAGACTTGCTTGCTTTCAGGATGGCAGACCTTCAGAAAACAGCTCTCAGCTTTCGGGGCATGAATTTGTACTAGCTGATAATAATTGTCAAGATACTGAGACATTCTATCACAGCATGTAATGAATAGATGGTGCTGGCATGAACAACAATCTACCCAGCCTGACAAACAGTGAAATGCAAATCTAGCAGAGGTAGCTTTAGTTTCTGTCAATGAACCATTAAATGATCAAAATAGCTGTCTCGAGTTTGTTGAGTTTGAGGAGATAAATGTATCCTGACTGGATATAACATTTACCTAAGTAGATATGTGTGTCCTATCATCTGTCTGTCTTCTAACTTTTGTACTCTTCATCCTCTAACTTTGCCAACAATTGGACCAGAAAACAAAAATTCTGGAGCTAGCAGGCTTTAGGAAATATGCATATTTTAAAAATGTATATAAAATTAAAAAAAAATTAAAAGCATGGAACCACATCCAGAGTGTAGGAGATTTCATAGGAGAACTGACTTGGTTTCCTTAACATATTCCTCACATGGAAAAAAAATAAAAATGGATGGAGGGAAATAGCTTTAGGCTTTAAAGAGACTAATTATCCATAACAACCAAAAACAATGTCTGAATTTTGCTTAGTCCTTGGTAAGAAAAAGACAACTCTACAAATACTCTTCTTCAAACAATTATGGACATTTCAATAGAATGATAATAAAGAATTACTGTAAATTTTATTAGGCGTGATTATGGGTTACATAAGAAAATATCCACATTTGTTACTAAATTATATGTAGTTACAATCCATTCAGTTCAGTGAAACTTACATTACAGTATGTAAGATGTTAGATGACATGACATGATGTGTAGGAGTTGCATTAAAGTTCTGCAAGGAAAGAAAACAGGAAGGAAGGAAGGAAATGGGGGGGTGGGAAAATATGGCAAGATTTCAAATTTATATAACTGATTAACTTAGTAGATAGGTAAGTGGAGGTTCATTTTACAATTCTTTCTATGCTTGTGACTGAAAAATTTCATAATTAAAAAAAGCAATAAAGAAAAGCTTCTGGCAAAGTACTGGAGATTCTTGTATCTTCCCTGGTCAAGATCTGATTTCTAATTCTTGTTTAGGTCCAGAAACCTGTATTATAAAAGCAGGTACTTTTAACACAGGTGGTCAGGAGGTGACACTTTGAGAAACACTTAAGAGAATTAGATTTGCTGTCTGGAATGTCACCTGAGATCAACCTTCAAAATCTGCTAAGTACATTTAGTTGTTACTGTATTCAAAGGCACCCCCTCTTGGCCAGGTGGGGATTGGGAATGAGTTCTGCTCAATCAGGGTGCAGTCCTTCCTTTTTGAACATTAAGATGATACTTCTTTTTTTAAATTATTTTTTCCATTTTTTTACTGAAGTATATAGTCAATTTACAAATTTATGTTAATTTCTGGTGTACAGTATGTTTCAGTCACTTCTATGATTGCAATGGATTTTTTTAGTTTCTGTTTATTTTCCATAAATATAGTGGAAGCATATCAAGAAATGAGTGGTACTCATAAACCATTTATATTTAATAAGTTATGCTGTGTTTTACATTATGCAGAATCTTACTTACTATGCTTAGTTTGATATAATTTCAACTGAATTCCTCATTTGCTCAGAAGTCCAACAGTCGTATAATTTTGAATTTATGCTCAAAAATCAACTATCTCTCCTTCCTTCTTTCTCAAGCTGTCTCGTATCTGAGAGGGATATTCGAGATCGTGTTTCAAATGTTACACATTAACACTTAGGTATTTGAGACCAAAAGAAGTTAAGAGAAGTTTTTAGCATCACTAGGTGGTAGTAAGATGTCCAGACTTAAAAGCAGGTGTTTTTGCTCCCCATGAGGAACGAATAGCTAAGAAAGTATGCAGAGTGGAGGAAAACCTGCTTTAGGCATTCTTATTATTTTTGACACTCTGCTCTCACTAAATTGCAACTAAAGTTCTCTTTCTCGAGTTGAAAGAACTAAGGCAAGAAGTGTTGGCAGGACAACTCTGCATTGACTACTAATCTACTTACTTCCTCAACATCCCTGTGGTCTAAAAAGGAACTTTCAATGTTGTGAAACTTGTCCTCTCTACATAATATTGCAATGTCATAGCTCATTTCCAACACCTACATGTATTCAAATGTTCAAGAAGAACATGCCATGGTTTAATCAAAGAAATATCTCCATGATATTAAATGGATGTTCTAACAATAAGACCCTGGAAATATACATAAAAAAGAAAGAATAAAATGAAATGCTGCTATCTTGTACCATATCCTGTGGGGGAAGGGAAGAGCTAAAAGAACAGAGAAGCAGTTGTCATCTTGCCTTTGGATAAATTAGTTCTTAGAGTTGAGCCTTGAGTTTGGCTCTTAAGTTGTTTGGCAACTACAACAAAAGCTGTCTTCATTCAATGGAATCAAAATACAATACCAGAGCAATTTTTAGATTTAAACAGCTAAGATGCTAGGCTGTCATTCTCAAACGTCACATGGCAATAGTTCCCTTAAAGAACAACAAACAGAGTGAAGTGTGAAGGGAACATTTTACTTTCCATCACTGTTTACTTACATTCTGATGGATATGTCAGACCTGAATGCCTAAAAGCAAATGTGGATGGGAAAGACAAAATAAAATCTTATAGATGTGGGTACTAGAAACCTCTTTATACCATAAGTATTTTATCCTAGTATTATGCTTGAAACATAACATTACTACAACTTGAAATGAAAAGAAGACAAGATTTGCGTGGGCAAAAAAAGAAAAAGTAATCATGATATGATTTATTTTATTTATTTTTGTCTTCATACTCAATCTCTGAAACAGATTTTTGTTTTAAATTTCAAAAATATCCATAGATGAAAAATCAATTTCTATGATGGATATAGTTGAATAATGATGAAAGAATACAGTGCACATTAATTCATGTTTCAAAATGTGTCCAAAACAGTATGGCAGGGTGTAAAGAACACTATTGTATCAATTAACTAGCTGTGAGATCTGAACATCTCTGTGACTCAACTGGAAGTTTTGATTCTCAAGTGGGTAGTGATGGAGGCAGTGTTGTTGGTGGTATGAATCAAAATCTCTCAAAGAATCCAGTTCAAACCAAGTAGCACATGGGGTTGGTGGTAAGTCAGAACAGATATTAATCATTTCCTTTGAAATGATTTCAATAGCACTGATAGAAATATGCTAACTATGTGAACACGATAGCAACACATAAAAGGTAGACAACACATTAAGATAATCTCCTCTTTTAATTCTATTGTGTCAGGTCAACAAATTATTAAATATATGACATAAAGAGAATAACTAAATTACAGTAATTGCTATTCTGGCTTGTAATTCTTGTGTATGTCTCAGGGATTTCTTATCTCCTTCCCTTTTTTTAACATATAAGACAGAAAAAATAAAATTTCCTAACAAAGTAAGTTTTTAATGAGATAATGGACATTAAACATTTAGCAGGGTAACTGGCTGTTAGGAAGAACTCAACAAATGCTGGTTACTGTTATTTTTATTGGTGCCATCCAAAATCTAAGATGTCAAGATTTTTACATTATGAAAATTACAGCTTTAACATATTTTATTCTTTACCAGTTTCCAAAAAAGAGTTAATTCACTTAAAAGAAAGACTACGTTATAGTCTTTGTGTTTGGATTCCCTACATGTTTCCTCCTTTTATTTTCTATTTCATTTCTGTAGTGTATATTTTGTTAATACTTAAATTAATATTCTAATATCACTATTTTCATTACAAATGAGATGCACTCCTTGTATGACAGGCAATTACTTTTTTTTTTTCCATCTTTCTACACAGCATTTCTTATTTGGTTGAGAATAACAATAACCAAAAAATCCTTGACAAAGCTAATACCTGAAATACAATAATTCACATTTCAAAGGACTTTATTCAGTTTAATTATAGCTCTAATAGTTATAATATCTCCATAGGAAAAGGGTAAGCAAGAACTTTTAAATTTAATGCAAAACATAAGAAATCTCTTGTACATTGTTGGTGAAATGCAAATTGGTATAGCTGCTATGAAAAATAGTATGAAATTTCTTCTCAAAATTAAATATAGAACTTCCATATGATCCAGCAACCCTGCTTCCAGGTATATATATCTGGAGGAAATGAAATCACTATCTCTAAGCAATATCTACACCCTTGTGTTCATTGCATCATGGCAGCATTATTTACGAGGACAAGGAAATAACCTAGATGTCTATTGGGATGAATGGATACAGAAAAGTTGGCATATATAATATATTACCATATAATATATATAATATGATAATAATATGAATATTATTCAGTTATAAAAAGAAGTAAATCCTGCCATTCATAACAACATGAATGAATCTTGAGGGCATTATGCTAAGTGAAAGAAATCACAGAAAGACAAATACTGTGTGATGTGACTTATATCTGAAATCTGAAAAAAACAAACTGGCAGAAACCAAAGACAGATTGATGGCTGCCAGGGGTGGGGGCTAGGGTGGGGGAAATTGGTGAAGGTCGTCAAAGGGGACAAACTTCCAGTTATAAGATAAATAAGTTCTGGGATGTAATGTACAGCATGGTGACCATAGTTAACAATACTGTATCACATTTTAAAAAACTTTTTTAAATTTCTCACCCCCCAAAAATGGTAACTACATGAGGTGATAAGTGTGTTAACTAAACTTATTGTGGTAATTATTATGCAACATACACACACATAAAATCACTACACTGTACACCTTAAAACTTATACAATGGGTAAAGAAGAAAAAAGAAATTTCAACAGAAGGACCAAATTTAGAAGAAATAAAAAATAAAATCACATTTAATTTAAAATTTAAAATGCACATCCTTAAGAGTACTCTATGCTAGGAAGTTTGAAGTTAATACTTTGTGTTCAGCTTTCCTTATGAGATCGACATCTTCTTGACTGGGAGACTCAAGCACTTCAGTGTTTTACACCTCATTTCTCCATCAAAGAGAAGAAAAGTCTTAGATTAAAGTATTTCATCATGTGGTGAATCATCATTAAACATTTGCTGACTCTAAAATGTCAACTCCATTCTCTTGTGTCATAAAGAATTTCATTAAACAGCATAGGGGAAAAGAGCAGAGTGATTTTAGGAAATTCTCCTCTGCATTCATTATAAGCTTTATTATTTCTCTCCCAATCCATTTTCTCCCAGCAACTATAAATGATCTCTTATTCATCCAAATGTTTCTATCTCAACTGCAGGCTTATATATTTAAGCAAAATGTACCTAGAATTAAAAAGTAACTTTCTCAGTGGTGGGCAATAGTAATCATCTGGTGAATTCTAAAGGTTCAAATATGCAGGCATATTAAATGATTAAGATAAATGAGGATTGCAAGAAATAGTCATTGTAGGAATATGCACCCTAAAGAACCAAAAAATCAAACTGACCCCAAAACTCTCTCCTCCTTCATCATTAGCACACGCACTCTTGAAGATCTTCTAATGAGGTCTGTGCATTTTACTTAAGTGGAGGCATTTCCTCTCTGGGAAGGATAAAGAACTCAGAGCCTAAGTGACAAAGCGCTGTGTCATCTCACAGAAAAGAAGGAGAGGTACGAAAGCATTCATAAAGTCTGAGCACTGCAGAGTGATTTCTGGTCTGGAGTGATGTGTTAGGCATTGAGAAGGTAATATAAAGGCTTAATTAATAGATAGGTGAGAAACAGCAGCTTTTTAGCAATTCTGCCCATGGCCAGCTTTGATATTCTCTCTGTGCTGTCAATATGGCAGCTACTGAGCTTTGGATTAGAAGTGCCCAGGAGCTAGATTTAATTAATTAAAATTTAAATTTAAAAACTGGAGCAGAGTAAACTATTTTTGTTAAAAAGACCATTGTTTTAGTAAAACTTAATTTCATGTCAACTATTACAATGCATAAAGTATTATTTTAGTGTGCATGTACATTTTACCCTTTTTGACGGAGCTATTAGAAAATTCAGAGTTGGCTCACATACTTCTACTGGAGAGGGCTACTAGACTAACTGTAAAAAGTATGATCCGTTTCATATGATCAGAATTCATTTCTTAATGGTTATTATATTTAAAAAAACACAAATGGTTTCTTCTTTTTTATAAAAAGTGAAACTATATAAAAACACATTTTGGAAAAAATAATGATCTCCTGAGGTTAGCAGTTTTATCTGCCAAAACTTTTCAATAGTTTTCCCTCATATTGTGAGAGGATGTGAAGAATCTGGAAGCACATGCTTATGAGGAATGTCTAGAAATCTAAATAAGAGTTAACTTAATGAAAAATAAAACTTTTAATAAAATAGAAGTAAACACTGAAGGCAATTTGATGAAATATTGGTAAGGTAAAAATTCCACTGTGAAATGTTCCTTTAAGAACCAGTCAATTCCTTCCACAAAAATGCTTATTATCTGTAATTTGGAATTGCATTGAATCTTACTGTTAATTTATCTTCATAAATGCATGCTTATTCTCCAATATCACATAATTCTTCCACGATGGAATAGCTCATTTGTCAAAAGTTTACATAATAAATATTTTTGCTCTGTGAAGAAACACTGAGATTTCATTTTCCAAAATACAGTGTGCATATATCAGTGTTTTAGGGAAGTGGTTAAAAATATACATTTCCAGGGTCTCATTGGGAACTGTTTGATTTAGTAAGAATCTGTATTTTATCAAACACACAAGATGATTCTTTTCCATAGTAGATCTAAATGATACTTTAAAATATTATTTTAAGAAAGCCCTACTATGTAATTTTCCTTCTTTTACTGATATAGTTTCCTAGTTTTTTTTTTTTTATATGAAAAAGAAAGCACGAAGAAGATGTAGTGTGTTAGGTGAGGATAATTAGATCCACTAATAATTTCTGGGTGAATGTGAGCAAGTAACTTGATTCACCTCAGCTTCAATTTTCTTATCTTTACAAAAGAAATAATAATCTTATTGACCCCATCTTATTTTAACCAAAAAAACCATAAAGCAAAAGCCCTTTATATATGTGCATCTTTCAGGGGCTGATTTGAAACTTAATATTTCCAATTTTATGTTGTTATCTTTTCCTCTACCTCTTTCAGTCAAATCACATTTAACTGGTCAACAGTTATGCACAAGAATTCAGAAGGAACTTGTTACATGAAGGGATACAAAACAGTGAGGTCAACAGAAGAGACAGAACATGGGTGAGATGTGCCAGAGGCAAAGTTTAAAACCTTCTTACCATTGTCCACAAAACCCACTAGTCAGACTGATGCCTAATTTCTAATCCAACTTCATTTCAAGCCACTCACCCCTTTGCTCACAATTCCTCAGACACACTGACCTCATCTTTGCTCCTCAAATACCCTTTCTTTCCTGCCTCTCCCAGATGACCCACTGTACTCGCTGGTTCATTTTGTCCTGCAGAGTGCAGAAAAATACATTTTTTGAAAGGCCTAGGCTGATCCTCCTTTCTAAAATGGTCTGCTGGACCAACTTCTATCTCATGAGTAAGTTTATTTCCTTCAAAGCATTTTGTGATATTTATAATTATTTATTTATTTATCTGATTACCTATTTATCTGTTTAATGACTTAAACTTAACTCCCCCTAAGGTCCTATTCCCACACTTCTTTTCAGCTTCTTCCTTCTTCTGTCTCTTGAATACTGTTGGCTCAGTGAGTGAGACCATCACAGACCACCAAGTCCAGCTGGCTTCCACTGAATGCAGCCCCACAAGGAAGCCCAGGCTAGGCCAGAAGACTATTGCCCAGTCAACCCACAGAATTGTGAAAAAGAAAATGATTATCACCTTAAACTTTGAAGTTTTAGGTATTTTGTACGTAAATAATTTGCACCCCTTCAATAGATTAAATTTCTGTGAGCAAAGAGACTGTCAATACTAGTTATTTATCCCTGTGTTTGCAGACCCAGAGCTATGGCCAGCACAACGGGTGCTCAATAATACACGTGGAAAGAGGGGACCAAATAAAGGAGGGAGCTGACAGACCTGGCCTGCTAGGAAGAGGTTTGAAGGACACATCACACAGGATCCAAGACTGGGTGAGTAATACTTATGAAGTGAGACACCCTCCAGTTAACATCTGTTCCCATGGTCATCTTCCTCCAAATAATCTTAACGGATCACACACATCCTTTCAGTGGCAGCTAATTTCATTGGGATAAATTCAAACTCCTTAGTGGATGTAAGGATCAGGCCACCCAAGATGGTTGTTCTCTTGGTTCTCTGTACACCCTCTACTCGACCAGCCCTTGCTTCACCTACACCTGCTCACATGACCGGCCTCCCCTCTTATCACGAAGCCTAATCAGTAAATACCTACGTACTTTCCCTCTGTCCCTCCAGGACTGCTGCTGCTGCATCCTATCCACAGTCTGCTGTCCACGGCAGGGTGTCACTCCAGGATCTTTTCACTTCAGACATGTAAGATCCCTCATCGATTAAACCACTGACGTCATTGACTCTGGGCTCTTTCTTTGGTCCTGAGGCTGGGCAAGTACGGGGCTTTCAGGCCTGCAGGGCACAGCCCAAGAGCAGAGCAAACATGATCCACTAAAAACTGGCATCTGTATTCCGTTCCTGGGTTATTTTCAGAAACTCCACCATTGCATAGCCTGCATTCTTTCCGTATCGGGTTATGTATCATTTCCAGACATACTGTGAGCTTTGCTGTTGATGCATCTCCCTTAACTCTATTCCATCTCTAGAATACCCCTCCCACCTTTCCCAGCCTGGGATAACCCTACTCAGCATTCAAAGCCTTCTTCTATTTTCATCTCCGATGTGATTCATCTTCTAAAGTGGGAGAGTGCTCTGTCTCCCCATATAGTTCTTGCACATATGTAGGGTATATCTCCTAACCATGGTCAAAGAGTGCTTTTTAATACTTATTTTTCTGCCTTTTGAGATTATACGTTCCTTGAGGGTAGACGGCATGCCTCATTGTCTTCCCTTTCCTTGGCAGATAGATATTCTCTATAAACAGCTGTGAAGAGAACCAAATAATTCCCAGAAGTATTTGGTGGGGGAGATGGAGTCAGTATTCACATTGTCTTTTGTGAGCCTGTAATGTTGCACATGTTTTGTTTATAGAGTTGAATTACTCTACAAAACAAGCTTGGAAAATTTCTATGATCATATTTCCCTAACTCAAAATGTAAAAAGCTGTAAACTCCTGCTATTTCTCATTCTTTCCTCCCACCATGGAAGATGGGCATAATAACAGTCTATTTCAAGGTTCCTTGGAAACAGAAAAGCATGTCAGAAATGAGAAAATGCTCATGGATCATAATAAGAAAGAAGATCAATTTACAAACATCATTACTAGAAAAGATCAAACTGTTATGGTCATTATTCTTTAACTCAAAAGGTAAAGACACTGAGTGGGCTGGAGTCCATTCTGTGGTTACTGAGCAGGTTAAAGGCCTCTCTGCTCTAATGGACAGAGACCATGTCGGTTTTAAATCTTGATTATGGCGCCAAATGATGAGAAAGCTTAATAAATGCTTAAAAATGATAAGATACTATTTATTGCACTTGAAGCTATTTGAATTTAAAATAAAAATGCAAATGACTTTCAGAAGATAACTTTACAAAGTGTTTTGTAAAACCACCTTTGCTTTTGTAAATAATAGCCAAAAGGAAGAAAGACTTTTTCAATATCTTTAAATGTCTATGCCTTGCTTTATAACACAGATTAAATGCATCAAAAGTTCTTTGTTGTGTAGGAAAACCTGGAAGGTTGTAACAAATGATGGACAAGTTCTCATTCTTAGGCATTGCCTATAGCTAGAGACTTGCATATTTTTATTGTTATGATGGTATTGATTGTTAAGTCAACAGAAAGCTATCACAAGGGATTGCAAATTTCTATACCAATACTCTGTTCTGTAACATTAAAATGTCATTACTGAATCACCAACTTTTTTTCCTGCTGTAATATTATTCTCTGTTGATTGCCTGCCTGAGCTGAAATTTGAAACTGTCACCCTCAGACTTGCAAAAGTGATTCAACTTCACTTATAAGGAAAGTGAAATTAAATATTCATTCATGGGCTGAATTTCAAGTTCAAACTGTCTGAAGCTCCTTAAGGCAAAATGTATTTAAGTTGAAACACATTTTTTCCTTCATTTTTATGCAGCAAAAATTCAGAATGGGTATCATGGGGTGACAAATCACAAAATAATAATTTATTTTGATCTTTGCATGGGGGAGGGCTGAGCTTTCCTTCTGCAACCCCTCTACTGTTTCTGACCAGCCCTATTTATCTCCTTTGTCAGGAAACCTGTATGTGTATGTTTGTGGGTGTTGTTTATTGTTTGATTTCTTTATGTGTCATGTTCTAGCATTAATCAAGTTGTAGAGCATCTAAGAATTCAGTGAAAACATAGGCGCGATGATCTGTGTCTGTCGTAGAGACAAAGGATTACTCAGTGGTAAGTATGCAGACTCAGTGGGTTCAAACCCGGCTCGACTTCGTGTTACCTCGGTGGCTTTCTGTAAGCTACCTAACCTCTATGCCTCGGTTTGTCTGTAAGGTTACTATAAAGATCAAATAAACTATTTGATATAAAGCACTTAAAATAGTACTTGGGACACAGTTTCTTCTAAATAAACATTGGAAAATGAGTATTATTTGTTATTTGGACTCTTATTTAATAATGAGAATTTGCATTTGAAAAGAACCGGGTATTTTAGTTATTTTTGGAACTCCTCACACATTATCTTATCTCATGATCAGAACAAGGACATAATAAAGTCCCAAACATTAAGAAGAGTCTAGAAATTTGTGGCAAATGTCATACGTTGGTTGTTCAACATCCTTTCTGCCTCCTTTTTGTGTAACTTTCTACAGAGCAGAAACTGGAAAGGTAAAAACTGCATTTTCCAGATGCTTTTGCATCATAATCTGAGTTAAATTTAGTTTTAGTTTTTTGGGGTTTTTTTTAACCAATCAGAGAGACTTAGTTACATTTACACTCTGAATCCAGTTACATGAAGAGCAGGTGAGGTGCCATGAAGCAGTTTTGCTGGTGTAGTCTAACAACATGTATCTCTGTTAGCAGCTCTGTGACTCCGTGGCTCTTTACAGAGGAGGTGGGAGGTTCCCCCATCAATCAAAGACAGGGCCAGGGACTCCAGGGGATGGAGCCATGATTGGAAGCTGCACCTAGAGCCTGACTATGATTCATTCACTGAATGCATTAAGCCACCTTTCTGTTCAAGTGAGTTAGGGTTTTGTTTGCAGACGAACCTTAACCTATTCAGCATTGAAGCCAGCTGGGCTTGGATGAAATTATTGTCTCTACTTTTACTGAAGGTGTGACCTTAGAGAAACTACCAAGATGATGTTTACTATAACTTTGCCATCTATAACATGAGGTTAATAACACCTAACTTGAATTATTGGAAAATAAAGACAAGATGTATAGAACACTTAGTAAAAATCAAAAAAGGGAAGATCATATGTAGGGGAAGAAACTGAGGCCCAGTGTGTTAACTGGCTGGTCCATGTCTTCCAGGCTATTTTGTGGTAACTTTAGGACTAGAATCTCATCTTTAGATACCTAGTCAAATGCTCTTTCCATTATACCAACTTGCTTTTCAGAAGGAGTAAATACAGCAGGAGCTATTCTCTGCTTCCAGAAGGAATGTGATGTTTGATGAGATGTTTGCTTTTTATAATGCCTGAAATGTATACAGGACTATGAGTTTTCACATGAAAATGAC
Organism: Vicugna pacos; assembly: GCF_048564905.1. NCBI lineage: Eukaryota > Metazoa > Chordata > Mammalia > Artiodactyla > Camelidae > Vicugna > Vicugna pacos. Next base: position 39,839,167 of record NC_133000.1, read on the forward strand.
AAGTTGCTAGCTACAGCTTTGCATCGCTGATATAGATGGGTTAACAATTGGTTTATATGTTTTACCGTAAACTATGGACACAGAGCAGTGGATCTCAACCCTGCCTAAATATTAGAATTGCCTGGGAAGATTTCAAAATTTACTGAAGCCCAAACGGCACCCGGCCCAAAAAACAAACTAGATGGTTTGTTTTTAAAAGCTCCTTAGGCAATTTAAAAACAGGGCCATGACCCTTGGGTGCAGAGTGAGAATTTATTGTTACCTGAGGATAGGCAAAGCTAGAAGTAACTTCTTTACCCTCTTTTCTGATAACTAAGAAAATTATTCTCAAAAAGAAAACTTTTGCATCAAGGATCAGGAAAGGATCTTTAGACAGCACCAGATCTCACCTCTCATTTTCAGGAAACCAGATAGATTATTGGACACAATCCTGGTCTCTCAGCCACACACTCAGAGTAGAAATATATTGCTCTGTCCATCACCTGTGGGGCTGAGGGACTGGATGCCACCATGTCCCAAATACTGACTTGTATACCTGTCAAAAGCACATTAGCTTTCTCTCTTTTCCATGTCGCTTTCTCTAACAAAACATTTTATTGAAAAGTGCGTTAGTCAGATAGCAGACATTGAATTCTTCACTCTTGTGTTCCTCACTAGTAGTCAGAATATGAAAGAATGGACATGTACTTTGAAATACAGTTGTCAAACAAGTACAAATTACATCAAGAACTTTATAGTCAATTAATCGACGTTTCACAAGCATTGTGACCTTCATTAGGCAGGGAATCTTGGCACCCAGTGATATTCACAAAAAGCCCACCCTAAATATTGTCATTCGGGATCATCCATCATGTTAGCCTAATGGATTATCATTTTACTCATTTCTTATAAATTATGGCAAGAATGAATATTACATGCAGCTATAGCCAAACTAGTCATTAAAAATATGTTTCTGTTTGCAATGAAGAAAGTAGAAACTACTTTTTTTTCAGAAACTGCTATTTTGAGTAAGACAGACCTTGGTTCAAATCCCAGTCCCTTTACTTAGAAGCCCTACAAAACTGTCTTCTTTCATAGGTAAACTGTAAAACTGAGAAAGATTTCTCATGGTCATATGAGGATTAGATGAGATAATAAATGTAATGGGTTTGAATTCTGCTTGACACATAATAGACACTTACAAATGTACCTGTTGAAAAAGATTGTTATATAATATTAGGTGTAAAATTGGTAAAGTTATATTGTAGTAAACAAAAAGAAACCACAAGATTCTCAAACTATTAGATATGTATATAAATACACACACACTGTGACTGAGCTCCAAGTTCTCCTCAGCTTGACTAAATTTTAGGCCGATTTCCTCCTGACTCTAGACTTTGGAACTCCCTTTTCTTAGAGCACTTACTTTAAAAAACCTGAAATTGTAATTTTTGTCTTTATGAAATGATGCATCTAAATCTCTCAGCTTCTTGCCGGTTTCACAACCTAGGAAATATCCTTCTCAAGGATCTCGGAGCCATTTCTTTGATATGTAAACACTGAAGAATCTAGTACCTCCAGCTTAGTCATAGATAGGTGGTAATTAGCAAACATAGATGGCCTAATCAAAGACAAAAATTGCACACTCAAGAATAACTAAATGAACTTGACACAACCACAGACTCCCTGCAGTCCTCCAGTGTTTTTTCGTTAGTTCATCTCGATGGTTAAAAATCCTCTCACCTTCTATTTTGGTGGTTCAGTCTCTCTTTTCTGTTACCATAGTCTTGAATAAAGTCTACTTTGCCTGTTTAATTTTGGCCAGCACAATTTTTGCTTTGACAATTCACACAGAGCCCAGTGACATCTTCCTGGAACTTAGCATTTTACATAAAGATTTGGTAAGAAAGCTGTAACTTAACTGGACACAAAATATTTTTCAGTGAAAACAGACATGAATATATTATGGTGTAGAATTCAATTTTTGTATGTACTTATAAAGGAAAGAAATTTCAAATGTATTTCCACATAAAGATTGACCAATTTGGTCAGAACTTGCAGCCTACAACTCTATGTTTTTTGATGTTCACTCTTTCCTCCCTGAGGAAATTTCAGCAGAAAATTTTGAGAAGCTCCGTCTCAAGGTATCTTTCAGGTTTATAAGTCATAGAGGCTACACTGAATAATGAGTTATTAATATACATCATTCCTTCTATATCTTCAGTAAAAGCATTTTTGTTTAATCAAACAATTGAGTGTTTTGCATTTTAATACACTTCATTTTTAGAATGAATACATTACATGCTACTCATAGATTTAATAATTTTTTGTTTTTGTTTTCTATTTATGAAGCAGCCATGTCTTCAATTGTGTATTTTGATTGGGGAAAAAAATTTTTTTTTAAATCTTTACCTTATATTCTCTACTTACAGAGTAGCTATATTTGCATTTTTAAGAGTATAAAATGTTTGCAAAACTAGACCTTTTAGGTGACCTCTGAAATTTCTCATTGAAGTGCTGTTCAATTTTTATTAGCTATACACAACTAGGCAAAACTTGAAGACCAAGAAATGTGTGGTGGCAATGATTCCTTTGCTCATTAAAGAAAACCACTCTTTCCATAGCATGCAGGATACATGGTGTCAGTGAGGCCTGAAATTGTGATGAGCTTTGAAAGTTCCAGTGCTTCTCAGAATTAACATCCCAAAAGGTTCTGATATTAAATTCATAGCATTAAAATTCCTGAAGTATTTATGAAACACAATCACCATAAATTTGAGTATCGCTCTGAATAAGTATGAACATGTTTACATTACTTTTGCATTGTAGTTGTTTTTCATTGTATATATAAATATAGTAGAACAACCTACTTAATTTCATAAATCCCTATGAACTTAAATTGGAATTTTTATTCCTCCATTTACTAGCTGCATGTCCTGGGCCATATTATTTAACCTCCTGGAGTATTAACTGCCTCATCTCTAAAATGCAGACAAGAAGATCATACAGGTCTCATTAAGTGAATTAAATTAATGCAAAACCCTTGCACAGTGCCTGCCATGATGTAAGTGCTCAATAAATGGTGGTGGTGGTGGTATAGACTGATTGGGTCATTATAACCAACGGGTTTTGCCTATTTTTTTTGAAATCTACTCCATTTTGAAAGAAATGTTGAGATAGCTTTACCATCAAGTTAATGAAGCTTAACTTTTCACAATTCTCACTTGTACAGGTCTCTCCCTAATTAATATTTACTTCCTTAAGTAATGTCTGTATTACTAATTTTATATTCTTTTTAAAAAATAGGGTCCCATGACTTTTATAATATTTAGGTCTAGATCCATGCCTGCCTACTTTTCTAATGAACTTTTGCAGAAGCATATTAAACATTAATTTATTCAACAAAAAAATACATGGATACATGAGGAATTCTATGTATATAACAAACAGGCTTAATACAGAAGATCTATTAATTATTAATCAACAGAGTGAGTCAATTATATATAAAGACTTATACCTTATAAAATGCATGTGGCTTTTATTTTTATTTTAATTTTTTTCTACTTTTTTATTGAAGTATAGTCAGTTGACAATGTTGTGTCAATTTCTGGTGTACAGTACAATGCTTCAGTCATACATGAACATACATATATTCGTTTTCATATTTTTTTTCACTGTAAGCTACTACAAGATATCCAATACAGTTCCCTGTGCAATACAGTGCAAACTTGTTTGTCTATTTTATATATACCAGTCATGTGGCTTTTAAACAACTTTATTTAAAGCTACCTTTGACTGAGAAATGGGAATGAATAAGACATTAAATGAGAATAGGCTCTGAGAGTAACTAGGAAGGATTTCAAAGGAAGGGAACGGAGAGGTTTCACACTCTCTACAGCCCTGGCTCGGCCACCACAACATCCACAGATGCTGCTCATCTGTCCCCATCAGCTCATAAGCTTACGTGTCATATTTTGAGAAGTTTTAAAGACACACACACACAATCTCTAAATTTACAAAAAAGTAAGAAAAAATGTATTTCATATTCTATATTGTTGATTTGATGAGAAAGTCCCTACAATTTAAGCTGCAGAGCTCCTAACTGCAGCAAAAAGACATACACTTATGTATACTATAAAAACAGGCAAATCTATTTCTGTTTGCCTGTAAAACAACAGATGTTCTTCTGTGTCAGCTAGAACATTCTATATGCCAGGGTGAAAAACATGCCCCCTTTCTTGCATTTTACCATTACTCTCATCAACAGCAAATGAAAGCTTTTACAAAGCTACTTTTTTTTTTAAAGTCTGCCATAGTTTATGTAATAATCTTTAATACAAATCTATTTTTAAAAAGCCTCAGGTTTCCTTATGTCTAAGCTCTTTGAATACTTTCCTTTACATTTCTTTCCAACCACCTGTCCCTAAATATTCCTCCTTTTACATAATTTCCTCCATCCGCCAGCCGTGTTTTTCTGCCCTTGCTCTCTTCCGAAGACAAAAGAAGAGGAAAGCTACAGGCCCATCAATCAAAAACAACACACTCAGCACCAAGTCCAATAATGAAAACCATGATTTCATAAATCATCTTCCACAGGTTGGGGTCATCTTTAAAGAAAAAAAAATCTTATCAGGTGCAGCTGAATATTCTCATTGTCTTTCATTCCTCAGTCTTTAATGAAAACAATAGAATGGCTGACAGAATACAAATGTGTAACCTTTCTTAACTTAAAAAAAAGTGCCCTGACTGTGCCCTTGAAATAAGTTGAAGTAGAGGTATTTTTCCCTCAAAAAGTCCAGCCATGCTCTTCTTGAGCAGTTTGGCAATGAGTTAGCTTCCCCCACCCCCTTACTCTGTTTTTAGTGATGTGTGTTTAATTCAATCAAGTGGAGATTAAATTTAAGAACTTCATTTCAAAAAGCTGTTTCCTGGCAGTGACTAACAGTAACTGCAGAAGGAGGTTTGACACGGCATTTTTGTTTTAGCTGAATCAACAACTCTTGGGTAAATTCTGTGCTGTGACCCTGAGCCCACATCCACATATTAGGGAGTTACATATGCAGTTGGTAATTACGAGGTGGATTCAGACAGAAAGGAGATTTATCCCTTTAAAAATATAGACTGTATTTGCAAACCTGGTTAAATAGGTCTGAGTCAAATAAATTTTGATTAGGCATACACAGTACCGTATACTTAATCAAAGTTCTCAAATTGATTTTTCTAAGACGTGGCTGCCTGGCATATCCCAAGTCCCTAATGTAATTCAATAAAAACTATTTTTTTGACGTGAACTAGCCACACTTATTGTGACATTCACCTTGTTCGAAGACCTAGACCTGGTTTGAACAATATGAAATTCATTTAGCAGTGGGATGGCGACATGGTGCAGGGGCACGTCCTCACGTAGACAGAGAATGGCAGTGTGCCGAAAGAACAAATCGTTTGGGTTTAAAAATTAATGAATGGGAAAATGAAGTAGATACAGAAAGAAGACAGACATGCAAACTGGGTTGCTGAGTGTAGGTAGGAGATGCCTCGGGCAATGCTTTGCATGAAATTTTTAAAGCCTATGATACAGAATTCAGAACTCCAGTGCTGGTGCACTTTTGTGGCTGACTTGAGTGAGGAAACCGGTTGATTTAGCAAGCTCCCATTGTCTTTTTTAGTAAGCATTCTGGAAACCTCTGTTCAGAAGAGGTTTCTATTTACAGACATTTTGAATTCTTACCAATTTTCTGCCTGCTACATAATGTAAAAGCCATGAATGGCTACACTGCGTCGTTCACACTTTCAACTCTATGTGATTATCTGGTCCACTGGGCTACTGTAGTGTATTTCTGAAATGAGTTGAAGATAAACCCATAATCGTCCGTCTCAGACAGAGACATTTGTCTCAGTTTAAATTAAGGGCCTAAATATCTACTTATTTCCATTCTGTTTTGTAAGTACAGTGTTTTCATCATCATAAAACTGTATTAGCCCCCTGATTATACCTGAATTTTGCAAGTGCTGTAAATCAGCTACCAATCTCATTCCTGGTTGTTTAGCATCCTCACTCTAAAATAAATAACAGTTATTGAATAAAGAACAGAAAATTCAGAAAGGATTTGTCGGAAATTTCACTCTGGATACCACACGATGTCCAGTTTTTAATAAATAATATATTTGTGTGTCACCAAAGTACTCTTATTAACTTCTTTGCTCACACAAACACAACACAGAATATTTGAATAAGAAATCAAAGCATGACTGGTGTTTGAACAAATACGAGTTTGCTACTATCTAACCAATTAGGAAGAGCTGCTAATATGTTTAGTAACTATATGTGAATAACATCAGCTAATCAAATACTTTGTCATTAAAATATTCTTAAAATAATCTAATTTTAAATAACGATGGTAAAAAAATAAACACATGTATTATCTAGGTAAAATTTAAAATAAGAAAATAATTATCATGTATTGTCTGGGGAATTCAAATCCCTGTAGAAAAATTTTAAAACCCATACATACATAGAAATAGTATGTCTGGGCAGGAAGAGGAAAGATTGTTGTATCTGTAATGTTTTATTTCTTTCATAAAAATTAAGCAACCAGAAACAAATGGAGTAAAATGTTAATATCTGCTAAGTCTAGGTAGTGAGTTCATAGGCATTTCATTTTTTTTCTACATTTGAAATCCCTCATAGTTAAAAATGGATAAATTGAAAATATTATGCAACAAAAACATAAATGAGTGGTAAAATTGACAGAAAATTATGAATCCTGTAGAAGCAGTCTATACAAATTTTGCACAAATGTAAATCTGTTGTTCATTGCTTCAATTCTTAATAAATTTACTATCTTTTCTATATTGAATTTCAAATTTATAAACAGGTGTCATTGAGAATGCAAAATCAAGATTCAAAAAGATGACCTTTCTGTGTGTTTAGGAATGAATTCATATAAATTAAACCTATAGTGTGTGAGTTTTTTTTTTTTTAATCATTGACTTAGTTTTAAAATCAGTTGTGCATTTGAGGAATCTGCATTGTTTTGTGTGTTTTCATACAAAAGGATGACTACTACATTTAAAAGTTTACAATGGACCACTTTTTCTCTCACAGCCACAGGTTATGACCTTGTTGAAAATAAAACATTTTTTCAGAATGTGTTCTGAACATCATTTGAAATACTTAACTTTTAAAAGAAAATTTTGGTCCATATAACATTATTTTTTGTTAACTCTCATAACTGTGAAAATAGTGTAATAATTCAATGTAATTTTATTTTCCTCAGTGCAATTCAACAAATAAAACACGCATTAACTTTATAAAGCAAGAGTCTATGGAATACATATGGTATCTAATGGGTACACTTGGCAAAAATATTAAGACAAAGACACATATACAGTAACTCAGGATGGTTTAATGATGACTAGTCCTTCAAGCAAAGATAAAAGAATTACTGAATAATGTTAATTCTGTCAATAATAATCCTAAAATAAGATGTGATTTTTTGTCGTTATTGTACAGTATTCTGTAAAGGTAAAAAAAAATCAAAATAGTATTCCAAGCCTTTGATATTTGTACTCTAATATTTATTAATTAAACTTAAAAATATTTTAACATATGTGCCAAATGAGCAAAGTTCAGGAGGAAAAAAAACATGTTTATGAAGGTAGAATAATAAGACATTATAGCAAGGCTTATTTTTCCATATCCTATTTGTGAGTAATTCTGTATTTTGATGAATTCGGTATTTTGATGAATGGAATTCTGTATTTTGATGATTACTTTGAGACTATCTAATACCTTAACTTTAGCCATTTGGCTACACACCTAAAGGTGACAAGATGTCACCCTCCTAAAACTACCCGTCTTCAATACATACATGCATACACACACACTCTGAGTGTGTATTTGTCCTATTCAAGACGTAGTCAAATTTATCTTCCTCACCAAAGCCTTTAGCAACCTCCTCCTTAGTCAAGGATTTCTTTTCTCTTAAACTCTTAATGCACCTGCAGTCAGCTGCCCAAGGTTTGGAATTAATTTAAATTCCATTTACTATCACAGGAGTTTGCAAACTACTGCTAGCAAACCAATTCCAACCATGCCCATTTGCCTGGTATTGCCTATGGCTGTTTTCATCCTGCAAAGGATGTACAGAAGCCTGATGTGGTCAGCAAAGTCTGAAACATCTGCCATGTAGGTCTCTATGAGAAAAGGCTTCTAATCCTTGGCAAACTGTGTCTGATACAGAATAGAAGCCAAAAAAATATAATTTAACTATATTTCCAGCATCCCTTAATTTAAGCAAGTTTATTTTTCCAATTAAAATGCAATACAGTGGAGACTGAAAATAATTTTAAAAACTTATATTTTGGAAATGACCTCAAAGTACCTCACACTGCTCAGGGGATATATTGGACACTTGATACCTAATTGATTTATCAACCATTGTAGAGCAAGAAATCCAATTATGATATAAACTACATTTCTTCTAAGCATGATTTGATCCCTTTATCTAGTGAGATCATCAGAATGCTACATATCCAGGCTGCAAAACTGCAGGATTAAAGAAAGCTTTGAGGACCTTTGACAATAATTATGCTTTCAGCTTTTCTAATACAACAGGCATCCTTAGAAGTATGTAATTAAAATATGTATATATATATATATATATATGTTAAGAACAACATCAAATGTATTCTTCAAAGCTCCTCTTGAGAGCTCATGTGAAATCCCTCCCAGAATTCAACATGAAAGAAAAGTATGTGTTTCCTGATAAACTGCTGAGCCTCCCATTTTCAGACAGTCACAGCCACTGAATCCCTGGCCCTTCTCTTTTGAAACTGACCTCCAGGGAATCCAGAGCTAATATCTAAGCTCAATTTTCCTAGATAATCGTACATTTCCCTTCCTGTCTTGTGCTCCACATTTTTAATATATAATTCTTGGATTTTTTTCCCTTTTAATAATTTTATATTTTTTAAATTTCTGTATAATAAAATCATTTGGAAGTAGGCATGATGAAAAATGATGAATGAATATATGCAAAAGTAAATGAATGAACAAATGAATCAGTATGTTCCACATTATGGCATCCATTATTCACAACAAGATAAATTGGCATGTTCTTTCCAGTCGTATTTGCCTGTATCATCAAAGAAAGTTACAATACGGCAATAGTTTAAAGAGTGTCAACAGTGAAATTATTAAATATTAATTAAATATTATGGAAATATACCTTTATAGGCGCAAGACTGGGGCTTTGAGCAAGAATTATAAGGGTACACTTCAAACTTATGCTGTTAGAATCAAACTTACATTGGGGAGGATTCAAACTTATGTTAGTTAATCCATTTACTAATGGGTAGAAGACAGTTATCCCAAAGCAGATATTTGCTCTTTGAGAAGACACCTGAGGGTTGTAAGTTATACAAGTTTGGAGGAAATATGAATTTACTTTAAATGTTTTCAAGTTCTGGGAGAGAGTGATAAAATTTTTGACTTCTCATACTCCAAAATCCTTGGTCCCCAGTGCTGTTGGGGGGGGCAGGGAAAGACAAGGAAATTAAAGGGGAGATCAATCAATTTTTAGAAGGAATTTGAAAACTTTTAGGGTAGGAGGAACCAAAATCCTAATCCATGATTTGAAACCATGGGCAAAGTGCTTTATTGAAACACAATGGTTCCAACAAAGGACCAAGGACACGCAAAGCAAAAAGGTCCTGACATTAACTGCTTTAAATAAAGGAAATCCGGTCTGGTGACCCAGACATGACAGAAAGTTTTCTCAGGGTTCACGGGGGATGGACTGCTTCTTGGTGCAGCTTGTGTTTGAGGCTGGGAACCTCTGAGGACTCAGGTATCTAGGAGTGAAGCTGTGCTTTGGGGAAGATGACCACACACGTGAGATCTGTGAAGGCTGGGTTATTTTTCCTATCAGTGCTTTGCTATCCTCTTAGGGTTCTGTTAGGATAAAATAACTTAATATAATAAATCCCTGAGAAAAACCTCAGATACCTAATACATCCTAAATGAGAGGCTGCTTATTATTATAGCCCATCAACATGTTTGGCCATATTTACACAGGTGGATTCACCATTAATTGGATTATGTACATAACTGGTGATAGAAAAATGGCAAGAGCTTTGTGATGATCAAAATGACCATCAACAGAAGAATCAGAAGCACACTTTGTATAATCTCAGGCTTGTTCCTAATTAGCAGTATGTCCATGGGTACGCCACATATAGCTTTTGCATCTCAATTTCCATATCTGAAAATTTTTTAAAAAGTGAGTTCGTCTAGAGAGTCTCTGAGGTCTTTTTGACCCTGAGATTTTATTAGTCTGTGAATCCTCTTAAATGTGCAGGTATCATAACCTGAGTCCTTCATTATGAGAGAAACAGGCAGAGCACAAGCCAGTTCCCTTCTGTACCGAAGGTTATGATTCTGAGAGAACTAAAGAGCCTTTTAAATCCACATTTGCACAACACAATAACATTATCGCTTATATACACTCTGTTAAGTATTTTTCTGATTTTGCAGGGCAGGGCTGCTTTAGGACACTGGAAAATCTTGTGCAGAGCCAGGATGACCAGCATTTACAGACTCTGAGCTTCTCTTTTTGAGTGATCGGTGGCAGTCCTATTAAAACAGAATCTACACGTTCACATTTTACTGACAAGGGATTAGACTCAACAAAACTTTGTTGACTGACACATATTTCCTATGACTCAGATTGTCCTTTGCTGCCAAACCAGAATTCCAAATAGGTTCACGACCAAAAAAGTCAGACAGCCATGTCCACTCCTGACTGTCAGCGATGATGAGAGGGAGCGTTGTGCCTCGGAACAGGCAGTGCACTTCCAGTCCTTTGTGCCTTTAGCCTTCTCCTTACGTCCTTTCCTTATCCTCAACATGACTACGTGTTTTTAGCACTTTCTCCTCTAACTTATTAAGCTGATAAGAACTAGATAATCAACTGTCAGTGACAACACGCTTCCTTGAATTTGCATTAAATGTGTATATAAAGATTTTTTCTCTCTCTGGTGGAATTTGGAATTTACAATTGTCCTGAAATTCCTTAGGTCTTCTTTCCTGTTAATAGAAGAAATCAGTCATCTTAACATGAACTAAATGCGTTTAATTTTTTTCACAGCACTCTGCAGGAGTTAATATATGGTCAGAAATGACCAGGTGTTATGCCCTGCTGCCCTTTCCTTGTCATCATCCCTCAGATCACCTTGTAGGTCTAAAGCCACATAAAAACCCATGGTGCAAAGCAGCCTCCCTGGGCCCAGTCAAGCTTACTTTAATGCTTGTTGCCTTTAGAATTGATCTATCAGGTATCTGATAATTTAGCTGATCTTTTCCAATGTCAGAATCCTCAAACCCTGTGCATTTGTAGGATGAATTCTTAACTCTGGACTTTTTAGGGCTAGTAAAATCCACAACAGAACCACGTAGGTATCTTATGTCTTCATTCATACCCAGTTTTAAAAGGGCCTGTTTCCATGACATCAAGAAGCCCTTGTCTTCCAGAACAGAGGAGGATGAAATGCTTGGTGATTAATGACACTATCTAAATACTGGCACAAGCCGGTGAGCCCTTGCAAAGGAGGCGTGTTTGACTGCATTCTGCCCAACACAACAGCTCATTAAGCAATATTTTCCCCATTAATGTTTAGTATTAAACCCTGAATGAAAGACTAAATATCATATGAAAAGACAAATTGAAAACAGCATGGTAGGGTTGGGGCTAAGCAGCCAACAGCCTCCCTTTCATTTGGAAGACAGCTTGCATACCTATTCCAAAGATTAATGAGCAATCAGTTCTAAATTAAACCAAAACATGCATTTAAAGCTTTTTTTCCCCCTCTGTTGAAAGCACGGCTATGAGTTACACTAACTGAGATAAAATACAGTGTTAGCCTTTCCATGTGTTGTGTAATGTGGCTAGAAACATGAAAGATTGTTTCTGAAACATTTCCTTTCCATTTTTTCATCATTTATTTTCCTGCACAATTTGAAAGGAAATGGGCCATGATGAGGTCGGTAGTTTCTGCCACATGATGTAGCATCCGGCTCTCTGTCAGTCACTCAAAAAACAGTCACCCCTTTGAAGATGGAATCATAAAACTGCTTTTACGAACATCACAGATCCTATCACTGGCGGCTAACACAGAATTTCAATTTTGTAAAAACTGTCCAAAGAAACTACCTTGCAGTATGAGCACTGATATTGTTATCGTGAGTGGGAACACTGTGGAGTCTGCTAGACCACTGAGGCCTCAGGACACCGATAACACCAGTGGTGTGTGTTCCAGTGAGACATTTTCAAATACAGAGAGGTGTGGCTTAACCCACAATGTTCCTGAATCCTGAAAAGGCAAAACTCGTCCAAGAGTTCATTGGTGGGGCTTGATTTAGAAAAACCTGATATAGGAAATCACACACAAATTCATTATTTAGGGATTCTTAATTCCAGGTCTCTAACCTTCAAAAATCTGGGAAAGAATATGCATCAATATGTCTACACATGCATATATTTTAAATACATTATTCTGTGTGTGTATGTGCACATATACACATTTTCCCAGGATAGATTCCATAGTTTTGCATTCATTTCTGAAAGATAAATTTGATATTAAATTTTGAAGAATTGTTGCATAAGGTAGTGTTTCTATACTTTGGCTATACTTTAAAAATTATGTAAGTTTCACTAGGTCCCATTTGTTTATTCTTGCTTTTATTTCTTCTAGGAGAAAATTTTTGAGATGTATGTCAGATAATGTTTTGCCTATGTTTTCCTCTAGGAGGTTTATTGTATCTTGTCTTATATTTAAGTCTTTGATCCATTTTGAGTTGATTTTTGTGTATGGTGTAAGGGAGTGTTCTAGCTTCATTGTTTTGCCTGCTGTTGTCCAGTTTTCCCGACACCACTTGCTGAAGAGACTGTCTTGATTCCATTGTATATTCTTACCTCCTTTGTCGAAGATGAGTTGACCCAAAGTTTGTGGGTTCATTTCTGGGCTCTCTATTCTGTTCCATTGGTCTATATGTCTGTTTTTGTACCAATATGCTGTCTTGATGACTGTAGCTATATAGTATTGTCTGAAGTCTGGGAGAGTTAATCTTCCAGCCTCTTTCTTTCTCTTCAGTAATGCTTTGGCAATTCTAGGTCATTGATGGTTCCATATAAATTTTATTATGATTTGTTCTAGTTCTGTGAAATATATCCTGGGCAATTTGATAGGGATTGCATTCAATCTGTAGATTGCCTTGGGCAGTGTGACCATTTTAACAATATTGATTCTTCCAATCCAAGAGCATGGGATATCTTTCCATTTTTTGAAGTCTTCTTTAATTTTCTTCATCATTGGTTTAGTTTTCTTTCACCTCCTTGGTTAGATTTATTCTCAGATATTTTATTACTTTGGGTGCTATTTTAAAGGGGATTGTTTCTTTACTTTCTTTTTCTGTTGATTCATTGTTAGTGTAAAGAAATGCAACCGACTTTTGAACATTAATTTTGTAACCTACTACCTTGCTGAATTCTTCAATCAGCTCTAGTAGTTTTTGTGTGGGCCTTTTAGGGTTTTCTATATATAGTAACATGTTGTTGGCATATAGTGACATTTTTACCTCTTCTTTTCCAATTTGGATCCCTTTTATTTCTCTCTCTTGTCTGATTGCTGTGGCTAGGACTTCCAGGACTATGTTGAATAGGAGTGGTGATAGTGGGCATCCTTGTCTTGTCCCAGATTTTAGTGGGAAGCTTTTGAATTTTTCACCACTGAGTACTATGCTGGCTGTAGGTTTGTCATATAAGCTTCTGCACAGCAAAGGAAACCATAAGTAAAACAAAAAGACAACCTACGGAATGGAAGAACATTTTTGCAAATGAAACCGACAAAGGCTTGATCTCCAGAGTATATAAGCAGCTCATATGACTCAATATGAAAAAAATAAACAACCCAATCAAAAAATGGGCAGAAGACCTAAACTAGCAATTCTCCAAGGCAGACATACAAATGATCAAAAGGCACATGAAAAAATGCTCAGTATCACTAATTATCAGAGAAATGCAAATCAAAACTACAATGAGGTATCACCTCACACCAGTCAGAAAGGCCGTCATTCAAAAATCCAAAAATGACAAATGCTGGAGAGGCTGTGGAGAAAGGGGAACCCTCCTACACTGCTGGTGGGAATGCAGTTTGGTGCAGCCACTATGGAAAACAGTGTGGAGATTCCTCAAAAGACTAGGAATAGACTTACCATATGACCCAGGAATCCCACTCCTGGGCTTGTATCCAGAAGGAGATCTACTTCAGATGACACCTGCACCCCAATGTTCATAGCAGCACTATTTACAATAGCCAAAACATGGAAACAGCCTAAATGTCCATCAACAGGTGACTGGATAAAGAAGATGTATATTTATACAATGGAATATTACTCAGCCATAAAAACCGACAACATAACGCCATTTGCAGCAACATGGATGCTCCTGGAGAATGTCATTCTAAGTGAAGTAAGCCAGAAAGAGAAAGAAAAATACCATATGAGATCGCTCATATGTGGAATCTAAAAAACAAAAACAAAAACAAACAAACAAACAAAAAACAAAGCATAAATACAGGACAGAAATAGACTCATAGACAGAGAATACAGACTTGTGGTTGCCAGGGTTGTGGAGGGTGGGAAGGGATAGACAGGATTTCAAAATTGTAGAAAAGATAAACAAGATTATACTGTATAGCACAGGGAAATATACACAAAATGTTATGATAAATCACAGAGAAAAAAATGTGACAATGAGTGTGTATATGTCCATGTATAACTGAAAAATTGTGCTGAACATTAGAATTTGACACAACATTGTAAAATGATTATAAATCAATAAAAAATGTTTTAAAAATTATGTAAGGAGGTTTTAAAAATACTGATATCAGAAACCTTTCTGAAGTTTATTTGAGTCAGAACAGCAAGAAACAGGATCAAGTCATGAATTCTTTTTAAATGCCTCAAATTTTGAGATAACACATGGAAGGTAACCACAATAAGTGACACAGACAATACATACTATTGACATGAATAATGGGAATCTGGTGAAACTCAAGTGGCCAGAGATCACCTGAAAGAGATTTGATTATGACATCAAAGTGAAGACTGGATAGCTTTCAGAATGAAGGGAATAGAAGCAGTAACTTCAAAACTGATTCAGAAGGGCAATTACACAATTATTTTAGAAACATAGCCATCATATAAGTATAAGCTAAGTATATGGGTATGAGGTCAAATGGTGACCCTAAAGAGAGATATTTACGTCCTAATCCCTGAAATTGTGAATGTGAGCTCATTTGGGGAAAAAAAAGTCTTTGCAAAATAAATAAGGATCTAGAGAAGAGATCATCCTGGATTTTTGGGGTGGGTCCCATTTCCAGTGAGAAATATCCTTAAGGAAGGGCATGGAGAGACAGAAAGAAAGAAGAGGGGAAGCCAGTGTGATGATGGAGGCCAAGACTTGAGCAGCGCGGCCACGCTGAGGAACATGTGGCCTCACAGGAAATGGGTGGCACAAGGAACGGATCTCCCCTCAAACCTCTAGATGAGATGCAGCCCAGCCAGCATCTTGATTTTGAACTTCTGGCCTCCAGAAGTAGGACAGAGGAAGTTTCTGATTTCTAAAGCCACCAAGCTCATAACAATTTGTCGCAGCAGCTACAAGACACTGATAAAATATCTTATTCTTATTTAGCTATTAGTGGAAAGCATAATAATCACCACAGTTTAGTTCCCCAAACTGAAAGCACAATCTTGGAAGAGAGTTTTACTATGTTTCTCTTACTAACTGGGTATTTGTTCAAAATGACTTTAAAGGCAAGGGTAGTTTTAGGTGAAGTCAGCATTTTTAAAAGTTCTCATTCTCTTATTTGCTTTCCTGGTAACTTTGCTTTTCCGTAAAATGCCCCAATCTCCACCCACCCCACCTTCTCCACTGCCATCACTGCCATGACTTACAATTCATACCACTTGCTAAGTACTAGGATATAATATAAGAACATTCATTTCATCCTCAGAGCAACCTTCTAACATACACAGTATTATTCAGACTATTTTACAGATGAAGAATGGAAAAACAGAGCTTGGGTATTTACCTAAGGGTAAAAATAAACTGCGGCACAGTGATGCTGTTACAGATAATGACAACTCACACGTTCAAGTAAGGTATAATGTACGTCTTCTAAGAGCATAGTTCCTTCCCCTAACTATGTTTCAAATGACCTTAACTTACAGACAGCACTATATGCACTGTAACTCAGCAGAAGAATGCACATACAGACTGCTCTACAGGAGTGTGGTGGGGGTCAGATTCAGGAAAGCAGCAAAGTGAGGGGTGAAAAGGATATGTTTTATTATTATTATTACCATGAACACTGAGAAGACAATTTGCTTAAATGATAGCATCTGTAGAATACTCTCAGGACATGGGTTTTTCCCATGCATTATAGGAAAAAACAATTCCTTATGGTTTTTTAGCAATTTCAACTATGAAAGATATTTTAAAAGAAAATAATTTACTAATAGAACAATCAGAAAGTTTTACATTTTAATCCAGTCTATACCAATGAAACCTGAAACCACCATTGACATGCAGATAGTTGAGGTCAGTATAGCCCATTATGAAGTGATGGAAAATAATGGTTAATGTGCTTGATCACTCAGATCTCAGGTGCAGAAGTGAGGGGTAAAAATTAAATAGTGGGAAGGGCTTTAGTGAGTGCATGTTGTTTTTGCCAGGACGAGCTTTCAGAGTCTTTTATCACAATCTAATTATAGAAATTATTCTATTAAAATCAAAATAAATTGAAGAAATAAAATGTTTTGAAAGTATTTTATTATATATGATAAATCTCACAGTTTTATAATCATACAAAATGGTTACTAATTTCCTTTGAAATATGAGCTCCATTTGTATTAGAAGTATCAGATTTTTTTTTCTTATTTCTCTTATTTGGTGTCTAAATTTACTCTGACAGGGAAGATTGGTCTTGAACTTTGATAAATAATTCCAGAACAAGTAATCAGTATCCTTAAATTTCAAGACCTGTTAAGAATTCTCTTCTTTCCAGCTAAAAGGAAGCACTAATGATAACATTATAATTTGTACTTGCACAATGACCTGGAGAAATCTGGAAATGCAGAGCCATTAGAAGGATAACTCAAAGGAAGAGGAACAGACAGGAGAATTTGGGGATGTTAACATCCCTCCAAATGTGCTGAGAAATGCAAAAGGACTAAAATGGTTACATAAGCTTTCTAGCAAAGCAAACACCAGCCAACATGTTGCCATTTGTAATGAGAAACGTAGGGAAATAAAAACGTAGAGAATATTCATTCTTAAAATAGAGAATACTATTCTTAAATCAAAATATGGAGCTACCTCAAGTATCTTGAAAAAACTGCCGTACTTTGCTCTTGTTTTATTAATAGAGCTGGCAACTTTTGAAGGAAATCTCTGTTAAAAATCTGGAGTGAGTTTGTGTGCACCCAAGTGTGTCATGCATACTTGGGGTCTCAGGAGAACAATCCCAGAATTTCACAAGTCAGTGTCACTATTAACTTGCAGCCCTAACCTCAGCTGTGGGCTCCTTAGTACTGCTCGGCCCTGCTGCCCTTTCTCTTTCATTCCCTTTCTACACAGTGGCATTTACACCTTCCTGCTCTCTTTCACCCATCTTCCCCACCAAACCTCCCCCCTTCCTCCCTCCACCTCTAAAAGGCCATGTCAATTTTTGGAAACAGACATCAGTAGGCAATTCCCCAATTTGCCTCCCCTTTACAATCCTCCTTAATTCTTCACTCTTAATCTTTTCTGCTTTCCCATCTTTAAAATGAACAGCAGCCAGTATCCAGTGACATCCTGGTCCCTCCAGCTATGTTCTGCATCCAATTTCCTCATCCCCTCCCTAGACCTAAACATTATCAGTTATGATGCCTTTATTCACTCTTCAACATTTCCTTCTTTTTCTGGCACACTTCCATCAGCATTTACATGTCTGAAACTTTTCCATCACTAGAAAAAAGCAAAAAAAAAAAAAAAAAAAGGAAGGAAAATCTTTCTCTTTTATCCACTCACTCAATCTTGCTGCCTTAAGCCAAACTCCTTCAAAGTTTTTTCGAACATGTTTGTCTACATTAAATGTCTCTGACTCTTTACCATCCATTTACGATCCAAGCTGTTGTAATCTGGCTTCTGCCCACAACACACTTCAGCTGCATCTCAGACATCTCCATTTGTGTTCCCCAAAGGCTTATCCTTTTCTCTCTCAAACTTGCCAGCTTTCACCTTGCTGCCAAAGCTAGGACCATGCATGTCATCCTTGACTTCACCATTTCCTTCAACCCACACTATTTAATCCTTAGATGTCAGCTCCTAAATAGTGTTTAAACCCTTTCATTTATTTGCATTGCCACTGCACAACCCTTCTCTTTCAAAGCTTTTATTTGCACTACTTAATTGGGAATCAATTGGCCGATTCTGCCAGTAGAAGGGGCTATGACAACACTGTCTTCTGTATAGTCTTAGGACTGAGCACCATGCTTAGACATAATTGGTGCTTCATAAAAATAAATAATAGCTGTGAGTGTGAGGCCACCTATCCATTTCTATCAAGAAGGGGAGAAAGCTTCCACTCACCAGATCCTCCCCATTTCAAGTGCTTCAGAGAAGGAGAAATGCTATTTGTTTTAATTATAAACTGAACAAGCACAGAGAAAGAACACCTGAGGTTTGAGTTACAAACACTGTGTAAAGTGACTGTGATCCTGTGGTGCTAATAAAAGATAAAAATAAGAGTACTGTGCCTTGTACAAATATTTTGATTAACATTTTGTCAGAACGAAGAGTCCCCAAAAGAGGAAAGTCTATACAGCTTAAAGTTCAGAAATTTTGCTGAGCTGAAATGCCTGAAAATTATGACAGTTTTAAATTCCACATATTTAACTCACGCAGTGTTTTGAAAACTTGGTCCTTCTCCCTCCTTCATCCCCCTATTCCCGGTGTACAGCTATACAGTTCCTTCTAGAACACCAATATTTGTTAAATTGTCAGAATTTTTCTTTTTATTTTATGAGAAAGAGATTCTCACTGCATTGGGAGTGAACATACAAGAAGCTTGAGATACCCTGGTTTTTCTCTGAATGTCTTAAACCTAATATCTGAAACAAATAACTGAAACATGATAAAGTCAAATTTCACATAAATGGAAGTTCAGAACAGACTTACCACAACCCCAGCAAAAAGTATCTCCAAGCAACCTAAATCAGAAATGTTAGGATTACTTTTGTTTTTAATGAAATCTCTGTGAATAAGAGAATCTATCTTTTGGATTGCTTATAAATGATAAACTTATAGGGTTATCGTTGGTTCAAATAAAACTGCATGAACAGACAGTGAGCATGTCACTGAATTCAAAGGAATGCCCAAGGGCTGGAAATAGCCATTCCGTGCTTGGTTGAACTAAACAGGGAGCAGGTAGGATGTGCAGCAGCAGTGGGATTTGAATATGAATATTCTTGGGATTTCCTCTTTCCTGGGCCAGCTTCGTTTGGGGACACTAAAACTAGCTAGCATTAATCTTCTACAAAAACTTTCAGAAAATCTTATCAGTCTTGCAGGGCACTCCTTGGGGAAAATAGCCAGTTATAGGAAATTTATAGTTTTACTTTTGTCCATCTTTCCACATTGTACTAACCACTCCCAAATTATTGTAAGTGTCAAGGTGAAATATGTCCACCTCATTTTATTCAAACTCTCAAACAACGAAGAATTCCAGACCAGTAAATGTTGTCATGTCATTTTTTTTTAAACTAAAAGATAGGATGCTTCCTTTGAGTCATCACTTTGTATGTCAGATATAAATCTTCCTTACTACTTTGACCTACAGATCTCTCTTTCTGCATTCATCTCTGTCCCTCTCTTCTAATTTATAGAAAACAGGAGATAATATTCAGGGGCTTATGTGGATGTAGTTCTGATACTTCAGAGTGGGAAACTGAGTCTTCTGGACGTTCTATTTTCATAGGCTGGATAACACCCTTTGTACTAATGAGGTTCCACATGGTGGAAACTACTGAAGGAAAGCTGTTTGCCTTTGTCCATCTTTAGTAATATATTGACACGATGGTCCCAAAAGTGTAAGGAAGTTGAAGATAAAAGAAACTATGAAAGGATAGGTCATATACGAGTGATAAATTATCAGACACTAATTATGCACACACTGATGGAGTGTCCAAAGACATCCCCCATTATCCCTAAATAAACACTAAAAGGAATCAAATTATGGTCGTTCTGTTGGAGAGTTATTATACCGTAGTCTCTAAAGTAAAAGGGGTGAATATGTTACATCAGGAAAAAAAAGTTTAAATTATACAAACACGAATAATACATTGTTGACGGGTGATAATTCTGAAGGAGTAGCTTTTTTATTTTTTTTTTTCCTTTCTACAATTTCATCGTCTCTCAGTTAACTAGAATCAGAAAAATTAAAACAGAAATGGCAGAGGAAGACAAAGTCTGGTCTCTTTGGATCTGGCTTTATAACTTCTGAAAGATCCACCCCAGCTTTGTTATCTTGGGCAATGATAACTCTCAGCGGTTCCCTTCACTGGGGAGCCTTCCATTTCCGACTTGGCATTCCTCCTAGGCCAGACAAGGTCAGTCAATTGTTCTCTCTTCAGATGCCAGCCCCACAGAAGCAAAGTACTCTACTGAGGAAGTGCCTAGTGATAGTGCAATTGTACAAACAGAAACAAAGGTACCGGCGTCTTGCTAGAATGTGTTTTCCCAAGCAACTGAAGTGTAATTTTCAGCTGTACAATATCAACTCCTAAACGACACATAAAATGTGAGTACCTAGTCGAAAGGAAACCATCTTTCTTCATTCTAAGCCAGTCATACCTTTTGTATTACCGTGTAAAGTATCATTTATTTAAGTCAGACTAACTTATCCATAGACAGGAGAAACCCATTTAGAAAAGTATTATGTTAGTACAGCAGTAGCCAGCAAAACTCTCCTAAAAGGGTAAAGGAAGAAAATTCTCCTAAAAGGCAGGAAGAGGACATAACAACATTCTTCTTTCTCCATTTAAACAGTAAAACTGTGCTGATTTACACAGTTTATAAGAGCTGTGAAACTCGTACTGAGAATTAGAAACACTTTTTCTTATATTTGTGATAACAGGTGCATCATTCTGCTACTCACTTGGGTGTCTGTAAGGTAAAATTTTTAAAAAAATGACCCCCCATTACTGAGTTAATTTTCAAAGCAGTGGCAAATTTATCCAGAAAACCACTATTGAACTTGAGTGGTACCCTTCATATTTTTCTCTAACAGTCTTATGGGGACTGATTGCTTCCACAGTTAAATAGAGTATCTCCTTTAATCTCCTTTAACTGCTGTTGACCTATCTCTGCCATTGCTTCCCAAGTATATAATAAATCAAGTGCATTTTACATGAAAAATGAAGTAATTACTCAGTGAATCCAATGGCTAATTGCACATAGAAGCCTTTGGGAGATCTGGGACAAATCCGTGTCAGATTTCAAAAGGCAAAAAGGAAGTTGAAGTTAATAACTCTCAAATACTGACAGGGTGAAAAGGACTTGAAATGCACCACTTCTTCAGACACAAACTGATTCCCCACTTAAGGGAACTGGACAATTCTAGCTATACACCCAGTCTTAACACCAATAATAGTACTAACAGCTGAGAAAATAGAACCTATTGCATGAAAGTGAACTATTTTGGGGGAAAAGTAACTGCCTTTTATTACTATTTTTGTGAAGTTTTTGAAACCAAAAGAAAAAAACAAAAAAAGGTTTGTATCTCCTTTTCTTTTTGTTTGCACATCAGTAGAGTCATAGTTGTTCCAAAAACTAATAACTACACTGTTTGTTAAGATGTAATGAAGTCTGATTGTCTAAAGAATATTGTATAAAATGATTTTGGAACTGAATATCATGCAGTCTCTTTATTATAAGAAGTTTGTTTCACAGGATTTTTTTTTTCAGTTTGCAGAAGTATCTGATAAACAAACTGAATTGTTCTGTCTTTCTTCTTATATCTCTTTTTATAGAGCAGAGTATATATCTGTGACATAAAACACAATAGATACCACAATTACAGAACAAAGTTATGAAACAAAAAAAGCTCTTCATACAGATCGATATCACATCACAAGATAGCTTTGCATACCAGAAAGAAATTATATCACCACACTTGCAGGGGCTGGAGGAGGCATTACTTGTTTCAGGGGGAAAAATTCTCATTTTCCAGGAACTTAATGACCCACAACTTTTATGATAAGAGTTAGTCATAAATACACACACAACACATTCACGTAATACACCGTAAACACACACGTGCACGCATATCTCCCTGCAGATCTTGTTATGTTATATTGATATTTCCTATTGTCAATCACCATATATGGAGTTTAACAGGCAATAACTTCTCTGCTTACAATTTCAAACTTAAGCGCAGGTTTTAATTTTAATTTCTTTTTAAGCTGCTTCTACTTCCTTCCTATATGGGTTTTGAAGGTCTTTGGTCTATGGAAAGAAATTATTAATACTGTCAGAGCATGGGAAGATGTGTGTTTGTGACAAGGATTCCCAGTGGCTAACCTTTCAGACTTCATTATTTTTGAACGGCGTGTGGCTTGTCTCCTGAAACTATCTCAAATGAGATGAAAATTTAACACTGACTTAGTACATTTTATTTCTCTGTTACTGTAGTGTTTGAAGGTTAGATATTTATTCATTACTGTAGATTATTTACCTAGTCCTATCTCTATGTTTTGAATTCTTTTCTCTGTACCATCTTATAAGTGTCTATGTGGTATCTCTCTCTTTTTTTTTTAAGTAAACTGTGATATTAACAAGAAAAAATTCTCACAATTTTTATCAGTCTGGTATCACAATATACGCTAAATAAATGTTATTTAGAAACTAAGACAATCCTCATTATTCTTTAGTTAAGCCTATTTCCATGTGTCTGCTGACCCAATGAAAACATAAAAATACAGTTATTGTTATCAACAGGGTTTTCCCTCTCTTTTCAACAGCAAATAAGTTGATTGTGAGGAAACGAGATACTTTATCCTTTGCTGGTGTTGGCTGCACTACCACCTTGAGGACTCACTCTGGGAAGAACAGTGCCTTCTAAAATACTTTGCTAATCTCTCCCTCTTTTGAAGTGTTTGTACACCTTTCTGTGAAACTCCCTGACTTCTCCCACTTACTTTCTTCTGTTTTCTCAGGCCAGAACCATGATGCTAGATGTTGAAAAGCATCTGGTTTGGTTTTTTTTTGTTTTTTTTGTTTTTTGGTTTGGGGCTTGTTTTTGGTTTTTGGTTTTTTTAATCCTTTATTGTTTTCCCTGAAGGCTTATTATCAGGATCTTATTGGCGTGCCTTAAAAAAAAGGACTTTAAAAATAACTTAAGTGATTAAAAAGCATTGAAGGTAAAACAAAAAACTCTATTTTTGTTTTAAATCTTTTTTTTTTTTTTTTTTGTCTTTGCTTCCCTTTGTCTGCTGCCTTTGATCCCTTTTGTCCCTTGCTTCCTTGATAATATTGGTTCTATCAGACTCAGGTGGTGATAAGAACTCTGGTCTAAATAACAAAAGACAAATGAGAACTTGCTGATAATAGATAGCTCCACTTTTGCATTTATTTTAAGACTGGGAGGATGCTGCATTTTATTCCTATCAAGTACAAGAATGCAGCAGTCTTTATCCCCATTTAATCTCAATGGATTGCTGGGATGTACTCATTAAAAGTTATATATGGAAAACTGATTAAAAATCATTGTTTTCATTCTGGCAATTGAAAGCACTGTTACCAACAACAAGACAATGTTATATTAAAAGGATAGTATATTATGACTGTCTCAAGAAGCAATCTTCTTGTTATGGTATGAATCTTTTTTATTCACTTGAGATTCTTTACTATCAAGAATCTGGACTAAAGGAAGAAAAGCTTCATCTAAATTTTAACAGCTCTTCTAAGGAGCATCGATTATGTCCTGAGATGTGTTTGTGGTGAACATCCTTTCCCTAAATCTCTAAAAAGCAAGACAGCTCCTGGACAAGCAGGAGGAGTGATTTTTGAATGTGAGGCTTTAAATAATATTCATTTTAAAATACTGTTTATACATCCTAGGGAATGAAGTATTAACACAATTGTGTTCATTGAATTTTAAATGAAATTTCCGTCATGTAATTATTCATGAAAGATGACAACAAAAAAGGAGATTAGGCTAAGGCTCACCTTCACCTTAATTCTCTAAGTTACAGCGTCCTCCCCTGCAAAATGAGGGGAATGTCTATACATCCCCAACCACTCTGTTTCTTCCATCCTAAGATATGTTATTTATTTTTACTTCATAAATTGGAAATCCTTAAATCGAATCTCTACGTTTAAACATGTCCTATAAGTCAGTCAGCATAGAAGTTGTCCAAAGAGCAATTGGAAAAGATTTACAAATTGACCAGTGAGTTTTAATATTCAAGACACTGAAATGAGTTGTAATTGGAAAAGCAAATTTAAATGTTTCTTTCCAAATTCTTAGCAATTGATTGCAATATTACTTTCTGTTTCAAATATATAAATAACTTTGATTTTATTTTCTAATTTCTCAATTCCATATCAGAATAGCCATTCTCCTTGATTTTTACCTTTCTTTCTACGTGTTATGAGTGCTTGGCTATGGTGGCATCTTTGGCAGAGTAATATACTATTTAAAACTAAGCAACAATGTGAGAACTAATTACAGTTTAAAAAAAAAAAAGGTTTAACCAAAGATAAGATGTAGTGGCTTAATGATGGACATAACTCAAAGCATCCTGAAGTAGTTAAAAGGTTAGCCCATGGTCTTAGCAACACATCTTTGAGTAGGCAGAGGAAGCTTCTTGTGCACTTAAGTTCCCAAGCACTCTGGAGGTCCTATGCTGCTGGGATTCAGGGCTTCTGGGCTGTTGTTATTTCTGGCAGAGAAGGATAAAACCAGGGCCTTCACTTGAAGTGATGGTGAAAGGGCATCAGCTGTTTCCAGATAATTGTGGATATGTTCCAGACTATTCATCTATTCCTTTTTAGAATTGTAACTCGCTTTCTGTTTTCTCAGAATGAATCACTGAACCCTTTTCTAACTCTCATGGTATATATATATATATATATATATATATATATATATATATATATTTAATTAAATATTGAGGAATGTCAAACTAAATAGAAAGTGCAAAACTATTTGGATATTCATCACAAATTACCAATCAAATTCCCTTTGCCTTTAAGTATAATAATTACTTGAAGAAAATAATTGTTGAAGAAATCATTGTTCCTTGGAACCTAAGGTTATTTTTTAGCAAGATCCTAGGTATTAGTCAATTGATTTGTAGGTAGTCATCTTAGTGGTTTAAGTCAACAGAATAGATAGGATGTGAAAATTGCCTGAAACACATTGTTCAAAGAAAAAAAAAAAAGATTTGCCATCAACACAGTGAGCTTATATAACTCCCATATAGAATTCTAAGCTCTAAGTTCTATATCGAGATCCAGGTAGTTAAGTAGCTAAAAAGAAATGAAAAGTGCAGAAATGAAAAAGGAAATAACGAAAAGCTTACAAACTGGGAGAAATGTTGTAATTACAATAACAGTCAAAATACTGAATCTATAGATTACATTTATAAAAAAATTCATTTAGTAATTCTGGTTTTCATTTGCAAATAGGCAAAATTTTATCTCCTGAAAAGAAAGTGTAACCATATTTTTTTCACTTTTGCTGAGTAAATACCATTTTTATCAATATTCTATAAAGATAGTTAAGAAATTGAAAAAAAAAAAAAAGAACACAGTTATTGGAAAAAAAAAGTGCTTCTAAAATATAGTTTTACTGTCCCTATTGAGTTAAATATAAAAATGCTGGGACCATAACAATCTGTTTAGAAGTATTTAAATGTTTAATGACATAAGTCTTATATGCTTCTATTAGAAGCAAAATGAAAGACAAACTTATTTCAAAAACATGAAATCAATTTTAAGAAAACAAATGCATCTTTATAAAGCCAAGTAAAATTTATCATATTGAAGTTATAATATAGCAAACAAAGAAGACTTTTCTTGAAAATTCTTCTAAAGCTTATCTCATGTTTTTCCTATGTGTGGCAAGGAATAATTTATTACAATTAAGAATTACTTAAAATTTAAGCATATATCTTTAAGTTTTCTGCAAATTTAACAAACAAAATATTTCTAACATCTCCTTTACTTTAACAATATTATATCCCAGTAATCTTATAAGCACTGATGAAAACATCTGACTTTAAGCATTTTTCTCCTCATGTCACTGAGTTTAAGTAGACTAAGTAAATAGACTAAACATCATTACTTACTTAGGGCAAGATGCACTTATTTAACCACTGTATTATTTTAATTTGTTTATGCTGTTTGCTTTAAGAGACATAGCTCAGACATGTATTTTGCATGGCTATCCAACAAATTTATTAATTGACTGTATAATCTAACAACATGTTTTGATTAAAATGCAATAAAATATAAAGGCACAGAAAGAATACAAAAAAAGAAAACACATTTTATTTAACCAAATCCAGTTTTGGCATTAATGACTGACCTCTGGAGCTCTGTGTGGGCAGCATATTGATGGAGGGTGGAAGTCTGGTCCGATTAGACAATTTGAAAATATAACTGAAAGTAACACTATGACATGATCATTATGATAGCATATACACTTAGTTTGGATTCAATAATTTTCCTTACTCTTGCCTTTAGAAGTGCTGTTATCATTAGTGCATATTGATGTTTCAACTTCAAATACTGAACCAGATGAATTCAAAATTGAAAACGCAATGAGTCCCAATTCTATGATATCATTTTGATACAAGCAGATAATGTACAAGAGTCAGGGAAATTTTTGGAGAAAAGTCAAGAGAATCTGAAACTGCTAGTTTATAAAGATTAATGTTTTTTTTTAAAGGATGTCTTAATTAAATTTTATTGTATATTTCTTTTCCTTTCTCTCAAATACTCACTTTCTTTTTAGAAAGGCCTTAGTTGCATGCATTCCTCTGAGAGTTATACCAACTGGTGACTCTTTACTCAGTGGAACTGTCTAATGAATACAGTGGACATCAAAGCTGACAGTCTTGTCTTTTTAGTACCCTTATGAATGTTGGCAGCATAATCTGTTGTTAGAGTTTCTGAAATTCCTAACAAATTAAAAAATAGCTCTTGTCAAACTGTGACCAAAGCTATAGTTATTAAGACCTGGCAGGAATATTTTATTATAAAATGGTGACTTACCTTTTTCTATCAATTTATTATATAAAAATACACCAGGCCCCAAAAGTATAAAATGGCTCTGTAATAAAGGAGAACTGTTGAGTTCTTTGACCCAAACCTTTTTTTTTTATGTATATATGTGGCATGAATGGAAACCAAACTGGTAACCCACTAAATGTTTTGGCATTCTGATAAATAAAGAGATGGTAACAGAACAGTATTTAAAGTATACTTCTCAGAACATGAAATATTGGAAAACTGGAATACAGACACTTCCTCATGTAGTCATGGCAGAAATAATCTGTATATTAGTCACAGTAAAAAATGTTAGCAAGATGGAAACATTTCCCAGTGTGTCTGGTTTCCCTAACCACTAGGCTCGGACTTCATACATAGAATAAACTGTTCCTTTTCAACTAACCTGTAGTTAAAAAAATAATAATAACCACGAATATTTTTGCCACCCCTTTCAGTCTAAAATACCATCCTATGACCACAAGCATCCTTGCTGAGACTCTCAGAGAAGCATGGGTTAGGCTTGCTGTACATAATAGCACTTTTCTGTCCAGTCCTCCACTACGTGGCCCAGATGTGCCGAGAGCAATAGGCAGCATAATCCAAATACAATACTTTATACTGTTTTGTTCATAACACATTTTAATTTATGATATGTCAGAGCGTATTTCAAACTTGACTGATTCAGAATGTAACAGGCGAAAAGCTACCCCTGACTATACAGAAAGAAGGTATATAGTTGAGAGTGGATCCTAGACTCACATCTCAGAAAACTCTCTTCTCTTAATTTCATCTAATTAAAATAACACTCAGGAAGGACTCTGATGGACACTTCTTGAGTAACACACCATCAGTTTTTCCAGAGCCATACAATGCCATCATTGGCAGCTCCCACCACCACAGATCTGGACTAGCAGTATGAGGGAACAGTGCCCCCAAGTCTACGATGCTAGCTACCAGAAGAAAGAATGTTTCAAAGAATAAACTAAAAATGTCCACCGTAATATATTTTTGAAAAGAACTCTAGCTATATTTGTAATAATATCATTGAAATGAAGTAATCAGTTCTCAAAAGGTGTCTTAACGCCCATGCACACACACACACAGATATATCTATATGTCCTTTAGTAAACAATCTGTCAAGTATTATCTCTCTTGATTATCCTCATTATCCCACAGAGTTGTAGGAAATACTTATTTCTGCTTTATAGAATATAACCTCTTTGAGTTTATTAGGTGACTTATTTGAGGTTACACATCTTAGGAGACAAGGCAGCTGAAGCTCAAACTAAGCTCTTCTGATTCCTCACTCAGTGCCCTTTCCTTTATACCATGTTGGGAAGGAAGTAAAGACACTAATAAATAAGTTCATTTGTGTCTTTTATTTTAGATGCCACATATGAGTGATATTATATGGTATTTTTCTTTCTCTTTCTGGCTTACTTCACTTAGAATGATGATCTCCAGGTCCATCCATGTTGCTGCAAATGGCATTATTTCATTCTTTTATATGGCTGAGTAGTATTCCATTGTATAAATATACCACATCTTCTTTATCCAGTCATCTGTCAATGGACATTTAGGTTGTTTCCATGTCTTGGCTATTGTAAATAGTGCTGCTATGAATATTGAGGTGCATGTATCTTTTCAAATTAGAGTTTCTTCCCAACATATGCCCAAAAGACACAAATGAACTTATTTTCAAAACATAAACAGACTCACAAGTATAGAAAACAAACTTACAGTTATCAGTGAGGAAGGGGGGTGGGAAGGGATAAATTGGGAGTATGAGATTTTCAGATACCAACTACTATGTATAAAGTATATAAACAATAAAGCCTCTTGTATAGCACAGGCAACTATATTCAATATCTCATTGTAATCTATCATGAAAAAAATTTGGGAAGGAATATATGTATGTGTATGTATGACTGAAACTTTATGCTATACACCAGAAATTGACATAACATTGTAAACTGACTATACTTCAACTAAAAAAAGAAAAAAACCCAATAAATAAACATAAATAATAATTAATAAATAAAAATCAGGAATTACTTTGATCCTTTAGCACAATTTCTTTCAATATAAGAAAAACATATAAATTTGGTTTGGGGCAAAACTGTGTTGTGCTCTTATTTTATGACAGGCTCTGTCGTCAGGATGCTTCCCAGATGTCATCACACTCAGTCCTCATCTGTCTGTGAGGAAAAGGTAAGACCCACAAAGGAAGCCACACCTTCTTATCAAAGTGGTTTCTGCTGCTGAATACAAATGAAGAAAGCATTGGTATTTTGCTATCTTTTAGACAATAAAAAAAATCATAATGGATAATTTGGGGGCATTAGAAAAATGTTAGTGAACTGTGCAAAAGAGCTTTAAGTAAATAGCTATTAACTCCTAAAAAGTGGATATATGCAAATTGTTATTTTGAAGATGAAATACATTAAGTAAACACTGATTCTGAGTTATAGGACCATGCTTTTCTATCACAGAAAGTGTGCAAAAATAGTCATAAATTAAGTTAAAATCAGTGGGTCTTTAAAAGCAGATATAAAACTAGATAAACAGACAAGTTAAAACATAAAACAGAATGGCATTCAACTGGTGAGTTTCCTATGACTAAGCCAATACATTTTAGAAGCTAAAAGCTCTTACAAATCTCTTTAAAGTATTTTGAGGGTATAATATGGAATTATTAAAATTGAAATTTTAAATGAATTAGCTTATTTATTTCTCAACACTATTTTTCTGAAGAATAGACCTCAATTTTAGAAGGCACAGAGATAACATAGCTTCAATTATTTGCCTACAGGAGGACCACTAGCTGCATACACAAGTGGTCAAGAGTGCTCTGCAGATAAGCATCCTGGAAACTTCAGGACTCATTCATTCATCAGCTCAGGATGCACTGTGCTCAGTGAGTGCTGAGCACTGGCCCCACGTGTGGTAGGCACATGGTCTGCAGTACAATGAACCTCAAACCTATCCATATTGTCCACTTTATCTAATTAGTACATAGTTTCTATAATTAGCATATCTATTTTGATATACATAATAGGTAAGACAGATAGGGTCAATTGACATTTTTACATAGTGCACGAGGCCTACTGAGAAGATGACATTTGAATAGAAAACCTCAAATAAATGAAGGAGTCTGAAGATACCTGCTGGAAGGGCATTGTAGGCAGAATTTGCTTTGCATGTTTGAAGAATAAAAGGAGGCCAGGAATGCTGGCACAGAGAAGAATAAGGAAGATGTGTGGGGAGAGGAGGTCAAGAAGGGAGCCAGGGGCCAGATCATGTAGATCCTTGTAGACCACTGATAAGGCTTTAGTGTTTACTCTGTAAAGATTAACCCAGAAGTCATTCAAACAGTTATTCTAATTAAAAGAAATCTTTTATCCAGGGCACATTTGGTCACAGAATAACTTAGTCACTGAATAGGAAGTCTTCTTGGCTTTGGGCATTCAGTGACCAAAGTGAGACAAACATTTTTGTTAAGGGTTCATTTCAAAAGCTATCTAGTCAAATTTTCACTATACACTAAAAGGACCCTCCAATTTACTTATGGTGAATTGTTCCTATGCAAAAATGAATGCGCTTTTCCTTGGATCATTATATGCTCTTTGACAAGACCTGTAGAAAACCAAACATGCAATACAGGGATATAAGAGGGTAAAAGAATTTTTTTCTCTACACTTCTTATTAGCATTACCTTGGTTGTCTAGTTCCATGACAAGGATACTTTCAAAAAGTCTTTCATGTTAATAATGTTCAGACAATACAAGTGTTTCACTTATATTTGCATTAATTGGTGCTTAGGACTCTTGCTTTCTGCATATTATTCATAGAGACAGAGTGAAAGGTCATGGGATGACAATTAAAACATGTTTATAACAAGCAATTAGAAGTGTTGCGGGGACATCTACTAAAAGCATATAGCACTGGAAGGTAATGATTTAATGCTTTTCAATACTTTTCTATATACAAATGTTCTACAAACATTGTCCACAGCTAGAAAATTCAGAGGAATTGTGTTTGGAGGGTTTTTTTTTGTTGTTTGTTTGTTTGTTTGTTTTTTTACCAAATTAGATACCTGATCTTTTAATGTTCACATCTCATGGGGTATGTGGATTCTCCCAGAAAAACAGAACTAATATGATATGTGCATGCATGTGTGTGTGTGTGTGTGTGTGTGTGTGTGTGGATATATAATTATGCATGCAATATATATATAAATATATTCAATATATATATACAGAGAGAGAGAGATTGATTTAGTGTAAGGAATTAGCTCACACATCTGGGGAAGCTCTCAAATGCAAAATATGCAGATAGGCTGGTAGGCTGGGGACCCATGGAAGAGTTATAGCTGGAGTTCAAGGCAGTCTGTTGGCAGAATTCTCTCTTCACTGGGGAAGGTCAGTCTTTTTAATGAAGGCCTTCAGGTGATTAGATGAGGCCCACCACATTATTGAGGACAATCTGTTTTACTCAAAATCCACTAATTTAAATGCTAATCTCATCTAAAAATACCTTTACAGTAGCATCTAAAATAATATTTGATCAAATATTTGGCTACTGTGAGCTTGCTAAGTTGTTACATAAAATTAACCATCACATGTAGAATGACATTCACTATAAGTTTGGAATGGAGAGTGTTTCTTTCTAAGGAGTATGAGAGCTTTATCTCAGAGAAATACTTGGCAAAGATTATTCTTCAGTGAGAAGTGTGACTCTCAACAGTGTCTCATGATTCTAAGGGAATTAAATAAAACTGAAGTTAAACTTTAAATTAAGTAATGCATATAATTTATTATGTATATGAAGACATTAAATATTTTTATGTCTAAATATGTTCTTAGTAAGATTAAGAAAAAAAAATCCTTCTTCCTTTTCATTCAGACTTTTCAGAAGAATAGTTTATGCCCATTGCCTCCATTTCTTTAACATCACTCAACACCTTACTGCAGTCTGCTGGAGCCACATTCACTGAAGTCGCCATTGACCTGTTAATGGGCATTTTTCAGTCTTGTGAATTCTACAACCCTCTTCTTCACACTCAACATTACCTTCTTTAAGTCCATGATCTTCATTTCATCCATGAGCTCTTTATTTTCCATCATCCCAGGATTTTGCAGATTCTCTTCACCCTCTACTCAATTCCAAGGTCAGTGTCATTCACTTGGAATGATTTGAAATTTCAATTACTTTGATAAAATTTACTTCTCATCTCCTGAAAACCTCCAGATATCTTTCAAGGTAATATCCAAGCTCTTTGTATGGTGTCCTCAGCCCCCTAGCACAGAGACTCAGCTTCACCTCTCCTCTGCTTTGCATGGCACATTGAATGTCATATTACATCCCTATGCAAACTGGGTTATTGCCTTCTTTTCTGTCTCTCCACTTGCTTCACATTCCATAACCATGAGCCT
Organism: Vicugna pacos; assembly: GCF_048564905.1. NCBI lineage: Eukaryota > Metazoa > Chordata > Mammalia > Artiodactyla > Camelidae > Vicugna > Vicugna pacos. The sequence goes on from NC_133000.1 coordinate 39,871,967, forward strand.
GACATCCCATCTTATTAGTAGACTTTATTCACTTAGGGACTCTTCCCAAGAAACACTCCTAAGTGTATTATGCTTCTTCTTTGCTCCTTATTGAATGAAATAAAGAAATAACAATTCTGGAAATTAATCCCTTGTCAGTAACATCTTTTCCAAATATCTTCTCCCAGTCCACAGGTTGCCTTTTTGTATTGTTTATGGTTTCCTTTACTGTATAAAAGCTTTTAAGCTTAATTAGGCCCTGTTTGTGTATTTTTGTTTTTATTTCCGTTACTCTAGGAGATGGGTCCAAAAAAATATTGCTAGGATTTAAATCAAAGAGTATTCTGCCTATGTTTTCCTCTATCTACTTTTACAGTATCCAGTTTCACATTTAGGTCATTAATCCATTTTGAATTTATTTTTGTATTTGGTGTTAGAGAATGTCCTAATTTCATTCTTTTACATGAAGTTGTCCAGTTTTCCCAGTACCACTTACTGAAAAGACTGTATTATCTCCATTGTATATTTTTGACTCCTTTGTCACAGATTAATTGGCTGTAAGTGTGTTGGTTTATTTCTGTACATTCTCTCCTTCTCCATTATTCTATGTGTCTGTTTTTGTGCTAGCACCATACTGTTTCAATTGCTGTAGCTTTGTGGTACAGTCTGAAGTCAGGAAGTGAGTTAGGGATTAATTTCCAAAATATACAAACAGCTCATACAGCTTAATATACATAAAAAAAAACAGTCAACAAATGGGCAGAAGATCTAAATGGACATTGCTCCAAAGAAGACATACAGATGGCCAATAGGCACATGAAAAGATGCTCAAAATTGCTAATTATTAGAGAAATACAAATTAAAGCTACAATGAGGTATCACCTCACAGCAGTCAGAATAGTCATCACTGAACAAGTCTACAAATAATAAATGTAAGAAAGAATGTGAAGAAAGGGAACTCTCCCACACTGCTGGTGGGAATGTAGTTTGGTGTAGCCATTTATGGAAAACAGTATGGAGATTCCTTAAAAAACTGAAAATAAGCTTACCCTATGATCCAGCAATTTCACTTCTGGGCATATGTCTGGATAAAACTATAATTCTGAAAGACACATGCACCCCAATATTCATAGCAGTGCTATTTACAATAGTTAAGACATGGAAGCAACTTTAGTGTCCACTGACAGATAAATAGATAAATAAGATGTGAGAGATATCTATCTATCTATCTATCTAGATAACATATCTATCTATCTATCTAGATAGATAGATAGATAGATAGATAGATATAATGGAATACTACTCAGGCATAAAAAAGAATGAAATAATACCATTTGCAGCAACATGGATGGACCTAGAGATTATGATGTTAAGTGAAGTAAGTCAGATAGAGAAAAAAAATCATATGATATCACTTACATGTGGAATTCATTATACTTTAATTTTAAAAATTTACTAAAAATTAAAAATGACACAAATGAATTTATTCACAAAACAGATATAGTCTCACAGACATAGAAAACAAACTTAAGTTACCAAAGAGGAAAGGGTCGATAAATTACAAGTTTGGGATTAAAATATACACATTACTACAGATAAAATAGATAAATAACAAGGACCTACTATATAGCACAGGGAACTATATTCAATATCTAGTAATAACTTTTAATATAAAAGAATCTGAAAAATAATATGTATATATGTATAACTGAATCACTTTGCTGTACACCTGAAACTAACACAACATTGTAAATTAACTAAAGTTCAATTTTAAAAAGTTATTAAAAATAAAGAAAAATTTTAAAAAATTAAAAATTCTGCCATGACTCAATGATGAAACTGCCTTTTTTGGTATTATATAAAAATCCAGATGGTGTATTTGGCATTGAAATAAGCATTATTTCAAAACACAGATGCATAAAGAAAGAAGTTCTTTAAATATAAAAATTTATAATCTACATATGAGAGTCTAGTAATAAAAAGATCCATTGCTTTGAGATTTTTATACACAAGGACATCATTATATTAGAATTGATCCATTCATTTACAAGTATAAAATAATTGGATTGATTTTTAAAATAATGGATACAACTTATTTTATGTAAATGATAAAATTATTTTAAGAATCTATGTGTAATACGATATTAAATAATACTGTATTAAATGTAACATGGTTTCCTAGATAGCTGAAGTTAGGTGACAAGAATCTCAGATGTGATTGGACATTTAAAATTATCAACTCAAACCCATCATTTCATTTGTGGAAGAATTAATGCTTAACAAAATTGTGACTTATCCCGACTTTATAATTACACATGTACTCTGTCACTGTGGGCTGTTTCTGCTGTATAAATATTACTGAAGGGATTTCTAGACCAGCTAAGTTGGAATCTTTAAGTAGAACTTTAAACTATTCATTTTGCGGTAACAGACTGCAAAAATGGCCACAAGTCTTTATTCTACCCTATAATCATTGTGACTTGGAAGCTTCTTCCATCAATAGGTAGAGTCTGTTTATTCATGACTTGTATTTTTGATGGGCTTGGGGATTTGCTTTGAGCAACAGAATGTGGCATAAATGAAGTTATGCCAGTTTTGAGCTCAGGGTCCGAGGCCTTTCCCAGTGCTGCTTTCACCCCTGGAGTCCTGAAAAGATGCCCTGAGAACCAGCCTAAGCTAGCCCATGAGATGCTGGGAGACATGCAGTCTCCTTGCCCTTTCACCTCAGCCACCAGGGAACTCACAACCATCTTACCTCAGCCATCCCCTCTTCAATCAATCCACCATGTTACTGACCACTGAACACAATCACAGAGCCCAGCCATACGCAGAAGAACCACCCAGCTGAGCTCAATGCCAGCTGCTGACCCACAGCACCTTAAGCTAAAGAAATGGTTTCTGTATTGTTGGACAGTTTTAGAGTGTTTTGTTCATTTGTTTGTTTGTACATGGTAACAGATAACTGATACACAAGTATACAGGTTATTTCTTTTAAGCACTATGAGTTTAATATTTACTATTTCTTTCCCTTGCTGCCTCTCTAAAATTCTATTTGAAGAGATTTTTCCAAATGGGACCGAACATTTAGACTATGGAAGATGGACTGCTGAATAGCTTTCTAAACAGAACTGAGCAATAATGCAGTAATACTGAGCAATAATTCTGAATTTGGTGGGGGGGAAGCTATTTATACACACATATGTTTATAAAGGAACTACTGAAAACCAAATTATGAGTTCATATAAACACAGTACCTTGTAGTGCTGGTTTTGCAAATTTAGTAATTGTAGTAGAAAATTAAATTTGATCTTAACCACATATCAAACTGTCAGTTCTAGTCATATACATTAAATATAACTTGTGCTGCCTGAACATAATCAGAAAATTAGTTAAGCTTTCTTTACACGCCAACTGAAGTTTAAAGTTCTCCTAAAAGCTCTCAAGGATAATTTTATATTAGAAGCCACTCAGGACACAATTAAAATTTTATTTACACTTATGCTGACAGTTGTCAGAAAATACCTTGAGAACTTAAAGTACTTTTGTTTCTGTGTAAGAGTAATTAATACCCACTCCCGAAAGGGTACGTCATGTGCAAAAGGAACTGAGGCCTCCCTTTAGGTGAATTATAAGTGTGTCATACCTTAGATATACAAAGACCATTAATGGTAATTAAAATTCCTTTTTGTATCAGTGATAAGCTAAGGGATCATTAAAGGTCATGACTTTGTTCTTAATTATTTAGGTTATTGTTTTTATTTAATTACACGAGCTTAATGAGTCTTTGGTTGCATGATGACTCCAAATGGAGACACACACCTTGAAAGGCCATGTCTTTGACAGCCTTGGCAGCTCATTCTTACTCTAATGGAAGTAACTTATTGTGCATGACACACAACAGATTAGGGCAGTTAATTCTCCTCAGGAAAAAAAAAATTGGATTAGGAAAGGAATTTTGACCAGATTCAAAGAATTCAAGTCAATTCAAATAATGTGGTATTTTAAACATACCCCATTGAAGAAGAATGCCTCCCTCCCAGATAAATGGCATCTAATCCAATGCATTACTTTTTATACTGTGCAAACCCTGAAGAGAAGTGCCCAAATGGGGCGTTCCCTCCAAATACAGAGTCTCCAGAATCTCACAGATTTAACCTAAGTCACTGATGATTTTTTTTGCAGAAGCTTCCCTATTCTTTTCAAAAGTAACCTCAGGAAAGTAGAGAAAGCTCCAATGTCCAATTTTAATGAAAGTGATTTGTTTCTTAGGGCAGTCATACTATGTTACCACCAACTGGGTGGCTTACAATAACAGAAGTTCATTTTCTCAGTTCTGGAGGTGAGACGTCAGAAATGGAGGTGTCGGCAGAGCCATACTCACTCTGGAGGCACTTGGGAAGGATTTTTCCTTCCCTCTTTCAAAGTCTGGTGGCTTATGGTGTTCCTGTACTCTGGTAGCATAACTCTGGTCTCTGCCTTTGTCTTCATGTGGCCATCTTCCTGTGTGTTTCTGCATCTTCCCTGATATTCTCCCTGTTTTTTTCTCCCTTTTTATGAAGACAACAGTCATTGCTCCTTAGTACCACCCGAATCCAGTATGACCTTGTATTAACCAATTATATCTGCCAAGAAACCATTTTCAAATAAGATCACATTCTGAGGTCCTAAGTGAACTTGAATTTTGGTGGTGGGACACTATTCAACTCACTACAGAGTAGGGATTCAATTATAGATAAAAGCCAGAAAGAACTAGGAAACTATGCTCATGCGTCTACTTGAACCAGAGACCCAGGGAAGCTCTTGGGAGTTTTCCTTATCTGTAAATTAACAGATGTGGAATATTTTTTTATTCCTTCTCATTTTTAATTCCTGTAATGTTCATCCATATTTTAAAGACTTGATCATATAGATAAAGTGAATTAAGAAGTATTGAGAAATCTGTAGAAAATGGTAGAAGAGAAGCCTTTGAATGAGGTGATGTAAAAGTTTTCAGTAGGTTTGACTAATAATCATCTTCATCAGGCATTGCATCGTTTATATCTGTACTACGTAAGGTACTACATGAAAGATCAGAATATTCCATTAATGATAGCAGGCTGTAAAAGTAAATTATGAGCATCAGATTTTATCAGTGAAGAATGTAATGATTAAACTGATATGTCAACTTGGCTAAGCCATGGCACCAAGTCATGTAATCAAACTCTAAAGTAAGAGTTGTTCTGAAGGTATTTTATAGACAAATATCTATAATCAACTGACTTTTAGTAGAGGAGGTTAGCCTACAGACAGTGGATGAAACTCATTCAATTAGTTGAAGGCCTTAAGAGCAAAAATTGAGGATTCTTGGGGAAGAAAAAATTCTGCCTAAAGACCACAACAAAACCTGCCTGAAGTTTCTGGTCTACCATCCTGCCCTACAAATTTCAGACTTGCCAGACCATACAAACAGGAGAGCCAATTTCTTAATATTAATAAATCTTTTTATGTATATATGTATTTTACATTGCAACTTTGTATATGTTTATCCTATTGGTTCTGTTTCTCCAGAGAACTCTCACTAATAAAGAGGGTGAGTTACATAGTCAACATTGTAGAGGAAATTTACAATGTTTATAATTTTCAGATTATTATATAAGCATATAAAGTCATATAATCATAAAATGTGACCTTCAACTTTGGCAAAACATATACAAAGATAATTATAATTGAGTTTTGACCAGAATAGCTTTATTTTCCAATAATGTTATTCTTCCTTTTATTCCATTTCTCCATACTCATTGACACGATGATGTTCTTGAAGAAGAGAATTAAATCATTTTAAATAAATTGCACATTAATCTGTAAAAATCACTGACACATTCTTTCATATCCCTAGAAGGTAGAATAATCAGCAGTATAAGTAATTTACACCTCAAACATGTAAAATCAGCCCTTTGTATCCACAGGTTCTAGATCCTCCAGTTCAACCAATCCTGGAGAGAAAATGGTCAAAAAAAGATTTCTAGAAAGTCCAAAAACAAATTTGAATTTGTTGGTCACCTGCAACAGTTTACATTGCATTAGGTATCACAGAGATGATTTAAAGTATAAGAGAGAATGTGCACAGTTTAAACACAAATACTACACCACTTTATACAATGGACTTGAATTCTGGTATTCGAGGGGGTCCTGGAACCCATCTCCCTATGGATACTGAGCAGGATGGCTGTATGTGTAATCTGGTCATGTGCTGAAATTCTTCTCATTCTGACCAGTGAGTATTTGTCACACAAACTCATTAAATGCATTTTAAGGCAGTTCAAGAAAAGAAACAGTCAGTTGAAGTAAAATATTAAAAAAAAAGATACATCTCACAAATCTTTCCCTTTAAACAACATGTACTATAAACAAATAAAATGAATAAAGTACAGAAATGAAACATGGTGATGTCAGGCTAAGAGCCTTGACTCTAAGGAAAAATCACCTAGACCCAAGCTACCCTCTGTAAGGTATTTGGGAATGAGACAGAGCCAACTTCTACCTCCTATCACACCCTCACCTCCTGGTCCTTCCCAGTGGGGCCACCACACAATCTGAACAGCTCCTCCCTTTCCAGCAGTTAAATACACATAAGTTCAGTATAGCAATGCCTTGACTCCATCATTCAGACAGAACTAGAAATGTGTGACTACTGAATACTTTTCTTACAATTCAGTTACAGGTAAACTTTATCCTTGCATTATGCAGGGGTTTGATGCTTTGTTTTAAACATCAGCGAGCTCCCATGACCACAGGAACAAGGTCTGCCTACATTACCAATATTTCCCTGCTTCCTGTCACCAGCAAAAACTTAATAATAAATGATAATTCATGTATAATATTGATGAAGGGAAATGCTAAGCTCTTACATAAACTTCTAATTTAATCAAACACATTCAATCAACTTTAGTACGGGCAGTTTTATGCACACACACACACACTGACATTCATGTACACCTACATACATATGAAAGCACAATTCATTTTTATTTAGGCAGATCCAATGTTCCCCGGCCAATATGATTAACAGAGAGTTTAGTTTTAATGCAGCTGAATATAAAAATGATTTCAGCAAGCTTAGATGACCTTTACATTGTTTGCTACCCCAAGATTATATATAATGAATAAGAAAAACAAAGTGTATTTAGTTTCCTTTACTTGATTTGCATGCTGTTTCTTTTGCTTGTTTTATTGTCACTTAGAATCACGACAAACAGATCAATAGTCATTTTCATGGAGAAATCTTGAGATTTACTTTTCCCTTAGTGAACCAGAATGAAACATTCTGATATTGATAAACCCACCCCTAGATTTGCATTCCCTGGGTTAAACAGATGTAAAAAGAAATAGATTAAATTAGTTAATAAAAATTTTCAAGAAATGTAATAAATATCAGGCTTCCTTTAATTAGATGATGGTATATCAGTTTTCTTCTGTATCTAATAGAATTGGGCCTGTATTGTTGACAAATTATATAGACTTACTATTCCATAATTACCTTAGTCTTCAACTCAGTTACTCATAGCACCAACTTCATAAACATAAAACTTAATTGATAACTTTTAAAGTAATCAGTTATTATTTGCTGTGTACACAGTAGCTGCTAAGAAGTGCTTTATCCACGATTTAGATCAAGCTATAGCTTATGTGTGCTGTGTGGGACTTTGCAAAGCCAAAAATGCTTTAGGAGCATTTATTCTTAATTTGAGAACATTATGTGCCAGTAAAAAAAGAAAAAAACAGTATTTTTCCATTCTCCATTTGATAACTGAATTTTTTTCTTCTTTGTTCAAATTGACAGAGTATTCAAGGCTATTATTGGGAGATTAAGGCTAATTAAATTGACTTCCTATAGTAACCATTGTTATTCTTTTCCACTGAGCCATACAGTAGATTTTCTTATGTGCACAAAGGTGACTGTATTCTGCATTCTTTCCAGTATTGGCAAGAACCTTCCCACAAGCCCTCTGTATTTGTTTGGAATGGAATCTTTCTCCTTAATCCTGATAAAAGATAAAGGTGCCTCTGCATTACTTTCCACTAATTTTACAGAAGGATTACAAAGAACTACCATACTGCTATTTAATAACATATGAAAGGAAATTTTCTTGGCTGTATTATAATTTGAAAAAGCAGTTTTCCTAATTCCCCATCGATACAGAGCCAGATTATTAAGTAGGTAACACAGAATGCACATTTTTGAACAATCCAAAGAGTCAAATGGATATTCTAGTATATAAAATAATTTGTGGAGCTTTTAAAATAATATTTAATTATAAATAATGATTTTAAAACACTATAACTTGTAGGAAGCCTTATGAGGTGTGTGTGGGGTGGGGAGTGTGTGCTTTATTACCTGTTTTTCCTGTCTTAAAGTTGAAAAGAGCAATTTTATGTTCTTCATTGTGTAGAGAGATGTGATATACTAAAACTTAACAGTAATGCCTTTTGGAATAGACATGTTGAACTTTGCAATATCAGGGCCTTATAATTCAAAACATTCCTCTAACTTTTAAAGATTTCTCCTTATAAAAATTATAAATGCAAGTTTTTTCTTCTTTTTTAAAAAAATTATTTTCATCATTTCCTGTAATTTATGAAACTTTTGACTTTGGATTTGTATCCTATTGTGATCACAACTATAGTGATATCTACTTTAAATGATCTACATTTGAATAATACAGATTTTCATTTTCATCATTTACTTGAAAATGTATTTGAGCTTTTCTAAGGTGATTATAAATAGCATTCCTGACACTAACAATTGCCTTTTGTATGTTTAAGAAATCCTGGTTCAAAGTAATCAGAAACTAAAAAGGATAATCCATCATTGATATATTTTTTCTAATAAATCTTATGATTGAAAACCAGGAATACATTTTAACATGTTTTTGTTTTTCAAAGTTAATTCAAGGAAAAATATACCATCATAAGTAAGAAAAGAGTCAAATTTTTCTCACCTCATTGCAATTAGTCATTCTATTTGCAAGATGCTTTTTTTCCTCCAACACATACTTCTTTTAAATAGTTTTTGATAATTATACACACACACATACACACACACACACACACACAATAGGACTAGATGGGTGAGGACGAGTTGTTTGAATTTACATGGGAATGTTTTTCCATTTATAAAGGTAGCTTTTTTATGTTGTACAGGAAAATAAAAACATTTTCAAAATGCTTTTGATACATGTGTTTCCTAAAACATTTTTGACAGTGATATCTGACCTCCCATTAAATCAGACTACTGTTTTTAGTTTTTAATGAGGACAAAATTATGGGATGAATAGAAGGCAGAAGATTAAAGAGAGCAGGTTTTCTTCTGTTTTCATTTTAAGCAGGAAGGATTTATATAATTTAGATTAAGACAGAAAAAAGGTACATTTTTAGATTTAGCAAACACTTGTTACAATGCTTAAATTATACCAAGTGCTTTATATATAATAAGTTATTTAATTCTCATAGCACTATTATCATTAAGTTCTATTTTTATCACCATTTTACAGAAAAACAAAGAAATGATGCACTTAGTAGTTTTCATAGTTGACCAAGTTCTTACAGCAGATAATTGGCAGAGCTTGGCTTTGGAATCAGACATTCTGGCTCGACAGGCTGTGACCACAACTTTCTGTAACCTCTCAGATAATTCAATTTCACTCTTCTTAAGTTAGGTTGTTTGCTTGTATATGTTCAATAAATGTCAATTATCTTTATTATTAAATTGCCTACAGAAACTACAGATGATACTGTGAGAGATGAAAGGGGGAAGAGATTAAAATTTAATTTGTCAAATATACCTTAAAACAAAGGAATACTTGAATTATTTTTGGTATTGCAGCACTTAATTTATTTATTAAGGTACAATTGACTTACTACACTACATTAGTTTCAGGTGTACAGCAAAGTGTTTCAGAATTTTCATAGATTACACACCATATAAAGTTATTGTGAAATATTGACATTTCTTGTGCTGTAAATTACATCCCTATGACTTATTTATTTATGACTGATAGTTTGTTTTAGAATTTACAGAACTACCTTAATTAACAGGAGAAAAGATGAATCCTTATAAAATGTATTAAAATTTTAATTTTTCCCATTATTTTGTTTATCTTATTTCTTATTCCTACTTCTTTGTGTTTTCTCCCTTTCTTATTCATTATGTCTTCCCACTCTTATATTTTTATTCATTCTACCATTTTTCTATTTTTTAATTTTTAATTAATTTTAATTAATTAAAATCAATTTTTGATTTCTTCCTTCTCAGTTTTTTGGCTTTATTTATTCTTTCTAATTTCTCAAGTTGAATGAGTAGTTATTAATTTTATTTTTTCTTTATCAGTTTAATAATTTAAGGATGTAGGTCTGAGGATTGACTTAAATATATTGACTTACAGTGTATAGATATGTATGTATATATACATATTTAATGTTTTGATGTGTGATGTTTAAATATTTGTAATTTTCAAAACAGCATACAGTTTTAGTTTTAAGCACATCTTTCATTTGGGAGTTATTTAATCCTGTTTCTAACATGGAATTTTACTGCACTATGTTCAGAGAATCAGGACTCATAATTTCTGCTTTGGAGAATTTATATATACATTTATTGTCACTCACAGATTAGTTAATACAAAATTACCTAGTTTATATGCAAGTCTCTGTCTGGTCTTTGTAACAACTAATCCACATGCTATTGGTATTTTTAAAGGTGATTAGAATTTTGATAAAATAAACATTTTTCTTTATCCTACACAATTGTGCCAGTCAACTCTAACGAGCTTTATCTGCTTTTAAGTAATGTTTTTGGATAGGCATAAATTTTTTGTTTATCTTCCGTACTTAAATGTAAATTTATTATAGTATACAATTTTCTTAATTTTGTATTCCTGATGCTAAGTAATGTTCCTAATACATAATAGGTTTTCAATGATAAATGTTTTGCTTTTGTTTTTACTTTTAGTCTATTGGTAGTGAAATGACATAAAGATGGTAAATAAATTATGTCCATGAAAAGAAGTATAAAAGGTGAACAAAATCATCAAAATAATAGTTTGTTATTAGACAGTTACAACATAGATAAGGGAAGTGAGGCATGAATACATTATTATAAACTACAGGACTATATATATAAAAAAGTTTAATTTTAAAAAATTAACTAGGCAACATTAGAGAATTTTTATACAAATGAATTTTTCATTTTTGATATTTCTATTGCTTTTGAAATGACCCACATGGGGTCTATCCTCTCTCCCTCTCAAGATTTTTTCTCCAGGGTTATAATAAACCACCTTGCATGCTAAATTTGTGTCTTGATTTTAATAAATAAACTAACCATTTGTATTTCAACCAATGATTTTCATCATTTCCTAAAATCTTTTCCACAAAATACTAGTTCTGTGAGATCGGTTGATTGATTTTTAGAATAGAGTATTAGTAGTTATATATGTTTACATATCACATTTCTCTCTGGAAAAATTATAATGTAGATATATATTAGGATGTCTTCAAAGTATTTCAGTGTAGGATTCTGCTGAATTTTGCTAAATCTAGTATTACAAAAAGTGCTCAAGTATGTGATTTTGGAATTAAATACATTGTTATAAAGAGTGAAATAAATCAACATGCACATTCAGATATATCTGTATCAGTGTATATATGTGTATACTGAACTATTTTACCATGGAATATACTACATTGGAAACACTGGTCCAAAGAGTACTTTAGCCCTAAATCTTTTCAAGACAGTTAACAAGTCAAATTATTTTTTCTAAGAATTTGATGATCAAAGCCTTGATCTAGACTTTAAGGATATCTTGGTGGTACCTGTAAAGCTTATTTTCTTAATTATATGGTGGCAATAAAGAAAGTAATAGATGAGTCTATGGAAATACCACTAAAGATTCATAGACGTAAAACTTTTTTGAGGGAGATTCTTGAGTAAAAAATGAATTGTAATAGAATTAATTAAAAGAAAAAACAAACTTCATGTTAAAATTTGCCTTCTATACATAACGAAAACCAACCATATTTGAAAAAGAAGAAAGACATTTTTGAGTGTAAGGTACAGGGGTGAATTCAACAAATGATAAATGTCTTGCTTTTGTTTAACTGATTCATTTTGAGTTGATTGGTATACACAACCTATATCATCTGCTCACCACTGGCTAATTTGTTTGTGGATTTGTATTTTACAGTAATTATTGACAGACTTAAGCTTAAGGGGTAAATTCAAGTAATGGAATACCACACAATATTGATAAAATTCTTAGTAACAGAATTGAAAATCTCACTGGTGTTTTTATAAAAATATAAAAATACTATACAAATTATAGTGTAAGAGTATTAACATTTTATAAGACTTCTCCAAAGTGAATGAGGTGCTGAGACTTCTGGTTTACCTTCAACATTCTTCCTCCCTTGTTCTACAGAAATAGACATTTTGTTTGGCCACCACTGGCCTTGAGGATAAATATAGGGCAAAAGAAGTGTCTAGAGGAGGTTGTTGGCCTGTTCACCCCTTCCACCACCCTGCTGCCTGGGTTTGGGAGCTGCTGTCTTGGGCCTTCAGTCAGACGCGATATATACTAAAGCGACATGTACCAAGAAGCCTGTGTTCCTGGGTACGAAGTCCCATACCAGCCCTAAAATTTTACATAAGTGAGAAATAAATTATTGTATTTATGTCACACGCTATTTTGGGTTTTGTGTCAGTTGTAGCTAAACCTCATCTTAACTAATACAGAATTGTTGGAGGGAAGAGGGATGACACCGAACAAACAACATGGCATTTTTATCAAAGAACAGTCATTCTTTACCTGTTAAGTGATTCACGAGCACACTAGAGAGGCATTGTATGCTGAGTGTTTACGACATTACAAATGATCCTCCAGACTAATATCCCTGATTTCTCTACTACAACTTGTCTGATTAGCCCCTTGACACTATTTGCAATTGAAGGAAAGCAAAAGTAATTCATGACATTTTCAGAAATGTGACTAATCTACCTTCACAAGCTTGTCAGTTGGAATTTCAAACTCAGGGTGATGCTGCAGTTAACTTTTTTTTTTTAATTTCTCATTTTATAAGGAGGGTAGAGTTTTTCCGGTAACACATCTGTCCCTTTATGTTGGCCAAGAATGCCTTTTCCCTGACTTGAACCCTGCTAAAATAACCTTGGAACTAAGATCCCAAAGGACTATATCCAATTTAAGCCCTCTCTGCCAACGGGAGACTAGATGGCTATTTTTTACAGTGACAGACATGAAGCACAATGCATCTGCCTGCAGAAGAGACAGAGAATATGATTCATAGCATTCATAGGATTCATAGCGTTCACAGCTCACCAAGGAAAGAAAATGCACCTGGAATCACATGCCCTTTTGCTGTCCCTTGGCTTCCTCTTCATTAGAAAGAATTAAATTAGAAAAGATTACAAAGAAGGTGACAATATAAGGGAACACTGGGAGGGACTACATAACTGGAAGTTAGAGTTCTAGAACACGCGTCAAATTTGAGGCACATCATAGTGACAGCTAATCAATTTTTAGAAATTCTCCATGCACTCTACAACTACTGGATAGTGCAAACATTAACACTGATGCCCCAGTGATACAGAAGGATGAAGCTTGTGGCAGAACTCAGGGTCAAGCAGAAAGAAAATATGGCTAATTTAAACTCCCAAGCTCTGATTGACTCTCAATGAACAGTTTTAGATTGGACATTTTTCATTTTCTGCATTGCAAATTGGGTGGAATTTCTCCACCTCAAAAGTGAAGCAGAAACATGTATCATACAATATTGTACAGCAGTTTTGGGGCCAAATAACCTACATTTGCTTAATTCAGTTTTATGCAAGAAGAAATAAATGTGGGGATAGTATCTTAATGAAGAAGTGTCTGATTTTTCTCTCACCTGGTGCTGAATGTTAAATGTAAAGTGAACCCATTTGTGAACAGGACGAACACAAAGAGCATTAGTGGAGATTGTCTTACTATGTCAGTCTCCAATGCAGTTGTCTCTCTATCCTGACCAAGATGAGCCCTCTGCTACCTTATTTATTACACCAGGTTGGCCCTAATCACTTCCTACTCCAGTCCGGTTTGAGGCAGACCTTTTCCCTGATCTCTGCCCTCACACAGTCCATGACGATAGGTGTGGCTCAGTATTATCTATATCACCCCAATATCTGATCTAGGTTGACATCCTGATACTGATTCCTGGATTCTGAATTATTCCCTCATCTTGGTCTGTACTACCTTGGCATCTAGTTCTGTGACGAGTTTCACAGCCAGGGTCCATCTGAACTACTTTCCCATGGTCTCCTAGGCGCAATAGTTGCCTACTTGAATGTTTCCTTCCTACCTCCATTCTCTCCTGCGAGGCCACCTCCTTCTTCAAGCACCATAAAGTTTCACTTTGGACTCTCAGTACAGATGTGCCTAACAGGAGACCAAAGTTTGGATGGTATCCTTCCCTCCTAAGTATCAGCGAACATATTAACTGAGTCCAGTGCCAGAGCGTGATACCTTTCCCAGCTTCTCTTGGCTTGCTGAGCCAGTCAGCCTATATTCAGTTCAGTTCTACAAACAAATGCTGAGACCCTACTGTGTGCCAGACACTGGATATACTGAAATTCATAAGACATTAATTTATATCTTTGAGGGAAAGTCATACATATGAAAATTAACATAATGTGTTCAATGTGTTGATAATTGGTCTAGAGAGTTAATAATCTGAAGTAGCTAAAAGAAGAAAGATGGACACCTGTTCTGGTCAAAAAGGATGTCCAGTTCTAAACCAAAATCACTGGAAGATTCCAAAATGTGGAAGAAATCTGAGGAAAGAATCAATGTAACAGCAGAATGTTAACTTGTGTTTTCTTGTATCCTCAATTCCTAAAACACACAGCTTAGCGCCTAGTTGAAATGCACTAAATATTGATTGAATGGATTACTGATTGAATGAATAAATGGTAATTCTTCCAGTAAACTAAACTTTTGGATAAGTTAAACAGGTTAATAGAAAATTCTTACTGATGTAGGTCTGTGACTCAAATTCATAAACCATATATACTGAACTGTAGCATGTCAAGTTGACTTGTAAAGTGGCTTCATATGCTACTTCAGTTGAGGGAAAAACTGCCCCAAAAGAGAGAACATTTCTGTGGAAAACTGAAGAGTTGATTACTTATATTGAGATGGTGTGTAGGGGAAAAAAAAAAAAAAACTCAACAAACTAACCCGCAATGGAAATGAGATTTGTGTCAATGCCAAGGGCCACACAGACAACTCTGTCCAATCATTTAGAGATTTGAAGAGGCTTCAAGAAGCAGCCCTTACTAATATCAAGTTTTTCCTCTATAAAAGAAAATAAATATATATATGCATAATGTGAACATTTTATTTCCTCTGCAATTTGATAATATACCCATTTTTACCTATTATGGAACCATTTCCTCTTCCATTATAATCATATAAATCCAGACAAACTATTTAATATCAGTTTCATAAAGTAATTTTATATACAACACGTAATTATTGATAGGTTCTGTCATTATTCCATTTCATTCACTAAGAGTTTATGTGGCTTCTGTGAGGGTTTCTGTGCATTCTCTCCTTTAAAGGCTGAGATGGTCTTTAGTTCTAAATTGCTCCTTATATCAAAGCTCCTGAGATTCATAAGCTATGTCAAAAGGACATTTCAGACAAAAAAACGGTTAGTCCAAGACAGACTGGGAAGAACACAATATTGTTTATAACACTCTGTTCTGTATTTTAGGACCTTAATAACCTTCTAGAGAAGCTGGGCCAATTGCTAATCAATAGTAATTATTTTTTTTCTCACCACTTAAAAAGTACACTTTAACCCCAAAAAGTAAGTTTTTAGCAAGCCGCACACTTATTTTCTAGACATTAACTTTACAGTTATAACTAGAGTTTTGATATGAATAATGTATTCTCTGTTGCAACTTTATAATAGGACCATTTTCGGCAACTGAAAGTATCTTTTCCGAGAAGGTAGTTTTAAAAATCATAATTTTTCAAAGATTAAAGCAATGAAACATTTCTAATCACTCTCAAAATTTTATTGACTAAGCAAGAATATAAAAATCAATATAGTATATGTATAACTGAACCATCATGCTGTACACCAGAAATTGACACGATATTGTAAACTGACTATACATCAATGAAAACGAAAGTTCATATTACACATACACACACACACATTTTGACTAAAGACATAGAGAGTTTAAATGGTTTGCTAAACACAGGAATATACTATAAATTTTTTTTCTTATTTCAATTGCATTAATAGTTAAAATCCAAGTAGTTTATATCAAAATAGTAAAACCTGACAAATAAATATGCTGTTGGACATTTTTGCTGGCTTACAGAAAAATTGCTTAGGTGTGGGATTTTATTAATAGGTGCAGAACATCATCATCATTACCAAAGTTAATAGAAAGTATTAAGAAAATCTAATGCTTCAAAAGAAAGAATTACCAAAGATAAATAAGAAATTTTGAGTAAAAACAAACAGCATATTAGCAAATTAATACTGAGTAACAGGTTTAAATTAAGAGATGGCCCTAGAAAAACATGATGAATATAAAAAACAACATAAAGCAGTTCTGTGTGTCCTTTTAGAAAAATGCTTTTTTCTCTTCCTACTCTGTGCTAGGCCATATATTCACACTGGACATACAAGAGTTATTTCACAGAAACAAAGAGACCCCTTCACTCAAGTGTTTCTTGTTTGTTTTTGTGGATTCTCTCATATAATTAATGGAGCTACTGCGTCATTGATGCTAGAAACCAAGGTAGAAATTTCAAACTGCTTTGTCCTTTTATCACCCAAATGCTGGCCAAATTCACACAAAAAAATTACCTTCACATATATTTCTCATTTTCCCTTATTGTTGTTACTTGCCTACTTCAGATTTGCATTATTTTTTATTTTAATTGGCCCTCCTGAAACTGTCTGAAGTTCTCTTTGCATATTAAAATACTCAATTTGTTATACTTTTACAACATTTATAATAATCAACTTGTATTTAAGTTTTCCATTTGCATATTGATGTTCTTCATTAAACTGGTAACTCTTAGAGGGCAAGTCTTATGATGGATTATTTTCTTTAGCTTCAATCATCTAAAACAATACATGAATCAAAGGAAATTATTTTCAGTCTCTTACTTTGAGCATAGTCTACCAATACTAAGCTTTGAATGCAGTGTAAAGCCTATTCTAAATTTGTTCACTGAGTCCTACAAAGCAGTTTAACAAGAGATATAGTCCTAAAAATAACATGAAGTTAAAAAAAAATGCAGGTAATGGTGACTACAATTTATATTATATACATACATAATATGTGTGTATATATTATGTACATATATAGTGAGTAAATTGTATCATATAAATATACGTATATATTATATGTTTCCTCCAGAGCATAATTATAAGATGTGAGTACTGGGAAAAACTGGCTACAATAGTATAAACAGTTTACTCCTCAAGTATTAAGGTATAAACACTATTTCTCAGTGTGTCAAATGTGACTTACTTTTGGGTGGAATTTTTTCAAAGAAAACAAACATAGGCAGTTTCTGTTTTCATATATAGAATATGTCACAACATTCAGAAAAATAACAGGAACTCAATGTTTTTCTTCAATGGCAGTTAAACATTTCAGAACTGTAAAACCAGAAATAGATTTTCAGATAAATCAATGTGATAGGATCAAAAGCTATATGAATACTTACTAATACACAATAAAATATAAACAGTCCTTAGCAGATTTCAAAGTGGTTTTTAATATAAAACTTGAAACTAAGGTAACTAGATGCAATTACATATAATTCAATGAAAAAAATCACATTTTGACATTCTTTGATGATATTTGACATCTGAATCTGAGAAAGAAACATAAAAATAATTGAGTAGGACCTTTAAAGGAGTTAAAAACTGTCTTCTTGGAGGAACTGGCCTATAATGTCTTCAAAAACTCTAGAGATGGTCTGACCTTGAATCTTTCCGAGTAAGATGGATCACAGCAAGCACAATTTCTTCTGCTAAAGAACAATCTCACTCTCCTCCAGTTTCTCATTCACTGTTCTCCTTGACATATAAGAGGCTGAATGGAATATTGACACCCCCAATTTAACATAGAGCATATAATTGTAATACATTATGTCTGAAAATTTTGCAGTGGATTTTCATGGGACATGTCAGTGTAGGTAATGACATTATAATTTCTAGGCATGAATTAGTCTAAAATTATATTGTCCAGGAGAGGCTAGGTAATGATATGATAACAAATTAACCCTGAAAATCTATTGTCATAATGTTACCCCAAAAAGGGAAGGGAAAAAGCCTCAGTTCTTGTCCTGCTAGAAGAGAATTCAGATGGGATATGAAAGCATTATGTAGTGAAAGATTTTAAAGATTTTATTAGCAAAGGAAAAGTACATGTCCAAGAGCTGAAGATGGGATGATCTAAGGGAGGCTAGCAGAGGAATTCGCCCCTTCTCTTACACCTTTGCTTAGAGGTGGTCTCTTGATTTATTGATGGCTCTTGCCCCTGGAATGCTTAGCCATGCTTGTCCCCTTTACACATGTCCTTACCCATGATGCACACAGAAAAGCCCATGGTTGGGGAGCCTAAACCACAATGCTAATTATATTACAATGAGCATTGGGTCATGTCTGGTTAGGTCCTTGTCACTACCACACAGTTGTGGCCGTCGGGTTTTAACCAGTTCCTTGCTGGCACTCATTTACAGGAAGTAAAGCCTGTTTGTGCCGAAGGCGGGCATACTGCCATCTTCTGGATCATCTTCCCTCTCGTCCACCTTTTCTGCCCTGTGTCCCTAATTATCTAACTGCCTAACAATAACACAATTCAAAGGTTTTTTTTTTTAAGCTAATTTTACATGACCTTCACAGATGAGCGTTTCTTTACAAAGACACTCAGGCACCACCCTAACCAACACTCCATCCACATGTAGCTGCTCCATCTGGAACATGTAGCCTTCTAGGTCATCTCAGCTGAAAAAGAGCCTGGAGAATTAGCTTTTCCTTAGCCTATGAATCATACACCAGAACAAGTCAGATGGTCCTGCCTAATTGCAGAGGAATTGGGGAA
Organism: Vicugna pacos; assembly: GCF_048564905.1. Classification (NCBI taxonomy): domain Eukaryota; kingdom Metazoa; phylum Chordata; class Mammalia; order Artiodactyla; family Camelidae; genus Vicugna; species Vicugna pacos. Next base: position 39,891,117 of record NC_133000.1, read on the forward strand.
TCAGAGAAGCAGATGGGATGTTTTTGATGAGGGTTACTCTTTCCATCAGTAATGGATAGCTTACAGGTTGTAAGTGATTTTGTAATATGCTGATCAAGTTATTAATATTTTCATGATGCTTGCCCAAGGTGCATAATTTACTATGAAAATTTCAAAATAAAACTGAGGAAAAACTCCTAAATTGTGGTTTAATATTATTTTGTTTAGGTCTCTAATGTGGCAAACCCTCAAACTACAGTTGTTTGGTAGGAAAAATTATTAAAAAAAAGCAAAAACCAAAAACAACTCTACAATGCTTCCTGAGACAGAAGGGCATATTATTTCATGACAAAAAAGGCAATCATGAAGTAGGAAGAACAAAACCCATGAATCTAAGTTTGTGACAGGTAAAAACTAGATTGGCAGCTTTGTTTTGTTATTTAAAATCAATACTTAAGAGCTTTTCCTCCTTCACAAAGATAAAGGAGTTATCAGAGCTAATGGTTGATGTGAATGCTTAGCACTGTTTTAACAGATTACAGGTCGATTTTAATTTTGCTTTACAAATTACAAAGGAGTCCATCAATAAGATTATGGACTAGAGATACCCAAATACTGCTGAGGAGGTAGTCTACCTTTTCAAGTTCAAATGGATTAGAGAAAAGTATAAAGAGGAAAAAAAAAAATGCCAGCAGACACAGAAAAGGGATGTATTTTTTGTTTGTGTATGAACCATGCAAAACTCTTACTGACATAATTACACTGTAATGTATGAAACCAATAATTATTTATCAGAAAGATTTTGTAAGAAGTTCAGAAGAATTTCCATGGTTAATCCAAAAAGGTGACATTGCAAATTCTTTACAGATACAGAGTATTACTAGAAAACAATAGATTTATCAGGACTTTTAAAATGTAACACTGTTGCCTATTTTATACATTTATATTTTAAGACTGTTTTATTATTAAGGATATTTTGTTCACAGAAAATTAGAAAACTTGAGAGAAAGATATGCTTCTTGGGTTGATAAATACAGAAATCACTGTATACATATTTACACAATAATTTCTTTTGCTTTCCCTTTGTTGTACAGGAACCATTATTTTCCTCTATAGTAGTTACAATAGAATTCCCCAATAAGTTTGGTAACTTTTTTTTAAAAAGGGAAAATATAAAGCAAGAAAAACCCAAATATGAATGTTTATAATATTATAATAGGTGTTTATAGAGAGTCCTGTTAGACTTCAAGTTAAGAGTATGACCAATATCTGAAGGAGAAGATATGTTAAGGAAAGCACCATCATATATATATATATGACATATGAAAATTATCTATCTAAACTATAGTAGAATTGTATACAAAGGTCTATGTCAGGAGTGTGACCAAATTATGAAAAAAAAATTGAAGTGAAAGTTAATAAGCCTGCTATGCCACTGTTTCTTTCACTTTTATCACTAAATAGCACCATTATTACATGAAAGTCCGTTTAAGTAAAAAGTCTCCGCTTTGGGAAATAATTTTACATACCATTATATGGATTTGTACTTAAAAAAAAAAGAAGCCTTTTATGATATGAACATTTTAGCATAGTCCAAAAAAGGGTTGAAAGTCCCGTCCTGCAGCTGCCCTGTAGGGGAGCAGAGAGGGGGCGATCCTACACTGGACTCCTCTCTACACTTTTCTGAAGTCATTTCAGAGGGCCTCTGGTGAGATTCCATTCTCTGCAAAGCACACAGAAAGATGTTTCACAAGGGGAGAGTTAAAGAGTTGCTGAGGAAGAAAATACCCCCAAAGCTCTCTTTGGCAGAGACAGGAATAAAAAACCTTTCTTCCCTCCCTGAAACTTTCAGAAAGTGCCCTCGTACACAGTCAGTTCCTCTGGAGCAATTGCTGGAGTCAGCGCCTCCAGCAGAGAGGGCAGGCACTAACAGCAAAGGAACTCAGTCATGCAAAGTATGGGCTTAGTCTGGAAAATACTGGATTCCCCTCAGACCACTCCAGATGCAGTCAGCCAGAAGCTAAAATTTGGTACTCAAGACTCCTTAGGGCAAAAGTTCAAATGCTTATTCTATAAGATGTTCCTAGGACTGTTTTTAGTTGTAATTAAGAGAACTAAAATTCTGTAAGCCAAACGGAAGACTTTGTCAATGAAGTGAGACATAATTACCTGGTGGTGGCTGAGAGTTCTTCATTTGTGCTTCAGTTGGCAAAAGCTGACAAGCGCACAGTTTTGAGGATGGAGAAGTGGGGTCAGAAGGAATCCTTAAAAGGCTGGGAGTGGAAACTTCCCACTTAGTCTCCTCTTGTGCAGTGAGTTTGAAACCTGTCGTTTCCATTAGCAAGATTTACCTTTGATCTCAACCAGAAGGGAACTGTCAGGAGAGTAAAGAATAAAACATCTGACTCTTTTATTGACTAACTTACATCCTGTTAAAACTTTCAGTATGTCCACTTTCCTGGCACCTGGTAATGTCTTGATTTAGGGAAAAAAAAAAAACCTGTGTTAATGAATAAGCTACTAGGAACTCAAATATCTTGAACCTCTCCTATACCCACAGATTAGGAAAGTGTGCCTTTGACATTGTATTAGAGGACACGGTGTGCTTGCTATAGGACTGGTATTTTAGTATATGTTGTCTCCTTTAATCTGATGGATTTCTTAAGATGGTGATTATTTCTGGGTTAATATTATGAAACTGTACTTCATGGAATTTAAGTAACTTTGATATCAAGTAATTGAAAGGGTGGATCAGGACTCAAACCAGAGGCAAAGCCCATCTTCTTTTAATTTCACCCTGCTACATCTTCAGTTAATCTAATATACACAGCTGAGGAGCATCATAGTTTCACACATAAAGGAGCAGCAAAAATTAAAAATTGGAACTATTGAATTTATTCAATCTCAAAATAATTGTTGTTTCTCAGGGATACAGACTTTTAACCCCTGCTAGACCACCTAAGAATGGACCTTGAGCCTGGAGCATTTCCTTACTAAGACATAACAAGCCTTCACAGTCTGTTCGGGGTCTACGTTTCCTGTGGGAATATCTTTCCCTTTTCTGGGCTTGATATATACAGTTAATGATCAATAACTTCAGATTCCATATCCAAGAATTCAATCAATCTCAGATAAAAAATACTACACCCCCTACAAATTCTAGAAAGTTCCAAAAATCAAAACTTGAATTTGTCCCTCTGGCAATTATTTACATAAAATTTACATGGTATTTACAACTATCTACATAGCATTTGCATTGTATTAGATATTATAAGTAATCAAGAGATGATTTAAAGTATACTGGGAGGATGCGCATAGGTTATATGCAAATATTATGCCACTAGGCTTGTGCATCTGAGGATTTTGGTATCAGAGAGGTCCTGGACCCAATCCCCTCCCTGACGAATACCTGATACCCAGGGAGGGCCATATTTTTAAATTCTATTTATGAAGTACATGTGTCAGTGGTCCTCAGGCACATGCCTAATTTTCTGTATTTCAGACCCCATGTGGGAGGGGTTGGGGTTCTTTTACTGCCACAAGAGGTTGCAGGGTGGGCAGCTGCATTTCCTGCCTTGGCTACAAAGTGGATCTGTTGGCTGTGCAGACATGCAGGACACACGCATTGCAAGGGACTGGATCTCCGACATGCTCTCCTTTCTTGCTGTAGGTAAAGGCTGTACCACTTGAGCAAGGTGTGTGTGCTTTCTGTTCACAGCACTGAGTCATGTGCTGGTCTCTTCCCTGGGTAGCACTTTTCTGCATTTTAATCTTGACTGCAGAGCCTGGCCTGTGAGTTCACAGTGAATGGTGTAACACTCGGTTCTGGATGTCACCATAGGTAATTATGCAAATTTAAATAAATGATCTATTAATAAAATTGGCTTCCAGCTACTGTTGGATTGCAGAGTTGAACAGGAAGGCTTAACTCAAGACATCTTTATCTTCAGGCCACAACTTAAAATCTCGTTGTGATTTAAGGCCACTTTATCTAGCCTGGGCTTTACGTAACTGCTGCCATTGTCACCGCCACCCTCCACCGCTGCCGGCCACTCTGCCAATTCACCTGTAGAAATGCCCCCCAGCACCAGTCTGGAAGTCAAGGACTGTGCAGTCTAAGAACTGTATGAATTCTGTGAAGCGCAAGTTAGCATATGACATATTTTAAAAAGAAAAATAAAAGAAAAATATTCAAACACAATAAAATGTAAATCTATTAGCACTGATGACATAATTCTGGATATTTTTTTTCCTGAGCCCAGCATGTTGGCCGCTGTGTTTCACACATCATTAAACTTTTAAAGAGCTCCTAGTTTTAGACACAAATAGATCTCAGTAAAGCAGATGCACTAAACGCATGAGTGCTCAGAGTAAAGCTGTCTCCCTTGGGTAAAGAGATGGAGAATTGTGAAACTGAGTCACGAAGACACAGAGCATCCTAAATAGAGAGAATAAAGCACAGCTAGCAGATCATAGTTCCACTCTTTATTTATATTAAATTTTATATGTATATTTGAGTATCTGGAATATATATACATGCTGCATACACATTTGATTGTATATATACTTTATATTTAGTAAAAGCCTAAACAAAATTCAGTTTAACATGTCTTCTAAAAGTTTCCTTTTCTGTTTGAATCTATTGACTTTTTTGAAGTTTATATAACATTTGTGGGTTTTGCTGGGCATCATTCAGGCCTGAGAAATGAGAGGAGGGTAACATCTTGACTCTGATGTCTTATATGTGTCTCTACCCTGACTTATTCAAAGCAGAACTCTTGTTAATTCTGCCCACCACTCCCTGTGGAACCCTGTTCCTGTTCTGTTTCCACATCCCAGTTCTCTTAACAGCATCACTATCTACCCAGTCGTGAAGCCAAAAACCAAGGAGTCATTCTCCCTTCTCTCTCCTCATAGATAAATTCAATCTACTGGCATGGTCCTTGGACTCCATCTCCAAAACAGACCTCATTCATCCACTTAGCTCCTATCTCTTCCCTCTTACTGCTTTAGCCAGAGCCATCATCTCCCACCTGAGCTGCTGCCATGTACAGCACACAGTTCTCTCTGCTTCTTCGGGGGGAGTGGTCACTGTTGGAAATCCATCTCTACTTGAGCAGGCATGATTCCTCAAAATTATAAATAAGAGCTTAACCTTCCCCTGCTTTAAACCTCGTGCTATCTTTTCTTTGGGCTTAAAAATAAAACCTGAACTCTTTATTTTCAGAACAAGGGGCTGAATGATCTGACTGTCCACTACTCTTGTTAACCCCAGGCTCAGCCTCACTTACTAGGCTCCATGTTCATTGAGTGGTCGTCCTTGTCTTCTTCAAGAGAAAAGCCCTTCCAATCCTCAAAATGCTTGCACGGCCCTGTTTTGGGATGCTGTTTGCCTAAACCATTGTCTTCCCTTTGAGACCTTTCTGTTTTCAGGTTTAGGCATAAATGTTACCATTTAAAGAGAGATTTCTTATCTAGCCATTCTACATTAGCAGCCTAATCACCCACCTACCTTCTTTTGGAATCATATTATCCAGTTTTTTTCCATCAAAAATCTTGTTGCAACTGAACTGTTACTATTTATAAAGTTTTTTGTTTTGTTTTGTTTTGTTTTGTTTTGTTTTTAATGAGTTCTATCCTCCCATACTGCAGTCTTTTGTAAAAGCCATGTCTGTCATTGCCCATCGTATTCCCAAGGGGTTCAAATGTGCCTGACATGCTTAAGAAACAATCATAGGATGAGTGAAAGGGCTTTGCTGCTGACAATACACCAGACACACATAATCTTAAAAGCTGGCAGATCTAAAAGGAACAATGACACTGACATCCTGTTTTTAATATTCTTTTGATACTCTTTTACCAATGGCTTGGCAAAGATTTTAGACATGATTTTTAAATATGTCAAAAAAGACTGATGAATGGGAAGTGGGAAGATTCCCACGTGTGACATCACTAAAATGACACATAATGTCTTCTCAAAATGCAAGATACCTTCTAGTGACTTGAGTTCTCCTCCCTGAAAATAGTAAAATATTCCATCTAGTTGCTAAAATACCAACACATTTTACTGTTTCCTTGATGCCCAATGAATAGGGAGTTCTCCCTCAGAGGTAATTTTTTTTTCCATATCTTTCATCCACCTCAGAAATGCAAATAAACACTTAAATGCACTCAGACACGTCATGGTCATAATGAAGCCTTCTTCCTTTCTTTCTTTATCTTTCTTTCTTTCTTTCTTTTTTCTTTGAAATTTTGATGCCTTGAGGAATTTTTTGTTGTTGTTGATAAATCAATGGAAGGGTTATAGTCATCCACACAGATGCAACCTCTCTGTTTGAGAGACATTGTATGGAGAATATTCTTCCCTTAGGAAGCTACACAAATACAATACAATATCATAAAATTCGTAAATATTCTTTTAACTGTTTCAGATCAATAACTGTACATTATGAAAGGCATCTACTCATTTATGTTTGGTGCTAAAATGCTACATAAATCATTTTTGCTGGTAGAAGGCTACATCTTGAAACCGTAGCCTCACATTGACCCTAATGCTGAGGTTGAAAAGTTTCCACTCTTGTATTGAGAACATTAGAGCATGCAAATAAATAAACAGTGATAACAACTTAACTGCAGAGGAATAATGATCTGTTTTCATGATAAGGACTGTTCTCTCATTTTCATGACCGAACGTGCCCTCCAGATTCTCAGGGTATGATAAAGAAAAGCTGTCTGAGAAGCCTAGAAAGTGCAGGGAAACACATCCCTGGAATCAACTGTCTCCTTCCTGGGTCCACAGAAACTGGCAGATTTGGGGAGAGTGACAGAATTTGACAGAACAGCTGTTACTGCTGGTACATAGAAAGCTTCAAATGATCTCCATCTTAGCTTTCACACTCTACTTTCCAACTCTCCTGTAGCTAGTGATCTCACCTTCAGGCCCTTCTATTGTTTAACATTTTCATACTCAATTGTAAGATTTCTTTTTGAGCTAAAAATGTTATTTTATGAAAGAACACACATGTCTTGATAAAATCTATGGCATACCCAGATTCCTTAAGAAAATACATGGACATCCATATACATTCCTGTGTATTTGGATACATTCCTTTGGAACATTGGTCTGTCAGAATGTAAACGTAGGAGGGGAGGGTATAGCTCAGTGATAGAGTGCATGCTTAGCATGTATGAGTTCCTGGGTTCAGTTCCCAGGACCTCCATTAAAATAAAGAAAGAAAGAAAAGAAAAGAAAAGAAAATCAAAATTTTTAAAGAAGGGGAAAGAATGGCAGAACATCCTTTAAAAAAAATAACATAAATATAAAGTGGCAATCTACTCATTGTTCTAATATCTGGTGTCATATTTCCTCTGCTTGGAAGAGATGCTCAGAGTTTAGAAAATGGTGGCAAAAGTCTAGGGCAAATTAGAGAAGCCCTCTCCCGACCTGCCTGGGAGAAGAATGTCTTGGTTTGTGTGTTGGCTGTTTTGCTGCAGGAGCAAGGAGGCAGTGAGGATAGCAGAGAAACGAGGGATTTGGAGGAGAGACTAGAAGACAGCCTGAAAACAAGGCTTCAGGGTGGGACTGGGCTTGAGAGAAATTCAAAGTGGCAGAGTACCTGAAAAAAACCTTTAAGAACATGAAAGTTTAATGTTCAATTTGGAATTGACTGACCTTTGAGGTGCTCTTCAGATTTCCCTCTATTCTAGACTTAAAAAGTCTTGAAAAATACTTTCAGGAGTGTATATTTGTTTACATAAAATAAAAATTACAAAAGCAAGAAAGCCAGCAAGCAAGAAAAATGAAGACTTTCGGGTCACGAAAATGGACCTAAAGAAGCAAACTTCTGGAAGAGGACCAGCCATAAGAATGCTAGCCTCCTGTAAATGTCTGTAACATGTAGGGAGAGCTTCAGATTCCACAAGATAATCAGGGATGTTGATCCAATATTACCTCCATGTCAAGAAGCAAAGTGCCTTCAGATGACTTCTGTTTTCTATATATACCTGCCTTATCTAATTAAGAAATAGCAATAAGGTCTGAGTTGATTGTCTTTCCCTTTCTTCACACTGAACACCTAGGCAACGAAAAGGTAAGCAAGTACACAATAGAAAACTTACAGAAAGTAAAATGACTACACCAAAATCGCTATCTCTTTTACATGCATTTCTTTTACTAACAGTAACGTTGCTTGTCAGATACATAATCATGGAGATGTCGAAGCAATCTGATCTGATATTAGTTGTTCTGAAATGGAATTGCCTTTGGCATCTTAGAAACCAAATTAATGGCTAGCCTTGAAGGTCAATTAGGTCATAATTTTAACATCTAGTCATAATTTTGTTAGCATCTTATAAAAAATCTTACTCAAGTTTTTGATGCATTCATTTAATTATATATCAAGAGTAAAACACAGTGTTATAAAGGTTAACGGAGACCATTTTGACATTTCCCAATTATATTAAAAAACCTGCAATTATTAAGCTGTGGAAGAGGACAAGAGGATCACTGGAAATCCTCTGGGATTGTGTGGTAAATATAAGTAAAACAAAAATGGTACATGAATAGAAGAAAATAATGAGGAAAAAAAATTCTCCCTTCTAAAGTTGTAAAAAAGCCTTATAAATCAATTGTTTACTGGAATCTCAGCCAGCCCTAAGAAAAAAGTCTCTTCAATCCAGGGTTTTTAACTTGAAATCAGCTCAGTTCAGAAGGTGCACTGCCTGGTTTTCTGGGCAGAGCCCTGGTGCTGGGTGCTACGCAGGATACGATGAAAGCTACATCTCTTTCTCCAGGGATTCACTTTCTAGTTAGGGAAGAAGAGTCTGCATATATGGCAGTACCAAACTAGATTTGAATAAAGGTGTATGGTTGGGTTATGTGGCTGTAAGGGTTGCTTTCCATAGGTGTTTTTTAATCAGCTCCCTTTTCCCCTGACACTTGTCTTCTCCCTATCCCATACATTCCACCAGAATGTCAATCACCGATTGACCTTCAATTATTGTTTTGATCTCTTTCATTTTTACAACATTGAATAAATCCATCCTTCAGCTACTAAATCAATAGTCTCGACCTTAACAAATGATGTTACAATGCAAATGCATGATCCTAACAAAGAAGGCCTAGATTTCTTAAAGCCCTTACACGTCTTTCTTTTGCATAATAGGCCAAGAGTTCATGTTCGGAGCAGTATTTCACAGAACATTATCTCACCAATATCAACAGCTCAACAGTTAAGTTTTCTTTAAAACTGTCCAAGGTACAATTTTAAATTAAAAAAAAATTAATTGACAGTACAGTCAGTGACTTTTTTTTGACTATCAAATCATGTAATGAAGAAGAACTTATCCTTGTACACCCAAGAAAATTGTAGCTTTTACAGTGTTTCTGCTGTGAAATTTTAATTCTTATTATATAATCCATATACAGTCATTTCTATACCAGACTAATTTAGAACTACTTTTCTTTGAAAGTATGTTTTTCTGGCTACAGCCCTCTTCTGTTGGTTTGCATCTAAAGCCTAAAGAATTGCTTAATAACCAAGCCTACTGTGTGTTATTCTGCATGTTATAGACTAAATGTGCTCTTCCCCTCTTGAAAAATTCATACATTAAAGCTCTAATCTCCGTGGTCACTGTGTTTGGAGATGGAGGCTGTGAGGTGGTGATAAAAGTTAAATGAGGTCATAAAGCTACGGCCCTAATCTGAAAGGGCTGGTGCCCTTGTAAGAAGAGACAGAGACACAGGGGCCAAGTAAGGCCATCTCTGAGCCAGGAAGAAAGCTCTCAGCAGGAGCTGAACTGGCTGGCACCTGGGTCTTAGATTTCTCAGCCCCCAGAATTATGAGAAAATGATCTTCTGTTGCTTAATCTCCCCAGTCTGTGTTATTTCGTTATGACCTTCCAAGCAGACTAGGACACTGCACAGTTAAGACTTGGGGATATTGGCACACATGTGTGTGCAAACACACACACACACACAAGTGGTTTATAAGGAACACGTAAAATATATGATTGAGAAGGGACAAAAGAAATTCAAATGTCCCTTTAACATTTAATGGAAGTCAAAGAAGGAAACAGCAAAACATATTCATGAAAATATACAGGTACATTTTGAACAGCATTCTGAAGGAGAAGGGCAACAAAGGTTTGTGAATGGAAGGTGAAAATTAATGGAAGTTCTGGAAAGGAGAGGGTTTCCTCACACTGGTTGGAAGCAAGAGAGATGTATCTTAATATGCAATTGCTAAGCAATATGCATCATGAAATGTTGGTGTATTTGGAGTTTCTATTAACTTTATAAATTATCATTTTATAAAAATTAGAAAATATAAAGTCACCTATAATGCTACTATTCAAAAGTAAACATAATTTGCATTTTGGTGTTTTTCTATATATATAACATATAAAACATACAACATACAATGCAAGGTTTTTCCACTTAAAGATGTATCATGAATATTTTTCAATGTCATTATATTCCATTCTTTCTCACTATAAATTTTAAGGTTACCACAAGTCCATTCCATACTCAAAAATTTGTGTATTCAAATTCCCACCTGTGGGTTTCTTGTTTGTTTATTGGTTGGGGATGTTTCTATTTATGAAGAACATTCAGAGAATTTGTAGGGTTATTTGACAAGAGATGTGATGATGAAAACTTAACTAAAGACAACACCAAATGTTGGTGAGAATGTGGAGACATTCAGTTGGATTCCCACATTGGATACAATGTAAAATGATACAATCCCACTGGAAACTCAGACTTTTTCAGTCTTATAAAATTAAACCTGCAATTATCATATGACCTAGCAATTGCACTCTTGGTCATTTATCCCATAGAAATAGAAATTTACATTTACATATCAAAAACTGCACACAAATTTTCAGTAACCACTTTATTCTTAATTGGCAAATCTGGAATACTGTTCAGATATTCTTTGATGAGTGAATGATTCAACAGACTGATTTTACCATGGTTCACCATGGAATACTACTCAGCAATAAAAAGGAACAGACTATTGATACATGTAACCAGTTGTACAAATCTCAGGCAAATCTCCAGGGAATTATGCTAAATGAAAAAAGCTGATACCAAAAAGTAAATACTGTATGATTCCATTAATATAACATTTGTGAAATGGTAACATTTAAGAAATAGAGGACAGATTAATGATTACCAAGGGTTAGGAATGGACTGGGGATGGGGGATAGCAGTGGGAAGGAAGTACATACAGTTATAGAAGGGTAACAGGAGAGATATGTTGTGTAGTAGGGAACTATTTAGTACCTTGAATGTTGTGACGGATACATGTGTAAAACTAAATACATGTGTAAAACTAAAAAGCACATGCACACACACACACATACGCACGCATGCACACACACATACACACACGAGTACCAGTAAAACTGATGAAATTTGAATAAGATAGGCAGACTGCATAAACGTCAATATCCTGATTTTGATATTGTACTATAGATTTTGCAAAATGCTAGCATTTGGTAAACCAAGCAAAGTGGATAAAAAATCTCTCTGTATTATTTCTTAAAACTGCATGTGAATCTTCAATTACCTCAATGAACATTTCAGCTCAAAATTAATTGGAGAAGAAGATTCATAGTGAAAACAAAGTAGGGACAAGTGAGATTTCAGAAAAGGAAAAATAAATGGTTAGCTTCACAAAGTGGTTGGCATTTGTCAGTGGAATTTTGAATACAGAATTGTAGAGGTTGAAGACTACAGTATACACATATGACATTTACAAGACATAACATAAAAAGTATGTGTTTCATCTGTGAATTAGAGGACATATATTAATAAAGGCTCTCAAAAATAAAGGAAATTTAATAATTCTACAATGTATACTATAATTTCAGTACTTTATGACATAATATTGCACATCAAAAAAGGTGAAATTGATCAGGATGTATAAACATCTATATTCACAAACTAATAATGGAAATATGTCATTTTTATAGTATTAGTAATATTTTTAACATTGTAAGGTGTAACAGAATCAAAATCTTACTATAGCTTCAAAGTATGTGCCAAGAAATTTTGCTTCATCAAAATATACTAGATGAGGTCTAATAAAATTTAAATTACATTTCCTATGAAAGAATGTTTAGTGTAATATAGTAAATTATCCTGCTCAAATAGCACTCACGTACTGTATCAGATACTCTTTTCTAATTCTGATCCTCCAAAGTATCTACTGTGAACTGTTATGGCTTGTTCAAACAATATTCTAACACATTTGAAGTCTATAAGCAATAAATGCAAGTAATTTAAAAACATTGACCCTTTGCTTGGTATTTGTAGACCCATCAGAATGATTTGCTCACCTAACTGTACATAGAAAATTGTAATAGCCAGAGATTGAATGTTATGGCAAAATAGAAGAGCATTATCAAAGACTTAGCAAGCTCTATGTAGGCTAAAAATAGCAATTTTAATGGCATTGATGTTTTTTTTTTTTTTCCTGGTTGCCATGAGAAATAATTGTCCTCTTCTGCCCTACATATCAGTTGTACTCCCGGCTACCATACTCATTATCACTTGACAGTTCAAGTGCTAAAAAACTGCTGTTTTTGTATAATTATTCTTATTAGCCATTTTTCATAAAAAGCTTGTGCGTTAGACTGATAAGTCTATTGCATATGCAATTAGAAATGAGAAATCTCAACAGAGGATGGGCAAAGAATTCTTTGGAGCTGGTAAAGTAGTCAAATGTTTGAGCATAAAAATAATATTTTTCCCCTTTCTAGTCTTTGCATCTGACAGCTTGTTCCTGGTTATCTTGGCTGGGTCTTGGAAATAAATCTGTCATTGTGAATGCTGGAATTAATATAAATGTCTGATTGCATATGAAAATCTACAATTTGCCCTCATTGCTCCTGCAACAAATTGGTGGTGACATTAGCTTTTAAATATATAGGCTTTTGTAGACAGCATGTCAAAACAGGGGAAATAAAGAAAGAGGACTGAGTCAAAAGACTTGGATTCTACTTCAACCTCTGACTCTTTTTGATCGTCTAAACTTGGGTAAATCTTAAACCCTCAATTAGGATCCAATTCAACCATCACCTTCTGTCATTTTCTGTGACCTTCCTAAGTAGAGCTTCCCATTGCCTTGTGTGAGTTCCTTGCAGGCAAGTTCATACCTTGTCACCTTGTGTCACTGGATTCTACCTAGCAGAATATCTGGCTAAGTATCTGGCAACCTGAAATTCCAGGCTGAGATAGCATTACGTGCAGTGCCTATAAACTAAAAAATGATTCTCAGACTTACATCTTTACTATTATCAAATGGCAGTCACATAATTAAGGGTATTTAGTTGAGTGCTGATGATTTTTTGGGGGGGCAGGGAGGTACGAACTCAACTGAAATGCAACACCACAAACCAGTCTACACTACTTGCACATGGACAAAAGCATCCTGAAAAATTCCACTATTACAGTGTTCTTTTACCTCTCAGATAATCTCCAGTTAATTTTATCCTTTGCATTCCTTCTCTCCATCACTCTACTCTAGCTTTATTTTTCTCTCCATTTTAAAATTGTATAGTCTGTTCATAAAATTCCTCTAGTTAATAGCCTCATTGTCCTGTCATTCGGGGCAAAACCATGTAGGAAAACACCACCTCTCAATATGTTCAGTTTTCTGCTTCCTCCATGCCTACACCCAAGCTGTTGACCATTGTTAATTAAAAAAAAGTTACATCACTCAATCAGATGGTTCAACTCTGTATTTGTGGCCACCAGCCTTATGTAAAAGCTGAACCACATTGGAAACAACCATACTGGTTCTCTGGTCAGTTTGTCATAGCCCATCCATAAGCACCTTTGTCTCCACCCCCATGCAAATGACCTAGCACACCAATATATAGAGAAAACAGAAGTCCTCAGAAGACAATAATCTCCAATTGATGATATACAAGCTACATCCTCTTTCCATACGCTTCTTTTAAAATGGAGTATCTGTTACCTAATGTTTTCTTCTGAGTTCTATATTCCAATCCCTCCTTCTCAATGCATTAACTCTGCTAAATCAATCTCTTTTGTATCTTTAAACTCTCTGTTGAGGGTCTTCAAGGTAGATTAAATCATGTTCACATTTGGAAATAATTTTTGCAAGTCAATGTGTCTAGCTACCACTTTTCTTTCTTTCCACCAAATACTCCTGAAAAAGTCACCTCCTTCACAGTTTCCATCCTGTTATTCTCCACTCCAACAGACTCCAGTGCCTTGGACTGCTTCTGCCTTGGGTTCTGCCTTGGACTGCTTCCCAGGAGCTGATCTCGCTCTGTCCACTAATGATTCCATTGTGACTAAACTCCTTAGAAGAGGAAACAGAGGTGAACTAGCAACAACAGGGGTGTTTATGTTTGAAATCCTTATGTTTGCACATTCAGCCCTTGCTCTTTCCTGGCTTCTAACGCATGAATATCCAGTTGTATTCCTCACGAGTGTCTATCATTCCTGCAGCAGTCCCTACATCAGGAAATGGCACCATCATTTACCTGCTTGCTCAAGTCTGAAATCTGAGTGCCTTTACCGATATCTCCTCTAATCCTCTCCACATCCAGTCCTATCGGCATCTATTTAAAATCTGGCATTTTCCTTTCTTATTTTGCTAATTTGTGCTCTCTCTTTTTTCTTCTTTGTGAGTTTGGCCAGAGGTTTGTCGATTTTATTTACTTTTTCAAAAAACCAGCTTTTGGTTTGGTTGATTTTTTCTATGGTCTTGTTAATCTCTATTGTATTTAATTCCTCTCTGATCTTTATTATTTCCTTCCTTCTGCTGCTTTTTGGGGCTTTTTGTTCTTCTTTTTCTAATTGATTCAGGTGGTGGGTTAACTTGTTTATTTGAGATTGTTCTTTTTTGAGGAAGCCTGTATCGCTATAAACTTCCCTCTTAGAACAGCCTTTGCTGTGTCCCATAGGTTTTGAGTGGTTGTGCTTTCATTATCATTTGTCTCAAGGTATTTTTTAATTTCAGCTTTGATTTCCTCATTGATCCATTGTTTTTTCAATAACATATTGTTTAATCTCCATGCTTTTCTTTCTTTTCTCCTTTGTTTCTCTGTTGTTGATTTCCAGTTTCATGGCATTGTGGTCAGTAAAGATGCTTGAGATAATTTCTATCTTCTTAAATTTGTTGAGGTTTCTTTTGTGTCCAAGTACATGATCGATCCTGGAAAATGTTCCATGTGCACTTGAAAAGAATGTATAGTCTATTTTTGGGGGGTGTAAAGCTCTGAAAATATCCACCAAATCTAGTTTTTCTATTGTAGTATTTAATTTCTCTGTTGCCTTGTTTATTTTCTGTCTGGAAGACAAATGCTGGACAGGCTGTGGAGAAAGGGGAACCCTCCTACACTGCTGGTGGGAATGCAGTTTGGTGCAGCCACTATGGAAAACAGTGTGGAGATTCCTCAAAAGACTAGGAATAGACTTACCATATGACCCAGGAATCCCACTCCTGGGCTTGTACCCAGAAGGAAATCTACTTCAGGATGACACCTGCACCCCAATGTTCATAGCAGCACTATTTACAATAGCCAAAACATGGAGACAGCCTAAATGTCCATCAACAGGTGACTGGATAAAGAAGAGGTGGTATATTTATACAATGGAATACTACTCAGCCATAAAACCCGACAACATAATGCCATTTGCAGCAGCATGGATGCTCCTAGAGAATGTCATTCTAAGTGAAGTAAGCCAGAAAGAGAAAGAAAAATACCATATGAGATTGCTCATATGTGGAATCTAAAAAACAAAAGCAAACAAACAAACAAAAGCAAAGCATAAATACAGGACAGAAATAAACTCATGGACAGAGAATACAGACTTGTGGTTACCGGGGTGGGGGGGTAGAGGGTGGGAAGGGATAGACTGGGATTTCAAAATTGTAGAATAGATAAACAAGATTACACTGTATAGCACAGGGAAATATACACAAAATGTTATGATAAATCACAGAGAGAAAAAAAAAATCTGGCAGAGGTTCTCCACTGCTTTGGGAGTAGTGTGGAAAACTCCTAGACGGTTCACAAGCCCCTGCCTGATCCCTCCTTGCCTACCACTCTCCCCTTCAGTGATGAGTGTGCTCTGAGCACAGTGCCTTCATTCAGTTCCTTGCTCTTAATTCTCTCCAGTCCTTAGCATTCTCTGTTCTCACTAGGTGATGTCCTCCTCATCCAGCCACAGTCTTTCATTCTTTAGGTCTTAGCTAAAATGTCATTTCCTCAGAGACTTTCCTCGACCATTTCCATCCAACTATATCATGCTTCTTTTTAATGAACTCTCTAAACACCCCATAATTTTTCTTTACTTATTTCATTGTAGTTTTTATAAATTGATTAATTATGTGACTTCCTCACCAGACAAGTTCAGTGAGAGAAGAAATCATATATATAAAATGTAGCCATGTATTATATGGTCCTGTTGAGAGTGGAAGCTCAATAAATAACATTTAATTATATGTTTTTGTACTGTAATTAACACATGGATGTAGTCCAAAAAACATCATCATATTAAAGTATATAAGCTGAACATTTTGGATTATATTTAACCTAAAAGAAAAAGAGCAATTACCATAAAACATCACAACAGGGAAAAAAAGCAAAAGAAAATTCTTTAACAGTTCAAAGCAAGTAGCCTTTACTTTTATAGTCAACATGAGGTTAGAAACCATTTTGTAAATCTAACAAACTATTATAATATAAAAATTTTATTGCTATGATAGTTGCATTCCTTTAGAACTTCAAAATTAATATGTAATCTAAAAATGTTCATTATAAATGAGGTAGGTAGTTCATTGTGATGAGGTATTATATGTGAATATACAGATTTCTTTACACACACACACTCCCCCACCTACTGCTATGTACATGAAATTATATTTCTTTTTATAATGCCCATAATTGGAGCAGTCAAAGTTAAGGTTGTAGACTCAAACCTTTACAGCTATTACAGAGCCTCTGGAGGAATCTTACTTAAGATTGTTAAAGATAGAATTCACAGTTAGAGTCCTGACCTTGGTAGATCATTAAATAAGAAGCTACTAATGAGACACTCCTTTCGTCGAGCCAATGCTGCTTTTTCATTCAGCATGACAGCATCCACACCATAACCACCAAGTAATCTGTTTTGTTTTGGAATCATAATTACATATTGACAAGTTAAACTGTGAAACCTAAATCAGGGGAATTTAAGCTATTATGGGAACATTCTCATGGGGAAAACCTAAAGAGACATCAATTATTTTGCCACAATCCTACTCCTTTTCAATTTCCCATTCTTGCATGGAGTGGCATCCTAGGAGAAAAGAAGCTAGAGAAAAAGTGGATGCAGTACTTTACCATGGGATTGAGAAGTAGCTTCTCTGGGTAATTAAAATAAAAGCAGGCCTAACCCCTCAGCGAATTTATTGAGAGGAAGATATTTCTATCACTGCAGTGTAATTTTTCATTTTTTTATTCATGTAAATTTACATTAAAGAGTATATGTATATATATATATATATATATATATATATATATATATATATATATATAGACCTTATAAATGCTGGGATGAAAAAACAGTATGTAACTTCATGGAACAAGTTACAGACAGGCTATTTCACTAAGAAATGACCTTACATAATTTAAATTAACTTCAAGAGGCTTTGCCAATATTAAAAGTGATCAGAATTATTATGATTTCTTCAGTGAACTGGTCTACTAACAAATAAATATACAGTAAATTAAAACTATAAATATTATCATGTATACTCTTTGCCAATTGGTATACAAATTAAGATGGATGTTTAAAAAAAAGTTTTCAGAATTGATTTATCTTAAGGATACAATTACCCTGGATTTCAGGAACAGGAATTATTGAGTAAATAATAAAAGCAGAAATGAATAATGGAAGTAAAATTTAAAGTTAAATTTTAATTTTGTTTAACTAATAACATTTTTGAAATAATATTTATATTATCAAATTATATGAATTCTGCCTTTGGAGTGCAAAATACTTATACTGTCAGACAATTTGGGATGCTTCGACACCGACTTTAGAATTTGGTCCTTTTTCTTAGTTGGTAAGACTGAAATACACCGCATAGGATGTATAGTTCATATCTATATTTTTATTACTTTTGTATCCTCAAAGAAATTGAAATAGAAGCAGCCTGGTTCACTGATAGCGGATTGCTTTCACATTTTCTTAAGTTTTGCAGTTCCACTTGAGTTGAAGAGCATTAGTTATCGGTTAAAAGAGGGTTTTCAAAGTTATGGATTTTAGCACTTTCATGACTGAGGATTCTGATGCTCAGCAAACTTGGCTAAAACCTAGAAGGTGACGGATGCGTGAAAAGTTGAAAAATAGGGCACACAACTGTAAGCTCAGCTGATAAACTTGCCAGAGATTTACCATTTCTTAAAGTGCTGATGCCAAAATAAAGGTGGGAAAACTGATCACAAATGAATTTCTGGTGCTTTCCTCCTCTCACAACCAGTAATCAGCTGGAGACCCAAGTTAGATACTCTGTAAAAAGCAAAATATATCTCTATCAAGAGATAATATAAATTATCTAAAAGTCTGATCATCTGAATATTTCCATGATACATTCACTCTCCTCCATGGAGACACCTGAAGCAAGTCTAAAAACAAATATTTCTAAAAACCCACATAAGCTAGAACCTTGTACTCTTTTAGATAACTTGTAAAAATGTTCCTCAGCTTTGAGGAAGACATCATTCCACCTGGGCTCCTGCCGTCTTATCCCAAATGTGCTATGTCTTTGCTCAGGGAGGAACATCTGCTGTGAGGCTTCAACAGGGAGAGCACACTTTGAACTGAGTGTCAGCTGCCTGCCTTTAAACAAATCACTTAAGTTTAATGACCTGCAATTTTTTTCATCTTCCAAGTGAAGATAATACTTGCTCACTCTGCAGGGCAGTAAGAGGATGAAATATTGGAGTCAGCCTGCTTCAGGGCATGGGTGAGCGCTCAAGACATCTATTGAGTGGTTATCGGCTTGACCCATGGGGATGGTTCAACTAGGATGCTTGCTCAAAATAGCAACTTCTAAAACAGGGATCTCAACTGCTTCCATCTCAAGCATAATTTCTGAGAAACAAATGGCCAGAGCTAGAGACTACAGTGTGTCTCCAATAGTCCACAAGTTAAGTAGAAGAAATGGAAAGTCAAGCTTTGAATAAACAATGACCATCCATTGAACATTCCATTTCCAGCATATATACTTCTGTGAAAACAGTGCTAAAAACAGCCACAATGATGATAACATAAGGGTATGTAATATGAGGTAACATGATACATTCAGCAAGCATGGAGGGACTGTTTGAGTTCAGATTGTTCTCTGACAAGTAACCACACACCCCTTCTTCTCTTGAATTTTTAGACAATCTTAAAACTTTTTTAACCTTTGCACATCTAACTGCTGCTTAACTATCTCAGCAAGGCTAGGTCACTGCTAATTCTGTCACTGATCCCCACTTGAGACACTTATTTTAGGCCTCCACTTTCCTGCTAGTGTAGGTCAGGGAGACTTAGTGATCAACACACAGGGGCCGGGACCTCTAGAGTAAATGCCTTCCCACTTTTTATAACCATGGAAACTGTATATTTAATAGAAGCCCCTCCATTCTACAGGTACATGGTCTCTTAATTGCTTTGTCTTTAGTTTTGGCATGCATAATAAATAGGGAACTCTTTCTTCCAAAATTGATGCTCCTATTAGTTTTATTCTGCAGTAGCCATTAACCACAACTAAAATATAAATATATAAATCATAATAAGTGTTCCATAATGGAGATCATAAAATCTACTACATAAAATGGCTTCATATAAATATACTGAAGTATATCAGCAGCCAAAATGCTAAACTTCAAGCCGGAAAAAATATCACAACAGGGACAAGAAACATTAAATAATCACCAAACAAAATACTGCCACATTCATTTACTGAAGGTCAAAGACATGAATGAGAAAACGGCTGTTATGAGAAAAATGTGGACCAGTGGTGGAAAAACAAACTCTCTATGCAAAAAATTCTGCTGTCAACCTGGACCTCTGATCCCATGGTATGATGTGGAGACAGGAGGTGAAAGAAAGTTATCAATCAATAGTGTTGTTACACTAAACAACATGATAAAAAGTGGGCTTATTTATTTACACCCATCTTATTCCAAACAATGTTTTGAAGTAGCTTGACTGTCAAATAATAATCCAAAATAGTGCCTGGCACACAAATATTGAAATATCTCAGATATTTGAAGAGAAAAAGAAGGTAAGGAGAAAGAAAAATGACAAAGGTAGGATTTATTTTAGATCTAGCTGACAAAATCTGTATTCTTAACTATTAACTTAGAAAAAACAATCTTTAAAGATCTCTCACCATAGCATGTTTAATGAATTGATCCTGGAGATAATTTTTTAAACCCAGGAAATATTTCTGGAGTCAAAATTAGATCTGAATAATAAGATTTTTGAAGATGCTCAAATATCTTTCTTGAAAATGAAAATGTATCTTTTAATTCTCAGGTTTTCAGGATCACTAGGATCTATACATCTCAAAAGACTATGGATTCAAGCCTGACATAAACCACGTCAGTCAGCATTATATGTGATATATGTTTTGATTAGAAGGTAACAAATAATTTCTTGTAGTATATGCATATAAGTTTTATGTTTCCCCACCCCAGGTAAATACAGCCATAACCTCCTTTGAGATTACACAATAATTGAAAACATCTTTGTTAAATTATCTCATTTTTCTAGAATTATTGGCATACACAATTTTATTTCTTACTAGGCTGCTTGAGGGCTAGTATTCATTTCATTTATTGATTCATTTATCTACCCTCTGTACCTACCATTCTGTCCGACACCTGGGAGATATTCAATAAAATGCTTATTAAACAAGTATATGTCAGATATCGCCATAATCCACATGTGGGAAAAGTCTTTAAACCTTGTGTGAGTGCTAAATATTGCCAAATTCTAAGGCATGCCGGCTGGTAGTGGTGGGAAGTGGTGCTAACGTGTATGGGCTTCTTTGGGGGTTGACGAAAATATTCTAAAATTGAGAGCATTGTTGACTGCAGTATATTCGTGAATATATTAAACTAGGGAAATGTACAGTTTAAATGAGTACATTTTATGGTGTGCAAATGGTATCTTAATAAAGCTGTTAAATATACAATAAGCTCAAGCATTGACATGTCAATGTTGACAATTTTTCTCCTATAGACTCAAGTTGATGTTGAAAATAGCCTAGGAGGATCAGAGCAGGAGGAGAGGACAAAAGTGAAAATGGAAGAGACTTCCAATGGGTGAGAGTTTTCTTAAGCAGGGGTTGGTCAGTGATCACAGATATGGTCAGTGAATGTGACCTCTTGGCCGTAGTCTTGCCAAACTTCACTTCTACAGATATTCCTACATTCAGAGACCCTAATTCTTCCTTCAGATACTTGTATTCCCATTTTTTAAATGCTATGAGAGCTACTAAGCTTTATCAAAAAAAGAGTTATGCCTCACCTTGGATGCAAATAGAAACCATAAAGTCGTACTTTTTGAATTCCAGTGAAAATGTGTAAAGAGATTCTGGTTTAGCTTTCTAGAACAAATTTCAAAAGGCAAATCAAAGTCTTAAGACTTTATGGTCACTAGCAAGTCAGTAGCATTCCATGGGTGGGATAAAATAATTGTCAAAACTGCACAATTTTTAAGCCAGGCCATATTTTGCTATGTGAAGGTCTCCTGCAATACTGGGTGATGAATAATAAGGAGATTAGCATTAAATACACCATCTGTTGTGGGTTTTCTCTTCCAAAGAAGATACACAGTGCAAAAGTGAATCCCCTGAAGTCCAATGTTATCAGAGATGTTTTTAATTATAGCATTTATCTCCACTCCTCAGGACAACAAACTTACACTGGAAGGAAATGGACAGATAAAAGACTAGTAAAAGGAAACTCATGACATCAAACTTAACAAAAGGAAGTTCTCTTTTCGAAGCCGAATCATATAATTACTGTAAGATTTCCTCAAAAGATTCAGATTTCAACCACAGAAATTGAATCAGAGTCCACGTGTGACCAAGAAGTGGTGTGCCAGGTGCTGCTATGAAAATTAGCAAGACAGAGGCTGTCTCACATTTTTTTCTTCAGCCTCTTTGTGGTTTCAGATGCCTCCTGCTCGAAGCTCTGCCTCAGAGATCTACATAATAATACAAAATTTACACAGTCTACCAGTCATCCTATTAGATCTTGAAAAACGTACCTCATCTAGTCCGCATAATAACTATGCATATGGATATGCAACACACCATCAACTAACCCATTTCTCTTCACGCCCTCTTTCAGTCAGTCTCAAACTTAAATCTTCCTCCTGAAAGCCAGTGAGAATCCTACGCTCCATCAAGTCATTCTGGGTAATGTGTTGAGACCAAAGTGTATATCATGTATATCATTACACACCTAACCTTCCATAATGAGATTAAAATAAAAAGGTACTCTTATTTTTTAAAAGAAGGACAAAAAATTGTATTCTATTTTTTTAAATAATAATTTTGGCTTACCTTTACAGTTTCACGCTGTTATATTCCACATGAGAAAATAAGATTATTTCTTTCTTCTGATGGCACCTATTCTAAGAACAATCTGGATAAATTAAACTGTCATTTAACAATTTCAATACCCATCCTGGTATTTCACTCATCTCAAGAAATTGTTTTCATACTAAGGATAAAATATTAACTAGTTGACTGATGGTTGCTAGTACTAAACAGTCTTGTTCTTTTACTATCTCTTAAGAAAAATTAACAGGCATCCCTTTTCGATGTTCAACACTCTGTGCAATTATTTAGAATGTATTTATTTCTAATGCTGATAACACTAAGTACAGTGACCTGCAAGACTAGTACTCTGTGGTCCAAACTACATAAGTAGTACATAAAAATAAACAGACAGCCAGACTGGGAATCATAAATGGATTGTCTTCTCTAAGCTCCAGTTCACCATTAGTGGAATCCATTATAAAATCTCTTTCTCAGTTACAGAATAAAAGTTACAAAGGCTGAAGCAAGATCTTGGTTCCACCTTAATACTCTTCTGAGGGCAGGTATTGTCCATCAATTCTTGTTAATACTTCCTTACATTTCACAAACTCTCTTTGGGCTCCCGACATAAATCCTCTACTTACTCTCCACCCAGATACCTGAAATTATCTCTCATGTAGTTTAGATCTCTCATTCACCAAAACACCAGCAATAAGCTTAGGGTTCTATAGCCCTCATTTCTGTTATTTTGGACTGCCTTATTATTTATTTATTTATTTTTGTAAATTTGACTTTCTGTCCTTGAATCTCATTTTTGTCCCCCACAAAATAAGATCCATACATCAGCTCTAGAATGTTCTTGAAATTGCATGCAAATTTATGAGTATGTGCGTGTATATTTTTCTTGGAGTGGTTCATTTCAGTGTCATGGATCACTGACAATTTGATTAAAAAAATGGATACTCTCTTCAGAAAAATAAATGCATCTGTGTACCTGCCTATGAGATCGTGATCATTTTCATTTACTTGATAATACTTTCTTAACACCAGATTACTGACTCAATATTTAGATTAAAACTTTTCAAAAGGGTTTATCATCCCATGCTCTCTTTAGTCATTTTATTAATCTAGAAAGAAGCTATGCTATTCAGGTAGAAAATATTTCATGGAAAAGCCTAGAAAGCTACTTCTCAAATCATCCTAATAAAATATCTACTCAACAGAGGTGTTTTTAAGTATGAAACAGATCATGATTGCTAGACTGTCATGAAAGTCCACAAATCCTAGATTACAAGCAAATATTAATAATACAAACAGCCCACACCTTTCCATTTTGATTGGTAGGAAACTAAAAAGTTACCAAATTATTGGCCAAAGTAGAGATATTACCATGCATCACTTAAATGGGTGATTCATTTAAAATCTCCAGTTACTTCAGGCTCACAGAATTCATTATGTTGCTATAATAATCATTTTAAACCCTAAATGTCATATATCTCTCACTTATCTCTAACACCACAAAAAAAGTCTTGAATATTTCTCAGAATTATCTTCATTATGTTAAGTTGTTAAGAAAGTGTCATTAAATGCACTTCAAACAGCATTTATTTAGCTCCAAAAATGTGTAAGTCATGTTGGTTGATAGAGAAGGGGACAAAATAATGTCTTTGACCTCTAGAGGGTCATAATTAAAGTAGGAGGAAGTTTTTATAAATGTTAAAAATGGTAACATCTGTCTTAAGAATATGGGAAAAATGGCCTAATTCCAATTAGAAATAAGCTAAGGACACTTCAAAAAGAAGGTGGTATTTAAATTAAAGAGAAATAAATCTCTGTTATGTAAGAGAAAGTGTTGAGGTCATTCTAGTTAGAGGAAATAGTTTACACAAAGGAAGATAATTAGGAAAGCACATGAATTGCAAAATTAGTAGTTTTGGGAGACTGAAATATAGGGGTGCATGTTGTAAGAGTGTATTGTTCATATTCAAACAAACAAGAAAAATAAATTGTCTTTGGATTGTGTAAAGTGTTGATTATCAGTGAGAAGTGGAAACTAGGTATTTTTCTAGTGTAACTAGTACTTTATATCCCTTATGCAAATATCAAGTGCAAACAATTAAAATTAATTGAAATTGTATCTCCCTTTCTCTACACTAACAAATTATATCAGCCTTCCTGACAGAACTTTCTGAATAAGTGAAATTCAACAAGATTGCTACTTGCCTTATCAATGTTTTAAAATAAAATGGGTTACTTTAAAGAGTATTTTATCTATTCATTGAAGAACTTAAAAGAGATATTTTATAAATCAAACCCTTTAACATATTCCCTATTATTCATTATTTTATCTTAAAAAAGTAATCACATTGTACTAAGAGCTAGAGATACTGACACAAGAGAGGACCTGAAGATGACCTCACACTGTTCTATCAGAAGACCTTAGAAGTGGCTTGTCATGATGCTGGCCTTTTTTTGCTTTTAAAGGACTAACTATAACCTTGAACTGTACTGTGGTGAGTAGAGTTGAACAAATGATCTTAGTACCTGAATATACGACCAACAAATGCAGTTTCAATTTTGACCTAAGACAAAGAGAGTAAAAGAGGTCTTCTGTTCTTCTGTGGCCAACACTGTGTTTCAAGCTGAGACCATTAAGCGAGTGCTTTATCTTGGGTGAACTCTATTATTGGGTTAGCACACTATCTACACCTTTGTGATACAAGCTTGCTCCATTTCAAGCCACATCAAACAGAGACCTTTAATACAAAGTTTTTTCTATGGGATAAGGGCAAGAGAAAGCATTCACATCTGAGTGTCAGCTCATACACTTGCTAAATACACCAGAAATAATGCATTGATGAGTTGATTTCGACTCTTCAATAGATTCAGGGAGCAATAAACATAAATGAACTAAAAGTAGGAAAATATTAGCATAATGACAGATTGGAATTTAGGCAGACTAAAGACATCACACTTGAAAAAGTGAAAATGATCAGAGAACCAAAATAATAATATATAATATTTACAAAAAAGGATCATATTAGCTGAAATGTTGAGATTAAAATCACAGATTTTTTTAAACTGACCCATTTTCAGTTCAAGTAATGCCTTTTGGAAGAAAGTAATCACTGTGACATTGTATACATTTCTGATGAAATGGATCTAACCCTGCAGCTGTTAGCCTTTTCTGCAAGTCACTGGATGTATCAGCTGGCGTCTGGGCTCAGCTGGGAAGCTGGAGTGCTTCTGGCTCTCATCCTCCAGGAGGCTAGCCTAAGCTTCTTTGAGTGGAAGTCTCAGGGTTCCCAGCAGCAAAACAGAGCAAATCCCAACATGCCTATACTTTGCTACCTCTTTATGGGAAGAACTACAAACAGCCTGACTGGGGGGAAAAAAAACCTACCATAAAATTATTACATAATGTGTTCAGGATTAGAAATTTTAAATGGCCAATCTGGAAATAAATTCAAAGTTCCTGGTTAACATAATCTGTTATTTCCAAAAATAAGTTGAAAAAAAATCATCTCATCATGATATCAACATTTTTTTAAAGTAAACTGATTGTGTTGATTGAACCATATCATTATTAACTCCCTAACCAGATAAATATATCTTATTTAAAGGAAAATCTAAAATAAATGTGCTATTGCTTGGAATATAGTATAAATTAAGATAAGTAACAGACAAAGAAATAAACAAACATACAACAAACAAAATGAGTAACAAATTATATTTTAAAAATGATCTTAGGTATCATCTTCATTGACTGCCAACTTTTGATCTATTCTTTTAGAGACATCCAAAAGTAATACTGAATTAACATTCTGAAGGTAAACCCACCTTAGTAAAACTGACATTTACATTATGGATGTCATTACTACACACTTCCAGCTCTGAATCTCAGGGTATTTCTCAGAATTGGCAGGTGAATGTCCTAGTGTCCTGCAAAAGTAGATGCCTCAAAATACAGTCTCTGCATGTGTGTGTGGTGCTCAAGTTTCTAACACAGTCTCAGGCAAAATTCCTGAATTAGATTTCAAATGATTCCTTCCCAAGGAAAGCATTTTACAGTGGTGCAGCAGAAGTTAACTTACAATATCATAGAAAAAACTCTTCGAGATTTTTAAATTATGCATAAAACTCACTTTCAAACCAAAATTGTGAAAACAATCAAGAATGCTAAACAGTTAGAGTATGATATTCTTGAATTTTTACATCTTTAGTGGTCCATATATTTTTGGTTGAATGTCACTCATCTCTCTCTCTTCCTCTCTCCTTCCCTCTCACAACTATTTTGTCCTTTCATATTCTAGGATACTGAGCAAAAGAAGGAAAGAAATGGCCACAACCTCTTCATTTTTTTTTTAACAATAACTTTGTAAAAAAATCATTTCTTGCTTCACAGAATTTCCCCATGGCATTGGGCCACCTTCACATAGCCATCTATAATTTTTCTTCTGCTTGAAACAATCTCCCACATGCCACTCTTGTTAATGACTGAGATACCCCCTGATGGTGCTTAACATTTAATAGTGCTGGAGCTCCACATTTGCCCAAACAACCTTTTCCATTTACCTTACCTCAAAGGCCTTCTAATTTTTCTTCAGAGACAGAAATCCTTTAAGCCCATTGTATCCTTAGGCTACAAATTTACTGAGATTTAGGTTTCCAATAAGAGCGTTGAGATGAATGCCACCATCTCATTTATGAATCAATTTTTGCCCATCGGCTTTTTACTGTTATTACTTTTTATTTTATTTTGCACTCAAAGGAGAGAACCTCTATTACATGTGTGGAGGGGTGTGTATACATATATATACTCGCATGTTTCACATATTTATTAAACTGTTGAAAATGTAAAGAAAATGAAAGCCTATGTATACAAAAATTTCTAAGTAAATTCCTCTCCCTAAGATCTGCCACACCTTGTCTTTCATTTCTACATTCAGAGGAGAAAGATATACAGGATAAAACTCCTACAGATTATATTTAAAACTGATTAAATAAGTTCTTTACTTGAATATAATTCATAGAAACTCAATATAGCTGACAGCATAATATATTTTATATAATTGTATGGTTTGGGGTTCTAATGCAGACAGTACCTTGAGATGATGAAATAACAGAGAAAAACCCAATTTTTCCAGGGCAATTACAAATCTATTGTTATAAGAACATTTTTTAACTTTCCACTGTTTCACAAAGAAAGAATAGGAACAGAGGTTGACTTTTAAATTACTTACTAATCAATACTTCTGAAAGGTTTCCCATGATTTTTTGCCTTAGTTCTTTTTTCATCTGGCTATCATGTTAAATGTTCACTTTTACCTAAATCAGGAAACGCTGTTTCAGTGGTCAGCTCTTTATTCCAGTTCCAAAAAAAGATTTGGATATGTCCTAATCTTTAAGCCCAATAAATTGAAGAATTACTGCATGACTTTAAAAATAAAGTATGTATATACTTACCTTTCTTTTGAATCTTACTGACCTTTACAGATTAAGTAGAACCAATGTACTTGAAGTAAAGCAATAAACTCTGACAAGTTCTTTCATTATAACAAAATTGCAGGGTGAAATCGCAATAGTAAAAGATTAATTTTAAAGTAGCTGTATGGGATAGTTGCGTAGGAGGGCATGATTGAGAGATACTGTTCCACTGACTCCCAGGAGCTCAGAGGCCCTGGGGGTCCCTTGGGAGGTGGTCTTCATTGTGATGTGGAGCTGGGGTGGTTCTGGGAAGGACACCAGGCTGGGCTCATTTTCGCTTGTCCTGTCTTCAACTACAGCAGCAGTTTTATATCACAAGTAATACTGCACATGATTGAAAAGTTCTATAATTGAAGAAATTAAAAGTTTGAGAATACACAGGATAGTCAAATTGAATAATCTTACATCTGGGGAAATTATGTGACTCCAGTAATTTCACACAGCTATTTAAGAAAGCAGAATCAAATGTTTTATGTCATGTCAAAAAATGACTGGCATGCCTTATAGGCCACTTAAAAGCAGAGTTTTATTGATTTTGTCCATATAAAAATGATAACTCAAATGGGAAAAATAGGAAGAACTCTAACAGAGAAATAAATTATCTACCATTTTCTATAAATGCTATGTAAATTTGTTCTGTGCTGCTTAAGATTTCCTATTCTTTATAATTTATATAAGTTTGTATTATTCAAGCCAACAAAATTGATTACATTTGTATTCCATAGTGGTTGTTTAACTAACATGTGATAATGTTTAAATTCGAGGCATAGATAATAAACTCTTGAATTTTTAAAAGTTATTAATCCAATTATTATCTCTAACTACTGTTCTAAAGATATATTTAAAAGAACATTAAGGAAAAAGCACTTAGAAGTCCTAAAGACTCCTTGCCACCAAAATTCCTAAGCACAGATATTTTTTAAACCTTAAAACTTCTAAATGAACAAAAATTAACAATTTAATTCCACAGATATTTTAAGCCTCTTATTATCCTCATTCTGAATATCAGAGTGTGGTGATGCATATGAGTAATTCAGCCTTCAGTACTATTGAAAAATCTATGTAACTAACAAGAGAAAAAGAACCATTCTCTTGAACTTACTTTCTAAAAAGTTAACATAATAGACATGAGATAGAGTCTTTTTTGGGACTATCTAAATTCATTGGTTGACTTTTTAACCAAGTGAAAATTAGAATCAGGGTAGGAAATAATAAAGCTCTGGGAACAACAAGTGCAGAGAATGAGGATCCCTTTAAAGACATCTCAGTCAAACCTACTTCTATCATTTTCAGAAAATTACTGGAAATTATCAATTGAAATATACAACTATTCAGTGAAAATTGTTCTCAGTGTTTGCTTTTGCTATTTGCTGCACAGCCATAATTTAGGTTGAAAACACTGTTTTTCAAAATTTACTTTTCCCACTTACACTCAGCAATGCCAAAGCTAAAGCTAAATCTAAAAGTGGAAGTATACTTCATTATCTATCTCCCTAGATGAAAATATTATATTTTCTTTACATATAGCTCTATATTTTGATTTATTTCCTTACAGTCTTTTATTCTCTTTTCATTAAATATATAATATAAATATAATAAAATGTGGTAATTTAGTGTAAGTGTATTTTTTTAATATAGGTATCCAAATTAATCCTAAAATATGTACTGGGTTCTGTCAAGCCATGATTTAAAAAAATACAAAATTACATTAAAATTATAGGCAATCTTATATTTGATGTTAAAAATATGTGCCTCAGTTGCTCTTTATTATTTATTATTACAAAGTAATGTTAATCTATGATAATCAAACAAGAATCTGTTTTCTATATTTATTTCAGGTAAAAACTTTCCATAGAAATGTGTTGATGTCCCACAGGAAGCATAGTCATCAATACATCATCCATTTATCTGTTTCCTAATTATTTTGATATGAGACATAGTTTATTGTTTTTGTATATAAAATAAGGCAACTGTGATATGTCAGTTTATCTGGAATATCATATACTTTATGGAGCTCTGCATGTCAATATTTTGTAATAATATATTTGGCCTAAAATATATTTCTTATTTTACCTTACGATGAATCACATGAAAAGAAATTATAGTATGGAAACTAAGCCAGTATGAGCTAAACTTTTACCCACAGCTAGTAACTATCTTAAAAGAAAAACTAACAGCAAAATCTCACTTTTGGAGTCTTGTCAAGCAGTATGATGTATTGCAATACAGAAAGAAGCCAAATTAAACAGAAATCAATTAGCATGTAACAAGTAATGATCAGCTATGATTTAAACTTCAAGGGAAGAAGAGCTGACTCAGACAGAATTACAATAGGCCTGGAACATATTTTAATTTGTAATTATCTAACAACAATGAATTTTGAATAAGGCCAAAAAAAAATCTGCCATGGTTACAGGCTTTATAATATTGAAATACTGTACAATTCTGATGATATAGTTACCTGAATGCAAAGTAATGGGGTAGAGATTTATAGTGGAATGAAAACAAGGTGATAAAATAAAATACTGAAGAAAAATATCTGTACTATTTTCAACATTAAATAGTAACATTACAAAACACAAAGTGTATTCTCAGGACAATCTTCATAGAAAAGTAGCTTCTGAAAACATGACAATGAAAAGAGAAAATTGAAAACATCTGCTGCTTATGTGAGAAGGTCAGCTATTTAATGAATTGTGCACCATCCAGAGGGAGTTTCAGAGTATAAATTTGATGTGAGTCTCTTTTTAGCAGTATCTCTCGATACATGGAGTACAAATAAGCACAAGATAGTGTCTTTCTTTCTATCCTGAATGTGATTGGACTAAGCTCACCTTTAATTCCTGGTTTATGTTCCACAAGACACAAAACAAGTAGAACACAACTTTAGTGAACTAGAATGCTAGGCATGATTCACTATGATGAATCTAATGTACTTATTAACTCAGAGTTCAGTGTTAAGCTTTTAATAAGAAAGACAGTGAGACTGATCAGGACCCTGTGGGGCCCTCGAGGGTACAAAAGCCCTTCTTTTTCCCCTGTTTCCTGTTTGTAGGGGGAAAAAGGCTTTGGTCTCCTAGGCCTTCCTGGATTCTACAGAACAGGCTCAAGCAGTGGATAGGATAATAGAGTCACAGGACTCCTCCTGAAAGGACATCGATAATGGTATGATGTGTGTCTTTGAATTGCTCTGCAGAAATTAAGATCCCCACCCAGGAGGAGGTTGATAACTACATGCTAATCTCAAGCAGGTAGACCCCAGACTGACTGGAACCCGAAGGCTGAGATTCTGGAGACCACATCCTGTTACCTTACCTACAACCAATCAGAAGAAAGTCACATCCCCTGTAGCCCTCATCCCAAATCCTGTCTTTAAAAACTGTTCCCTAAAAAACCACCAGGAGTTTGGGTTTTCTGAACATGAGCCTCTTCTCCCTGTTAGTCCCTGCAATAAACATAGTTCCAAATCCAGCCTTTAGGTTTGCTTGGCCTCACTGTGTATTGGGCACATGAACTTGGGTTCAGCAACAGAAAGTGAAAGAAAAGGGAGGTGCAGGGAAAGAGGGGCAGAAAGAAAGAATGAAGAATTTAAAATAGTCTATTTAACACTTCCTCGCTTCTTGCCTCATATTTAATAGCTAATCAATAGTTCAGGACCTTTCAGAATGCAGTGCTATTGAAATACAAAACATCAGTGATTTGTTATTAAAAGCAAAATAAATTAACACTGAATCTACACTAATATCAGAAAGACAGAGTGCTTTTGAAATTGTAATTTCATTTTGTTTTCTGTGATTTTCCTCTTTCTCCTGAAAGTCAGATGTAAGAAAGAAAGTCCAGTGAATTGAAGAACTTTATATTGTCTTATTCCAGATACATATATTCTTCCTGTAGCTGGTTTGAATTTTTTTCTCATTTTATCTATTTTATCTGTTGTGAGACAAATACAGCTTAATTTTCTATAATATCATCTAAGGAAAATGACTAAGAGGAATGATTTCAAAAGAAATGGAACAAGGAGGCGACAAGAATAAAAGAAGCTGATTACTGAAGTTGATTATTGAAAGGTTAAGACTACTTTATATAAACATGCTTGCTTAGAAAATGAAACACATGAACAAATATAATAATTAATGGAAGAGAGACAAAAAAATAAAAATGAAAATATAAGAAGCTAACACTTCAATGTAGTTGAATGGCTTGCTATTATTTTACTACAAAATGAGCATTCTTTGGACATTTATTTTCCACTGTACCTTAAAGTCAAAGGTGACAGTAGCATCAATAAAGGCCAGGACAGATAATATTGCAAGAATACAGTGGATCATAGATCTTCAAATCTACATTGATTGTCCTGAGACCTTACCTAAATTTGGAAATATTTATCAATAGCTGTTAAGATTGCATGGTCCATTTTTTGCTATCTTATTAGATACAGTGCTTATATGCACCCAATGTGTACAAGCAGATTTGTCGTAGAAGACTGTCTTCCTTAAAGCACTTCTCTCATCATTGTCAAATGTAATTTTATTGGTATTGTATTAAACAGGGAAGATTTTCATAATGGTGTAGGAGAAAGGAGTGGAAGACAACACAATAAATTAATATCTGAAATTGTAAAAAATGCAGAAAAAGAAGATATGGGATAAAGTTCTTAGGATATATATTGCTCCCCAAGAAGTGGTTCTGATGTAGACCAAAAAGTCTAAAGCAACAAAGAAAGATGACATTATATTTGTAAGAGATACTGCTTTACAACCAAATTCTGTTATTCTGTACATATAAAAAATCATTTAAAACACTGAAGAAATAGTAAAGAACATGGTGGTTTTATTATAAAAGAAAATTACTTGACAATGGTTACAGACCCAGAAATACTATGTTTCTAACACCCAAAAGCATTAGTCAATAATCTAATGTAAATAAATGCAGCGAGCATTCTTTTTGATGCAAGGAGGGGAAAATGTTTTTGTTTGTTTTTAATCCAAAGTCTTCATTTGAAAACAAAGGATAAAACAATACACTTTCCAAGGATGAAATGGACTTGTAATTTGTTAGACTCTCCACGGATAGCACCTAGGGGAGTCATTCATTTTTCCTCGGTATCGCCCATGTATACATGAGGTATACATGTTAATAAACTTCTGTTTATTTTTCTCTTGATAATTGACTCAGAAAGTAGAGGAAAAACTGCTTTCTTTCCTGTACATTTTCTAAGTACTTTTCCTCTAAATGACACCAAATTCTTCTATGCATCAGTATACCACCCATCAGGTTTCAGCACACAGAAGAATTAATGTTTTCATTATAAATATAGTACTTTTATACATTGTTAAACAATTATTTTAAGGATAATGGTGTTTGGGGTAACAGATGGTATGCCGTAACTCAAGCAATTATATTTTATTAATATAACATACCATGGAACGACACAAAATATCTGCTTGGAAATAGGGCTTTGCTAAATTTAAGCTAATTTAGAAGCGATGCATTAAGGCAAAATATTTTCTGAAGTCAGAATAACATGACTCACAGATGTGTGATATGAGAGAAAAGAGAGAAAAATATGCCCATAACATTGACAGGAGAACAACAGTCTACTTAGCAAGTCACCGTGTTTGAGCAGCAAACCTCTGACCCTCTGGCTCTGAAAAAACATCCAGCTGAAATTTTATATGAAAGCTATCTGCAACTGCCACTCCAGTTCCTTGTTTTCAGGAAATTAGACAAAGCTCTTGAGGGAATAATATTGATGAACACAGAGTAGAATTGGTTAAAATAAACAAAATTAAGGTAACGATCATTTATGTCAAATTATGTCAAATTACAGATTTGATAGTATAAGGACAAGTGAAAATATAGACTAAGAGGCTAATTCTCTGTGCTGAAAATAAGGGAAGAGATGTCTCTCCCTTTTTTTTTGTGAGCTTGTACTTTATGAAACTTAAAACTATAAGTATTTTCTCTTTGTTTGACCTATATGTCAAAGCTTTTAAAAACCAGATAGGCATTTGGTCAGCTTTAGGACCCAGGGAGGTCTTTCTCAGGAACCAGGGACTCATCTCTTTGAAATGTAAATGTGAGGGCGGCACCGCCCCTGTTCTCCAAGAGGGGAGGAGCCTAACTTCAGCAGGTAACAGAACTACCTCCCATCATAAAGATGGAAGAAGTTGGTTTTTCCTCTTGGTAAAACCAATGAGCTAACATAAATTGTCACTCCAATTATCAAATAAAGTTACACTGAATTATGTGTGACAAATGGTGTTATCAAGCCTTCTTACTTGAGGACTGATTTTTGTTTATCTTGAGAACATTTCTGCCATGGGTGGTATCTGCCCGTCTGAACAACGGAGTGAGATGCATTCTTTGCCCTCTCTCAGGTGATAACCTAGATGCCCCGCACATCTTGGTTTAATGCTTATTCGGTACTGAAAAGTGTTTTCCTTCTCTCCTCCATTGGTGCAGAGGATTTCTGGGTTGGGAGAAGAATTTGTTTTTCTTATTATAATTCCCTGACAAGATGAAAATTAATAAGAGACAAGAATTCAGGGTATTTTCACCAGAGAGAAAATATATGTCAACATTTTAGTACTAGTGGCATAAATAGAATACATTTAGGAATAATCATTGATAATCATATTCCTAAATACAATGTACTAACATCTAAGGATTATTTCTTATTTGTGTAGAAATAAATAAATATAAATTCTCCAAAGAGTGTCAGGTTTTTCTTTTAGCACGTGACTCTTTTGCTAATAAAGTGAACAAGGAAGACTGTGCCCATACAAGGTAAAAGTGAAATTTGGCATAACCCTCTAGTAGACTAGGATTTTTAAAAAATGCACTGGATTGGATAGTATATTTAATGCACAAGGTCAAAGACTGAGCTCACAAACATGAATAATTAATTATTTTTAAACAATAATAAAATGTAATGATGTATGCAATAATTTTTACAAACAAAGCAAATATATATTGAGTTCCCATGATTCAAAAGAAGGTCACCCTGTTTCAATCCAATCTTGGTGTTTAAGAAATGCAAAATTTAATTTCATATTGTGTAGAGATTCCTTTTATTTCACACACATTCAAAAATGATAAATATATATCCGCCTGTCCAGGCAGGAGAAAAATTTTTATATCACGTCTTCATCATATTTATCTACTCTCTGTCCCATTTCTCAACAAATATTCTTTAATGCATGCATTAGCAAATTAAAATTGTCTGTAATTTCTAGAAAAAATTCTTGAATTTAAAAAATAAAATAGAGTGATTAAAATGGTTGTATGTTTATGTCTATGTATATACATGTCTATATGTACATATTCACAAAAATATGCAGTTTTGTAGATAGATACATATATACACACCCACATATATATAAATTTGGGAGAGGGA
Source organism: Vicugna pacos (assembly GCF_048564905.1). Classification (NCBI taxonomy): domain Eukaryota; kingdom Metazoa; phylum Chordata; class Mammalia; order Artiodactyla; family Camelidae; genus Vicugna; species Vicugna pacos. The sequence continues at coordinate 39,926,559 of NC_133000.1, forward strand.
CATTACATTATCATTTTTTCCATATGTAATACATATTGCTAGATATTTGCTATTTGCAATCTTCTAGGAATTTTATACTTGACCCTGTTAAGTAAATGGATGAGACAAAGACTTTATTAGATTGTGGGAATAATGTTATTTATCACTGGATCACTGTTTTGTCTTAACGACGGTATGTCAAATCAAGAGAAAAAAAAATCAAGAGAAACAGTTCTAATTCATGGAATAGAACTCCCATACATATTATTCAATAGTTCATCACTTTACTGGGAAGGAGACATTTTGCTTGATTCATATTTTCCCCAAGTAACTATTTATATTTAACTATTTTATAAAATGTTAAAAAAAAAGATGCCCTTTAAAATGGAAGAGTAGAATTTGTGCTATAGCAAAACACGTAAAAGAGATTAATTTTTTTTTTTGCTTTTTTTTTCCCCCTTTAGTTATCTTTGTATTAAGTGGAAGAGTAAGTGTAAAGGGAATATAGAAACAATACACAAGTTGAGAAAACATTGTTCAAAGACTGTAACAATTTATATTCAAGATAACACTCAAGAAGTTAATACATATTTATCTTTTTTTAAATAAATTAAGTATTTGAGCAAGAAAGGTTAAAAATGGCTCAGGGAACAACCATGCTAAGTAATTTTTTAGGGCCTTGATTTATGCAACAAGTTCAGTTTAATAATGAGCGAAACTGCTAATCAGTGCCCACAGATATTAGATAATAAATTCAACAGGGCCAAATGGATATTTTGCAGCATAGCAACTACCGGTTTAATGATTTAATTAATCTAAACATGCAAAACTTTGTGCTTGCTTAAATTTGTTTAGCACATGACACATTAATGGAGATTAAAAACTAGGGGTGTATTCATAAATTTAAAATGAGTTTTAAGGGAAAACGGACAATTACCAGATCTTCCATAAATGCCTCATAAGAACCACATCAGGAACTTGAGAGAATGAGTTCATGTATTTGGCCTTGTAATTATTTACCTTATATTGCTAAACTGAAATAGCTTTGATTAGTACAGTGTATCTATGAAACTGCTCTAAAGGAAAGACAGTGATAATCAAAGAAGCACATAATTAGGAGAAAGCTAGTTTTCCCTAGAGCTTCCTTGTTGTAACAATTACTTTAAGTGAACAATTTAAAATCATGTAATTTGCTTTTTTCCTTACATCTAAGTGAAAACTTTCAATGATTTCTTTTACAAAACCATTTTTTGGGTACACTTTCAAATTTTTCATTTTTAAGCTGCTTTAATACGGATAGATATTATATGCTTCTTTTCATTTAGCATGATTTTCTTTAATTGTCCATTAATGTAAACTGGGCTCTCTATTTTACTACTTGATATACTTATGAAATATAGTTGCATAATCATCCTTTAAAAACAAAACCTTTTATCCTCCTCTGAGAATTCCATATGTATTTATTAAGGTTGAGGAATTTTTTTAATTAAAAAAAAGCTTCAAATTTTAAAATCCCTATTCAGAAATATTTATAACATGTAAGGACTTAGTGTATCACTTAGTGGTTTACTTGCATGATAGTTGCCAACTATTAGAAGTTATTAAATGAAACATTGATATTTTGTTTGTGTTTGCAACTGAATTTGCTTCTTGAAAACATTTAATTATATTATACATCATTAATTAACAATTTTTAAACCTTGCACTATCATTTTAAATATGCTAATGCTATCAACTTGATTATGTGAATGTTCTGTGTATATCAGAGAGGGGAAATATCGAAAACAAACTTTTAGTACTTTAATTTCTTCTGTGATAGATTTTTGTCCCTAATATATTTTACTTAAAATTTGATTAAAGAGGGATTTCAGGACTGGGTTTCAGTTTCAATGTTTAACAATGATAAGCCTCTTGATTGCTATACTATTAGGCTCGCAAATGACCCATTACCTCAATTATAATACTTTTCAGATAGAGACTGTACCTCATTTACATTTCCCTTCCCAGTTACATATAAACCTGCAGTAAATTTTAAATCAATGAAAGTACAAATGAACAAGTGGAATATGCACTCCAGACATGGAGTTAAACAGCTCTCCTGCATCTAACTACATCCAATGAGTTTATCAGACCAACAGACCAAGAAAGGACTATTAAATATACTGTGCAGGCTTTCAAAGTGATTTGGATTCCAGAATGTATACCTCAAGTGTAAGGATTTATGATGAGAACCATGGCTTTAGAACTCATTGTGAGATAATTCACAGACAAAATAGTTTAGTACCAGAGTCTAGTAGGGGCTTGTCTAGCAATTGATAGTATTGATTTTCAATATTTTTCAATATTTTCTAGGAAAAAAAATCATATTTTATCCCATTGATATTATTTCTGGTGACTAGTTTTCTTACGTTTCTAATAAGCTGACAAAAGATAAATACAAACTAAAAACTCTCCAAACAGTTATGTAATTATACATTTCCTTCTAACATTTTGTGTAAGTACATGATAAAACATTTAATTGCCCTACACTAGCAATTAGGAGTTGGGACTGTTTCACATTCTGCACAAGTAGAGCACTATATTGTCATATCTGTTTTGTGCTTCATTTTATGAACAGTAATTATAGATATTGGTACAGACATTGGCATCAGAGTATATGAACTCTTTCTTATGTGTTCAAGAAAATGCATGTCTAATAACATTTTAGACAAATATATTAAAAGTGTGTGTGTTTTTTTAAAGAAGCTAACTTTATGCCATGATATATATATATATAAATTATTAATTATATATATATATATATATATATATATATATAAATTAAAATGTATGCACTAAGACTGAAATTACACACAAGTTCCAGGGAGCACTCTAATTTACTTGAGAACACTTAACTTTAAGATTTTTTTTCATTTTTATTTTCTTAATTACTGTAACATTCCAAGGGGGGGACGGAGAGAGAGGGAGACTACAGAATTCCATTTCCAGTGGTTTCCATGAACAAATTAAACAAATATTTCCCAGAGGCAGAGCTGGGATTCATTTGTATACTTCTATGAAGTCGTATTATAAGAAAATATTGCTTTATATTTGCAGTGTCTTTTTCAATCAAGTTATATATAATATTCTATTCATAAAACACATGTGAAAATGTCAGGCATCATATCCTTTAGATGACAGTACGTGGATGGATCTAATTGCCTCTAGATTTTACTCCCAACTGATACAAAGAATTTTTTGAGGTATTTTTTGCAAAAGATTATTGGTGCCTTTTGTGTGTTTGTAAAAAATAGATATTTAACTTTTCTCTATGCCCTGTGTAGATCTTCTTAAAATGTATTTTACACAAACATAAACTGCCTCCACAGAAGAACTTTTGCTAGAGAATGACTTTGGGTATCTCCAAATAGTACAAGTGCAGTTAATTTGTTAGTTAATTTGATTAACTCAAACATTAAAAACATATATTAGTTTCACTTAGTAACTGTGAAATTGTCTGCACTTTATTTGGTAAGGGTGAGGTAGAGTTAAATAATCAGGCCACAAGCCTCCTGAAACTGTAATTGACTTAATTGTGAGAGTAAACCCTTTCTCATTACTCTGTCATCATTGTCATCAGAAGAAAATCAAGTCAGATATTTTAGCATATAGAGCATGTTATTTGCATTGACATTTCCTCAAAAGGTTGTTTTACCACATAGAAATATTCTAAGAGCACACTCAAGAAAATAAGTCATACGGGTTCAAAAAAAGCAGAGTTAAAAAGTTTTCCAAAGACTAATACTTATTTTAGTGCTAGTTATGATTATGCATAGGTTGACTATTAAACATGTAGAAATCCAATACAGCTGGGTTAATTTAGATAGGAGGTTAGCTACCTTGTAACTTGGAGATTGTGGCTGTGATAACCATAAAAATGCTTTAACTTTTTCACTTAAAGTTAATATGAATTTATCTAGGTGTAATTCCTTGAATGTATTCAGCATCATCCTTCCAAAATTCTAAATATCCTTGCTTATACTATTGGAGAAGTTTCTTCCACCTATCAAGTGTAATGATAGTTTGGTCACTGAGGAATAATTTAGTTCATTTAATGTATATCCAAGAAATTCCACAGAAATATATAATCATGCATTTACAACATATACACTGAAATTCATACACTGAGTATTAAAATTATATTTAAGCTTTACTTAATTTATTTTCCTTATTATAAACAGACCCCCTTTTGCCTCTTTTACATTGTTTAAATTATGATACTTATTCATAAGCATAAGGGTTTTTTTAAAAAGTGTGGTATGCGACAACTATCTTTTGAAGAGTTCTATGTTTTAGTTGCTTATAGAAATTCTCTCATTTAAAACTTTGTTATCTAATTAAGCAGTTTAAAATCAACCAAAAATATATATTACCAAATAAATATCATAATATATGTCTATTCAATTAAACTTAGGTTTGTTTTATTATTCTATTGATTTTCTTTAGTGAATCTTTTACTTTTTAATTAGACATGGCTGTAACTATGCACTTCCTTTTCATTTGTGATAGATATTTTGACTCCTCTTTATAAATATACACAATCTTTTTTATATAATAATTTACATTTTAGGTTGTCAAATTTATATTCCAAAATGCAGCTCCTCAAAGAGAGGACTCAACCTTGGCCCCATCTTCCTCACTCTCAGACTTCTCTGTCTCTGGTACTGTGTTATTTGATGCTTGCTTTCACTTTGTCAGCAACTCCAGCCCCGAGTTCTCCTGCATGCTTCAAAGGGAGAGATTCTTTTTCAGGTTGAAATCTATGTTTTCCCAATGCACCTGACTTAACATATGATTTTTCATACTGTAATATTTCTTTTCAGAATAGATATTACAAAAATAATTTAAATATGTCTAAAGACAGATAAATAGTTATGTATGTGCACATTTATTTCATCAATTCATTGAGACAAAGGGACAAATAATTATTTTTATTCAACCTATTTTTCATTACCTAAATGTAAAAAAGAAAATTCTATGATTTCAGATAAATTATTATATATTATGAATTATACATTTTTCCATCCAAAATTAGCATATATCTCCTAATTAATATACATCTAAAGAAATGTTAATGACCAGATAGGTAACCGATTATTCTAACGTGATTACTAAAAACTATTAACCTACTGTAAAAAAAATTTTTTTAACTATTAACAAGGGTTATTTTCCTTATAAGAAATGAACATAGGCTTAACATATAAAATTTAAATATATAAAAAATGGAATAAATGATAAACTTCTTCTCAATAAAAACATTCATTGGCAATTTGTTTTTCAAGAATTTTTCTATGCACAGTTTTCCTCAAAGTTATCTCTGTTGGTTGGGCAATAACTGCATCACCTTCCACAGTATCTTCTCTTGAATTAATACTTGCTTTTAAATAGGGCAGCAAAGTTCCAACTAGATGAGGTGGTCACATACTGATCAAACTGTGACATCTACTAGGTTTCTGGGATTTGGGAGAAAGTGAGGCATCCAAATCCTTGAGCTCTAAGATAAATTTCAAAATACTATTATCTCTGAAATTTCCTATGTTAATGCAATGACATTAATTACTGGATATTTATAGCACATCAAATGTATCTTCTATGCAAATTTGCCAAAACTAGTGCACACACACCTAAATGAACTGGAGTGGTTTGTAGATTCTTTTACAATATTTTAAAAATATTTGACCAAATGCTTAACCAAAATAATATTTGCACCTGAAGTGATCCAAGGTATGCTATCCCAAGACAAAGTCACTGGATTTATGGAGAAGCTACTTTTTGGGAATAATGAAAATCAAAAAGTAATATACATATAACTCTTTGTAGTGTACAAAGGACTCCTTGCATGTGTTTCCTATGACATTTTATAGTGTTGAATACAAAATATAGTGTTGAATTAAAGTTCTGAAAGCAAAGACATAAAAGAAAAGGACAAAGGAGAAAAATAAACAAAGGACAGTACAAGACTTTTACAAGTGGCTCTTACGAATATTGAACTACAGGCTTAATAATAAAGCCTCATCTATTTTTAAAAGTTATTGTCTACTTGGCTCCTATTCTGTCCTGTTCAGCCTTCAGCTAAACAGTAAATGAAGTGTCCACATGACAGACTATTCAGCAGAACTGGCACTCTGATTATTTATTTAACAATTTTGTTTATTTATCATTTGCCAGATAAATAAACATGTCCTCCATACATTATCTTAATAGACTTGATGATGCAAACACAACATTATACAATGTCATGTGTGGCTCAAATGACTGCAGTTTTTCTCCTGGAATTCCCAGTGTTGGGTAGAAGTATTCATTTATCATGTGCTAGCACCATTTTTTTTTCCTAGTAGTAACATTGGCTGGGTTCACTTTTTCATGTACAATTCATTATTCTGGATAACAGGGGTATCCACCTCCTCGGGTGTCTGCCAAGATGCGCAGGATCTAAAATGCAGTTTGGGAGAGTGAAAAGGAAATCAAAGGGCTGCCTTCAGAATCCGTGCAGCTCTTTAAGCTACAGGCAGCCCTTTCATCTGTCAATGGTCCTTGGGACTAGCGCTTGCAGAGGAACAAGGCTCACCCACTTACTTATTTTTTCCCACACAGAATCAGAATTAGGAGAACAGGCAGTGGGAACAAATGGCCGGTTGACTGCTTCTGGCATAGAGGGTCACTGCAAGAGTTTTCGTGTGTCTAGCACGGGTAAGAAAAATGTATACATTTCCCTCCTGAATATGTGCTGAATGCCTAATATGAGCATAACCACAGTGAGCGCTTTTTGCGTTTATTCATCTATTTCTTCAGCACCTATTTGTTGAGAGCCTCCTGTGTGGCAGGCATTGTTCTAGGCACAAGGGATACAGCACTGAACAAAACTTCTCATAGAGCTTCCGTCCTAAGAGGGGAAAACTCATAAATATATTAGATGGCAACAGGTGGCTGAAGGGAGCAGAACTGGGATCCTGGAGTAAAAGCCGCTTGCTTCTTAGGACAGTAGTCTTCTTTCAGCTCTCATTGTAACCACAGTCTGTGTGCCAATCATCGCAAGACAGTATCAGTATTTTCCACTAGGTATAAGATTGCCAGATAAAATATAGGATACCCAGTTAAATCTGAATGTTAAATAAGCACAAGAATTTCTTCAGTATAGGTGTGTCTCAGGTCATTCATGGTATATATTAAAAAAGTTATTCATTGTTTGTCTGAAATTCAAGTTTAGCAGGATCTTGTATTTTTATTTGCAACCTAACTAGATGGCGTTTTTCATTTAGGTAGGCCATGCTAACCTAAATAGCAGCCTTTTCTTTTATTTGAAACTTGAAAATTAGTATCAAAATCATCTAACCATTGTTTAAACAAAAGTTAAAAGCAAGTGAGAAACACTGTATTACTGTTTCTTACAATTCACACATTTACATTCAGGTCATCTGTTATACTAAAATGATGTTGATTCTTTCGTGTTGTGTGATATGAAAGACAAAATCCTCTAGTTAATCTAGTTAATGACTAATCTGAGATGGCAGATCCCACTCATAGTCAAAAGACTTCAACACTGACTGGTTTCCAGGAGGGTCTGTTAAAACATTAAATACCTCCCCTGAAAAAGTATTTGCTTAATATGAAAATATTAAGGTTAAAAATAGAATATTAGTTAAGGGATGTCTTGATGAGGCAGTGAATTCAGTAGATGAAAGCTAAATTCAAGACCCTATCCTCTACTCATCGGCATGGTCACCTGGAACCAGTAACTAGAGAATACAAGCCTGTTCGTTTGTTTGTTACTTTGTTTTTTGTATGGTATAATGATACTTAATTCATAAGGTTGTAATGTGGATAGAATGATTTCAGCCAGGAAAAGAATTCATCACAATGCCTAGCACATTGTAAGTCCTCAATAAATGGTACATGTTATCATTAAAGTTCCAACTGTGTTACAAATTATGTAGTGTCTCCTACTTTTCTTTCATTAAACATGTGTTAGGAATTAACAGTTCTTGGAGGTAAAAATTTATGAGACCCTTACCAATTGAACTACCAGGCAAAATAAAGCCTCCTCAGGCATAAAGTACTGCATTTTACGAAAGTTAGCCCTAATTTCTCTACTGTTATAATTAATTACACCACATAAAGACACGAGCAACATCTTATATATCTATATATCAGCATTCTCACAGTAATAATTAGTCAGTCTCAAAATTTACTTGATTCAATTGATTATGGTTAAATAACTCCAAAATTTAAGCATCTGCTAAGAGGAATCCAATGCAGACTGTTGATTACTGTAAAGTAGTAAAATTTTCAAACTAGCAAAATATAATAATAATAATGATGGAGGAAATAATAGTAATAATAAAAATGACTGAGGAAATTTTCTAGTAATAGAGTTGATCATTTGTGGAACTATTTAATAATCAATTCAATTATTATTATGTGACTACAACTTTTCAAAGAAAACATGAATTGAATGAGCACTGAGTAGACAAAAGCAAATAAAATACAGCACATTTTTAAAATGCTTCTTCATCCATCCTGTAACATTGGAAGCTGTCGGTAAAAATTTTCCAAGTGTATGAATAAATAAATGAAAAATGAAAATTTTTAAATAAATGAATTTTTTTAATAAATGAAAATGTTTGGATGACAGAATAAATCAATGAATGGAGTGTGCAAAAAAGAAATTTGCTCCTTTGGAAACAATTTGGGTCAGAAGATGCATCATAAGTGCTTATGCTGCAGCATATTTGCCCTTTAAAACAAAAGGTAGATAAGCAGAGATAGAGCTATATACAAAAGCTGATAAAAGTATTTTATCTAACTGTAAGTTAGATGTCTATGATAACTGATTATGAAGAGTTTATACAGTATCATTAAGTTTAAACTTTTAATACACTGTGTAATTTCCATCAACTGCTCTTATTGCCTGAGGAAAACAATCCAAGTCTAAAACTTCAAGGGGACCATACTGATTTTTTAATAATTATAAAGTTCCCATATATATGATCACACACATCTCATCTGAATAAACATTGCAGGAAAAGTAAAACAACTAAATGTAGTATTTAAAAAGTATCTTCATTTTGCTTTACTGGTACAAAGAGGCTGCATTACAGTTAACATTTTGTTCCAGCTGTTTGGAATAAGAGGACAAGTCTCATAGTTTGCTCAAACCTCTAATTCCCCAAACTAATCGTGCTAGGAAAGAGGCGAGGGGAATAGACAGAGTATGAACCTCACCCTAAAGGCTAATAGAAGACAGTTCTGTCAAACTCCTCCAAGCAGGGGGATACCCTGAGCTACACCAGGCTCAGAGTCAAACCCAGGGACTCTTTAGGCGTGCTGCTCCATTTAACCTACCTATCATCATAGGACCAAAAAACGAAGTGATCTTTCCTAAAATAGTGGAGAAATTGTTCTAAAATGTTTTGGATCAAAATCAGCATCTTGAATTGTGAGATGAGGAAAATGTCATTATCCATAAGGAAAACAGAAAGAAGATGATCTCAACAGAATACATCTTTGAACTGTAGAAAAGAAAATGGCCAAGGGACCTCTCGAGGTCTCCTTTACTTCTGTGTTTCATTTCATGGAGACCCCAACGTGGTGTGTCTTAAGTGAGATCTCTGAGTGTGTGTCAGGACAGCTGGGAGTGTATGATGAGCTGTCAAAGGTGAGCACATTGTGGCTAATGTCCGAGAGGAAGGAGATGCTTAGCCACAGAGAAAAGAAACACTCTATTCCAGGTGCTCATACAATTCAGTGAAAATGAGAAAGTCAATGCCACGTGCCAGGCTCTCTAACAACAAATCAGGACTGTCTGCCTGCAATTCATCTGAGGCCAAATAAATAAGCAATTCAGAGATAGAAGGAAAATAGAAAAACACTCCAAATGAAGTAGAAAATTTGATCGCTGTATCAATAGCATTTTGAGTGCAATATATAAAGTAAATTACTACAAATACTTTTTAACTTAAAAATATTATATATCATAAAAGTGAATGTTCTGTTTTGTCATTATAGCTTTACAGCAATTTCATTTCACAATTTACTATTATTATAACTCAAATATCTATTAGTGAAACAAATCAGTAATTTATGAATTTTTATCATGTAAATATAAATATAATAGAATACAGTGGTGGATTTTTAGTTTTCAAAACTCTTCATGAGAATTTAAACTTTCTACATACATTTGACAGATTAATTTGGATAGCTGACCACTCGAAAATTTTAAAGGTCTTTATTCAATATCACCTAAACTATTATAATAATGTGTATTGGCTTTCCTCTGATTTTACATTTGGAAAAAAATCCTTAAAAATAATTCTTTTTGAGAACCAGAAAGTAAATAACAATTTTGTTTGAACCATCAAAATACGTTTCCCTATATTCATAAAAACACGCTTGTACCTCATCCACGGAAATATCCCACAGGTTTTCCTCAGTTACTTACTCAAATTTTCTCTTCAGTTTATCAACTCAAATTTGATTAGAGGCTTCATGTTGGAATAACGAGATGTGAGGACACTGAGACAATTGAGGAGAGAAAGCATTTCTTCCTTAATAACAATAATATTGACTTTTTTGAGCTCTTATTATCTGCCAGATCTTATTCAGGACACTTGGCTTATATTATTTCTATACTTCCAGCATCCTCTCTTTAAGACAATTCTATTTCAATCATCAAGAAACCGTGCATGTGCAAGATAGAGACAAAGAGAGACAGAGAAAAGACAGAGTTCTCATCAGAACTGGAAAATACAAGGTCAGTGTCAACCTCAATTTTGGTTTATTCTGAAGCACGTGTTCCTAGTGTGCTGCACATCGTAAACTAGCTTCATATCCCGTAACTTTTTGGACCATAAATGAACTAAAGCACTCAAAAGCCTTCTGACTGTGCTGGTATCACATAAAATTGATAGACCATAGATCAATTTCCCTTCCCTCTTTCTTATGCTGCTTTCTGCTTATGTCAAGACTTTACTGCATGTGGAGTATCTGTATTTCTGGCTCAAAATACCTGAAATGCTTGTTTTAAATCATAACCTTCTCCTGTACAATGGTTTTGACTTAGGAGAGATTACAGATGAGTTACTGCTGGATATTCTACAGTTACTTCTTAAGGAGCTTAAACTGGAGCCCAACATCTTTTGCAGGAAGAACCCCCTTTGACTTCGTTTAAAAATATAATTCCCCAATAAAAAGAGACCTTGAAAAAATATTCCAATGAGGCACCACTCTTCCTATGGTAAGATGCTACCTTTCCTAAGCCTGGGCTTGTTGCTGTGTGGGGTCTCTACCTCTAGTTTTGGTCCCTAATCATAGTTCCACAATTGTCATTCTGTGTTTAGCCCAAGATTGCATCTTTAAAAAAACGTAAAATATAATGTACTCCTTTCCTTGACTGAAGCAATTCTTTTTTCATTCATGGAATATTTTAAAAGCTAGTTCACGTTTCCTCCTTTTATTCCTAAAGTGAAAGGGTTTTTCATTTGAATGCTCAGGAATGATAAAATACCTGTTCATGTCAAAACACAAAAACATGGGGGGAAAAAAATCAATGAAACCAGTGCCTGCAGTTAGGAAGTTTATGGTTTAATTCTTTCCTTCTAATGAGCATTAAAATCAAAATCGTTATTATGTTATTTTTAACTGTGCTTTTAATTTGCAAAGATTAACTGGCAAATTTACCCAATGTACAGTATATTGCCTGTTTGCAGATTTCACTGTGAGTTAGGTTACTACTAACATAAAGAAATAAAGCGTTTTCTGGCCAATTAGTAGTAATAAATCTGTGAAAGTCCAAAATTCAAAGGAAGATTAGAAGTCTGGAATATCATCAAGATTTTCATTAATATCCCTCATATTTAACTGTCACCAGTTAAACTATTTGTGGATGCTTGGATTGATCCTATAGAAATACCAAATTCCCTCCATTCAAAAGCTCTTTTAGAATAAATCTGTGTAACACTTCAAAAACTGGTGCTAAATCACACAATTTGAAAAACAAAATTTGACTGTCTATGCAAGTAAAGTGAAATGCAGCATTAATACTCTCTTGATGATTCAAGGAACACTAAAGAGGCAGTACCGGTTTTCCTCAACTACCCAGGAAGAAACTGGAACTTAGGAAGGCTAGATCTCACGTTTCTCTCCATGTTTATCAGTTATGAGGACAGAATTGAAGCCAAAGAGTTTGCTTAGGTAATTATTTAGTTTGACTTAATTCTTGCAATAATACTAACATAGTTAAAGACTTATGTGAACCTAGACTGGTTTTAAGTAACACTTGTGAGCTTGCAATGCTTAAAAGTCCATGAGGTAAACAGACTTATGCTCACCCCACACTACAGATGAGGCATGCTGGGGCAGAGCAACCTGCCCAAGGTCATGCAGCTGGAACACTGAAGAGACATGACTTGTGCTCTGTCTGTCTAACTGCACAGCAATTAACCACTCCACGCATTTCCTCTCAGCATCTTACTAGAGAGCTCTTAAAATAGATTTTGTGTACTCTAGGTGAATGTATTTACTATGATATGCAACTGAAGCCTTAAACTTCCAGAAACAAATGGAAACACTCTCTCTCCCCTTCTGCCTCCCTATCTCTAATCACACCCCCCACCCTTTCCTCCCATGTTGGCATAGGTTCCTTTGGGGGTGGTTAGATCTCCAAAACTATAGATCAGATCCTGAAGGCAAATAAAATCTGTCAAAGTCAATGAACACATAAAAAAATCCTAAAATATGATGTATCAAACAGACCCATTAAACCAAAAAAAAAAAAAAATGAATTAAAAACCTTAATCAGAATTTCTTTTCGCAACAATAGTAAAAGATCAACATAAAAATCATCATTCAATGATAGAGTAATGTATTTATACTGTTGAATTAAAACATAAACTAAACTTCTAATGTGATTATTTTCTGGACATGGAAGTATACTAAAAACTGAATCTTTTTTTAAAATAAAGAAATGATGTCTCTACATGGGGCAGTGTCACATGACTAACTCTAATATAAGGTTGACTAATCATTGCTCTGAATTTTAATTGTAATTAAACATATGCCACTGGTAGAATTTCTCATAATACTTAAATTATATTATTTAATTCATTTAGCGCTATCTTATTAAATCACCATATTTTTAGGATAGAGCTGCCAGATTTAGAGAAAAAAAAATACAGGATGCCTACTTAAATGGGACTCTCAGGTAAACAATGAATACGTCTTTTGTCTAAATGTATCCCAAATACTGCAAGAAAATACAAGATACTAGTTTAATTTTGAGTATATATCCTTTATAGCTAGTAATTTATTTCCATGTTTTTCTTATGAGAGGGCTTTATTTTGAGCTTAAAAAAACCGTTTAATTATATACTTGTAAGAGTTACTGAAATCAGTAAGCGCCTTATTTTTTAGATTTGGCTACTGGTTTGTTTATCTATTTATCTCAAATTACAACAAACACAGATATACAAAGAATAGTGTTTTTTTTTTTCCCTTCGAGGCAGACCATACATCAAGGGTTAAATAATGACATTGCTATTTACCGACCCTGAGAAGAATAAATCACATGACAGCAGGCAGCTATGGAAATGCGATTTTTTGCAGCTCATCAGTGAAAGTTGACATTCCCCTTGCTTTACACTAGGAGGCACATTGTTCCTACGGATTTTTCTGCTATAATGCTGAACACACTATTTGTGACCTACTCAGCAGACTCAAATGCAAGAGGATGTTACTAACAACTTTTAAATATGAATAATAAATGAGTACTCAAACCTAACTCTTTTGGGGATTAAAGTCATACTTGAAATTGATGAGACCTAAAACTTGCCAGCAGAGAAAGCCTGTGTCCCTGCTGGTTTTACAGCCATATTTTAACAACTTTAAGTAATAATATAGAAAGTCATCTCATTGCAATCCTCTTAAAAATAAAACAGTAATAAAACAAAAAGTCCATTGTGAATGATTACTATTATAATAAATACTTTAAAGTCATAAAGGGAACATGATTTATTTAAAGTAAAAAAATGAAGATACTGGAGCATAAATATATTTCACTATATAACTTTCATTAGCTTTAGCAAACTATGATGTTTGGAAATGCCCATCAGATATGATTAATATGAAAAAAAATCATATGAGAAGAATTTGAAATATACAGTTTTTAGAATTTGAAACTAACACTTTTTGAGAATTTTCTTTTTTCTTCTAATATATAGTAAGGATTTTACATTTCAAAACTCACCATGGTATTTTTAAAAATGTGATTGGAAACATCTGCTAAATAAGTAAATACACTTTTGATTCTTCTACATATTTTCATATTGATGATAATAATTAATAATACTAATAATAAAATTAATGATACCTGTAAACCGACAGCCCACATGTATTTATATACGTACGTTATGTGCCAGCAGCTTGTAGCCCCCAGATCAATGACGTCACAGGATACTCTGACTCCAGTCTGTGTTCTTAATCACAACCCCACATCGCCTCCAAAAGAAGTCAACATTAACTTTGTATAGGACTCAAGCCTCCCCAAAGCTTTCAAACATCTTTTTGACTCTATCTTAATTTTTGTGGTCTTTCCTCTCACTCCAGCCTCACCTTTGCCTGCCCTAAATGTTAAGGTTTGTCATGATTTCTTTCTTGGACTCCTTATTTCTCTTTGTAACTATCATATTTACTCCCCAAATTTCATTCACCTTCTATGTTGTCAGGTTTCACTTTCCAGAACCATATTCTTAGTTCCTATATAACCTTGGGCAACTGCTCAAATTTCAATTTTTTTTAAAAAAAGTGTTGATTCCTAATCTGAATTCTTCCTCTTATATTCTCTAATTTATTTAGTCATGTCAAAATCTTGGAATACCATCAAGTCTTTCCTTTCCCTTCTCTGCTATATCCAAGCAGAATGTCTCGTATCCTCCCCATCATTCAAAATCTGATTCTAACTTCTCTCTCCATCCAGTTTCATTTCTTGTCAGAGAATTAAACAGCTGAATAGCAACCATTTATTGAGTATCTACTATGTTTTAGGTAATGTGCTAAGTGATTCTTCATATCAAATAACTATAGTTTTTGTTACACTATTCTCAAAGATATTAATAGCCCCATTTTAGAGGTTAAGAACCTGAGACCAAGTGGTGGAGATAAGCCTTACTGCATGTGCTACAAAGATACTCAACTTTCAACTGCTTACCCAACTGGCCACAACACTTCACAGCACTAAGAAACCTGCATGGCCCGCGCACATGCGCGCACACACACACACACAGACACACACTTTATTGACTTAGATAATTTCTGTTATCCAATGTCACTTGTTTAAAGTATCACTCTACAGAATCTTTATTGATTTCTTATTTAAGACTTATAAGACTTATTCTTTTTAAACCCCACTTTTGATGTACTTATCATTGGCATTTATTCTAGTTCACTAATATTACTGGTATCCAGTGTCTTCTCTTTTATAAAACACAGTATTTTTTTCTTTTTTTTTTTTTCTTCTTTTTGTGATCTATAAAATGATCATAGCATACCCTTCAGAAAAAAATGCAAAAGAGTTTCAGGAACTTCACAAATTCACAAAAACTTACTCATGGCCTTTCTGATCCAGGAACTCGGATTAAACAACTTTTACTTTCACAGTCTCATAACTGAGTTTTGTTTTGTTTAAGTTTAGGGAGTCTTGGTTTTAATGTCTGTCCCTGGAATCTAACATAGTACTTGGCACACAGTAGCCTCTGCATGAGTGTTTACAAAACAAGTCAACAAATGAGTGAATCATGGAAAAGCCAAGTGAATAAAAGAATAAAAGATCATAAGCAAAAGCTCTTGAGTTCTAAGATGTAGTAGAATAACTAAGTCTTGCATAAATTGTGGCCAACAATCTTAGAGTGATCCCTCAAGATCCCAACTTCCTGGTATCCCCTTCCTTTCACGTGGGCAGGACCTGACACATTCTTATGACCAATAGAATATGGATTTGGTGATGGAATGTCTTTCCTGCGAATACATTAAGTTGGATAAGACTTTACATTGCTACAAATTCACTCTAGAGATGGTCTCTTTAACTGGCCTTGAGGAGGTAAGCAGTCATGTTGGAAGGCACATGTGGCTAGCAGCTGAGTGTGGTCTTCAGGAGCTGAGAGAAGTCTCCAACTGATAGTCAGCAAGATACTGGGCCCTCAGTTCTCCAACTGCAAGTAAATAAATTCTGCTAACAATCTGAAAAATCTAGGAAGTAAATTCTTCCACAGTTTATCCTACAGATGAGAATGCAGCCTGGCTGACATCTTGATTGCAGGCTTTTGAGACCCTGAGCAGAGGACTTGGTCAAGCCATGTTCAGGTTCCTGACATAAAGAAACTGAAATTATGAATGTGTGTTGTTTTAAGACACGAAGTTTGTGGTAACTAGCATTAGAACACATATGCTAGATACATACATACATACGTACATACATAAGAGATTAGTAGATGTATATTTGGTTTAAAATCTAGATGTTTTTAATCTAGAATATGTTTTGCCCTCCCTGAATTTAATTAATAATAGATATTTTAAACTTACATTTAGAAAAATATATTTAGTAAAGCATAAAATTAAAGTTTCTTAGGATAAAAATGAAAATCAAATTAAGTTTTTATTGTCATTTTTTCCTTTAAACCCAAATCATAGTAAGATTGATTACTTTCTCTCTATGCCATTCTCTGAGAAACTTTAGATTCATTAACTCAGGAGCCACTATTGTAGGATCAGCCTAAATGGTTTACAAAACTCTCCTGGGGAAGTGAACACCACAGGTGACCATATAAAATCTCTGAACAATTTTGTCTGGATTTATATAACTAGCTCAACCCAGGATACTTATAAAAATTATAAACACAGATCACAGAAATTATTTAATACAATACTGTGCCCCAAAAATCAAATTCATGTTAAATTTGCAACGTAAATTATCATTAGTGATTTTTTTTTCTTGTAGTTTAGGATGAGCACAATTTCTTGGGGTTGGAATTTGATAGGGTAAACTTTCCTGGATTTCTCTGCAGTATTTTTTATTTTGTTAACTTGATTTTTTTCTCCCTAAAATGACAGCCTGTATCTCATGCCCCAATATTTAAATTCTTATTTTTTTCTTAGTGTGTATATCCTATATCTTAAAATATTTTTAATATAAATTTTTACTTCATACAAAAAATATATTCTAAGAATGATTTTTTCTTAACTCTGTGCCAGATGCTTTCCATGTAAATTACAAAATGAAAATCTAATTTTGAATGCATTATTAAAATTGTGGAAAATAGAGACAATTAAAAAGAGGAAATCAATACTCCAAACTGAAGATAACCACGGTTAACAGGATGTACTTCTTTCTAAGTTTTTGTTTATTTGTTTTTATTTTGATAGAATGCTTAATTTGTCTGAATGTGTTTTCTTGTGTTGTGAAATACTGATTTGTTTTTTCAGTCAACAAATAGACATTGCCATCCTACTATATGCTAGGTACTGTTTTGCCTGGAGAATAGAAAAGTGAACAAACAGTCCTTAGAGATGAATAGGAGAGACAATTGTTAACAAATAACTACAGAGATTTTCTTTAAGGAAAAGGCATAAGGGCCATGAGAAAGAACAACTGTTCCAATGAAAAGAGTGCTAAATAAGGATCAGTGTATTTGAGTTCTATTCTTAACTTACAAACCACATAACTGTAGGCAAAGCATTTCCCTTTATATGCCTCTGTATAAGATGATTTTATACTGTGTGATCTGCAGGGTCCTACTAAGGTCTAAATTTTCATGAACTCAGTGCTGAAGAATCCCTGCAGAAGGAGCTCTCTCACAAGCTGCTCATCCCATGAATCATCTTCATAATATTCAGTTTCTCAAATTTCCTCTTAAAAAATAAGATAAGTGCCCCAGAATTTAAAACTCAATGTCATGATAAGTGTGCTGAATTATGCACTGCCTTAACACATGTGTACATTGAAGGTGGCTTCTCTGCATAGTAAAAGAATGAGCTGTGGATTCGGGCACTCCTAAGTTCATGTTCTGTCTCTGCTACTTGCTAAATAATTTTAGACAAATACGTTTTCTGAAATTCATTTACATATAATACTACCAAACTTGCAATATTGGTGTGAGATCATACAATATATTAAAACATTTACTAGCATTGTGACTCATTAGTAGACCTCGATAAATATCACCCATAAATAGCATTGGGTATCAGAACTATCCTTAGTGAGAAGTTCACCAACTGATTGACACACAGTCCAAGTAGAGATTGAAGCATATGACAGACAGGGCTTTAATAAAATAAATATAATCTAAATTTTTGCACATGATTAAACAGCAGAAAAGTCCTTTAAAATAACATTTAAAGAAATATTAGATTAAAAAAACCCTCTATTCATAATTCTCAATGGGACAATATGAAGATATAATTCTGAATAAGCTTCTCCTAGTCTGATCACATAATAGTATTTTTTCTTTTAACTTAGTGAAATTCCTTCATCAATCTAGTTATATTTGTTAAAAATTACAATCTTCCATTGAAAATCCCTTTACTATTTTCTTAGAATTAATGACCTACACAGAGTACATGATCATATTAATGTTAACTTCCTAAATGAAATATGATTTACTCCTTGGAAGTGGGATAAATCTTTGTATGCAGGAAAGGTGACAAAGCTCAGTGCAAGAAACACTGCATGTATGTCATTTGTGGGGCAGTTGGCTAAGTTTTCTCTAGGACTCAGAAGTGCATGGAACACAGAGACACCATTGATTTGGTTGCCAGATGGTTATATTAAGGCCTTAAGTTACATTAAAGCCTAAAGTTTCCAGCTTGCTCACATCATACCATTCATATTAATTTATTTGAAAAAATGCATAATGAAAAAGTTACTATGAAAATAGTACTAATGTTTCATTTCTTTTAAGAATCATCATATTTGAAAAATGAGGACTCCATACAGATACAATACTTAGTAACTGTACTGATAACGCTAATATTCATGGTTTATATGGATTTTGCATGGTTGCTATAAAATCATGAGTCTTTAAAAATTAACAGAGCAATTGCCAAGATGGTGGAGTAGGAGGAAAACCATCTCACACTCTCCCCTGAATACAGCAAAATCTACACCTGGAACAAATCTCACAGAATATCTACTGAACTCTGGCAGAATATCTCTTACAATTGGAGATACAAGGAAACCCTCCCAAAACTGGGTAGAGGGAAAAAAAAAAAGAAAAAGAAAAAGGAAATTAGTGCCAGACCTGTCCCCTGTGGAGGGAATGGCAAAGAAGGAAAGTGCCCTCACTCTCGGAAGCCCCCTCTCCAGCAGGGTCAACGGGGACAGAAAGGGAGCTTCAAAGTCTCAGAGGAGAAAGCAGCAGCCACTTTGCATACAGAACTGAGAGAAACCAGCAGAGAGGGTCTCTGCAATCCCCCCCAGAGACAAGAGCCTGTGGGGGTGGGCTGAGACTGGCTGCTGGAGCTCTGGCTTCTGTGTACGAGCCTGGGGAGAAAACTGGGGTTGACTGCACAGAGGCAGCCTGAGGGGGCTGGAGTGTGGTGTGGACTGAGGCTGGGAGAGTATACAAACCAACCTGGATCCCTCATAGAGAGCACCACTACTGGTGCACATGGAAGGGGGAACAACAGAGCCCAGCCATAGCAACCATCTCCCTTAGCCTAGAGGGTGTTGCTCAGGCATTGTCGGCATGCATTCTCAGGACAGGAGAGGTAGGGTTCAGACACAGCCATCTTGTCTGCTTGTTCTGGAGGGCTCAATATCTGGTGCATGGCTCCTGGGCAGAGGCAGGGATGAAACTTCAACCCATACACAGGGGGCTTGCAACTTCACAGGTGGGACTGAGATTTGATTTGAGCCCCAGGTGGCAGCAGCAGATTTGCCTTGCTGGTACCTTTGTGGATCCACACCTCTGAGACAACCAAGCAGAGTTCTGGTGCATGGAGGTGGGGGAGTCTGGAGTTAACAGAAGGCCTGCATACAGGACACAGATGCAGGGTTGGGGTCTGGGCTGACCCTGTGGCTCATGGTGAATCCAGGTGTGTGACTACATCCACAGTATGGTGGGTCCTAAAGCCTGACATCGGCATTATGCATTGGTGGCTCTGCAGGCACAGAACCTGGGAGTCATCAGGACAGGTTGTCAACATTACTGCAGCTGAGGAAGGGACAAGGGCAGTGTCAACAAAGTGTACTTTGTATGCCCACATAAAAAGTGACAGACAACACCACAGAAGACACTTTCTGGTGGACATCTCCTGCAGAGGAAAACTCAGCAGCTCCTCTTATAATGGAAACACTCCAATTCTGCCTACAACACACCACAGCTCACACACAGGTCTGGAAACCTCTATTTCAACAATAGGGGAGCAGACCTGGACACTGTCAGGGCTGTGACAACCACAGAGCAAAAGGAGGCCTTGCTCAACAATCAGGGAATGTTCTGGTCACCACAACACCAACCATAGCCCAATCAAGTGGATAGCAGCCAACACACTTGAAGGAAAGAGGTGGCAACCATCCGTAATAAAAAACATTGTGACAAAATATAAGATGTGCACAGTCTAAACAGAGACACTCCCCCTTTAAAAAAAAAGCCTTTCAAAACCACAGTAGATAACTGTTACTCCTAAATTCAGAGTCAGAGAAATATAAGTAAAATAAAGAAGCAGAGGAACTATCTCAGTTAAAAGAACAGGAGAAGTCCCCTGGAAGAATGAACAATGGAATAGACCTTGACAGTCTACCAGATTCCACATTCAAAAAGGAGGTGATAAAAGCACTAAAGGAAATAAGGGAGACTATCAATATAAATGCAGAATCCAGTAAAAAGAAAATAGAAGCTAGAAAGAGGAGATAACTAAAATCAGAAACCTCAGCTGCCCATATAAAAGCAAAACTAAAGGCAGTCAATAGCAGAGTAAAAAATGTAGAAGAACAAAAAAGTGACTTAGAAAGTGGGATAATGGAAATGACTCAATCAGAACAGCAGATAGAATAGTAACTGGAAATCAATGAAAGCAATATAGGGACTGATGGGATAATATAAAGCATGCCAACCTATGCATGACAGGGGTCCCAGAAGGAGCAGAAAAGCAAAGGGATTAAAAAGGTATTTGAAGAAATAATGACTGAAATCTTCCCAAACCTACAGAAGGAAACAGAAATCCAAGTACAGGAAGCCCAGAGGGTCCCAAACAAGATGAACTCAAACAGATCTACACCAAGACGTATTATAATTAAGATGGCCAAAGTTAAAGATAAAGAAAAGGTTTCTAAAGGCAGCAAGAGAAAAACAAAGAGTTAATTACAAGGGAACTCCCATAAGGCTTTCAGCTACCAAGAGTGTTTCTCTACACAAACACTGTTGACCAAAAGGGAGTGGCGAGATATATTCCAAGTACTGAATGAGAAAAAAGCTACAACCTAGGATACTCTACCCAGCAAGACTATCCTTTAGAATAGGACAGTTAAAGAAGTTCTCAGAAAAGCAAAAACTAAAAGACTATAGCAATACTAAAACTATCCTAAAAGAAATATTAAACTATCTTCTCTAAATAGAAAAGAAGCTATAGAAAAGAGAAAACCACATTTGGAAATGTAATGACTACAATGAACCACAAGAGAATAAATATGAAGATGTAAAAGAGGACATCAAAATCATAAAATGTGGGAAAGGGGAGCAAGAAAATGTAGATTTTTTTTGTTCTTTTTTCTTAGGATGTGTTTGACTACCAGTCTAAAGCAAACAGATATAGTAATGGGTTAACATACTTGAAAAACAGGGTAACCACTAATCAAAAACAAACAATGGAATCAAAAAACCAAAAAGAAACCAAGCCAATACAAAAGAAAATTAACAAAATACCAAAGGAAAAATAAAAGAAAAAGAAAGGAATAAGAAGAAATATCAAATCAACTGGAAAGCAAATTTTAAAATGGCAATAAACAAACATCTATCAATAATTACCATGAATGTCAATGGACTAAATGCTCCAGCCCAAAGACAAGAGCCTACAATATGTTGCATACAAGAGGCCCACTTTAGGCTGAAGGACACACATAGATTGAAAGAAAGAAGATGGAAAAAGATATTCTGCACAAATGGAAATAACAAGAAAGCAGAGGTAGCAATATTCATATGAGACAAAATAGACTTCAAAACAAAGGCCATAAATAAAGATAAAGGACACTATATAATGATAAAAGGAGCAGCACAAGAAGAGGATATTACACTTGTTAACATATATGCAACCAATATAGGAGCACCTAAATATGTAAAGCAAATACTAACAGACATAAAGGGAGAAGCTGATGGGAACATAACAACAGTAGAAGACTTTAACACCCACTAATATCATTGGACAGATCTTCCAGACAGAAAATCAATAAGGCAATGGATATACTAAATAACACAATAGAACAGCTGGACTTGGTTGACATTTTTATGGCTTTACATCTCCCTAAAACAGAATATACATTCTCTTCAAGTGCACATGGAACATTCTCTATGATAGATCATATACTCTGGCAAAAGGAGCCTCAACAAATTTAAAAGGGTAGAAATTATTTCAAGCATCTTTTCTGAGAACAATGACATGGAACTAGAAATCAACTACCTGGGGGAAAGAAGAGAAGAAAATGACTACATGGAGACTAAATAACCTGCTACTAAAAAACCAATAAGTCAGGTCAATGATGAAATCAAAGAAGAAATTAAAAAAAATTTCAGACAAATGACAATGAAAACACAACCACACAGTCTATGGGATGTAGCAAAACAGTATTAAGAGGGAACTTCATAGTGATAAAGGCTTTCCTCAAAAAACAAAAACATTCTCAAATAAACAACCTAAACTACAACCTAAAAGAATTAGAACAAAAGAACAAACAAACTTAAATCAGCAGAAGGAAAGAAATAATAAAGATCAAGGAGGATATAAATAAAATAGAGATATTAAAAAATAGGAAAAAAATCAATCAAACCAAGAGCTGTTTTTCTGAAAGAGTAAACAAAATTGACAAACCTCTGGCCAAGCTCACCAAGAAGAAAAGAGAGATGACACAAATAAACAAAATAAGAAATGAAAATGGAGAAATTACAATCAACACCACAGATATACAAAAAGTGACAAGAGAATACTATGGACAACTATATGGCAACAAACAGGACACCCTAGAAGAAAAGGATAAGTTTCCAGAAATATTCACCAACATTGTTGATAAACACAGATGAAAAAATTCTCAACAAAATATTAGCAAACAGAATCCAATAGCACATAAAAAAGGTCATATGCCATAATTAAGTTGGATTCATTACAGGGACACAAGAATGGTTCAACATATGCAAATTAATCAATGTGATACACCACATCAACAAGAGAAAGGACAAAAATCACATGATCGTCTTAATAGATGCAGAAAAAAATCTGACAAAATTCAACACGCATTTATGATCAAAACTCTTACCAAAGTGAGTATATAGGGAATATATTGCAACATAATAAAAGCTATATATGACAAACCTACAGCCAACATAATACTCAGTGGTGAAAAACTGAAAACCTTCCCACTGAAATCTGGAACAAGACGAGCATGCCCATTCTCACCACTTCTATTCAACATAGTATTGGAAGCCCTAGCCATAGTAATCAGATAAGAAAAACAAACAAAAGGGATCCAAATTGGAAGAGAAGAGGTAAAATTGTCACAATATGCAGAAGACATGATACTATATATAGAAAACCCTAAAGGCTCCACACAAAAACTGCTAGAACTGATAAAAAATTTCAGCAAGGTAACAGAAAACAAGATTAACATACAGAAATCAGTTGTGTTTCTTTACACTAACAATGGAATATCAAAAAAAAGAAAGTAAAGAAATTGGATCCAAAAAATAAAATTTTTGGAAAAAAAACCTGACCAAGGAGATGAAAGACTTATTATACGTGGAGAATTACAAAACATTGAATAAAAAAAATTAAAGATGCTTGTTTTTAAAGTGGAAAGAAACCCCATGCTTTTGGATTGGTAGAATCAATATTGTTAAAATGACCATAATACCCAAAGCAATCTACAGATTTAATGTGATCCCTGTCAATTTACTCATGACATTTTTCACAAATCTAGAGCAAATAATCCTTACATTTAAATAGAATCACAGAAGACCTAGAATTGCCAAAGCTATACTGAAGAAAACAAATGAAGCTGAAGGAATAACCCTCCCAGACTTAAGACAATACTACAGAACTACAGTAATCAAAACATCATGGTATTGGCACAAAAAGAGACATGGATCAGTGGAACATAATAGAGATCCCAGACATAAACCCACTCACTTATGGTCAATTAATCTTCGACAAAGGAAGCAAGACTTTACAATGGACAAAAGTCTCTTCTGCAAGTGATGTTGGGATAACTGGACAAAAATATGTAAATCAATGAAGCTAGAACACTTCCTCACATCATACATAAAAATGAACTCAAAGTGGCTTAAGGACTTAAACATAAGACAAGACTCTATAAATCTCCTAATTTAAAAACATTGGCAAAACATTCTGACACAAATCTTAGCAATGTTCTCCTAAGGCAATCTACCATGCAATAGAAATAAAAGCAAAAATTAACAAATGGGACCTAATTAAACTTACAAGCTTTTGCACAGCAAAGGAAACTATAAACAAAACAAAAAGACATCCTACAGAATGGGAAATAACATTTGCAGATGATGTGACTGAGAAGCGCTTAATCCCCACTACTGTGGAGTTCATGCAGCTTAATAACAAAAAACAAAGGATCCAATCCAAAAATGGGCTGAAGATCTAAACAAGCAATTTTCCAATGAAGGCATACAAATGGACAATAAGCCCATGAAAAAATGCTCAATATCACTAATCATCAGAGAAATGCAAACAAAAACTATGATGAGGTATCACCTCACACCAGTCAGAATGGCCATAATTAAAATGTCACAAACAATAAATGCTGGAGACGGTTTGGAGAAAAAGGAACCCTCCTATACTGATGGTGGAAATGTAGTTTGGTTGCAGCCATTATGGAAAGCAGTATGGAGATTCCTTTGAAAAATAAAAATAGACTTATCTTATGATCCAACAATCCCACTCCTGGGCATATACCTGGAGGGGACTCTGTCTTGAAAAGATACGTGCACACCAATGTTCATAACAGCAGTATTTACAATAGCCAAGACTTGGAAACAACCTAAATACCCATCGACAGATGACTGGATAAAGAAGTTGTGGTATACATACTCAGCCATAAAAAAGAATAAAATAATACAATTTTCAACAACATGGATGGACCTAGAGACCATCATTCTAAGTGAAGTAAGCCAGAGAAAGAAAGAAAAGTACCATATCACTTACATGAGGAATCTAAAAAAAGCACAAATGAACTTATTTACAAAATAGAAACAGACTCACAGACATAGAAAACAAATTTATGGTTAGAAGGTGGTTAAGGGGTTGGGAAAGGATAAATTGGGAGTTTGCCATTTTCAGATACTACTGTATATGAACTAGATAAACTACTACATATAAAATAAACAGCAAGTTTATACTGTATAGCACAGAGAACCATATTCAGTATCTTGTAGTAACCTATAATGAAAATATGAAAAAGAATATGTTTATGTATATGTATGACTGAATTATTATGCTGTACACCAGAAATTGTCACAATATTGTAAACTGACTAAATACAGTAAAAAGAAAAAGAAAAAAAATTATCAGATGACAAGCAATGAACTCCACTGAAGCGAAAGGAACAGTTTAGATCTACATAGTAAGATTATTCCTGTTGAAGATTATTGCTTCAGTTATACTGTACCACAGTCCACAAATTCTTTAAAGTTCCTTACAAAAGTGTGACTGCAGAAATGTAAGATAATATATCATAATACTATCCTAATATAAAGTACTGTTTAGTTGTGAACCTTTTACTATTTCTAGGCTAGTCTAATGGATTCTTCTCTAGACATTTACAAAAGAGGTTAAAGTTTTAAGTCCTTTTAAATGTTACAAGAAGCCTCCAAAAATCCTCCTGGCTCCTCCTTTCCCTTTCTGCCTGTTTTCTTTCCTTCCCAGTCATGAATAAGGATGCTGTCTCCAGCAAGGTGCACTGTTCCGGTGTAACACATTTCATTGACCATGACACTCTTGGGTGAAGTCACCGTGTTGAGTTGAATATTGGAGTGTGCAAGGGGGTGTCTTCCCTTGGGTCTCTTTTTCCATGTGACCAGATTGGTAAAAACTCTGGGGAGTTCTTGAAGAAGGCTTGAAAGGTGGTTTTTTATGTGTTTGTTTGTTTTTGATTTTGCTTTCTTTTGGTTTTAGAATCTCTCCTATCTTCCCACATTTGACAGCTGGCCCTGCATTATTTCCCAGGTCTAAGAAATTACTTGGTGAATAATTGTACATATTGGGTAAAGTTCTGGACTAAACCATATTCCTGCATACATTAAACATTTTTTTCTTTTGTAAAAATAACTGGTGGCCTATATAGAGAAGTCCCAAAGCCATTTGTGCCAGCATGTTTAAAATGGAGTCTTCCTGTCATGGTTTTAGCTGAGGCCCAAAGACAAGAGGAGCCAACCATTCCCACATGCAGAAGAGGTGGTCAAAACCTGGTTTTGAGACCCTTAGCTTAATGCTAAATAGAGATGTTTTACAACTGGAGAAGGGGAAGTTGGCGACTAGGAAACCAGTTTAGAAAGAACTGCCCTACATTTCCCACCTCTTCACACAAGTCCAGGAAAGGCTGATTCAATGGAAGCACATAAGTTCAATGGTCCTTAGACTAGTCAAAACCAAGAAATCAGAGAAGAATAGTTAGCCAACTCCCCCAAATGCTGTGAGATTAGAAGTTGCCTCTTTGGGTATGTCTTGACTTCCTGGATATGTGAAATCAAAAAGATGCACTTATGTTTTCCTTATGAGACCAAGATATACAGGACACGAAAGACTGAGAAGCAGAACTGGTATGAAATTTACTTATATCTTCCTCGAAGATTGGCTGGTAGAAACCTCAGCAGAATGAAGATGCAAATGTAACCCCACATGCCGATAAGAAGAGAACCATCTCTCAGAAAACCCTGTAGAGACTGGGGCACAACTTCAGCAGGGGTGTGGTGGGGAGGAGTACAAAATATGCCTCCTCAGCACTGCCCTGCAAACAAAGTGTCAGTTTAAGCTGCTAGAAGTCAGAGAACACGATGCTGAATTACCACAATAGAACTAGTTTAAAAAGCCCTTTCCTGCTTTTACCTCCTCTTGGTATATCTACTTCAACCACAGAACTGCCAGAGGCACCTTAATGTCTAAAGCAGCGACAGAAACAGCTGGAACATTAGGAGAAAGTCACCTTATCCCCATTTCCCACTGTAGACAACCAATTTGAAGCAGGTTTAAGATGAGTTAGAAAAAACCTTTCATTCAAATCAAGTAGAAATCATGATCCTTAATTTGGACTGGACATAGTAATTAATGAGTTGGACTTTTTGTTTTTTAATAAAAGTGAACTAGTCAGTGAATTTTTTTAAATAATAGCATGACCACAGAAGGTATAGCACTTGCCCACTATTGTCTCCAAAGGCCAAGGAAGTCGTGTTCTCACAGAGCTTACCTGGAAAGGGCAATGATTTCTGAGGTGGGGTGTGGGCGTGCAGAGAGTAAAGGATTTTGCCAATTCCATCCCACCCATTTCTGCTTCCACTTTTTCAATATTGGATAAAAATAAGTCCTCCAAAAATTTTTGGGCAAGTACTATACCTTTCTTTGGTTCAAGATTTGCAAATATTAACTACTATATATGAAAATTTAAAAAAATCTTCTGTATAGCACAGAGAACTCTATTCAATAACTTATAGTAATCTATGATGAAAAAGAGTATGAAAATGAACATATGTATATATAAGTATGACTGAAACATTGTGCTGCACACCAGAAATTGACACAGCATTGTAAACTGACTATACTTCAATTAAAAAAACCTCAAAACCCCAAATCATCCAAAACTAAAATACACAGAAAATGTAAAACCCTAAAATCACTATCACCCCTCCTCATACTTGTCTTAATCACTCTCTTCTCTTTTTTATTTTTAAGCCTTCACTGGAAAGTAGCATTCCACAGACATTTTTTTTCTTTTTCTTCTTTGACTATGTTCACTTAACTGTAGTTTATCAATTCTTAAATGTTCAAATGTCTTCCCATTATAATATCTTTGACATCTAGATGTCTTACAAAAATGGCTTCTTGTAATTATATCTGTAGCATTTTTTTCATGATTCCTAAAATAAAAATACATCATACAATTTAAAAGCCAATATATCAAGCTCATTAGGCTTGGTATAATTCAAAGAACATAATGACAACAATAAAGGCAGCAAAACGCAACCCAACATCCATTGACTTGCCCCCAGAATAATTGTTAAAACTCAAGTGCACAAGAGAAAACCAGAAGAATGCTAAGTAAAGATTTTAAGGGGACTCACCAGAGTTGGGGTCAGAGTTGCCGTCTGCTTCAGTCCTCTTGTCCGGAGAGGCTTGGTCGTAGAATTCGTCCTGTGGCTGAACCAGAGGAAGAGGGTGTGAGATCAGGGTTCCACTACCCACCGGCTCGTGGTCTCCTAGACCACTGTCACTGCAGCTTTCTTGGGAGCCATCAGGCAGATGGAAGGTAACCCGGCGCTGCGACTACAAAGAAGACCACAGGACATGCTGTTAACACCCCTCCCGAAGGGAGCAGCAGCGGAACGCAAGCAAAACAACTTTCAACACAGTGAGTACAATGTCGAGGCAGGGTAAATAAAACTTGGAACACAGCTGGGAACAAGCATTTATCATGTGCTGTTTACTATGAGTTATCCAACTTGCAATATACAAGAAAATTTCAGTCTTGTGTAATTCAAGAACAAAAAACTCATGGTAAACTGCTGAAAATTGTAGCAAGAAAGGCAAAACATGTATATATATATATATATAAACTAGTGATCGAAGCTATAGAAACATTTAAAATAAGCAGAAATATGCAAATATGTGTTCCATAGATCTGAATAAATATGTTGATAATCAGATTTCTTATGAATGACCTGACATCGTGTTTACTTGAGGGTGTTAAGACAGCTTTTGCAATGAAGTCATCATTGTCCACTAGCTCAGATATTGCTATCAGTCGTTGGTTACAGAATATCCCTGTTGAAAGGTGTTTGGAATATTACTTTGGCATCTGTGTGCACAATGTCACCATCAGAAGTGATCTAAAATATGCACTTAAGTACTTTGATAAATTTTGGTGTTTTAATGAGATAAAATTGTGCATTTCAGCACAGATCGCTGCTTGGTTCTCTTGGTAAATATTATTTCAGCTGATGTAATCCATGAGATATGAGAATGTTTACATCTGTGTGGCATGAAGCTTTATGTCTTACAGAATTCTGTGAGAGTAGTAAATGTGTGCTGTATGTCTGACTGCATCTAATTTGCATTCTGCTTTGAAAACCAAAAGACCTTCCAACATCATGTCACATGTGAGTAGTTTTACTCAGATTTAATAAAATTATGAACATATAAATAATAACATATAATAATATACAAAGACATAATTATAACCTAATCATTTTATCATGCCTAAAATTTGTATTTTTCCTGAGACAAGTCATAAATCACACCCATTTCAAAGAAAACAAAAGCAGGGAGAGACAAAACGCTATAGACAGAAATACTGCTATTTTCTAAATGATTTTTTATAGTCTAGCAATAGAACGTAGCCTCTTTCCTGTGAGTCACTGGTTCAAATCCAGCCCAGAGTCCTAATGGAGAAGAGTTGATACCACTTTATTGCTGTTCAATGACCTGTGTGAAATGATTTGATAGTTCAGTACATTTTTAATGAACTGATGTTGACATCACATAAACTAGAATCATAAATGGTACTAATTGAGTCTATTGTTGCACATTTCACCTTCATGCACAACTATCTCAGTACCCTCCTTACCTTCTCAGTAGATTTTGAAACGTGCTTAGGTGAGTGCTACACAAAATGCAAGCAATACTTGAATATTAATGTCTCAAATGCATTCCTACTTCTACCGGGAAAGTCATGTTACTGATTTTACTTGTTATAGCATTTCCTCTCTCATGTGATTTATCCCTCTAGGGAAAACCAGTAATACAAGTATTCTCTGTTTCTCTCTCACTTAATTCACTAGTATTATTCATTAGTATTATTTTGTAATAAGCACAGCCACTTAATTCATTATATTATTTTGTAGTAAGCACAAAATTCACGACAATGACCAGACTGCCCACTATACATGATTGCCAAACATTTCTTTTAACATAATTGGTCTGCTAAAAAGTCCAAAGTTTTAGTGATTAAAGTATCTTTGGTGTTACCTCTGGAGGTAATATAGCTCTTAGTCACAGCTCAGGTGAGTAAAAAGGGAAAAACACAAGAGAAAGACAATGGAACAGTTGATTTTGCAATTTTTGTAAAGCATTTCTGAAAGAAGCATTATGAGCTATTACAAAGTATTTGTTTCACAGACAGAAGGAAAAAGGAAAATGAACATCTGTGATATTCTTCTACACATAATTAATGTTGCTTTAATTACAATATTTTTTCCCTAAGAAATGTCCAAACCTGCAACATCAGTTATATCTTAATTCAGCAGTTCTCACAGCATGGTCATTAGAACTAGTATTTATGGAATACCTACTGGTCCATAGCTGGTACTATAATTACACTGAAAATAAAAAGGAAAATATTATTTAAACTATTTCAAATACAATTTATTACATTACATCTAACATACACTATACTATGATATTTCTTTAGCACTTTATAAGTGAGACTAAGAGATATAAATCTAGTGTAATTTATTTGCAGTAAGACTCCAAATTAGAGTGATGTAATGTTTAAGCTGCTGTCACTTATGGAAATATTTCCTAATTATTTTGACTCAAAAATGCTTAAGTCTTAATTGGCAAAATTCGGCACAAGTTATCAGTCTAATGGGAGGTAGGGGTGTTGATGCACATGGACTAAGAATTGCAACACGGATGTTATAGTATGAAGCAAACTGATCAAGCAAATCGATCTTTAACTTATCATCATAATGACGGGTATAAGTAGAAGAATGTTTCAAATCTGAAGGTAGAAAGAAAGAGAATATTTGAATAAGTTAAAGTGAAGAAATGTAAGGATGCATGAAGTGCTAAGAAACAGGAGTTGTGTCATCAAGGACTAGCAGTACTTATTCAGGTCTGGTCAGAGAGCACCAAGGGAGGACCCAGGACCAGACCTCCTGGCTTGCAGTGCTCACTTTTCAGAGCCTGCCCCGGGCGAAGATGTTATGTCTTTTTGAATGAGTTCTTGGCCTTATAAAATGGAGAGAACCATGCCTTCAGTGGAGGAGTGCTGTAAGGCTCAACCAGATAAAGTAAGTGTTCCTGGTATAGAATACATGGCACACAGTAGGGACTCAATGAAATTAATAGCTATTTATTCTCTTTTAACTTCTGGGCCTATCAATGTTCAGCTAGTTTTAAAGATGTGAGTCCTTCACCGCAGAAAAAAAATGACTATTCCTTTGGAAAGATCTGCCTGGACTGCAGAATCTTGGCATGACTCACACATGCCTGCAGATCACGTTTTGGCTAGAGCTCTCGGAAGGAGAGCTGATCTTGGATGGGAATGAAGGATAAGACCATGAAGACATGATTTCTTCTCAGAGAAAGGGAAGGCACCCCACCATTCTTTCTAGAATCCTATCAGTGTTTGTAGATTTGAAGAGAGAAAAGGAGAACTTTTACTTACTACCTCTGGGAATTTTGCTTTAGGGTTATCCCTATGGAAATGTGCCCAATTTGGATTATAAATATAGTGAAACCCTGCCTGACTGAATTGGGACCACACATGTTACCATGAGGCTATTTCAGACTTTCCAAAGCCTGGGCACTTACATTTTGTTTTCCTAAATCTATTTCTTATCCATTCCATTTTCTCCCAGGGGAAAGATTATTATTATTTTTGGCTATGTCTGGTTGACAGGTTGAATGCCACATCTGTTTACGTGATTTATCACTGACAGGTTAGCTCCAAGTCCCAGGCTGCCCTGAGAAAGAATAAGATGGGAATAAGTTTACTACAAGGCTGCTCCATGTTATTTTATCTCAGGGCTGCTGGTATGATTTCTGATCAGGCCAAGCTTCCATCAGAAATCATGTACTCTATACCAGCATAAAGGGCCATTCACACAAATACAGTTATGTCCAGCATCCTGCAAATCAGAAGGCGCCACACTGGTTAGATTTGAGAAACATCAGCAAGCACTTTTGCAGTATTTTTTCTTGTAGGCTGCTATGAAAGAGAGGGAACATTCAAGGTGCCCTGGGAAGATGCACATGTCCTGCGTTGGGCACTGTTCTTTAAGAGTTACTGAAAGACTGAGTCACCTACGAAATCGCAGTCATTTCTTTAAGTCTTCTCTTGTGTGTGTCTTACTGGTATAGAATGTTATTCACCAGTAAATGACTCGCATTAAAGCCCACAGTCCCAGTCTCACTTATCCAGAGGAATCCCCACGTACAAAGATTTGGTGATAAGGTTTATTTGTGTCTTTGCATAAAATAGCATAAAGGAAGAAAAGAGTGAAATGTCTAGGAGGTAATTTATTAATTAATTATGCAATAATACACAATTGAATCATCAGTACTTAAAATTATGTTCATTTATGTTGGCATGGGAAATATTTGTAATCTGTGTTAAGTGTAAACATCAAGTTAGTAAGGATTTTGCTTAGTTGAATTGCATTTTTGTTCCCACATTTTGGGAAGCGAATATGCATAAGCTAAGATCTGACTATGCAGACACTAAAGTGTTTAAAGTGGTATTATTTGGTCTTGAAATTATCATAGTTAATTTTTTTTATTATTTTGACTACACTAAAGTTTCCATATGTTATCTCTGTAATATTAGAACATATTCTAACTTTTAAGTATTCCTCTTCATCTCTTATAGCAAATAAGTACTTAGTCCAAGAGTTTGGGAAAATCAAGTAGACAGTAGGTGGGCTTCCTCTTGAGCTAAGGAATGCCAGTCTCCTACCACTGTGCTGCTATTCTAACAACTTCCATTTTTTACTTTCTTTACCTAGCTTTTTAATGACTGCAATGAAAGATCCTTGCTTTTTCCTCAAATCATAAGATAATGCTAATCTAGTCTAAGCCAATTATTATAAGTTAAATAAACAAATGTATCAGTTAACAACTGACATTTAAAATAATTATTTTCTGATTTACAGTCAAGATGGAGGAGTAGTTGGACCATGATTTTGCCTCTCCTCACAACTACAATGAAACCACAATCAACTGCTAAAAAAACATTGAAAAACAGACTAGAACCTAGCAAAAGGGATCTCCTTCAACTGGAAACATAAAGAGGGAACCACAGCAGGATGGTTGGAGGGGCATGCTTGG
This sequence comes from Vicugna pacos, assembly GCF_048564905.1. Taxonomy (NCBI): domain Eukaryota; kingdom Metazoa; phylum Chordata; class Mammalia; order Artiodactyla; family Camelidae; genus Vicugna; species Vicugna pacos. Next base: position 39,960,117 of record NC_133000.1, read on the forward strand.
ATATAATCAGGCCCCATAACCCCCAGGGTGGACAACCCACAAGCTAAAGAATAATTAAGTCACAGGGGCCCTCTCACAAGAGTGAGAGTTGTAAGTCTCATGTCAGGCTCCCCAGCCCAGGGCTCCAGCATTGGGAGGAGGAGGAGGAGACCCCAGGACATCTGGTTTTAAGGTCAGCAGGGCTTAGCTCCAGAAGCCCCAAAGGACTGGGGGAAACAGAGACTTCACTCTCTTGGGAAGCGACCACAGAAACTCATGTGCACCAGGTCCAAGGGCAGAGGCAGTGATTTCGTAGGAACGTGGGCCAGACCTGCCTGCTGGTTTTGGAAAGTCTCCTGGGGACATAGGGGATGGCTATGGCACACACAAGGTTCATAAAACCTGATGGTAGACATTCCAGGAGTGTTCATCTACATGAGCTTTCCTGGAGGCTGACATCTTGATTGTATCATTAGCACCAAGACCTAGCCCCACCCAACAGCCTGTAGGGAAGCCTCAGGCCAAACAACATACAGAGTAGGAACACAGCCCCACCCAGCAGCAGACTTCCTGAGCCACAAAGGCTACTAGACATGGCCCTACCCACCAGAGGTCCAGGACCAAGCTTCACCCAGCAGTGGGCAGGCCCCGGTTCCTCCTCCAGGAAACCTGCATAAGCCTCTAGTCCAGCCTCATCCACCAGGGGCAGATGCCAGAAATAAGAAAACTACAATCCCACTGTACAAAAGTACAGTCTACACTGGGACAGGCTGGGCCTTGACCCTTGAGTCACAGAGTGTACTGCTGGGACACATAGGACATCTCCCACAGATAGCCATGCTCCAAGGCTGAGAAATGTAACCTACCAAAAAATACAAATAGAATGATAGATAATATGAAGCAGCAGAGGAATATCTCCCAGGTGAAGGCACAAGATAAAATCCCAGAAGAAGAAATAAGTGATGAGGAGATAAGCAATTTACCCAAGAAAGAGTTTAAAGTAATGATGGTGAAGTTGTTAAGAGAACTCAAGAGGCGTATAGATGCACAAAGTGAAGTTTTTAGCAAAGAGTTGGAAAATATAAAGAATACCCAAATAGAGTTGAAGAATAAAATTACTGAAATGACTAACACACTTGAAGGAACCAAGAATAGACTAAATGAGGCAGAAGAACAGATCAATGAGCTAGCAGGCAGATTAGTGGTCATTAATACTGCAGAACAGAAAAAAGAATGAAAGAAATGAAGATAGTTTAATAGAACTCTGGGACAACATGAAGTGCACTAATATTCACATTATTGGGGTCTCAGAAAGAGAAGAGAGAAAGAAAAGACTTGAGAAAATTTTTGGAGAGATAATCACTGAAAACTTCCCCAACTTGGGAAAGGAAACAGCTACCCAAATCCAGGAAGTATACACAGGATCAACCCAAAGAGGAACACACCAAGACACATAGTAATAATTTTGACAAAAATTAAGAATGAAGAGAAAATATTAAAATTAACAAGAGAAAAACAACAAATAGTATACAAGAGAACTCCCATAAGGTTATCAGCTGATTTTTCAGCAGAAACTCTACAGTCCAGAAAGGAATGGCACAATATATTTAAAGTGAACAAAAGCGAAAACTTATAACCAAGAATTCTCTATTCTACTAGGCTTTCATTCAGATTTGATAGAGAAATCAAAAGCGTCACAGATAAACAAAAGCTAAAAGAATTCACCACCACCAAACCAGCTTTATAACAAATGTTAAAGGAACTTCTCTAGTCATCAAACCATACAAAAAAAAGAACAAAAAGAAGAAAGAGGAAGGAAAAAAAAAAAGACCTACAAAAGATTGCTTTGGCAGTTCGGGGTCTTTTTATAGTTCCATATAAATTTTGGAATTGGTTCTTGTAGTTCTGTGAAAAATGTCGTGAGTATTTTGACAGGAGTTGTATTGGATCTGTAGATTACTTTGGGTAGTGTGGCCATTTTGATAGTGTTGATTCTTCCAATCCAAGAGCACAAGATATCTTTCCATTTCTTTGTATCATCTTCAATTTCCTTCATCAATGTTTTACAGTTTTCAGACTACAGATTACCTCCTTGGTTAAGTTTATTTCTAAGTAGTTTGATGTTTTTGATGCAATGGAAATGTTTACTCCAGTTAGAAAATTATGGCTTTTGAAGTGGAAAAAAAAAGTGAATGAAGGGCCACAAATGACAAAATATTCTTCTTTTTTATGGGTGAGTTGTATTCCATTGCATATATGCTGCATCTTCTTTATCCATTCATCTACTGATGTGCACTTAGGATGCTTCCATAACTTGGCAATTATAAATAATGTTGCTGTTAATAGCAGAGTGTAGGTACGTTTTTGATTCAATTCTTATTTTGTGGTTGGCTTTATTCCTTTGACAACTATATAAGTTTAAAAAACTAAAGTTCTAAACATTCTTAGAAACAATGAACAGTACATATATGTAAATTTAAAAAATGTGTGCAGTATATTGTGTATATGTATTTACATGCAATATATTGTATATGTGCAAATTATAACAATTCTATCTAATAAAACTGAAAAATGAAAAAAATTAAAAATTTTCTGGAAAATTATAAATTGATCTAACAGAAATAGAAAAAGTGCTTTAGAATTGTTTAAATATGGTTTAATTTATAGAAGATTCTTTAAACATTTTTTCAAAGAAATATTCCTAATTCTTAGTTTCTTTAACCACATTTAAAAAATAATACATCATCTATGTATCTATCTATCTAGTCTCGAGATGGTACACAAATACACCCCCCAACACACACAAACAGACATCAACCAGAAAATACTCAGGATGAAGTAAAAGACAAAAAAAGTGTTATAGTTCCATATGTGAACTTGTTTTTTTCTTTATTTCAGCATACAATCCAATGAAGACATGCTTTTTCTTATTCAAAATATTTTCATAGGTATCTCTTCTCAAAGTAAATCATATCATAAAGGATTAAAAAAACTGGGCTCTGGAAGCTGCATTTTGATTCAAATATTTCTTGTAACATTAGTTAGAAACATTTTGTTCTTTCTTATTTTTGAGAGAACATATTTTAATTGAAAATTTAAAAGTAATAATTATGATTATAGTCTCAGGTTGCAAGCTATGGAAAGGGGAATTTTTAAGTGACAGAAAAAGAAAAAAAAATCTTCAGCTAAAACCACTGATTAAATTCAATAGCAAGTTCCTCAATAGCTTCTTGCTATCTAAAAATCAATGCATACTCTTCCTCTTAATAAAATCCATAATCAAGTAAAACTCATAGCAGTTTAAAAGTTAAGTTAAATGCAACCCCCAAAGCAATCTATGGTTATAGTTTAATTTGCCATTACTTAATACAGGCTTGACCGAGGGGAAGTTAGTATTAATACACACATGTTCTTTTTCATTCATGTTTCAGAGCTCTAATCAAGAAACTAAGAAATTAAGAAAGCAGCTAAAAAACAATTTTGCAGGACAAAATTGTAAGGGAGTTTTCAGCTAGTGATAAATATTTTGAGCACAGAATTATTTTATGAGTCATTTTATTACTTTTTACTGGTAAAATTAGTTAATCTCCTATCCTCTTTATTGGAAAAACTTATGCTAAAAGGCCTCTGCTAAAGTAGAATTTGTGTATTTGTGTTTTGTTTTGTTTTGTTTTTAAGCTGGACCTTATTTAAGGATTTCCTAGTCTATTTTAATCGGTTATGTATTTTGCTGATGAGGAAATGAGGTAAAGCGGTGTGTCTGTATAGGTTGCAGTGGGAATAAAATCCACCTTTTCTTATTTTCAACATAAAGTTCATTCATCCATTCAAATAATATATAATTATTGAGCACCTACTTGTGTAATTCATTAAAGAAATCTCAACCAAAACAAGAGGCAGGACAGGTTTGTATGGGGAGCTCTCACATGCCACCATTCATTAATGAATTACTCTAAATCGAAAGAGATATACTCCTACATCTCCCTCAGGAAGGGTCTCCTAATTTATTACCCAGTGACAAGAAGAAAACTTCTCTGGTCCCTGAATAGCCCAGCCAATCAGAGACTGGAACAGCCCAACCAGTAAGAAGCCTTCCTACTTTGGACTCCCAGCTTCTTCCAATGGACTCTGGTTATTACAGTCTTCCAAGCTCCTCCCTTTTCCCTATAAAACCAAGCTCCCTGTTCTTCTTCTCTGGATCCACCATAGTTTGCATATCCTGAATTGGAATTCCTGTGGCTATTTCTGAATCAACTCACTTTTCCTGGTATTTAAAATAACTATTATATTATTAAAGCTGACATACTATATGCTAGAAACCATTCTACCTGCTAAGAATACAATGGTGAACAAGACACAAAGCGTATCACACATATTCCTAAAAAAGTAGAATTTCATTAAAGTACTCTTCAACAGTTCTGAGGATGCTTTTGACCAGCAGCTGTGTCACCTTTTTATAATTTGATTTCCTTCTAATTCTTGCAAGCTATGCATACTTAAGCAAGGTCAGTGCATGAATAAACCTTCACTGTGTTAATCAGCAATAACCTAGGGAGAAATAGGAGGGAAGGGGAGTGCATTCTGAGTTTATGGCAAACAAGGTCTTTTGGAATCCATTGCCAATTTGTGAAAATAAAACAAAAATAAAAAGGATAGAAGAGTAACTAAGACTGCTAGAGTAGGCTATTCTTGACTCAAACACAGACTTATTGACTCTGCATATCCTTAAGCAATTTTTTCCTCTAGATAGTTGAAGCAATGTTAACAACCTCAAATAAGAACTGATGAAATCAAATCAGCAAGTTTTTTCTGAAAAACGTATACACTTGACATTTTGTGAGCTTATCATGAATATTTTCAGAATGAAGTTGATTTACCCAGGATGGAACTAGAAAATCTAAAGGGGATGTGGTAGAAATGAAGTATCTTTGTTCGTCCTCCAAAGATGTTTTCCTGTGGGAAAAGTCCTCTGTCTCCCCATCAAGAAGTTTGCAGGGAGTGTAGCTAAATGAAACACGGTAACAAACCACTAGCTTCAGCCTTTTCTTATTTCCCCTTTAATGTTTACACAACAGATTATTTGGAGACAAACAGGCAGGTTCAGTGTGTGTTGGAGGAAGATATAAAACAACTTCACTGACCTAGGTGATGAGTATAAGGTGTCAGCAACTTTGAAATGTATATTTTGATTCCTAGTGTCATCCATGCTGTATAAAATAGGACCAAGGTATGGATGATAACTGGCCTTATAAAGTTGGAGAGCATTTTCAGGGAAAATGGGGAATGTTTATCAATACTATACTTTCTGCTCTGTTAATGAGTTTGCTATCTGCTGCTAGGCAACTACTTCATTCCAGGATAGAGCTGTTAGCTTTTGTTCTAACTTCACTACTCAACTGCATGCTTAATGTAGAATGCTTGTTCCATGTGTGTGGGAAGCTCACACTAAACTTAAACTTAGCCTGTTTACTTTACTTTGTAAAGGTCTTATGAAATGACTTCCTCAGATTAAAGACCTGTACTTTTTGTGCCTTGTAAATACAGGGCATTGAATACCTCTCAGGACTGCATATGGCTGGAAGACTCACGGTAATGACATACGATGAAAATTTTAATGTAATTTTATTTTTATTTCCTTTTGATCTCAGTATGATTTGTGAGACAGGAAGCATTTCTCTTCATGTGCAAAAACAATTGATAGCTTTGAGGAACTTGAGAGAAAATAAATTCTTTGTAGTCTTTTTGGGTGTAACCATGGTGCTTAGATTTAAATATTAGAAACAAACATAAAATAGGAGTCTCCTCCTTATATCATTTCCCTTGTGGGACACCAGAGACAGGAACAAGGGTTTGAATCAGCTTTCCTCATTGGTTTGGTGGCATCACCACAGTCCTGTTTCCTCTGGGGTCCAAAGCAAGCAGAGGGGATTATGAATTGTCAGTATTGTTGGTTATTTTGCTCCTTATATTCTTATCTAATTCCTGCTATCAGAAATACCCTCAACCTATTTCTTACATTAAGTGTTGCCCAGTAGAAATGCAGCACTTTATCTGAGCATATAAAATATAAAATGACTGCATTAAACAGAAGCAGCTGCTCCTGAATCTCCAAGCAGAATTTTTGCATCTATAAATTATATGCACAGAAATAGGGAAGAAGCAACTCAGCAGGAGTCCTTTGCAATTTAGTTTTCTAGTGTAAACAAATCCATGTGACACAGGAAGTTATCCTTATCATATTTACAAAATCAGCGTACATGATAGTTATAGCAATTTAATTAGGAATTCCATGTAGTTATTACTGTTATTTAGTAAAAATATAGAACCCACTGGCATAGCATGCGGGTCATTTACAAAAAGTGAGCCTTGTTTTGTTAATTAAAAAAATCACTAAAGAAAAGCATCGAGTCTTGTCAGTATTGATAACAGAAATAGTCTGATTTGGTTTAGGATTTGACAATTCTTGTCAGGTAGTTTTAGCAGAATTAGCTGAAGAGGTAATGGGCATCTCTCTAGCTTTTCCCTCTTAATTCTCAATACAAAGGAAGATGTAAAATCAAGATAGGTCATATTTTCTTTAAGTAAATTGTATTTTTTTAAGAGGTAGCCCCAATTTTATATTAGAATTAACCTCAGACCATGGATATTTGACTCAAAAGAGTTTAAATACACACACACTTTAAACTTCCCTTGTGTGTTACTGAACATGTGAAAGATCATAATTACATAGTAAGAATGAAAACTAGTATTTCAAGGGTTTAGAGGATCCCCTATTGCAATTTAAAGAGTAAAACATATAGAGCATGGAAGAAGCAAGAAGCAACCTGTATAAATTTTCCAAGAAATACTGTACGACTAGGCTGCTCAAAGCCCTCGTGAAGGATTGTGCCTAAAATGTGGTATAATCTGTTTCAATCAATCTTGTGTCAAACACTCCTGTTTCATTTTGATATTTAACTCTTTATCTTATTTTTATAGTATAAAGAAGAACACAAAAATTCTTTTCAGAAGCAGTAAAGGAATAAGAACTTATTTGAACTAATCCTAACACATGTAAAGGATATCTGTCACTAACAGTCTATGGATAACAAATTCTGAGCTATCCATCATATTGTGTTCAGCAAAAAAGGAAAATGTCAAACGGAATGATACTTCTGGCAGAGGGGCCTCTTTCTAGTCTATGATTCAAATATGAAGAGTATTATGTAACTATTGGAGCCACCAGGAGGAGCCACTCAAACACTCATGATAAATAACTTAATCTTCATGGGCAGGTTAATGGGGGACTAATCTGCATAGAAAAGATGGATAGTAGGACATCATCTACAAAACAGAAGTCAAAGTTCAAGTTACACTTAGAGGGTGTGGAAATGTGTGTGCCCTAACAAGACACTATTGACCAACTATTGAATTTTTTTTTCTAGGATTTTCTGTAAACGTGACACATATTTGAGAAATGTTTTTTCCAGAATAGGGGAGGAGGAAACAGCACAGATAGGGAAGAAATTGTCTTTGCCATAAAGAGCACACACAAAGCAAGCATCCTTGAAATTTCATCTGAAATCTTGGACTCATTGGTAAATTATCTAACAGGTGATACATTGATAGAGGTTGATACAGAATGACTAGATGTTCTCTAAAAGTGGTGTCTGTATTTACCATCAGATTTTAAATAATTACTCAGAACTTCATTTATCCTTTGTAACTGTGTTGTAAAAACACTTGTACTGTGAAAGACGAGTGTTTTCTAATTTTGTCATGTTTTAGTTCTCTCAAAGGACATTGATTTAAATGTTTGCAGTTGAAAAATTTTGATTAGGAGTTTTTGATATTCAAGTCATATTTCTTTTTTTCTCAGAGTAAGTTAGAAAGAAAATGAGAATACTTTAAAAATATATCTACAACATATACATAAATTTGTGTATGTGTATGTATATACAAATGAAATAAAATTTATGCACAAAGTCAATACAGACATAATGCACATGTCTTAGCTAGCATGTGAAATTTTCCTATTCTTAGACAAGGAAATTGTCAAATACGTATGAAATCTTTGCTTTATTTATTAATGTTGAAAATTAAATCCAAACTTTATTAATTGAATCTGAGAAAACCTGAATTAATCTAGACAAATCTGATACCACAAGGTGCACTCCAAAAAAAATGCAGCTTCCTGGTTATATTTATTGCCACATAATGTATACTGTTACCTGGTAACAAAAAAGTTACTTGTTTAGCAATGATACTTCACGGAGTATAGAACTCACCATATATAATTGTGATTATAAGATGAGTAAAAACATTTTTTAAATAAATGGAAATTATACAAAATATCTATTTAGTTCTTTTAAGGAGGAGGAAGTTAACCTAGAAATGGTGCCCCGATATTTTTAGAGATTTTGCAGTTTGTGCTCTTGAATTGTTTTGGGAGCCTGTGGTGACATTATATTGCAGTGTCTCAAGGTGCCAACTGTTTGCCTTTTCTGATCTGATTTTACTTTTTGAAATAACTAACAGCCATCTGTAATGAGGAACAATAGCATTTTAAAGAGGAGAGAGTACAGAATAACATGGTACATTTTCTTCAATGGCTTTAAAAACCATCTTTCAGGACAATTACAAAAGAGCAGTTCCAGAATATTTTGAGAAAGGATGATTTTGAGGAGGAAAAGAAGAGGGCCAGTTTGAAGGACAGCATTCCTTGAAGCGTGTCACTTCTGTTCCTTAGATGAGCATGTCTCGGCTTTGTTCTTGGCTTATATCCAGGAATGACCTTTTTGGATCTAAATTTAGGAAGAATAGTGAAGGCGGTATGGTATGAGACTACGAGATGAATGGCAATGATCTTCATAAGGGGTTTCGAATTGCCGAAATCTGAGAAAAACCTCACGACACAAGCTTGCTACATATGTATTGAGCAGTAATATTTGCATATGGAAATCCTATCAAAATAGTTTTGAAAGTATCAATAAGCATTATTCAGTAGAGTGTAAAACACTGATGTCCTGATAAACTAGAGGAAGATGTTTTAAGTTGCTTTTGCTTTGAAAAATGTAATATGTAACTACCTACTGTACTCTGTTAGAGCCCTTATAATGATCTTAAGAAAACAGAGAAACTAACCCAGCTGAAATAAACATGAATAAGATTTCATATCTCTTTTCTCCTGGGTAGAGTGGACTTTGTTCTAAACATTCAAAGTGGCTGGACTTTATTTTAAAAAAAAATCCACCTTGTATTGCAGACAGTCACTGTGACTTTAGCCTGTTATTTGAAACAAAAACCCTGCATCTCAGTGATAATCGCTACTTGCCCTGTGGCTCTTAGTCTTTCCTCTTACCGAGTCTTTCCATTACCGAGTCACCAATCTCAGTTATTTGTATGCTGAGGATAATTTGCTTTCCCTGAATACAAATCTAAAATTCAAACATCAGTCAAAAACTTCTGTATGTCAAAAGGTTCTGTCGATTTAGGTAGCATCTATGTAATATTGAGCTCTATTCAGAAAAATGTAGTTACTTTTGGAGAGACAAAAACTCCCAAATATTATGTTCCAAATGTGGACACAGCATTACCCAGTCCAGAAGGTAAAGATTACAAAATCTTAGCAATATTTTTTGAAGATAAGAAAGTAGACATTTTTAAGCCCCCTTGTCTCTGAGATCCCACATGTGTGCCAAGAAATTCCTTCTGTTTTTGTCCAGGACAAAGATGGAAAGGCAGTTTCAGAATGAAACATTTACAACATTTACAGAAACAACTTATTATATAGAACAATTTGGCCTGTGCATTAAATTTCGAGAACAACTTACTACAGCCTGCAATTTGAAAAAAAAATGCCAAATTTCCTAAAGTTTATATTTAGGATCTTGATAGAAATATATTATGCTATGTACATAATGTTAAACTTGCTGGACAAATTGCTAGTCAGGAAAAAATTATTTTTAATAAAATTATTGTTGTGAACCATTGTTTAAATATGCATACTTAAGTAAAATGGGAGAAAATTGCAATAAAATATTTGAAAGAAGAATTGTTTTATCTAGGATATATTAAAGAAATATTAGAACACAAAGAGCTGACAGTAATGTAAACCACGAACTTAAGTTACTAAAAATACATCAATATTGTTCATTAATTGTAACAAATGTATCAAACAAATGTACAAAGTTAATAGGTGAAACTGTTCTGGAAGAAACTATATATGGAACTCTATAGTTTGTGCACAATTTTTATGTAAACTTAAAACTGCTTTAAAAATTAGGTTTAATTTTCAAAAAAAAACTAAGAATCAAACAGGGAGAGGAGGTAGACTAAGATTTTAGTAGTAGAAGTGAAGAGGATTTCAGATTATTTTCAAGGAATTTAAATGATAACACTATTCTACATGTATTGAATTTTACTTCTACTGAGTTTGTGTGAGTGATTGTGTGTGTGTGTGAAATAAATACTCATATATTATCACTTTTATATTTAGCCATAATTGATCCTTTTTAAGTCATAAATAAACATTCTATATTTATATAATTATATGCATTTCAAAAAAGAATATTTCTGTATGCACAATTTGTGATTGTTGTCTACAATTGTCCTTTGTTCCTTTTTGACATTTTTGAAACAGTATAAACTTTAAAAAGTTCTCCGTTAAATAGACATTTTAATTTGTGTTTTGCAAGCATATAAACCAATTTTGACACTTTTAGGGACACATTTCAGATAGTTAACTTCAGGAAGGTGATATAAAATGTTCTTCATATCAGAAAATAATTCTGATCTAGTTCATGTCCTAGCCTGACAGATGGAGGATAGATGATGGCACTTTGGAATTAAGGAATTACTTTTCCTGGAACAGATCATAGAGCTTAATGTCTATAGGAGGAATCTTATCTTAGGTTTCACAAACTGACAAAGCACATGGAGAATGTAGTTCAGATACCTTGTTTGATCACTAACTTTTCATAGATATGAAAATGTAGGAGATTTTCATTGGAACTGCAGGGTGGATGATAACGGATCAAACATGGCAGCTAACCGATCTTAGTTCCTGGGAAACTGACAGAAAAAAAAAACTCTTTTTGTGCACAGAAATGATCATCTGACTCTCATACACATATAGTCGCTCCTAATGTCAGTAGAGCCATATTTTTAGAACAAAAAGTACCATCACAGCATTTCTGGTGAAGGAAGGAATTAAAAATGAACAACTTGAGATTTAAATTTATTTCAGTAATGTATGTTAGAAATCTTCCAACATATTCTATTCACTGAGTTTTGCATACATATAAACTGTATGCAAGAAATGTACTTATTAACAAAATCAAGTAAAAGGAAAACTACATAAATTATCAGTCCTCATAAAGTGGACTCACCTGAAAGTACACTATTAGAATAATTTGTAAGTGTGGGGAATACGTGCTAAGACAGAATAGTTTAAGATTTAAGAAATCCCTGAGAGCTCTTTACTCACCTTTTCAACAAAAAATGTTAATCACCCACTTTCCATCAGGTACTCTTAGAAACTGAGGGGACTTTTTCTATCAAGAATGGCAGTTTCTCCACCTGTAAGGCTTACTTTCTAGTAAGTGCAATGGACTGGAATAAGTAATTCCCAATGTCTTAGCTATCATGAGAAAGAAATTCAGGGTGCAACAGAAGTATATTATAGAAGGATCCGACTCACCTAGGGAAGTCTTCCAATAAGGAATATGGCAGCTCATGTGTATTCACTTGGCAGATGCTGGGAGGCTACAATTCACAGTCACACTAGCTTATAATTCCATAAAAAATATGAAATAACTCTTCAGAAGTAGCCCCTTGTCCACGTTTTTTGCTTTATTTTCTGGAATGTAAACTCTATATCCCCTAAATGAAGGTCTCATTTAAAAATTTAGATACTTCTGAAGCCCATTTCCCAATGCTTCTGAGGCTCTCCTGCTTTTTAGTGCTCCCACCAAAATACATTAACATAAACATGGGCTGTAGTGTAATAGGGATGAACAAATCTGACTCCATAGTAGGTCTGTTCCTTTAGCTCTAATCCTGTGCTGTTTCCTGTGCTTAGTCAGGCTGGTTCTGCACCTGTTGTGAAAAATGTTTCCTTAAGCCTGAAATATACAGGCTAGCCCATTCTCAAGGCTCTGACCTATAAGGGTATAACACTTTCCCATTCATATAAAATTCTCAAAAAGTTGCAGAATAAAAAATAATATTTGTCTTCTTGGAGGTTTACAGGGACATCGTGACCTGACCTACGTGGACAGCTGCAAGAACAAAGGATTCTGACACCAAGATGCTTCCAAAACCCACCGTATTTCCTCCCCTTTTTAGTATAAAAGGAGCCTGAATTCTGACTCAGTGAAGATGGCTCTCTAGGACATTAGTCCCCCATCTTCTCTGTCTGCTGGCTTTCCGAATAAAGTCTTTATTCCTTGCCCCAACAACTTGCCTCCCAACTTATTGGACTGTAGTGCAGTAAGCAAAACGAGTTTTGGAGTTGGTAACAGTAGTGATGTTCATATTTTTAGGATTTAATCATTAGGTCTTAATAATGCAGGGTACTTAATAATAGTACCTTGATACACTCTTCATTGTTTGTTTCAGGATTTCTTTGGATATCTGTTATTTTCAGCTTATTATCTGAAACTATGATCAAAATCATACATGAAGAAAATTATTACTAATCAGAACTAAAAGTAGAAAATCCTCAAAGTCAGGAACCATATCTTAAGTGACTTGCTATGTACAGCACATAGCATAGTCCCTGACACCTGACAGGCATTCAAAATATGTATTGCATGAAAGTATATAACAATCTACACAATCATAAAGCTTTCTTTCCCTTAATGACAATGACAAAATAAAAGAACTAGCTTGACTGAATATTGTTTTAAACATGAAGCAAAAATACTTTAGTGTTCAGAAAATAATACTGAAAATTTACCTGAGTTGACTGATGGAAAGAAAAAAAAAAATAAGCAGAGGAACTCTGCGTTTTTTTTAACACCTGAAAAAGGGTATGTCAGTGAAGGTGAAATGGACTGTATAGAACTGCTGATTGTGTCAGTGAATTTCCCCACTGTTTTAATTCTGAAGGCCATTCAACAAGTTGTATCCCGGCCTGCAATGTCTTCCTCTCTGGGAACTACAGAGAACTGTGCCAGGGATGACCCCACTGTTATGAAAGAAAATACAGAATCACAGCCTGAATCTCAACAATCTAAACCAGAGGTTAGGCCCAGTGAATACAACCCTGACAGACGATGGAGTTTAATTTCCTGATCATGGATTAGAAAAAAAAGAAAAAGAAATGAGGCACAAAACAGCTGTACAGAGTGGGAAATAGAAAAGGGGTAAGGGTCTTCAAGTGTTTCTTTATTCACACGTGCAGGGCACATTTAAAACATTAGGAATTTTAAATAATAAAATTCTAAACAATCTTTTCAATGTTACGAAATACTGGATGAGGAATTGTTGGCTAAAGTACGTTTTTCATACAATCTTCTTAACGTTCCTTCTCTTTATATAAAGTCAATCCTTTAAAAATATTTAGTTTAAACGGTTTAAAAATTGTAATACATTTGAAAATATATGCCATTCTGACCATAAAGTGATTTATGTAATAAAGGGGAATATGTATTTATCATAAACATTAATTAAGGTAAATAACGCTCAGGGAAAATATAAAAATCCTAAGTGATTACATAAATTATTTATTACAAAAATCTCCTTCTTAGGCAGATAATCTTTTGCAATATACGTTTTGACATAGAATGAATGATGACTTTTGCTGGAATTCAAAATTATCCTAACATGTATTTACTCCTAATAGTGTTGAATTTCATATTGCAATGATTAATCACAGTGGATGACTTTTTATTTTCTGCTGTTTTAACTACAAGAAATGATCTCTTCTGTTTTTATCCTATTATAAGGATCGTTACAAAAATGGGAAACAATTAACACCGGGTTTAATGCCTGAGTGCTATAGAGCTGAAGTAATTGCACTCAAGGTCTGCTAACTTTTTAATCAGGCATTTGGTTGCAAGCTGCTCACAATTGATTCTGAGAGAACTAACACTATCAGAGTAGAAAAGCAGGTGTGCCAGAAAAGCAGGCATATTGGCAAAACAAAAGAAAGATTTTGAAAAGAAAAGGAAAAAAGCAAAACCAAAGCAAAATGCTTGTCATCGGGCCATTTACTTAGCTCAGCTCATTACTGAACAAACCCAGTTGTGCGCATAAGCATAGTCAAGGAAGCCCCACTGACCTGCTGATTTCAAGTGTGATAGTAAACCTTAGCAGTGAGGAGCCCTGTCCATTCCAGTGTTAGTGAACTGAGTTAATTAACAGAGAGAGCTTGAAATTTCCATATTCTGAAGAGTTTAAGATGCCATCAGAGGTTTCTGGAATTACATCCTAATTAAAAAAGTTCCCTATTCCTTGCATTTGGGCTACTCTTTGAAAAAAAGAAAATTTAGTTAGGTACGTTGTTCTCTCCTAAAAGAAAAAAAAAATTCTACCGTTTTCCTCTGAAAGCTAATGATATTTTATCACTATTTTTTTTAATGTCATTCTTCTACTGTGAAAATGACTCCTTCTAGGCAAGTTGCACACATTTAAAGGTGCATGCATCCCTTCAGAGCACTGGGGGTTGGGGACATTGAAAAGATCCCCTTCTCTGGAGTCCCTTGAAAGAGGTGCCTCTAAGAGTTAATAGTCCTGTAAAAGCGCTTCCCACTAGTGGAGAATAATCTAACGAGAAGATGCATGTTTATAAAATTCCAAGTTTGAACATTTTTATGATGGTTAGGTACACCCTAGATCTCCCTTTACATAGAGAAAGGGAAACAGCTAACAGATTTGGCCATTTCCCTGGCAAACTCCAAGACAGCGCTATTCCTTTCTTGAATTCCCAAAAGGAAGCAAGAATATTTGAACATTTAAAATAGAATATAAAGGAGAACTACCTCTTGCCCCAGAAAAGCAAGTCAGAGTAGGAGGAATAAGAAAAAGAAACAACAGAAAGGAGCTTTCTCAAGCAAAGTTCCATGAGCATTTTAATTACACTTGTGTGCCTGGGCCACCAGGCAGTTGGCGTTAGAATTCATTAGGATTCTGAGCCCAGAATAAAGGGCACCTAGATAAATGGATCTAAAATGTGATAGCTATTTACAGGAGTTCCTACTTCTGCTCCAAAGAAGTTAGGGAAGCCTCTACTCCTTTAAGCAGATCATTTTAGCTTCCAGCAAGCTCTTCCTTAGCTTCTCCTACTGTGAACAGCTCTCACAGGGTCACCACTGCATCTGTTGTTTCTAGGTGAAGGGCTACAACAAATGAAAAGAAGGCATCTGGCATCAGTCCGCCTGCACATAAAGCCCCTTAATCATACGGGATTCCCACATGGCTATGATCCCAAGCAGTTCAGGAAGCGTGCCAAGTAGGAAGAGGACAAAGAGACTGGCAGGCAAGGACCCCCTTGGTGGCCCAGATTATGTCACAAGAATGGCTTTTGCTAGGTTAAAGACTTTCTGACTCCAAATGTGACTTTAAACAAAATTCTCTGTGTTGCGTTTTGCAGCAATTTGAAATCCAGTATGCAAGTAATCCCTTGGAATCCAATAGACCTGAATGTTGTGCGTGCATGTGTGTATGTGTGTATTATAGTCCGAGAATTCATGGAAATGTGTGCCATAATATCTCTTCCTGCCAGTGGAACAGAGAAAGGCATCCCGAAACTCTGAACACATTTGTGAGTTCAAAGTAGCGCCACCTACATGGATTATTCTGTATATCATCACGTTTATTAGAAGCATAATGTTAGTCTTCCAGTGCTTCCATGTCAAAGAAGTCTTATTAGGGAATCCTGCTCTTTGCTAGACTTCGATTGCTTACGTTTGTGTGCATGCGTGTTGAGTGGTTTGAGTTTCCTCAAGTTATTTATAACAATCAAATTTGTTTTGGGAGATGACACTATTGGATAAGTTGGTTGATTGATGCCATATAACTCAACCCATTTAGAAATAAGTGTTTCCTACTTAAAAAACAATAAATACAATAAGAAGAAACACTGTTACATTGAATTGTATTTAATTTAGAAGTGTTTCTTCTTCTATTCTAATTTCTCCAGTAGAAATAAAAACAAATTTTCCTTTAGCTTAAAAGGCATCTATAGTTTTAAAGATTATTTATTCATTTGTTCCAGATCATTGCTTAAACTATAAAATAAGCAATGTTTAAGGGTATTATTTAGGCATGATCTTATATTAGTTAATTTATTTTTTATTTCCTTCTTCAATACATATGTGAATGTGTGTACATATAGTGATTATCAGTTTCATCTCTTTCTATACTATTAACATGAATTACCTTCAAATTTGAAACACCAAAACCACTGTGCCTCCTGAACACAATTTAAACACCCATTTGTTTACACATTACTTTCTTAATGGTACATAAAATAATGGTTAAATATTTTCTTTGCAATCTGTGGCTTCTCAGATCTGATGAAATACTATGTTAGCAGCCAAGAGGAAGAAAAAGAAGGAACTAATATTTTTGAGCATTTATTGTTTTCTGGTCACTGTATTAGGTGCTTATACTAATGACTATATTCAGTGAAGACTTAAGGACTTTTTGCAAAGGAGGAAACAGACAAAAAGAGGTTCAGTAACTAACTTGCTCCCAGACGAACTTTTTAAGTATAAGGGTTAGGTCCCTCTTCTTGTTGTTAATTGCATGTATTCTCTCCACTTGCAAAACGAAACAAAACACATACACCCTACATTATCCCCAATGACGGGAAAAGTGACTCAAATTTTTTTTAAATGACAGAAATACAGAAAATAGTCAATACAATGATAAACTGGCTGCTCATCCACTATTTTCCAAACACCATGAAGATAGGCTTATGTTTGCTTTCCTGCCAAATATATCCCTAGCCTTGGATCAGTGTTCATTAAGTATTAACTGAGTCACAGAATTTCAATCACAAAGGCATGTTTTGTGCATGTGCTTATCATCCATGAAGAGGTCTAACACCGTCAGACTCAATTATAAGTCCAAGTTTTACTTCCTTGGAGGGGAGCACTGCTACGAATCATTCCAGAAAGACTTACAGAAAAGTGACTTCACTAAAACAGGCCTTGGAACATGGGAGACCAGATGCAGTTTACGATGGCTTATCCCTCCATTTGGGGTGTATGTTTTGTGTGTTTGGCAGAAGTAAAGAAAAGAATGTTTGCTTATTCTTTAGCAGGTTTTAACTTTCTTCTCCAATTTTAAAGCACTGCCATTCTGCTGCATTCTCCCTGAGCGACTTTGAAAACGTCTATTTCCTTTTGCTTTTTCTGTACACCCTCCCCAACGCCACCAACCCCTTCCGGGCCCTTGGTCTCTTCTTTCTCTACTTTTTCTTTTGTTCTCAACTTAACTCTACCCAGGGAATCATTAAAAAAAAATGTAGTCTGACTTTTGCCTCAGAGGAGAGTGGATTTGGGGAGAGGGTGTGTATTTTAGCTTATTTTTTACTGCAGGACCAGTCAGTGCATGTGCCAGGGGCAGACAAGGTGGCCTGTGACAAGGAGCTGTGGAGCTGAGGACGGTGCTTTTCAGGCACCATAGCTTTACTGGTGCTTAAACCAGACTATTAACTGCTGAAGGAAGCTGTACTTCCTAAGAAATGGAAAGTATTTAAATCTTTCCAGTGTTCAAAGCAGATGAGTGCTCGAAATTTCTCTGTCTCATACACACACAAGCACACATACCTACTTTTCTTTGTGAGTTGAAAATAACACACCACCATACAGCTGAGCAAATAATAATTTGATGAGACTTGGGATTTCAAAAAAGAATATTGGAGGAGGAGAAAGTTTCCAGCCTGCTAAGGGTTCCTTGGAAAAGTGAAATTATTTATTTTTATGTTAAATGCCTTCAACACCAGCTTTCATCCACCTGGAGAAGCAAGACCTGTCCTGGCTATTTGCAGAGGATAGAGTTGAGGTCTTTATTTCTTCATACTTTTCTGCTTCATACTTTTCATAGTTTCCTTTGTGGCCATCTTTGGGCTAATTAATGAATCATCTCAGTATCTGAGTAGTAAGGTTGCATTTAGACAAACTGGCCTGAGAATATGAAAAAAGTGTGTCCAAATATTGATACTCACTTATCTAACTGATTATGATGACTGATCTACCCACGTATCTGACTTCCAATGACCAATAAATTTACATGGAACACCTCTTTGAAAAAAACAAAAGTTTTGGTTGTGAGGTTTTTCTTCCATATACAATTTCTAATTGCAACAGTAGTTTTAAGCCTGCACAATGCAAATACTGTAGTGATGCTTTCTAGAAATGCATCTAGCAATTTATTATTCATGCTATATTATTAGTTGTTTATTACGAATAACTGAAATCTAAAACAATTCATAGAGAGTATTCAGATAAAGTAATTTTTGAAAATAGCAGTGAGGAGGATATCAGTAAAAATCATCAAAACTTAACAGCTTAGTATTTACGAACAAACGGAGGAAAAATCAAGCCGTGGCATGAAGTGACTTTTCTCGAGGACTTGGTTTGGTGACCTGTTGGTTTAGCGATAGCTATAATTATGCTCCCATTTCCTATGACCTTTAATAGGAAATAAAAATTAAGAGCTAAGAATTTCAAGATGAAGACTATTACTCCTTATAGAAAGTGAACTGAGCATTTCCCTTGCCCTGGCTGAAACTGCAGAATTGAGATAATTCGGAAACCTGCCACTTTGATATGAGTTCTAGTGCCAGGAGCACGAGTCTCCTTCACTTTGATCTTTACTTCCAGGAACTAACTCTAAGTGACACTTCTCATTACCCATCACCAGTTCTTCCCCTAAGTTCCCTGTCTTTCACAAGTTGTGAATGATGAGTCTGACTGATGGCACCAAATTGTCTGCTGAGTAAGTTTGTTTGGAGTATGCAGTTTCAGGATCTTTTACTAATTAAAATTGCTTTGCCACTGAGAGGTCCCCTGAGGTTTACCCTTGTTTATCTGGGTTAGACCATGAAATCATCATTGAACTAACCCTAGGACCATAATTTGCTGCTAATTCAAATGAAAAAGTTGGAAATTGGCCGCAGTTTTATCCACAAACAAATATAATTAGGTTCATCATAAGCAAATAAATACATGCACAGATACACAAACTGATACCAGAAGGCGAATCCTCTCCATGGACCAATGGAGCTATATGACTAAATTCCAGATATGCTATTTATAAACAGGGGAGAATGGACTTTGAGCAAACTGCATTTTCTGGTTGATTTAGACTTATAATCACATAGTTCTGAAGTTCTAATAGCATAGCCCTTTGGCATTAACACATACACTCTTTAGGGTATAATCACTCAAAGCCAATCAATAAAATAGCTCAGGCTTCCTTTCCCACATTAGGTTAATGCTGTGACAACATGCTGAAAAATTACCATTCATGTGTGTGCTTTGTGAGTGTGCATATTTGGGGTAGGGCATGGGGAGTGGGGATGGGAAGGTTTCCAGAAACTTTGAATCCTTCAGTGTAGCTAGCAACTTGGAGAGGAACTATCAAGTATATAAAAGATGAAACCCAAAAGAACTAATAAAATAAATGATTCAAAGGCAACGTGGAAAATAGGACTTAAATGCCAGCAAACCAAGTAGTTTTCCTAATTTACATCAACTGTCCAAGATAATTCGTATTCAGTACTTGGCAAAGGGCCTGACACACAGTCGACTCTCAGACAAGTGTGAAAAGCTAAGTGGGAAAGGATGGATGGGCAGGTGGAGGATCAAGGGGTGAAGGAAGGAGTTGGTAGAGAGCTCTGGTCTGGTCACCTCCAGCTCAACATTCGTCAAGGGCAAATAAGAGAAGAGAAGTAAGACGTAAATAATTCAGCTTTGAAACATGGTATGTTATGTGAGAATTAGCGAGAAACACTACGAGAGAGTTCAAGGCTAAGACTTGCAGCTCATTTTGAATTGAAACACTTCTACGTTTAGATTTCAAACCCTCAGATTATTTTACATAACCAAAGAATATTGAGTTCACTTAAAGTTTTAAAAATAAGCATTGATATGATATATTTTATGTTAGAAGACACAATTCAATTTCTTTTTTTCTTCAACCTTTTGTCAAACTAGTCTCCCCTGGAGAACCTTACCAGCCCTAAGCTAAAAGACGTGAAAGGAAGGAGACACGGGCGCAAATAAGTTGTCCTAGTCTTGATTAGATCATAGCATCTAATGATATTTATTGGTTTATGATATTTCATAAACTTTGGGGCAGATTTCTCAGTTATGTTACCTAAGAAATATCTTGAGATATTTAAAATTAAAGTGTACAGTTATCCAAAGCAAAACAAAAACACACAAAAAGAAAAAAACCAACAAAGACAAAAATCAGAAAACCCTTTAACCATGACTGCTATTCCATATCTCTGAAAGCAGGAGGATCTTTCCAAACATCAGGAAAAAAAAATCACTGGGTAGAACCTGACAGCATGAGAGAAAAATGCTACTGAATTAGCACTGCCTGAGAGGCCTTGGGGAATAGAGCATACATTATCATTTTTGGAAGTCAGTGACAAAAAGCAATTTGGGAAGTAAAGATGAAAGTTTTCATACCATGCCAATATCTTTGCTAATGTGGAAAAGTGGCCTATATCCTAAAATATACAAATTAATTTTCACAGAATAAATGATTATGCATATGTATTTATCTGCAAACACCTTGGCACCACTGACCTATGAATTGTTGCCATATTTTCTGACACATGAACTAGATGCACAGACAGGACACAGACATGGAAATCAGTTAATCTTTAAACGTTTTTGTCCTAATAGCCTGTCTTTTTCAAACATACGGTTCACTCTGTTTTAGTCTGTGATTCATAATTTCCTATTGTAAATTAGAGATGTGGACATGCCTTGAAAATTCCGTGGAAGCCTTTTTAGGTACAAGCTGATCTAAAACGAGGCATATGTTAAAGCTTCCTGCACAAGGCCAAACCCCGGTCTTGCTCTGCACCCCATGGTGCTCATTCGAGTGAAGACCCATCTTTGAAGGCAATTGGAGCTTCTTGCTTGGCTGAGCACCATGGAGCTTGGAGCAAGATAAAAAAAGAACCACAGACTTTCAACTGTAATTCTGCTAGCAGGACACACTGAATCCATCCAACCGGACCACCGTGGGATAACTTCACTAGCCTCTTAGCTACATGAAAAACACAGTCTGGTCTAATTGGCCAATGGTGATTTCCATTAAAAAAGGAGAAAAGAGTTTCTAAACACGTTCAAGATTTATTCCATTGAACATCTGTTCTGAATAATCTGCCTGCCTGCATACACAATTATGCCATTTATGGTCCATACATTTCATCTGTGTTGGGATAAGGATAAATAAGAATTCATTTTATTGAGTCAGTGCTAAAATAACTTACAGCAATACTACGAGGTCAGAGCACTCGTGGTAGTTTCTTATGAATTCTGGGAGTGCTTGGGATTGTGTATGGACACTCTTGCCCAATAATCAGCAATTTTCAGATCCCTTCCCAAAGGGCTAGTTGTTTTTTGTTTTTTGATTTTTCAAAATAAATATTCAAATACCTCACCTAGTATCTATTAAATCAAAAAAGATTAACAAGCTGTTCAGGGTATTCTGATACGCCATTAAGTTTGGGGACCACCGCTCTCGACGATATTATGACTTCTAAGAATTTCCATGAAGTTCCAGAAAGATTTCACTTTTAAAGTTTACTTTCTAAAAGAAGAAATGTACTTATCTCGCCTGTAAATTATGATCTATCTACCCATGGAAAATAATAAACATTTAGCATCCTCATGTCTACTCCCTGCAGTGTGACTCTTATCCACCGTTTCTTCTATAGTCTCACTTTCATGACCTTTACTTAAAGACTCACACCATCTCATTATATCCTGAAATAGTTATTAGCCACCCCAATCCCAGTCTCTCTCTCCTACAGCATAAAAAAATAATCTTCCTGGGATATGAGTGGATTACACAACGTCTTACCAGTCTCTGCACAGAAAAGTGAAACTTCTCACACAAACTCTGAGGCCCTCAGTGGAAAACTCCAGCGAACTGCTCCACTTTGTTGTCCTATTATTGTCCTGTACCAACATCATCCTCCCACCAAAATAAAAAACTCTTTCCCTGATAATGTTCTATATTTTACCAATTCCACGTTTTTTTGCCTTATTGTTCTTTAGTCTGTTACGTCCACTTATAATGCCTTTTTCTGCCAAATCCTACTAGTTCGTAAAGAGCTACATCAAATTCTACCTCTAAAAGGAAGACTTCCTTGGTGTCCCCAGTGTGCATCATTTCTGCCACTTATGAACACTTTTTCTCTGCTTGCTGTTGTTAGATTTTAATGTACCTCTGGGGCACCTGCCATAGTCTGATTATTCTTTATGTGGTTATTTTATATCAGGTACTGTCCTCTACATGTGCTTTCCCCTTGGATATGTTCAATATAATTTTAAATTGAATTATTGATAGAAATTCATTTAAGCCAACACTTGCACCATTCATGGAAAAGTAAATGCATGCTGGCAGGGTTGATTTACTCATGACTTTGAGAAAGATTAGATTAGGGTAGGGAAGTATTCCCCACTAAAGGTTAACAGAGTGCTCTTTCGAAGCCACCCACTAAAGAGGGACATGGACAGGACCCAAATAATATCAAATAGTCAAGCGGAAGTTTTCTACTTCAGGCCCATTTTTGGGACCATGGGTCTAGACCTCAGATTCCAAAGAGTGAAACCAAGGAGGTTATGGCTGAATTAGAGGCCTGAAGTAAGTGAACAAATTAAGATTGCAAATGTATCCAAAGCTGGGAACTGAGCACCCGACTGTGTGTGAGTGCAGAAGCTGCCACCAGGAGCCAGGCTGAGTCCAAACCAAGGACTGGTTGTCATGGCAACACGGGTACATCCAGAAGTCAGAGCAGGAAAACAGGGCAGGTCAAACGTGGAAAAGGCTGTGGGTCAGAGCAGATAGGTGAGGGCCAGAGAACCAGACGAGGCTGAAGCCAAGGATCACTCCACGCTGCACAGACTGCAAGGGAAGGTCCTACTTGAGTCCAGATGGAATTCTGCTGGATGTCTGGCCCCAGCTCCAGCTGGCTCTCGGTCCCATTTGCTCCTCATGCACAGATTCTTCCAACTGGCTTCTAAAATTCTAGGTTTTCTATCTTTTGGATGGTCTCGAAGCAGCCTCATAAAGCTGTTTTGCCAGAAGCTCCGTAAGGTGACCCCGTTTGTAGAAAATGCCAGAAGTAAGTAAAAAGATAGGTTTTTCTTTTTAAACTACCTAGAAAAGATACAGTATATCTTTCTGTGCTATAATGAAAAAGTTCAAGAATTTTCACCATGCTAGCCAGGCAGATTCTAGAATAAGCTTTTGGGAGAATTAATTCTACCATGTGTCAGATTCTCCACAGGAAAACACTTATTTCTTTATTGCTATTGTTCAATATCTTGTAATAGCCTTTAATGAAAAAGAATATGAAAATGAATATATGTATATGTATGCATGACTAGGATATTATGCCACCCACCAGAAATTGACACATTGTAAATGACTGTATTTCAATTAAAAAACATAATAATGGTGATCGGAGTTTCCTATTAAAAATAGACTGTATTATGAGAGTCAGATTTTCACATTGCATTAATTGTTTCCTAGAAATGGTTATCATTTATTGATACTTGGTTATAAGGAAACTGAAACTTCATATACTTGAAAACCAAATAAAAAGAGGAACCAGAATACAAAGAAAAGAAGGAAGCTCTAATGCCGGCCATAGACCCAAATAATAAATCATCAATCTTTAGAATTCATAGGGGTGATGGATCTGAAAAAGTGAGTGGAGTAAGCTGAGAAAAGAAAGGGAGATAAAACAGTCAGGCTAAAGGGATCTCACAGTGGTCTGGCTCAGTGTGCCTGTGATGGTTGGGTACAGCAGAAGGGAAGGGGTAGAGGGTAGATGGGGGAGCAGGAGGAAGTTGGGTGTGTCATCCGCTGAAAGGTCTTTGCCATCTGTAAAACACTCACAGACGTGATAGTTCATTGCTAACAAGAGCCTGGCTAGTCCCAAATATTTGGCTATTTTATAAAGCATCCACAGTAATGGAAATATAAACACACTGTAATAAAATTTTGCCAAATGGCTGTAAATTTTTTTTTCCTCAGTGCCTATTGATCCTATAATGAAATCTTTGAAGAATTGAATCTAGGACCTTGGACCTAGTAGCATTAGGGATCATAGATGAGGAACTCCAAATACGTAATATTTTATTCCTTAATAGTGCTTATACCTCCTTTTGAATGATACAAGTCTAGGATCTGTTTCCACCTACAAATGCGCACGTGTGAATTTGTTCTTGTTGCTGCAAAGGACAACCATTATATCCCCCCAACTACTTTATTCCCAACAGAGTACAAATCCAGTACCACGCACAGAGTTGCATTGTATATTAATGTATCTCACCAACAGCATGTGAAGGCAAGCTATCCTTAGCTTCACCACTAAATGAATCTTAATAAGTACCTGTCTCTGTAGTATTAACTAAATATTGGAAAAAACCTGCAAATGTGGTCATGAGACATAGTTTTAAATAACTGTGGCCTAAGCTGGTTCTAGAGATTTATAGCCAATAGCAAACACAAAGAATTATGTATTTCTTTGTACATCTAATTTTACAGTGGAATAAGCACAATGAATAAAATCCACTGAATGATTTGAAACGATATGAGTTTCAGGAGGTTGGGAATTAAATTGATTATTTGTTTCCCTGTCTCTGTAGATTCTCCAGTTATAATTTCTAGCAGCCTATAGTCAGTAAGGCAGATTAGGGTGATTATTTTTCTCTGCTGCTTCTTTTAAAACAGTTTGAAAAGGTGAATGATAACTACATAACGAAAACATTGGCAACCCTTTTTGACAACTGAAGGCACAACATTTGTGGTGGTTTACATGGCGGCAATTTTTTTTTCCCTAAGTGTTTGTCTAACCTTCCTTTCCAGTCTCTCTTTCCCTCCAAGATCCCAAATCCTACATGTTTTCCTTCTGTTTATTTATCCCACATACATGGTAACAGCTAATCCACAATTGTCCTAGACGGAAGGGCTCCAAACCCTGAAATACTGGTTTTCTTTGATTACTCTCAAACTCTGTTAATTCTCCTAAAATCATGCAATACAAGTGGTCCATTTGCTTGATTTGGGCAATTCGTAGTGAGATACGAATTTCTTGGTGAAATGTAGATGGTATCATGGAGTAGTCTTGGAGAAAGTCATCCAAGAATTTCCAGAAACATGTCACATTTCAAAGACTAACATTTTGGAAGCAACTTATGATTGAAAATCATTCTTTCTCTGAAAAAATCATTCTCCCTCCCTCCCTTATTTAAAAAAGACTTTTGTTGTGCATCTACTATGAATCATTTAGCGCATTGTCAATGAAGAACCAATTTGCATTCTTTTCTCAGATTTTTAAAAAATCTAGTGTATTTGACAGGTTTTACACTTTATAGTAGAATCATGGTTTCACATTTGTTTTCAATAATTTCTGCCTCACTGCTTCCAGATCACTGATTTGATATAAAAAGCATTTCATAATCTTTAGGAAACTATTTCACTCATAATTTTGGTAATAATTGATTTATTTACTTTCATTTTGCATTTGGCTTTGGCATGGATTTTACTTCATTGAATCTGTTTTAGCTGTTTTCCATTTGGCAGTGATCAGACGGAATATCTCCATATACCTGTGTCCATCTAAGGTCATATTCTGGACTTCATTTCTAGTATTTCTCTATGGGGATAAAACTTAACTAGTGACTGGTTTGAGAACAAAGAATAAAATTTAAAGATAGCATTGATTATCTCTCCATTTCCGCCTCTCTGTATCTATTTGTTCTTTAAAAAAGTATCCTGCAGTAAATTTGCCACCTCTGCAAACAAGAATAAAAACTCAGGCTGTTTTCACTCTGAAAATGAACCAGTTTCTTAGCCATTGTGTTTTATGTCTGAATTGTCTAACTTAAATTGCTTGTCCTTGGGGCAGAAAGAGCTGGCCTTCTTTTTTTGTTTTTTTCCTACAGAGCCAAGTATCCTGTCACTGTTCTACAAAACAATAAATAATGAAGCCAATTGAAGATGTGTGAATTGTGCCTGGTTGACAGAAATGGAGCCCATGTTCTCAGAGGTGTCACAGCAGTATTTCCTAATGAGCGGCCCGAGCCACTCTCCAACATCTCAGAACCTGGGGGAGATGGAGGATAAGAAAGTGGAAGGGAGGAGAAAAGCAAGCAGACAACAAAGATATATGAGGATATTCATTTGGAGTGAATTAGTAGTTGCTTGAGCTGATGTCTACATGAAATGAACAAAGATAGTGAAGTGTCTTTTAATCATCAGGCATTGTCCCAAGAGTCATTCTTCTTAAATACGCATGGAAAAGTAAAGCCCTCCCACGAGAAAGTCTACTTTATACATGTAATGTGTAAATGAGAACATTAAACATAGGTAATCATATTTGTTCGAGCGTTGTTACTTGATTTCTCCTACAAACAATCAAAGTGCACCTCTTGTGAGGGGACTTCCTTGACAGTATCTAAGTCCACCCCATCCTCAAACTTCTCCCTACATCTCTCTCCCACTGTCCTACTTTCCTTCTATAACTCATCTCTTTCTGAAATGGTTTATTTAGTGTTTTTTCAATCTGTCACATTAATAGAATATAAATTCTGTGAAGATAGTGGCTTTATTGGTCTTGTTCCATGAGTACCTAATAGAATGCTGAATTATGGGAGGAATCAAATATTTACTGAAAGATAAGAAATTTAGTTTTGAAATAAAATAAACAATTTAAGTAATCTATATGCTTTATTTAAATAATTCATAATGAGATAGCCCGACAAAAAATTTTGACACCTAGTAGGTATTCAATAAATGTATGTTGAAAGAAGAAACAAATGAGGATTTGAGATAAAACACTACACAAGCATTGTCATCTTAATTATGGATTGGGATTCAAAACTTTAGAGTAGCATCTTTTAAAAATATGGAAACTTTACCAATGTGCTGGCATGAATTACTTTTTATATATCATACAGGAAACAACAGGTACACAGATTACTGGGAAGAATGAAGGATGTATAAGGGAAGATGGAAATTATGTGATGCTAAATGAAAGAGAAAACGTATTTCTGCTTAATTTTTGCTGCTTCCATACATTCACATATATCAAATATCAATCACTGTTTATCATTATTTCTGGAAAATCTTGGTTATACAATGAGTTGATATGATATCCATATGCTACAGTTTGAATTATGCACACACCCCCACCACTGAAATTCTAATCTGTAGCACTTGTGAATATGACCTTCTTTGGAAATAGAATCTTCCTCTGCAAATAATCATCAGGGTGGGCCCTAACCTAATCTGACTGTGACCTTATAAAAAGAAGAAATTCAGACACGGAGTCAGACACACACAGACATACACATAGGGAAAGCTGTGAAGCCACAGGGACAACCTCATCTACAAGCCAAGGGGCACTTGATGCTGCTAGAAACTGGGAGAATCTTGGGACAGATTCTCCCTCACAGCTCTCAGGAGACACTAATCCTGCAGACTCCTTGATTTACGACTTCCAGTCTCCAGAATTTTGAGACAACAAGATTCCTGTTATTCAAGACACCCAGTTTTGGTACTTTGTTATAGCAGCCCCAGCAAACTAACATACCATAGGGTCTCAACTTCGATAGATGACACCACAGTATAAGCCTAATATCTAGGTGTTTAGGTATTGGCTCAGTTGACTTATTATGCTATATTACATTCATTTCAGTAGTTTACAGTACTTGACAACAGCTACTTTAATACTTTATTTATTTAGGTAATTACACAGCTATGATTAATTTGTCTTCTTCGTATAATTTTCTTGCTAAAAAATCAGTTTATGATATCCTGTTGCTATTAACACATTTAGGGAATTATAATAAGGCCTAAAATTAAGAGATATTCTTTTGAATTTTATTTATAGAGTACATAAAATTAAATATTAATGTATTTTACATAAAAATAGGGGGCATTCATTTACAAAGTTTAGATCCTCTTCAAATATCAGACAGCAGATTTTCCCACCACCCAACAAGATGTTTACTATAAGGAATCCAGATAATATAACACTTTCAAAATCTTTGGAGCTGATTTTATGAGAGTGATTTACAAATCTGTACCTACATTTACAGTAAGTGAACATACCTTGTCTGATACAACTGTTAAAGGAATGATCACAGTTAGTTTGCTTTAACCTTAAAAATGGACATTGTGCTTGACTAGAGTATGAAATAGAACAACAATTTATGTAGACAACACTTATGTATGTAGAAAGACTTTCCATTTTACATCTTATTGCACAAAACATTATTAAATGCAGATGGAAAACCAGTAGTAGAGGTTAATACTAAAATAAATGGGCCCTGTGGGTGTAATGTTAGCTTACGCTATATTCTCAAATTGTATAACCTGTAAAATATGCCCTCTGTAGTTTTCCTGTTATACACTGTAAAATTGAATATAGGAATTTTTCACTGAATATCAGAGCTATCAAAGGAGTATAATTAACAATAAAGAATAGAACTAAGTGATAATTATTTTCCCATTGAACTTATTTTAAAAATCTGCAGTATAATTGTGAATATGTGAGTTCAAATCAATTATCCGCTACAATAAATGTTTGCCTTTCATGTAATTCACTTCAATTAATATTTATTCCACTTCTCTAAGATGCTCTGAAAATTACATAGAAAACCTCAACAAAATTTTACATTATAAAATACGAATATTTACGCTGAGCTTAGATGTAAAAGCGTAGTGAACTAATGCTTCCAGTAAATAAGAGGAACTACCATTAAATTACGTCTCCCTGTGCATTTAATGTTAAGTCATTCCTGATAATCTTTTAATTTAAGTTGTGCGATGATTTGTGTTTTCACTTAATCTTAATTTTTGTAGGGTTGCTTTACTGTTACAGGAAAGCTAGATAAGAATTTTGTGGGGATAAGAAATTTATACTCACAATGCCTTAGATTCCTTATCTGTAAAAGTAAATTGATGTAAAGCATAATGCCTCAGCCATACATGAACATACATACATCTGTTTTCATATTCTTTTTCACCATAAGTTACTACAAGATAGTGAATATAGTTCCCTGTGCTATACAGTGTGAACTTGTTTTTAACCTATTTTATATACATTAGTTAGTATCCACAAATACTTCAGTAAAAATATATGTATACAGAAAAATTTTGAAGATTTTAAGATAAAAACCTACATTTGCATTTTGTGGATTTTTAAATTTTCCATTTTATAAGCTATAGTAAAATGCAATAAACACAAATGGCTCTGGGCAGTATATTCTCCTCTGAAGCCTGTTGCTCGTGTAATTGCCTATGGTTTGATTTTATCCAAGAGCTCTTTTTTGAAATTGTAGACATCACTTTTGTGCAATTTTGAACAATATTTTAAATAGATACAAGAAATGGAAATATATCTGGATTTTGAAATTGCAAATTTAAAAGATTTTGCAGAGAATCGTGCTGGTAATTGTTTTGTGAATAACTGCATGTTTCTGGTTCTAAGTGCTGATCTATCTCCCAGAAAGTAGAGTAGTCAAAAATGTTCACTTTTGATCAGGATCTACATTCAGGATCTAGATTTAGATAGAGGATTACTTCTTTTATTCATGTGTTTGTAGTTACCTGTCAAGGGAACAAGTGACTAAACAAAATTGAGTTTCAGGTGTCTCCCCTAAAGAGATCATCATGACATCTACGTGGGATGATTACTGTTAAATGACATATTATAGAGCCTCTAACTGGTACCCAGCACTTATTACTTCCTTCCCTGACCCTTCCTTCATCTTTCTTCAGAATGGGAAGAACAGTGCCAGGACAGTGGGCTTTTGGTTGTAGCTCTGTCCTCAAGAACCAAGTCAGTTAAGCCCTCTGCGTCAGCTTTCTTGTTTGCTGAAGGAGAGGTTTAACTTAGATCTCTTTCTGATAGCTGCAGTAATTTTCATCTCTACTTTTATTATTCTGGTCTGTATTCAAGCATCACACAAAATAATTTGAAACAGGCAGATAGCTCCATTCCTCTCCACCCTGCAACTTTGTATTATGACTGAATTCTGTACCTCGACAGCTTCAACAGTCCCAGGTAGGTAGATCCAGATTTTTTTCAGGGTCATCTCTCATTTGTCAGTCTCTGCACTATTTTTATATTTTATCTCAATCTTCACAGCATGAAGATTCACAATTTCAGTAACTTCATTTTATGCAGGTTAGCTTGACACACCCACTGAACTCTCACCTTAGCACTGTTACTTGAAAAAGTAGTGCAAAACTATGTGCTTCATATTTTAATATGATTCACTGAATAACACATCTTTTATAAGAGTAATTAAAATCACTGCAGTCCAATGGAAATATATCACATGACACTAGCAATCAAATACTATGCCATTGGACCAAACTTATCTATTTGTTATGTTTGAATTGGAACCAAAAAGTGTTGGAAACATTGCAAAGATATTAAAGGACAAATTAAGAATACCTGCCCATTAATAATGCCTATAATCCTCTGTGACTTGTAAATAGATGTTGTGGAGGGCTTACAAATTTGTTAACAGTCACATGACATGTGATTGGTGAAGCTAAGAATTTGCCTCGGTGTATTATTCTGAACATCAAGGCTCTTCTCATTTATTATGTCATTTCTTTAAAAATAACATTGAAATTAAGGATTCATGTTGTGTAACTCTCATTTATCTATCTCTTGATGAATCTGAAGTATGCATAAGGAAAAGAAAACAATTCTGTATTGAAGTGTGCACAGGTGGGTCTCATTCTGTAACTGATTGGCATGCATGTTTTGAAGTGCAGGTCATGTATCTCCTAATTGTGAGAATCATAAAACTATAGACTCTCAGGTGTACAGAAGCATAGTTTTCTGTAAAATACTCTTGTTAGCACTCTGAGCATAATTTAAATATTTGTTTTCCCTTACACCATTAAAATATGAACGTCTATTTACATGTCAATATTGATTCATTTTCCAACTACTCAATGTATATGGGTAGAACTTCTCTTAGATCAAACTCAAGAAGATACAGATAGTGATCCAGGAATGTCTTGAAGGTTAATGGACTGACAATGGCTAGAAAATCATTAAAGAACGTACAACCATCAGGATACTTGTCTTCTTAACTTCTTTATAAGGCAATTTAGAAAACCGTAAACACAATGCCCAGACAACAATTTTAAGATGATATAATTTTTTAAAATGCTATCTAATCAATGTGAAATTTCATTATAAGTACCTTGAAATGAGAAGAAATACATGTCTAGGTTAGATTACAAAAAGCCACTTGTCAACAATGTTTTTATTATTATTTAAATTTATGTAAATATTAAATTTCATTTTTAAGCTACAGGATAGTAAATAAGCT
The DNA here is from genome assembly GCF_048564905.1 of Vicugna pacos. Classification (NCBI taxonomy): domain Eukaryota; kingdom Metazoa; phylum Chordata; class Mammalia; order Artiodactyla; family Camelidae; genus Vicugna; species Vicugna pacos. The sequence goes on from NC_133000.1 coordinate 39,991,655, forward strand.
GGTTTAAAATGTATACAAACATGTTTAAAAGTTTTTTTAAGTAACTATGGAGTGCATACAATATTGGAGAAATTTTAAGGAATATATATTAGTTAATGCTCTGCTTCAGGGATATTTCAAAATGCTTACTTTGTGTATGAGTATTTGCTTAAAAATAATTTCAGTTTTATTTAAAAATTAGCAATGCATAATTTTCCTTTTATGTAACATGTAACAACAATGAACAGAGTCTTCTAAAGAGATGTTTTTCATGTGACCATAAGTTCTTCCTTAAATTTCGAAAATATATGACTGGTTATTTTATAAAGGTGATATATTATGGTGATCATTTTCCTTCCCACCTATTTCTGGTGTTATTGTACAAACATTGACCTTAGCTGACTCTCTTGGTTTCCTTTATCCGTATTTTACTTTTCACTAGAGGTTTATTTTAAAAGTTGTTAATTAAAATTGTAATAAATGACGATCTCCAGGTCCATCCATCTTGCCGCAAATGACATTGTTTTATTCTTTTTATGGCTAAATAGTATTCCATTGTATAAATATACCACAGCTTCTTTATCCAGTCATCTGTCCATAGACATTTAGGCTGCTCCCCTGTCTTGGCTACTGTATATAGTGCTGTTATGAAGAGTGGGGTGCATGTATCTTTTTGAATTAGAGTTCCCTCTAGATATATGACTAGGAGTGGGATTGCTGGATAATATGGCAAGTCTATTTTTAGTTTTTTGAGGAATCTCCATACTGTTTGCTATTTGCAGCAACATGGATGGACCTGGAGATCATCATTCTAAGTGAAGTGAGCCAGAAAGGGAAAGAAAAATACCATATGATATCACTCATATGTGGAATCTAAATAAAAGAAAAAAGAAAAGAAAAAAAGAGGACACTAAAACAGAATCAGACTCACAAACATGGTAAACAATTTTATGGTTACCTGGGAGAAAAGGGGTGGGAAGGGATAAATTTGGGAGTTTGAGATTTGCAAATGTTAACCACTATAGATAAAAATAGATAAAAAACAAATTTCTTCTGTATAGCACAGGCTACTATATTCAATATCTTGTAGTAATGAAAAAGAATATGAAAACAAATATATGTATGTGTATGTATGACTGAAACATTATGCTGTACATCAGAAATTGACACATTGTAACTGTACTTCAATAAGAAGTTTGTAATAAATATTACAGTCAGTTTTTGTCATGGTAATTTATGTGCTTTTAATTGAGTGTATGAATTAGTACAATTAAAGAAATGAATGTCAGAAGCACATAGATGTATAGCATTTAGATCTTATTTTCATTCCTTTGGCCTGGAAAAGTCCTCGAAACTCAATCCTAACTAAAAATGCATAAAACAAAACTTAACACAAAGCTTTTTATTTATGACAGAAGAGTCAATGGAGTTCTTAACACACATTACCATATGAATTACCCATTTTAAAGATTTAGAAACCAAGTTTCAGAGTGATTGAGTAACTTAGTAATAGTAAATGTGCATAACACTTATTGTGAGCCAGGCACTGTTCTAAACATATCATATATATTCAATAATTTATTTCTGTGCAAAGCCAAATAGTTTTTAATCAGCAAAGCCAAGAGTGGAAGCTGGGTTGGTCAATACAAACCAAATGATCTGCAGTGTTAAACATGCTGATTATTCCTTTATATAAGAGGAACATTTAATAAGAGAATGAGAATTTTCTCATGAAGAAAACAGGATACATAATCAAATTCGGAACTGAAAAATGTGTGTCCTTTAACTGTATTTGCTATTCAGGTGCTGAGAACCTTGAGCTAGTCATCTGATATATAAACATATAAATATATACATACATGGGGAGAGACTGAGAGTTTCATATGATATGAGTTTCTTTAGAAACTGCATATTATCTGGAATTTGTACAGGGGTCTAAATACCAATTAAAAATTTTCTAGGCCACAATCTACGTACAGTGCAATAATCTCGCCCAACTGGCTCCCAATAAATTGATTACCATTCTTTGAATACCTGGTAATACTTTTCATAAACCATATCGACTACGCCCAGAGTAGTCTGGAGACTCAGAGCTAACAGGACACACTGGGCGGCTTACCTGTTCATACCAACTTCCACTGATGGGCTGGAGTGTTTACCAACATTGTATTTTTTGTTCCCAATCTCTTTATTTAACTAATAATTTGACTGATAGTCAATCAATTAAGTAGCATTTATGAAATAATACGAACTTGCAGTGAAATTTGAGTACAAGATAAAGAAATATTGTTTTCTATGGATATTGAGTACTTTGAAAAATCTTGATCAAGTTGCTGAAGATTCTGTTGAGACTGATATGAGCAATTTTTGAAAAAGTACAGAAATATTCAGACTTTCTAAGGATTCTCCACTCAGACTCCTAAAATCAAACCTAGAATTCATAGTTAATGCACTTTTTTCATTGTTTTTGCAGGGAAGAAAAAGCGGAGCTCAGATAAACACTGAAAGAAGGTCTGTGGCCTGTACACTGTATGTTCCAAGGCAAATTCTAAGGTACATATTCGTTACATTTAACCTGTCCACCATGATCATTTTGGGTGAGAGATGATGTCATATAAATAAATATATAATATCTCTGTTCAAACAAAGCTTTAAATTAAGCTGATTGTCATTTTCCACTTTTTTAAAAATCATTTAACTGCATTTATTGTCAAGTTATTGGGCATTTTGTACACATATTTCATATTCCAAAAAAAAGTCATCTTTTAAAAAATTTTACTTTGGTCTTTTAACAATTTATTAATTATAGGAATTCATAAAGTAATGCTAATTGTGCCATAGTACAAATATCATCATTATTATAATGTCAGCTCAGTGAAACTGGAAACTTGAAAAGGTTGAACTCAACTGCATTTTGCTCCTTGTAAGAACACATGAATTCGCAGGCACAAACACACACACACAAACCAAAGCACTAGATCCAATAGTGGTTTTTTTGAAGCTTTTAGGCTAAAGATTACAATATCTTCCCAATTCAACATAAACTTCTCATGTGTGTTTAATTTTTTGTTCCAAATTATTATTGCCTTGCTCTGAAAGATGAGGAGAAGAAAAGGTTTGAATTAGAACTAATGTATCTGAAACCTTCATTTTTATATGAACATAGCAATATTAATGTTATAGTAATTTAATTTGAAAAGCAAATCCCCGATAGATTATTTAAATACGTTATCTAAGAATATAGAGACATAATTGCTTTCAGAGATATAATATGCATAGATTTCCAATGCTGAAAAGAACAAGTTCTATAATTTTTATTATGCAAATGCTTTTGAAAATTACTTCACCTGATACATGGCAAGGTCTTGAGCGCATCTTTAATTGGATGATCTTTTGAAAATTCTATTTAAATAAAGGCAGATGATTCATGGGATAAACCATCAAATTAAATTGCTTTTTTAAACATCTTCTTTAATACGACTAAAGAATTCTGATAATCTGGCTAGGGTTTTCACATTTTTTTCTCTCTTGCTATTTCTTCTGGTAAGAATCAGCACGTGTGTTTAAGGGTTTCGATTCCCAGTTTCAATTCTCAGGTCTCTTTGGCAAATATTTGTGGAGGATCGACTATGTTCGAGGCACTTTGGAAGCTGATATCAGCATGGGTGAGGTATGTGCACTGTCTCTTAAGACCTTTTTCGGTGTGTTACTGCAACATCTCGGACTTGTGAGAGACAGGGTGAAGTCAGAGAGCAACAGAAACAATACAGAGATATTTAGATGCTGATTCAGTCTCTCCTCACTTTGTAATTAATGACCATCCTATTTATAGGTCATTTAGAAAGTTTCTTTTCATTGATGAGAGACAGAGATTAATGAGATCTTACCAGTTTAGAATGCAGCTAATCAATCAATCAACTAGTTTTGCAGCCCATTACACATACTGCACAGTTTATTCTCTAGACAACCTGTGTAGTTTTATTTGAGTTGGTATATTTCATAATATTTTTGAGTATTTTGAGTTTTTATAATCATTTACTCTATAAGGTTCTATGTTTTCTAAGAATTTGCTATTTCACAAAGAGTTTTTGGACAAGCTTACAGTATTTTGTTTTTCTTTTCTTCAGATTTTACTTTCATCCATGAGTTACTGCCATAAAATAAAATTGCATTGTCATTTATAATTTCCCATTTTGATTAATGGCATTTCTAAATCTCTGCTGCTTTTTAAATGAACCCAGGGGCTACTACCAATGAGAACTACTAGACAATACACAGTACCAAAATAAACTCCTCCAAACACAAACAAACAACAAGCCACCCAATTCAAGAGAATCTGATGAATTTAAATATAATGTTTTGTAAATACTTTCACAGCCAAATATAATTCAAAAAGAAAGAAAGAAAAAAGCAGCAAAATTAACATATCAAAATAAATATTGCACATATGCACATAATAACTTTGCACTGGTATGAGACAAAATAGACATGATAGATAAGACTTTCTTCTCATTTTTAATGCCTTCACTGCGGTGTATTTTTATATTTGTATGCAAGCTATTTACATCTTAGAAAAGCTCTGGCTATTAAATTCTCACAACTTGTCACTTGCTTTTATCGAAAATATTTTGAGGTGCAGTTTTGTTTTTCAATCACTTCATTTGTCAAAAAATAAAAAAACACTGATAGAGCAGTGGAATCATTTAATGGATTATGTATCCCTGTTAAAGAAAAGGCTTAAAATCTGTTACTCCTTTTAGACTTTACTTTAAAAATACAGGTCTTCAAAAACAAATCTTGAGCTTCCTATGACCACTTATAGATGGATCCCAGTATCATTAGGCTGTTGCAGATAGAAATCACATACGTCCTAAAAACAAGCTCAGTTACACTCCTACATCTGTTCAAATTCTAGGTCTATTCCTTCCATCAATATGGACTGCTGCCTTAACTACAGAAGTGTACGGCAAATGTCACAGGCATCTCAATTCAGACTGACACACATGCCCTGTAAAATCTTGTCACCATAGTTTTGCCCCTTACAAGTACACTGCTTGTATAATAGATTAAATAAACCATTGCATTCTTTATTTCCTTTTCACTAATTTCCAGATGGCGTGTTGCCAAGCAACAATTCCAGCTTTTGGAATTTTCATTTGAAACAGGAGCCTTACTTGGTTGCAAGAGGATTCTTCAGTACTTAGAAAGAAATCTGATGTTAAACATTGATTAACACTGGAAGTATCCCTGGACCTAGTCTAGACTTTAAGTCGCACCACCCTGATTAGGCCAATGACTCTATTTCTTAAAATTATACAGTGGTGTTTCTATGGGGAGATACTCCAAAATGCTGAGCAGGACTTAATTTGCCTCCTTCTATCTCTGAGCTACTTCTTCAATTTTACCATCTTCCACAAGCCTTTTCCTTGGGACTAAACTTCAGTTTTCTGGGTGCCATCTGTTTATGTGAACATGATACTGACTGTGACTTCTGGGACAGAGACATGTTAGTGTCTTTGCTTGGGATGCTCTCTTCCATGACCTTTGCCTGCTGTCTTCTATTTATCACCCAGGATCACATTAAAAGTATCTTTCCACAGGTCCCTCTGCTACATGCTCTCCAAGCACCTGCCTTCCTCCCCTCATCCTTTCTGCTAGTAAGAGTTTGATGACTCTTTTCCTCTGGTTTATATTCCCCATAAAAGCACGTTTACTGCTTTGTTCCAGAGGAAGTTCAGTGCCTCTCACCTCGTAGGCACTTAATAAATATCTGTGGAGCTCAGTTGAAATTAAAGTTGTGTTTATCAGATATTGTACACATCAGTCTGAGTATACACATATAGCAGTTTTGGAGTTTTGTTTTGTTTGTTTTCGTTTTGGTCTCCATGCTTCTGCTGTTGTGTCATCCGTCTCTCTGTACCATTAGGGCTCCTGATAGAAGTTACTCATGACTCAGAATCCATACATCTTCATCTGTATTTCTTAGTCTTGTTTCCATTATCACACAGCTAGTAAGTCTTTTTAGTTTTTTTCCCTAATCACGCCTGTCCTGTGAAATTTTAAACCACGTATATACTGTATCATTCTTTATATACAGTGCCTCTTTGAAGAAACCATAACCATTCTAACATCTAATTGTTTTTTGCCCTCAATCATGGAAATAATGTATTTTTATCCCTTGGGGCAATATTGCCTCTGTAGAGAATGTATGATTGATCTTTATGTCTGTCTGTCTGTCTATTTATCTATTTTTATCTAAAGAGAAAAAGGAAGAAGAAAAAGAGAGAAAATGCCCAATTGAACACTCTCTAATGCATTGTTTCAGCTGTTCTTTGCAGTATCTTTTCTTGTTTCCAGTGCAGTCTCAGAGTTTAGGTCTGCCCAGAGGCTTTGCACAAAAAGAGCATCTTCCTTTCTGATTGTTGTGTTGGTCTCCTGGCTATTGCGTACTTTACTGAGTGTTAACAAAACATTAATTTGTATGGAAATATTAAAGTCAGAATGCATTGTAATTTTAGATTTTCATATTTTATGTTTACTATAGTTATAATTTTATTCATGTCAGTTTCCAAATGAAATGTTTTTATGTGTTCCCAACTGGAATTAATTTTTTTTATCTAATTACTTTCAAAGCTGTATTAGAGTTAAAGCTTTGAAAACTATTGGTGGCATTAGAATCTGTTCAGTTTCCATAGGCAGCTTGAAAAATAACTCTCTGCGGGCAAACATCTCAGGTGCAGGGAAAACAGTGGTTTTACACGAGCAGCTGCAGAGAGAATGGAATTGTAGCCCTATTTCTTGCTTTCTCTGGTTTTTATTAGTCCATGGAATGGTTAGAAAAAATGGCAATGGTTTTCTGGGGACATTTTACAATGCCCAGTAGGGACTGCCGCCTTGTTAAATTCACTTGCAGAGGGACTTGTCATTTAAATACAATGCTACAACCTGTCATGACACAGAAGAGGGGTGGCTTATAAAGCCCACAATCAAGGAAAACGTCAGTGATGACGGCAAGTCTGAAAGACACTTCCCACTTGTCTTTTTTTCCCCCTTTGCCCCTCAGGCACTTACAAACTATCTGCCCAGCTCCAGTTTACTCCAGATCCACTGTCAATTTACAAGGTTTAACTGACAAATTGTGCTTGTCACCAGTCATTAGTCGTTGCCCTCCGTGGAGTCCTCTAATACCTCATTGGCTTCGAAAACAATCAGACATTAATTACAGCAAAATTGAGAGACATTTCCAAATGTTCCCAAACCCCTTTCCCCACACTAAACACTAAACCATAGGCATTATAATATCTCATTTTGCTCCTGCAGTAAACCCTCTATTCCAGTCCAATGGATGCATTTGTAGCCCCGTCTCGATATTAGCAGCTGGTGCTCCCTGGCAGGCACTGTAGTTAAGTGCTTCATTTCGTTTATCCTCATACCAACCATATGAGATATGCGTTACTATTGCTCTGTTTTTACAGATGAGGAAACAGGCTAAGAAAAAAGACCTTATGTGATAGTAAACAGCCAGGAAACAGTAGGTCACAGGTTTGAAGTCTGAGGGTATGCAGACGGAGCCCAGGGTTCAAACTTCACCCTGAACGGTATTTCCGTGCTCATTATTGTAAAGAAAAGCTAATGGTCTCTTGCGTTCATCACACATGCCCCAATTTCAGCCATCTTTCAAACCCAAATCCAAGTCTCTTTTGTTACCCAAAGTCTCTCTGAAGGAATGTAGTTCACAGTGGTATTTTCAGAGTGAGAGCACATATGATTCATTTATAAAAGATGACATCAATATCATTCTAAGTGCAATTAACTTTTCAAGATTCTATACCTTAAATAGGTCACCCCTAAACAGATCGGAAGGTTTGCAGGGGAGACTATTTTCTGATACTCCTAGTACTTTTTTGTAAGGCCTAGCACAATGCTTCTTACATATTTGAAATTGTAAAAAAAAAAAGAAAAGAAAGAAAGCTTACTCTAGTGTTTTGCTTGACTCCTGCAGCACAGTCATTTAAGAGTCCTACATTTTAATTTCAATGGTGCCCTTTGTTATTCCATGAATTGGTAATTTCTCTGATTTAACCTACCTACTGGTATAATCTTACTTATCAATACATGAACAAACACTTGAAATTATTTGCACAAATTATAGAATCTCTTGGAAAGCTCCTAATCATTGTAAGTCAAAGCTAAAGGGCAGATATACAAGCATGAGAAGCAGTAGAAGAACTGCCAGCAACAGCCAAATACTTACTGACTTAGTAAATTAGTCTGTCCTACTTGCTCCCAAGTACTCAAAATTGTTACTTGCATTTGTCCCTCGAAAGTTTGCTTATTGGTTTATGTCTTTCCAAACAGAAAAAAAAAAAGTATATACATCCATGAAGGCAGATCACAATGCCAAGTAGAGCAGTGTTGTGAAAATTATGACTCTTTAGAAAGAAATAATAATGAACCTCTAATAGAAATAATGGAAAACCTGAATTTTAAAACTTTTATGGCAACCTAGAATCCAACACAGACAAAATACAAGCTTGAAGTTAGAAGATATGGTTCCATTTAAATGGCTGCAATCTTTGACAAATTATTTAACTTTCTGAATTCTTAACTTCTCACTTGTAAATTTAATTAAACATACCCTACATATACATCACTTCAGTGTTTATATCCCTAGTAACTGTTACTAGAAAGAGTACCATAATTATAGCTATCCTATCACCACACATTGACACTTTTTCATGGTAGCTTTTGATGAATTATATGAAGATATAAATCATAACAGTAAATATTATTCACCTAAAATATCCAGTTAGTCTTTGGTAAGCATCACCTGGTAATATACATTCTTTCACAATCTATATTTGTCATTGGAAATTTTTGAAAAGTGATTCTAATTAAATTACTTATCACAACAGAAATTCTTAAAGTTGGACGTTTACAACTTCGCTATACAAATTTAAAGTAGGAATTGAGTTATAAGGTTTGTCTGTTAACTTCTGCTTTATTTATAGAGTAGGTATTACTAGTTTTGTGATAGTGAGTGTGAAGTCATGGCTTGAGTAATCATGATCCTAACTAAAAAAAAAAAAAAAGAAAACAATATAAAAGGAAGAGGAAAGGATTCTTCTCATGTTCTGTCACATATAATTTCCACCGTATGTGAATATAGTCCATTTAAAACCGTATTGATTATGTATATATGACAAAAGTAATTGTTTTGCATTTCATATCAATAAAATCATTCTGATAGTATAAGTATGAGATCTTGAGGTATACTTTGTATATTAACAGAAATGTATTTTATTTCTTTTTGAAATTCAACTCATATTTACTTCTAGCAAACTTGTTATAGTCTTCTAAATCAATGTCCAAAATTAAATAACTGTGAAATGAGTAGCTTATTTAATATGTTAAGGGCACACCATCTATTCAGTAGTATTTCAAGTCACTTGGAGAGGTCATCCAAAATACTCAACAAATTGGCTTAATAAAACATTTGTAATTAAAAGAATGAATTAAGCCCAATTTTTCCATATACTGCAAAAAAATCACAGGACAAAGTAAATACTATATATCCTCTGGAAAATATATCTTCATCTTATCTAAGTCAGTGTGGATAAGGGTGTAAGGTGGTCATGTACCCATTTCTTACTTTCCACCACTTTCTCAAAGTTGCTAATAAGTGAGTCATTTGCTAATAAATGGCAGATCCAGGGTTTGAACAGAGACCTTATTCTGTCCTTCGGAGATAACATTCCAAGAAGAGTATGGGACTAGTAATGAGAATCTCACAGTTTAGAAAAAATTCTCAGAAATACAGATTGTCAAAATTTTAACTATAATGTCTTAACTTAAATCTGAGGAAATTAAATATAAAGAAATGGAACTTTTATTAAAAAAAAAAAAAACTATTCAGAACCAAATGCCTGTGTCTTAATTTCTCCCAAAAGAGATGTGAAGTTACTACCTAAAGCCAGATCAGATACAGTTTGGGCAACTATAAAAAACTGCAGGTGACCCTTGAGATACAGGGCTATTTTGAGAGAAGTCTGAGTTACTCTCGTGAGGCAATCACAAGCTCCAATAAACAGGATTTTTTTCACATGGCCAAACTGAATAATATGTTTCATTCAAGGTCAGAAATACTAGGAAAGGACTAGATGGTAAATCTATGAGTTACCCTTGGGGTTGTTTGAGATAAGGTTTTCCAGTCTCCAGGTTTAAAAATGTTTAGTAATCATTCTTTAATATTCTGCTTCATTGATGTCTATTTCTTCATTTTTTTCTATTCTGTTTCACTTACTCCTCTCTTCATTTTATCATGTGTCACAGTAATTTTTTCTTCTATATCCTGCAAAAATACATTTCCTGAGGCCTTCTTTCTTCATTATGTCTTTCCATGTTCTCAGATTTTTGCATTTACCCTAAGCTCAATAACCACCCTATGTAGATTTCTCCCAATACTATATACCTAGTTTTGACTTCTTTTTCAGGTTCTGTACTTGAATTTCCAGCTTGGACATCCACTAATGTATTCTACTGGCTTCTAGAAATTAAGTGTCTATACTTGCACAACACAAATCCAAACAAAGTCATGCACACTTTTACTCCTTCCCTAATATGAGCCACCCACTCACCCACCCCTAATACAGGCTGATACTGCCTGTTTCAAAACCTAATTTTGAAATGAGGTTGCCAGACACTCTTGACTGTTCCCCTTTGGTACCTTCTGTTTAGTGCTGGAAGATTACTCTCTTCAGTGGTCTTGGACCTTTTACTCCTCCGTTGCCTATGCTATAGTTCCTCCAGGGTAAAGTTCAAAGTTCTTCATTATATTTATGTTATTATGTTATAATAGTTTATGTTGTAGAATTAAGTCTTACTCTTTCCTACCTGAGAAATATTGCCTATAATTTTCCTTTCTCCTGAGGGATTTTTATTCTTCATCTCTATTTCTCAATATGTTATCCAAATCCTCTCTCTCAGAGACCATTTTGTTTATAAAGGATTTCTACACTTTCTTCTATATGTACTGTTCTCTTCTATTTATGTTTCCCTTGTTGAAGACATTTACCATAGTCTGCCTTTTACAACTGCTTGTGTCTCTACATACCCGACTCTCTAGATTTTGCCTTATTTCTTTTCTGCCCGGCCTTTGTTCCACTTCATTGATGTAACCTCAGCTTTGTAATAATTCAATAAACTGTTTAGATCATCATGTGCTCCACCTATTATTCGTTTATGTGGACTGATCTGTTTCATCACTCTTCCTAAGTTTTTACAGATGAATGGAGACCGTTTATGTAGGCGACTTATGTAAAAGTGCTTTTCCCTTTTTATAGTATTTAAGTGCAGATGCTCACAAAGTGCTGTTATCTATCCAGCATGAAAGTAAAAGTGAAAGGCTTATATTAGCTTGAAACTAAAAGTTGATATGTAGAAGCATTGAAGCCAGAAAAAAAGTAGGTGAGAGTTATCATCCTTTGTGATGTGGCTTTGAATCAACTGCTTCACCAACAATGCAACTTTCCCTAATCTTATTCAGTCTGTGATGTTCCAGAAACCACTGTCTGAAAGTCATTATACCATGGAAACTTAATGCTTAATAACCATAAATATAGCCACCTTACATTTTTATAGTGCTTGCATATTTTCAAAGTATTTTCTCAGCTATTATCTCATTTCAGCCTCATAACAACCCTGCTGTTATGTATATGGAACACATAGTAGCAAATTCATTGTAACTACCCCATTTTTTTTTGCATCCTACTGTTAATGTGCTACAACATAAACACATTACTTATGTAAGAAAATATATTGCTTCTGGTGGCTGTAAGGGAAAAATATCTGTAGACATTTAAAAATTAAGGGAAGGTTGATTTGAAGACCAATAGCGTCAATAAATAGGTGTTCTCAGGTAGTAATTATGCTTTGAAATAGAGAATATTAAGTGAAACACACGTACCTGTTTAGCCACTCATTTATTGCTATTCTTATACATTCTTCTTGTATTTTTGTATTTTCAAAGACTGAGTTTTAATTTTAATTTATAATGTGAACCCTATCTTCTCAGGGAATCCAGCACCTTAACAGGTTACTGAAAAAAAGACTTATACAGCCCTCTAGTGTTCCAAAGCTGGACACCACCCCCCCAATAGAAAACACATTCAAGCGTGGCTAAACTCACCCCTCCCCCACCTCCTTCAAGGTGGGATCACTGCTGACAACACTACTGCTAGGAGCACACATTATTTAAACCACCAAAATTATAGTGTTGGCAGTGGGAGCCGAACTGTTCTCACTCACATCGCTAGGGAAAGTGTGCTGAGTATATGACAGGTTAGAAACTGCCTTTATGGAAGAAAATGTTCAGATAAATCAATTTTCTGCAGGAAAAAAAAGGCAAAAAGAATTAATTTGCTGTGTACTTATTTAAACCGCTGACCGAAGACTTTATTATGCTTGATTGCAGGCCTTCAGCGATAGTTATTACTTCCTTTTTCTTCTTTCCTTCTCTCCCAGTGAATTCCCATTGACAGAGCCTACAGCTATCCTCTCAGAAATCATATAAAACCTGACATTGCTAAAAAATTAACCTCAGAAAGGTGTCTTCAGGTGTTACCTTTCAAATCAAATCAAATTTTAATAGACAACTGTGAGCTGAGGGCTCATTCTTCAGAACTTGATCACTAAGCAAGATTCACAAGCTGTCCCTGGTCTGCAGATGGAGCTCTTGACAAAACAGTCTCTCCACTCGAGAAAAAGCAGGGCACAGACTTGAGATTTTACTGAATCTTTCTTTCTTTCTGATTTTTAAGGACTGTGTCTCAAGACATACCCTGAGTATTATCTTTTCAAGTAAAGGACATATCATCTGAAAATTAAAAACAGCTTCCAAATCTGATGAGCGTTATCTAGCTTTGTTAAAGAATTGGGCCACATAAAACCGATCTAAATAAAAACAAAGATGCATGCCAGTGAACAGTGATTCAAACACACACATAGACTGTGGACTATAAGCAATGATAGTATAGAAATCAAATCTCTATATCACTCCTGTCTCCATGGGATTTACAACATGGCATGCTCCATTATTTAATATTTAGCATTCAAACAATACTTTCTGTGATGGAATACACTTTGGTTTTTGCTATCAAATAGTCCATCATCACAATATAACAGGTAAGTGACATAGTTACTTAAGAAAATTGAGGTATGGAATAGATAAATATAAAACTGCCTAATTTTAAAGTTGGGAGAAACTTCGGTGACAATCCAGACAAAATTTAATAGGTTTTTGGAGTTAGAAGGAACTGCAGTGACCGTTCATTTATTCTTCCAACAAATACAAATGTAACTCATGCGAAAGGTCACATTTGGCTGGTATTAGGATGAAAGAATCATCTAAGCCCTCTCCTGCTCCCAAGAAGTTTACACTTAATGTCCATAACAGGCACATCAAAGGTTTGAGGACAGTGTAAAGGGCTATAGAAACAAAGAAAAGCACTAACCATAAGTATTGCAGTATATTAGAAAAGGCAATTCAAAAAGCCACTGAAGCTGAAGTTTTAAGGTCACTTAGGAAAATTTCATCATTTTATAGAAGTGAAAAGCAAGTTGGCAAAAATAGCTGAGAGGTGTCAAAATCAGGGTCAGAAATGAGCTTTCCTTGTTTCTTTCTCAAATTCTTCCCACAAAAAAACCACACTTTTAGGTGAAGAATACATTCATTTCTATTCAAAATGTAATTAAAAATTTCCATTGAATAGTCTAACAAATGCTAGGATGCAGGCATGACATCTGTCCCCAACCATGAACCTCATGAAACATCAGGGATCTCATAGTCTTGGCTCTAAGACATGTTGCACTAAGGTTTTACAAATTATAACACTTTAAAAAGTTTTAAACAACTTTTTCATCCAAATGTAATGCTTTTCACCCAATGTGACTTCTGTTGACATAGCTAGTATAGCTGAATACTGAATTCCTGTCATTGTGAGTGCTTAAAGTGTGCTATGAAATAACACCTGGCCAAGTGTATTGTCAAAACATCTGTCCTCCTAAGTTTTGTTGCTTTAAGATTGAAAAAAAGAAAAGCTATATCTGATATTTCCTGATTATTTTAACTTTTTATGTGATAAGCAATAGAAACTACTTAAAACATAGATGCTTTTGCATCTGAAAATTACTATAATATCTGTCTTGATATCTCAGAGGAAAAATAAACGTATTCACTATAATCACCATTGGGAAAATAAACCCACATATTCTATACTCATTGAAATTAGAGTTCTTTAGAAGAGAACAAGAACAGGAGAATGAAAACATGCATTGTATTTGTAAAAATGCCATAAAAGTCTAAAAATAAAAGCCATAAAAGTCTAAAAATAGGATAACAATGTTTTCAAATTTCATATCGAAGTCATAATGTTTGAAATAATGGTCATCATATTTATTTCTTATCTCCAAACAAGTGTTCATCATACTTAGTTTCATTGAAATGATGATATTTTTCAAAATAAAAGTTAAGAGTTTCCACTGGCAGGAGTGGGACAGGGGGAAGGAAGAATGCTATGACACCTGCTTAAACCTGAATTTTTTAAAATCCACCTTCATTCATCCAAAGCTCTGGCTAGGCTACCCGTCTTTGATATTAGGTCCCATAAGTGTGGAGTAATTTTGTCAACCTTCAGTTCACCTTCTAAGTCATAAATTTGAAAGTGACGTCAGTTGTCTTCGAAGGAAACTTAAAACTATAGCTTTATTATCAATGTGTAACATGTTAGAATTTCAGAGAGGAAACATTTCCTTAGTCAAAATATACAAAATTTTGAAAATTAAGGCACATTTCTTAATTTTGGTAGATTGGAAGCATCATCTCTGGTTTTGTAGACCTTTACATAATTCAGTGTTCTTCATTTCTAATAAAAGACTCAAAAAGAAGCCCTGTGACGAAATAATACAATTATGTTCACTCTCCTGGTGTTAATTAAAGTTCGTATGTTAGGTATTGATTAAGGAAAATATTATCCTGATATTTAATTGCTATTTTCTAAGCTATCTGGCAACAATCCCAATGCAGCTAGTGTATTTGAGAACACCCACACAAACCCATACTAATTCATAACCATCCCTTTACAAATTATGTTCTCATTCAATGTAAGCTATCATACAGTATTTAACACAAATACCCATAGTTACAGTACAGCAATGTAACTTAGATATTACAGTCATTTAAGTTACATTTAGAATTATCTTTAATTTTTGCTGTAAAATATGCCAGTCGCTATTTTATTTAGAGAAGTGCTAACAAAACCATTCTATACAATTTTTGATCAAGATGAGTATCACTGTATACAAATCTATCACTATGCAGTTATCAACATGATCCTATCCTGGGTGCACTGATATAAACAAGCGAGCAGTTACTTGAGGAGAACTGTACAAAAATGCCTACAATACAAAGAACTAAATATAAAACAATGACTAACAATACGAGTGGTTGCCAACAACACCTATCAATGAGAATTCAAAAGAGATAAAATTCTCGGGGAGGGGGAGGGTATAGCTCAGTGGGTAGAGTGCATGGTTAGCATGTCTGAGGTCATGGGTTTGATCCCAAGTTCTTCCATTAAATAAAAATAAATAAATAAATAAATAAATAAACAAACAAATAAATGTCATTACCTCCCCTCTCAAAAAAAAAAAAAACCAAAATTTAAAAATTTTTTTTTCTAAAAGAAAATCAAATTCTCTGCTGTGGACTTATTTAAGATTTAGAGAAGATTCAGAGAAGTGTGTGAACAAGTGCATTTATCTAGATAGCAGGAGGCATAAGTTCTAATTCAGGTTCTACCATTAACCACATCTTCTTGTTAAGATGTTTTACTCATTATGAACATTAATCTCCTCATCTGTAATTGAAATAGCAACAAGCTCCTGTTTATATCACAGAGTTGTGGTGATGTGCTTGTTCTCGTAAACTTGGAATGGTTTTAAGCTTGCCAGATCTCATTCAGACACATATTGATTATAAACAATTTCTTAGACTGTGCTTTTTGTGTAAGCTTTTTATCCTATACTAAGAAAAGACACATTCATCTGAGATTCTCACAGAACCCACGGATAAGAATAGAAAGTAAAGGGATTTGTGAGGACCTATGTATCATCATGACTTGAGCACAGTAACTAGCAATATATACTTGGTGATAGAATTATTTATTAAATATTAATAATTCATAATTTTAGAGGTCCATTTTTAAAACTAAAAAATGTCAGGATATTTCTTAAGGTTGCTTTTTAGGAACAACTTGCCAAGTTTTCATATATCCTAGAATTGGTCAGCTATTTTCCCAGTAACAAAATTGTTTTGGCAGGATTTATATTTTTCCAAATTGTATATAAAATGGGTCAAATTGTGTCCTCTTAAACAGAAATGTGTAATATACCTGCATGGTAAATGACAAATATGTTACTAGGCGTGTCTAGTTGATTAGTACTGATATCAGTAACGTGAGGTGGAAACGGTGGGCTTGGAAATTCAGCTTCCATCGGTATGGTATTTTTGCACAGCAAGTGGCAGCGTTCTCAAAAAACAATTTTAGAAGAGAGAGTAGAACACATTGCCATGTCTCCAGTCACACATAACCTCACACCTACTGTGAAAAACATTAGACATTTTTAAAAATGAAGGTGGAATTTGCAGGTGGCATTTAGCAGACTTGCTGGTTGGAGTATAGGACACTCCCACAAAGACATCCCAGCTGAGAAATCTAGACAATGCCCTGTTGTTTTCAAAATGTCCCTATACCATCAGTTGAAATATTCTTCAAGTGCAAAAAAGTCATCTCTGGGTGACACTGTAACTCAAAGCTGAAAGGATCTTATCTGAATTTCTATAATGGATGTCTGTAATAAAATCGTGTATGTAATATGATTTCAAGAAATGCATTACCAAAGCATAAACACCTTGTTAATTGCATCAGCCTAAGGCATCGTCAAATGATCAACATAAACCAAAATATCAGAAAACAACTGTGTGGGTTGCAGGCAAATTAATTTATAAGGTCAGTTGAGGGAAAGACATCACACAATTGAAGTTGCATTTACTCCTCAGAACAATATTTTGGTTTACATTGATTGCATCAGGGATACCCTTAGGTGATAGCAGGCATTAACTTGTGGCCACTCTCACACAACTGCATCAGTAGGTTAAAATGTGACCTATTGAGAGAAAAACATCATCGTAAAAATTTTGTGATTGCTGTATGTGAACTAATTACTAAAGAATATTATAGAAGATGAGTGAAAGCAAACAGCCAAATGTGATGGCTATTATATGTTTTTTCATTCACCTCAATATATCTGGCAGTTTAGACATTGTCAGGCACACTGCAAGTGGCCAATAAATATCTACTGGATTAAATATATGAACATTTCTTAAAGAATACACATTCATCATTTATATAAATATTTCAATCACTAATTGTGCTATATTGACCCCAGTTTAGGAATCAATATATGTGGGTTCTGGTTTCTGTTAATGAATCTGAGGCTTCAGTCCTATAATACAGCTCATGTTAAATCTAGATTCTTCCAGCCATAGATTCAGTGAAATCAGGCTTTTCTGTTGAACTATCATATCCTGAAGACTGGGCTATGTAAAAATAAATCTCAGTAACAGTGATTCACCTGATGTGACTATATCTCTGTATCTCAGGCACATACAACACAATCATGCTTTCTCCTTCAGTAATTATTTTCTGGACACTAACTAGTAAGCTGATGGTAATTTGCTGTGCTAGAAATAAATGTAACATATTGTATAATCACACTGTAAGAGAGGCTTTGAAACCAGCACTGGATACTGTGATAGTTATCAAGCAATCGTTTTTCAATTTAGACTTATTCCTCCACTGTCTACTTTATGATATAGAGGCTGCATCCTACAAACTGCACTTCTTTTTTGGCAGCTGGCTCCCTGCTAGGTTCTGCTAGGATGGGGCAGTTAGCTGATGGGAAAGGAGGAGGAGGGCCCCAGTGAAAATATAACTCACACCTTTGGGGAGAGAAGATTCCTGTAGGTTCCTGACAACATCACTCAAGCAATGGTACGTTATCGTTTGTGCCAGTTGGTTCCAACTGCAATTCATTTCAGACTCTAGTTTCTCTCCACACTACAGACCCATCACACTTCAGAAGATGTTCCAATTAGTGCCACCTCTTCAGAATTCCAGTTCCATGAGACCCCTCCTCTGAGCCACTGAGGTTTGGATTCTGTGTCTTTGGTACTCGATCTATGAGCACTAGCCAGGTAGACTGCTTCCTCAAAGATCTGATTCCTGTAGAACAGGTACCTCCTCCAAGCTTCTATGTTCTGAATACCTCTTTCCTTTGCTCAGCAGTCCTGAGGATGGTAACTGTGTCTAGTAGTCACTAGTTCAATGTTCCCTCAGTGTTCTCACTTGGTCATCTCAGTCTTCCTGTGTCTCTTTAACCATTTGCCTATATTAAAAACTCTCTGTTGAAGTAACCATCATAGTTTTTGTTTTCCCAATCGGGTCTGGACTGACACAGGAATTACTTTTTTTGGTGAGTTTTAGCTCCATAAAATCTTTTATTATTGAATTGATTGCCTTGTAAATACAAAAATAAACCTACCAGTTTTAATGTCCCTGAACTTGAGTGTGAGATTAAATGTAGTGCACATACTCATGTAAGTATGAAGTGATTATATTTGTTATTATATTGTTATGCCATTTCAATATTTTCAATAAGTGGTTAAATAATATAATTTACATTGTGAGACTAAATATTAACAAGCAATTAGGACATAATTTTCTTCATGTTGTCATGTATTATCACTACATTTATCATAACTCAGAAAATATGGACATGGTGGATAAACACAGCAGATTTAGCTAGTTATCCATCTCTGATTGAAAAAGTCTTTATTATATTAAAAGTTACATAAGCTCATGAATTATCTTTGTGTGCTGATTAAAAAGCAGAACATTATACACTGATTAAAATTCACTGCTAATTAGACATGTGCTACAGGTGATATGTGAATCTGATGGATTTTTCTGCAAATTGTTTTTCTGAGATGTTATAACATCGAAAAAAGGAGGAATGATTTTCAATTGTACTAAATGAATGATCACTGAAATTTCATTTACGTTACAATTCAATATTTCATAATCATTGATGTACTTCTCTGATAGTTATGCAATCTTTGTTCTAAAAATCTGAAATTTAATCTGTACTTTTAAATTGTGCAACCATCTATTTTAGAGAAGACATAAGGTAATCATCTTCAATAATTTCCGTACTCATGGCAATGCCAGACAAAATAAATATTCTCTAACATTACTGTAAAGAAGTGTTCCTACTTCATTTAGTGAATCTTCTATAATCTATATCTTAGTTTATGTCTACACAAACCATCACTCTTGTGAGACGATGCAATTAACTTACTAATAGCAAAATCGGATTGCTCTAGGAAGATGTTTTGATTAATAATATACTTTGAAACTCTACTTATGTGCAGTCAAATGTTTGTAATCACATTTTTTGGCTTCTAATTTCTAGACCAAATGACCTGCTAGAAATTTCCATTTCTGAACTGGAAAGAGGAAATGCACTAGTCATCCAGGTAGGCAGGATCTGTCTGGCTAAGATAGCCTGAGTCTACGAGCGGCTGACAGAGACTCTAACCATTCTTAAACTGAGTAAGAATTGTGATGAGAAAACATACCCGACTGGAAGCTAGATTTGATCTTCGTTTGAGTCTCAGGTTTCTCATTGGTAAAATGAAGGTTGAATCATGGGTTTGAAGTGGTGGCACAGAGGGCACTTTGGAGCCAACAGAACAGAGGTGGCCCCTTTGAGGACTCTGTTTAAACCCCCGTGAGTGCCAATTTTCTTCATCGATGAAATAGAGGCAGTGGATTCAATCCAGCAGTAGTTGTGCAGTACCAGTCACACATTGACCCTCTACAATCTAAAATCTCTTCTATCTCTAAAATTCTATGCCACTAGAGGTTTTGAATACTTTATTTTCTATAAAGTAGATTTTCTTCTAATCATTGGCCATTAAATTTCTCCCACAAGTTTTTGAAGCACCCTAATGTGTTTTTCTTTTTAGACTCTGTTCTTTAAACAAGGGAAAATTAGAAGTTTGTAACCTATATTCCTGGAAATAGATAACTGAATAAATTTAAAACACTAATATTAATGTTTAATGCATGTTTAAAATTATGTATGATTTCATGAATTTTTTTTTGAAATTTACTAAAATTCCCCTAAACCTGAGGGAAAGTAATGCAGTTGAACATCAATCCTCTTCACTGCACAACATGTAGTTCAGTATCACAGAGGAGAACAAGGAGAGGAGAGAAAGTGTATTGTACAATGTCTTATGGTTGAAGCATTATTTACAGAATTATATAATGCAATATTCCATATCTCTCTGATGCTATTTGGAAGAACTAAAGTCATAGGATCAAGATTGTTCTTAATTTAAGATTTCTTTAAAACAAGGTTTCTCAACAGGGCATGATAGGCATTCTGGACCAGATAATACCTTGCTAATAGGGGAGGGTGCTCTCCTATATATTGTAGGCAGTTGAACAGCATCCTTGGCTTCTGCTCAAAGATGCTAGACTACCCCCACCTGCCTTGCCAAGACAATAAAAAATGTGTCTACAGTATGGCCTTTCCTCAAAAAACTAATCATAGAATTATTGTATATTTCAACAATTCTATTTTTGGGTATATTCCCAAAATAACTAAAAGCAGAGAATCAAGAAGATATTTATATACCAGTGTATGCAGCAAAGTTATTCACAATAGCCAAAAGGTGGAAGAAACCCACACATCCCAATATGGTCTATATATACAATGGAATATTATTCAGCCTGAAAAAAGAATGAAATTATGATGCATTCTACAACACAGGTGAGCCATGGAACATTATGGTGAGTAAAATAGGATGGATTCAAAAGAACAAATGTATGATTCCACTGATATGAGGTACCTAGAGTCGTCAAATTCATAGAGACAGAAAACAGAGTGGTGGTTGCCAAGGTCTGGGGGAGAGAGGAGTGGGAAGTTATTGTTAAATGAGTATAGAATTTCAGCTCAGAAAGATGACAAAGTTCTGGAGATGGATGGTGGTGACATTTGCACAACAATGTGAATATAGTTAATTCTACTGAACTGTACATTTAAATGTGGTTAAAATGGTAAACTTTATGTTATGTGTATTTTGCCACAATGAAAAAAAAAAAAGAATGTCTTTAGACATTACCAAATGTCCCCTAGAGGATGGGCAGAGGGGACAAAATCACCCATGATTGAAAACCACTGCTTTATATCATAGTTTGTATGTATATTTTCTTTCATATTTAAGCAGTAAATCACTTTATTTCTCACAGCACATTTCAAAGTCTTATAAGGGAAGACATTTTCTCCCTTTTTTAACTGATTAGTACCACTTTTCTCTCAAGCCATTTTTGATGAGAAACAATTTCTATTTTAAAATGAGTTTTTAAGTAGTACCACAGAAAATAATTGTCTAATGACTAGCAAATACATAACAAATCACTAATCACACTGGCAAACGTCATGTCTGGGAGGTTGTGGGTTGAATTGTGTCCCCGAAAAATGTTAACTGATGTCTTAATCCCTGGAACCTGTGAATTTATTTAGGAAAAAAAGAAAAGGGCTTTGCAGATGTAACTCAATTAAGGATCTCAAGATGAAATCATCCTGTATTATACAGATAGGCCTTAAATACAATGACATGTATCCTTGTAAGAGAGGAGAAACACATAGGGCAATTTGAAGACAGAGGCTAAGATTGGCCTGGATGCTACTGCAATCCAAGAAACACCGAAGATCGCCGTAGCCACCAGAAGTTATGAGACAGGCCTGGAAGGAATTTCCACCTGGAGCTTCCTGAGAAAGTGTGGCCCTGAGGATGCCTCGGTTTTCGACTTCTGAGTTCAGAATTGGGAGAAAATAAATTTCTATTACTGATGCCACCCAGTTTTTGGTAATTTAATATGCAAGCCACATAAAAGCAATATGAAAGACAACTACAATTTGAAACTAGAAAAACCATACTCACTCTTCTCTAAAATACGATATAAAACACTTGACCCTATCTCAAACACGGTGTTGATAGTGAGAGGCTATGTTAGCCTGATACTTTTTTTTAAAAAGAACATTGCACAGGGAAATATACACAAAATGTTATGATAAATCACAGAGAAAAAAATGTGACAATGAGTGTGTATATGTCCATGAATGACTGAAAAATTGTGCTGAACACTGGAATTTGACACAACACTGTAAAATGATTATGAATCAATAAAAAATGTAAAAAAATAAATAAATAAATAAAAGGAACATTGCTACGATAGTGGGTCTATTTTTACCTAACAATCAACATATCATATAGCATTGTCTCTAACTGTTCCAGCATGTTCACTTAGAGATCTCAGAAATATGTAAAACAAGGTGTCTGCTCCTGTTCGGCGATGCTCAGGCTGTTTAACTATGATACAGGGAGCTAGTTAACATGCACTTACTGTAGCGGACCCCGGCACCTGTATTGCAGGCACTGATCAAAGTGCTCCTTCATTGGGGTGAAAGAATCACTATTTGTAATGCAATAATTAGTCTGGGTGGAAAGACCTGTAAAGTAAATCAATCCAGTCTGCTCTGGAGATCTGACTCCATTCTCTGGGCAGATTGTTAACATAATGAGACAGCAGCCTACAAGAGGTCCTGTGGAAAAGACCCGTGTCATTCCTCTCCCTTCTTTCTTTAATTTTACAAGGCTTCTTTGGATGTAATCACAATGAAAACCAATATAAACAGCTGATAAAACATAGGACTCTACAGTTTCCAAAAGGGGATGAAACGGATGAGCTGAAAGGCAGAAGCAGTCTGAACCCATTATTCACAAATTTTGGAGTTGTCTCATGGCAAACTCCCCAAAGAACAAAAGAATTCCTTGTAAGTAATTACAGTTGAGGGAAAAACAGGGAAGAACATTCAAAGGCCAGCTTGAAAATCCTGGGTTGATTAACCTGAAGTTCAACAAAAGGAAACAAATTAAGTGTTCTTTATAAATCAGGACAAGACTTTCAAAAGCAAACTTATTTGTTCCATGCTGAATTGGCAAAACGCTCTGAGCTCCCCCAACAATGAAGCTGTTTTCTTATACACAGCAAGATTCTCAGACAGTTGTTGAAAAATGCAAGTCAATGGAAATCATTCTCACACTTGATAAGTAATTTTCTATCCTTTTCCATGCTTTGAAATCCTCTTTCTATAAAATCTACTATGTACATATTTCTTTTCCTTTTCATAGGTGTAAGGAATCAAATTAGACTCCATTTTAGCTCTACTTACATGGTTTAAGATTTTCATAGAATTTTTTAAGTTGGTTCTTTTCTGGGATAAATAAATATACACCCAAATTAGAAGTAAAACTTAGAGATATTTGCATTCTATAACTTGCATCAGAATGACACATTTATTTGAAAACTTTGTATATCTTGAAATGAGGAATGTTATCAGATCCAAGCAGGCGAGACTTTCCCAGATAGAATTATATTGCGAGCCTTCCCTCTGATTAGATTTGTGCATTACGGCTATTGTGAGCAACAATGCTGTGTCTCTGTCTCTACCTCTACCTCTGTGTCTGTGTGTCACTACGTGTACATACATATATGTATATGCAAATACGTGTGTGTTTAATTTCATACTTTGTTAATGCTCAGGGTACCCAATACTTGAGATTAGTTCTGCAGACCACAGAATCTTAAATTAATGTGGTTATCTTTTTGTTGGACCTGACTATTTATGCACAGAATAAAATTGTATTATCTCAAGGGCAGGTTCAGAAGCTTCACCAACACCTGAATTGGCACTTCCTGGTTGTCATTATCATTGTTTGGCTTTATTTGTTTTGACTGATTGGTTTTTACCAGTAACGAAATCATTTCTTAGGCTTTGGTAAGCTGGATTTCATTTCTCTGGTATTCTGGATGGAAGCATGATACTAATTGAAAATATGGTAAAGAAAATAGCGAAAGTTTTCATTTGATACTAGTTAACTGTATGCCTAATACCATGCACATTTGCTGATAATGTCAATTCCTGGGAGGCTGTCATTGTTATTCCCTTTTTACAGGGGAAATGTATGAAGTTTAACAAAATGGTAACTTGGCCAAAGTCAGGAGTCTGGGGAAAGTACAGGTCCCCAGGGGTGATCCCAAAGCATGTGCCCTTAACTGGAAAGCAGTGCTGCCCAGAGAGCATGTATACTTTTATTCTCATTTACATTGATTGTGTTTTGTTTCCAAATAGCAACATAAACAACACTGGTGCATATAAAGTCTGATAATATAAACTTAAATTTTCATGATTTGCTTAAATAAGTACATCCTTTAAGACATGAATTCATATAAAAAACCCAAACGCTTTGCCAAAGAGAAAGTGTGAAAATTATGAAGCACTAAAGATGCTTAAAATTATATTTTGGCACTAAAATTTCTATCACTAAAGGTATTTAAAAGGAAACAAAAGTAAGCCTTTCAGAACACAGATTTTTAGTTTTAGAAGATAAGTATACTAATGTACTATGAATAAAGGAAATAGGAAACAAAACATTCAAACTAATTATAAAGCTTCCAGTTTTCAAAGGAAAAACATACATTTGGATTGTATGTCATGTGAATTTCATTTGCATGTTTCCACTTCCAGTATCTCAATGGAATCAGACTTGTAGTGATAGAAAAACAAATCAATTTTGAAAAATAAAATACCAAGATATAGTGTATATGTAGATCTATATATAAATGAGTATATACATATACAAAAACACATAAATATCTACACATATAGGGAAATATTTACATATAATATAAATATATATATATATATATATATGTGAGTGAGTATGCATTGTTTTCCTAGGAGAAATTTAGAATTAACAATGAAATTACACATTAAATATAAGGTAAAACAAAGGAGTTATTATTACTAACAAAAATGTACTAAAATACTCATAGAACTTGCCTAGAATTTTAATATTTCTGTTTACTACTATCATGTAATGCAATGCATTATCATTGAATTTTTTGTTACAAGTCCTAATTCTACTTAACACTTACACTTGACCCAATTACTTCTTTCTAGGAACTGCCCTTCCCTCTCTCTTGCTCATACAAGCAAAACCACAAATAACTCTCAGGCTTTGACTCTGCATTAGCATAATGGATTATACTGCTTTGTTTATATAATTAGTTGTGCAATGTGCCAGGATTTTAATAATTGACCTAATGAACAACAGTTATATGCTGTGATGGATAAAGCCCTCAATCATATTTAAATTTCTTTTGGCATTGCTTACCTCCAGAATCAGAACAAAAGGTGTGATTAAGAGGTCATTTTTCTCAAGATAGTCTATACAGATTTGATGGACGGATACATTGATTGAAATTAAGAAAAGTTTTTTCCATTTGGTAAAATCTTTGTGGCCATGCATTGTCATTCTTTAATGTTTATCCAGTCCATAAAGAATAAAAAGTGGTGTAATTAAACATATCTGCCCTGATTATTCTTTCTTTTAATGATACTGAAAATGCTTCATTACACTTAGAGTATCGTGGTGTGCAGTTTAAAAGTCACTTTTTCAAAAGATTTATTTTTGTATACTCAAGCATGTAAGACTCATACAGAAACAAAACTTTGAAAGATGCTCAACCTTGATTAAAACAACAATCTTGTTTATGAAATGAAATTTGATATGTTCAATTATATATGAAATAAAATTATATGTTTAGGAAGGAAATTGAAACTTCAATTTTGTAAAATGCCTTCACGATAGTTAAATCATAACCATATCTTATATGTGACAGGCAGTTTAGTTGCCTGAGGCTAAACTGATATGAACCACAAGACTAGACATTTCTTAGGGTTGTTTTCTTTCAGTAACATTTCCACCTTACATAGATAATTTATGTTTTATTGAGAGTCTAAATAAAAAAAATAGATTTATTCTTTCCTAAAATGTAATGATAATACTAAGGTAAGCCCTCTGGCACTTAAGAAGATGAAAGTGAATGAGAAAGGCAGTTGGGAAGAGGAGAGAGGAAGATTTCCAATTCATTTATAAACTATAGGAAATTATTCTAATAGAACAAGACATGGAAAGAACCTAAATGTCCATCGACAGATGACTGGATAAGGAAGCTGTGGTGTATTTATACAATGGAATACTACTCAGCAATAAAAAAGAATAAATAATGCCATTTGCAGCAACATGGATGGACCTGGAGATCATCATTCTACATGAAGTAGGCCAGAGAGAGAAAAAAATACCATATAGTATCACTCGTATGTGGAATCTAAAAATAATAAAGAATAAAGAGGACTCTAATGAACTCATCTACAAGACAGAAGCAGACTCATAGACATAATAAATAATCTTATGTTACTGGGGGAAAGAGGGTGGGAAGGGATAAATTTGGGAGTTTGAGATTTGCAAATGATAACTACTATATATAAACACAGATTAAAAAACACATTTCTTCTGTATAGCACAGGGAACCATATTCAATATCTTATACTAACCTTTAATGAAAAAGAATATGAAAACAAATATATATATATATATATATATATATATATATATATATATATATATACACATACATACATGACTGGGATATTATGCTCTACACTAGAAATTGATACATTGTAACTGACTATACTACAATTAAAAAAAACAGAATAAGACAGAATGATGACAACGGAAATGACATCATGAAAAGAAGAGGCAGGTAAGTGTAAGCTTTAGCCAGGGAGCATAAACTCACAATTCCTTTAGAGTAGGGAGGTTGTGTGGAAGCCCGTTCCAGAGGAACAATTTTCTACATGCTGATTTAGAAAACATAAGTGGCCCTATGCTGCGCAGCAGACCTCTATGACTCATTCATCCTTACAGCTACAACTCTGACCCTTTGAGGAACACAGACGGTGGTGATGGCATTGCTGGTGCACACTTATCCCCAAGCTCATCAGATTGTACACATTAACTATGTGAGGCTTTTTGTAGGTCAGTTGCACCACAATAAAGTGATTTAAAAAAACAAAAGAGAATGCAAGTGATATGAAGTATGAATGTGTCCACTTTTGTTCTACTTAGAATCTCTTAATATACTATTCTTCATTTGGGTTAATATTATGTTGGTATTGAAACATTAGTACACTGAAATATATTTCTAATGCTAAACACTTTATTATTCTTGTATAGTGTATAGCAATCATGAATGCTTACATATAAGAATTTAGTTAAATTTATAAATTTTATTTTATGATTTTTAATATCCCATTAAACCTGGGGGTTTAAAATGTGTACCTTTTCTCTAATGAAAGGGACAGCTATCCTAGAAATGATTACAAAGGGTTAAATTTATAGTGATATTTTATGCAATACAGCTCTCATAGAAGAGATAACTCAGTTTCTCCTATTCATGAAAATATATAAGGTTTCTTGGGATAATTTTGCACCGTAGGAGTATTATGCATAACACACGTGCATACCAGGACACCATTTTCTAAAATGAAGAACAAAGGCAAAAGACATAGCACATAAACTGCTACTATTGTGGTAATGTTTATAGGAGACATGGGAAAGCTTGTCCTCCATGCCGGCATGAATCAACTGTGGATGCCAGCACATTTCTCCAGGCTTAACTGCATGTTGATTCGACATGTTTGTTGCTTATGTTGACTTCCTCCTATATTATACAGTTAGCTAGAGGGAAACAACAAGTCGTCCAATCCTCTATCACATCTAAATAAAGTTTATCTCATCTATTTTGGAAGGAGAAACTTGAAAGTGCCTGCAAATTGGTATAATGTATGGTGTTTTTCATAAACAATTATATATTCCATATATATTAAAATTTTGCAAACAAGTGTCTTTTCATATGTGAAATGTACTCTACAAAGAAATAAAACCTAAGATGCAACTTTCTCTCATCTCTCCCCACATTCAGAAATATAGTATTACAAGAGGAATACATATGCTAATGATGGTGAAAATAATATATCATAAGACAGGATGAGAAGTTAAAATTTAACTGAGAGTTTAATTCAATAACCATGTGACTTTTTAAGCCATAAACATAAGAGTACTATAGGAAACTGGATTCTACAAGTAATAAACATATTTGATTGTTCACTACCGAAAAGAAAAGTCCTTCATCTCAAGGCTACTTTTCCTTGGCCCCACAACCTTTCGATTTTACACAATTTTCTTTGAAGTTGTTTGTCAGCTATTGATCATATCCCAAATGGCTGTAATGAGATACTTTGATTGGGGAAGACTAAAAGCATACTTGGGGCCTTTCAAAGGCAGCTAACATTATGTAAATAAAGAGTTATTAATTACAGGTGAGTCAAAACATGAAATGTAGAGTACATATTTGAATAGGAGAAATACTCTTTAAAATAAATAATTTAACTTAAAAGTACTTAGAAACCTGGGAGTTGAAGTAAGAACACAAGTCAGTGGCTTCACCGTCAGCTCAAGAGCACCCCCAAGTGTAGTAGGTTATGTTGGTTGATGGAGATACAAAGATATTGGGCTAGATTCAGAGATCCTTTCTTCAAAGTTCCTATGACTCAGGTTAACTTTCCTTCAAGTTCATGCTCTGCCACGTAAATGACTAAGTGTGCAAATCTGGACAAGTTCCTTCACCTCTTTGAAACCCTATTTCTCCAAAAATACAGAGTAAGGAAATACTTAGATCCCTGCATTTTTGTTAGGATTGGATCAGATGAGACATACAAAATGATTAGTAAAATAGCTGATAAATATCACTTGCTTGACAAAACATTAAAATGCTAGTAGCTACTGCAGTGGTTGTGGCAGTAATATTGTATTAGCTATTAAGAGCAGCCACATCTATATACCCAAGATATAAAGCAAAGACCATGTGCCAAATGATGTTTTAGGTAGTAGAAACAGATGAGAAGTTGTGACTGGAAGGCTATGAGAGATAAAAGGTTAATCATGACTTAATTTCTTACCCAGTGAAAACTTTGGAAACCAGAATTGAGATAGAAAGAGTACAGAAGCAAGGAATTTAGGTGTCGGGGTCAGGATTAAAGAGTCAGTCATCAAACAGCTCATGGGTGCTGCCCGTCAAGTCACCAGAATTGGGTTCTAGGGGGAACATCCATCTCAGTCACAGAGCCTCTTATGTCTTAGTGCCGTGTGGGCATCTGTCCCCAGTTGTTGGGCTCAGTATCCTAAGCCTCTAGGGAGACAGATGTCAGATCACTGAGGTCAAACTTTGGGCTAATGGTAAGGACAAATTATAACAAGTAATCTTTCAAATTAAAAAAATGCTGAGGTTCCTTTAAAGTTTCCCCCACCAAAATACCCTAATTTCAGCAACTCCCTCCCCAAATATGGAATACACCATTGATGTGAAAGAGGCAAACTTAACAGGATGGTGCTTGGCCTTCAGCCCAAACGTGTAGCAATAACATGGCTTAGGTCAACTAAGCAGTTGCCGCATAAGACAGCATCAGGTTGACAATTTCCACTTTTTTTTTTTTTTGGTGCCATTTTGAACACTGCAGAAGACCTTTGGTTTTCTTAGTTTAAATACTTAGACTGCTGACTTATTTCACAGGGTTGAATGAGGAGATACTACGATGATGAGGCATTTAGGACAAACTAAAGACAGATCTGCAAAGCAGTATATAAAGTAGCTGTTAAGCTACAGGACCCTTCAAGGGCTGAAAAATTTAAAATGAACTTGTCTTAGCTCAGGCAGCTCTTAATTCCCTCCCCACTTACGGAGAAATGCTCATCACTGTTATCTGTTAAGTGCCGATCAACACAGGGAGGAAGGAGCTTACACAGGCTCTCTTACTGAACTCAGATGATCAACACTAATTAATTAACTCATCAATGGAAATGACCCACAGAGATTATCAAGATTTTAAGGATGACAAATGAGTAGTAACAGAAAAGAAACATTTCTCTCTTTGCTCAGGTCACTCACTTTTCTTTTTTTGCAAGGGGGTGCCTGGCAGGATTTTATCTAATCATCAGCAATTAACATTTATTGAATGACTCAGGAATGTATCACTCTACTGAATTGCCAAGGAATGTAATAACAATTTACTAGTTAGATATCTATAGTTTAATATGTTCTCCTTGACATGCTATGATAAGCACTATTTTGGTGTATTTTTTCCTAGAAAATTATTCTGCTTCTTTACAATAAATTTCTTGACACCACTATCCCCTCTAATTACGGTAGAATTTTCATATTCTTTGTTTCCTTGTTTATTTCCAAGGCAATATGCAAATTAAACACAAGGAAATCTCTTTATCTTAATGCTTCTTTTAAACTTAGAAGTGTACTTGGTGGTTTCTTGCCAAGATATTTTTCTTTTGGTTTAGTCTAGTTTCAAACCATGAGGCAACATCAGGAGATGTTCTCTTAAATACCAGTCCCACAGACATAGTATCACGTTCAGGAAAATTTAATAGAAAGCTGTGGAATACTAAAGACTGGTATGTAGCCATCTCTTAATGACAGTAAGTCGTCTATATTCCAGTTTTGTCAGGTAAGAAAGGACTTTGATTGTACACCATCACAGAACGCACAGATTATCCACATCAGAAACACACAGAGGTACTGAAAACACAAAGCTTCTTTAGTGTAAGTATGTGGCCCAGATAATGGACACTGACGCTGCTTTTGGTGATAGGAGAATCAAATTTGCAATTAAACCACAGACACGGTGGCTCAAAAGTAGATTGCTGGTAACACACTCCCTGGCTTCATAAACAACACCCAAGGGCAAAACCCACAACCTTCAGCTGCTGTCTGGATGGAGATCACTCATTTTGCCCCAAACCAAATTTTCAGAGGTTTGATTTTAGGGAGATGATTATTCCACCCAAAAGTGTCGTAGTCATTATGGTGTGCTCTGATATATCTTTGGGAAACATACCATTTCTAAGTAAACCCTTGGTTTGGGGACATGATCAAAATTGAGATTGAAAGCTTTAGCCACAAGATAGTCTTCAGGCTTTTTCATTTGTAGGATAGAGTGAGATGTGCTGGTAGAAAACATGACTTGACAATTGATTTACTGAACAACTTCCTTGAAGGAGGTTTCTCCAATTCACTTGAAAAAGAACATAAGATTTTTCTATACTGCTATTATTATTTATAAATTTGAGGAATCATGGCACCAGGAAGGACAGTTAGAGACTAGAGATTTCAACTGATTATTTTACTCTAAAAATAAACTATATTCATATATATATTTTACACAGTTATTCAAACATACGTTACTTCCTCCCAATAATAACCAAACACAAGTGTATCAGAGAAACGTACTATTTAGAATTCAGAAGCACTAAATTGCTTCTGTTTTCAATATCAGTCTCTCCAGGACAAGCTACAAGGTACATTTTATAGCTCCTTTGCAATTAATGACCCTATCATATTTTCTAAAGCCAAATTTTATTTCATGTTCCATTTTTCTAAATAGGCATATGAGTTAAAGATATTAACCAGGAACTGATAAGTGTGCTACCAATAGGCTGCTTTCCTAACAACAAAAAAAAAAAAACAGGCAAACAAACAAATATCAATTCACTTTCTGGTGCCTGAAAATTTCACCATCAAACACACTGTTCCGAGTCAAGACCCTGGTCTTTGAACACTGATGTTAAAATGCAATGTATGTTCACAACATAAGAATAACATGTTAAAAATCATTACAATGATTAATTCAATTAACCAAGAGCTCCAGGGCTGTGATCAAGAACATGAATGTTTTAATGGGATGATAGAAGATACAGAACAGGGAAGACATTCTCGGCAGAGTCAGGGCAGAAGTAAATTAGAGATCTTTCTTCATCCAAGGAGACAAGCATTTTAGAAGGATGAAATAGGTAAGTTGACAAAATGTCAAAGAAAATTATTGGTGCTTTCATTATATTTTCTAAGGCTAATTCTGACCAAGGATTTGGGTTGATTAATCAGTTATTTAATATGTACATGCATAACTGCATATATAGATATATAAGTAAACTTATACATAGATAAATAAGTAAAATCATTTAAATACAGCAAGAAAAGAAAATATCATCTCATTTAAAATAAATAAAATTTATCAAAATGATTTAAAAATATCAGTGGATTTTTCTGTGTTTTTAAAAGCTGGGGATTAAAAATTTACCCAATGATCAGGCATTAAGATAGTTTAATGAAGGCAATTGTCACTTGACTTGGCATTGCACACATTCACTTCACAGTTTGAAATAAGAATTGTGCAGTGAAATCTGTCCCATTAAATATATAACTGGAGCTAGAATACTTTTTCTTACTGAAAATTAATAGATAGTTTTTTTTTTGCACCTTTTACTGGAATGTCTTACATATTCTATTATTTATTGCTATGGTGCAACAAATGACTTGATTTGATTTGATTTTGAGCTCCAGAAGAAAAGAGAGTGCATTGTGTTATCTTGGTTCCATAAACAATAATACCTAGGCTTTCAACCTTTTTAGGAGAGAAGTATACAAGATGACAAGACAGCAATGTGCTTTGCTATGTAAAAGATTTGCTTTTACTATAAAAGATAGATGTTTTCCAACTGGGCAGCCTTTATACTTTTCTTGAAACACTTAAAGTATGTGGTTTTCTGTATTTCAGTAACTCTACTTCAAGCAATGAATATCTACAGAAATGTTAATGCAAGCATAATGTATTCTTTTTTATCGATGCTGTACTAAATTACTACAAGTGGAGGGACTTAACAACAATCCAAGTTTATAACATTACATTTCTGTAGATCAGAAGTCTGTCACAGTTCTTACTGGGCTAACATTAAGGCAGTGGCCGAGCTGCAGTCCTCCTGAGGGGCCCAACCTGTTAATCCAAGATAATCCCTCTGTCTCAAATTCCTTAATTCATTCACATTTCTAAGTCTACTTTGTCACGGAAGGTGACACATTCACTAGTTCTGGGCACTAGGAGATGGAGTTGTTGGAGGAAGGAGGCATTATTTGTCTAGGGCACAAACAAAACTTTACAATGTTATTTTAATTCACATTAAACTAGAAACTACCCATCAACAGAGAATTGACTAAGAAAATTTTTCAACATTACACACCTGCTACAAAGAACAAGGCAATCACATATAAATGGCATCCAAATATAACAATATATATTAAATACAGAAAACAAGATGTTCTCAAGTGTGTTTGTTAAGACCATTGGTTCTAGGGATTCAGATCCATCATGTTCAGATACCAGTCTGGACATGGAATTTTTATAGAAAGATATCTAAATGTATTGAGGAAGAAGAAAATTCCAAAACATGATCATCTGAAATATAGCAATGTGTTGTAATTTATCTTTATTAAAGGTCACATGGTGCTTGAGATGTTAGCACTGAATGTTTTCAGTCTTATTCTTGATCATCGTCAAGTGCCAAAAATAAAGAAGAAATCCAATAATGTTTTACTTAAAAAGAAGTAATATTATTTAATAGTCATGCTTCACATGAAAGATGATAAAATTCAATGGAGGTAGACCCTGGATTTTGCCACTAATTTGGGAAATAAAGTTGGAGTTAAAATTATTTTCGAAATGTGTTCATTCTTTACCACAAATTATTTATCCTTTTTATAATCCTTGGTACATTATCTGAATCATTTATACTCTTAGCCTTGAGCTTTTTGGAGTCTGTTTATACTCAATGTTTCAAGGAACATCAGCTGCAATCTTACTTGATTTGTTTAGACCTTGTTGGCTTCTGCTCTGGACAGCAACTTACTGCTGAGAGCTCATTCAGACTCACAAAACAGCAAGTCTACTTTTTTTTTCTTACTTTTTGTCTCTGTGTCCTGATTCCCAGGTTTATGGCATTGCATCATCCCTTTCCAGCTCATGAACACTTTTTACTCTTTCGTTATGTCCCTTCTTCATGCATTTTAGAGCAAGAGTTCTACTAAAATCCTTATGAATCAGAATTTTTAATAGGTGTATAAATGGATAATGGGAAATTTTTTAAAAGGAATATTTTTGTTTGTTTTTGTTAAGATTCTGAACTAATTTTAAAATAAGTCAAGGTCCATATTTTGTATTTCTGGAAATATTTTTCTTTTGGCTTTGCTTTATCATAGGCATGATGCATGTAGTTAAAATTATATGATGCAATGCATTTGCTAGATTACACTGAATAAAAAAGGGGTTATTATTCCATAAAACTAATAGTCAAGAAAAATGGAGTCAAATAGTAACCCTAGCACTTGTTAATTTGCTGCTCAGCTGAAATAAAATAGTATCATTTTAATAATGCTTGCTAAAACTCAAGTCTGAATTTAGAGTTTTGATTTTTTGTAAAATTGCTTACACACAAATATGATTTTCATTCATTTAAACACAAGAATAAATATTATAATGGGTACAAGGAAATGAAAAATAAATACCTTTGAATTCAGAAGAAGTTCCTATTACAATTTTAAAATAAGATTTCCTTTTGAGAGGAAAATGGACACTGCCAAGCTCTAAATACCGAAACCATTTAGATAATAATTCTGTTTGTTGTATGTAAGTAATCTTACTTCCAGATCATTCTCCGAACTTTTTTCCTATTCTTATTAATTCTGAAAATAGAAGTGTGGAGCTACTGATGTTACATACAACTCTCATATTTTCTAGTACATTATAATAAAATTGTACCCTTTGGGTTGGCTGTTTCTACATAAACTAGAAAGGTAAATATTATATTAAATATATGCATAGAGCTAATGGTCAAATTCAGCCCTCCATGACAAATCTTAAGTAATTAAATTCAACTTAGTTGAGAAATTACTTGCAAAAGTAAGTGGACAATCGAAATATCATTTTAGATTATCCAACACCTTGAGCTCAGGTTTTGTTTGCCAATAAATCTTCTAATTTGTTTATGGCTGTTTTTAGTGAATATGTAAACATTCCAACATCTGTAGGTTTCCAAATGGCACATTATTTTTTTTAGACAGTATAATCTAGGTTTTCTTTTTTTTAGGAATGAACTGGTACTCTTAAAAAAACCTCACCATAGACTGAGTTTTTATAGTCCAGAAAGGGACGTATAGACCTAAAATATGGTGACCTTACTAAGATGTTTTCCCAAAACAACCCTCAAAAAGACTAGAAATACAATCCTTGCCTATTCTTTAAATTACATACCTTTTAATAAATGTTTTGTGTTATGTGCAGTAATTATGCCTCAAGTCATTGCTGTATTGTTCTTAATAAAAAATAGTTGCTTTCTTAGGGAAAAAAATAAAAGCTAAATTGAGATACTAACTACTATATATAAAATAGATAAACAACAAGTTCATACTGTATAGTGCAGGAAATTATATTCAGTATCTTATACCTTATGGTAAAAAAGAATATGAATACAAATATTTATATGTTCATGTATGACTGAAGCATTATGCTGTACACCAGAGATTGACACAAGATTGTACTTCAATGAAAAAAATATATATATATGCACAAAAATAAAAGCTAAATTGAAACTCATTCAACTTCTTTATCCAAGTTTCTGGGTTTTCTAATACTATAAATATATCTGTCTCCTTTGTTTTCTGTTTTTTTCTCTTTATGGTGTTGACTCAATCTCGTTATTGTTTTTCCAGGATACTTTTCTATCTATCTGTCAATCTATCTATCTACCTACCTACGTACCTATTGTTTGTGTTTATATAAATAAAACTATATATATATAGTTAAGGCCATTCTTTAAAATAAAGGAACTGTATTAAAATAAATCATGTACACAGAAAATAGATACATTGAAAACTGAAATATATTCATTTTTGATGTAGAAAAAATTATTTTGAGAATATCGTTCAAATCAAACCTAACTTAAAGATTTAATCATGAAATCTATTCATGTATGCATGTTTCTACATGTGTGTAAATGCATGTTTGTGGTGATGAAAAACAAATACTGCTACTTGGTTCATATTCTTTTGAGCTCACTCATAATAATTTTCAAAGTAATAGATTCCAGCTTTTAAAAGGAAAACATATAAACTCTTCACAAATACTGGATATACACCTAACTGTTAACAAAATCTTCCTATGCAGTCTCAGAAGTGATGTGTGTAATGAGCAGAGACTCTCTGTATTTGATCCTTTTTCCTATTACATCTTCTCTAATATAGGAAGGCAAGTGCCACTCCTGAATGAATAAGACAACCCACGTGCCACATTTCTAAGAAATTGCTTTAATAATATATTAATTCAAAATATATTTCTAGGGATATTTCCCTCGAGAAACTTCTCCTATTGTAAATATGAGGTTATTCTGCTAACCTATGTAAACTAGAAGATACCTCACTCAGCAAACAATAAAATTGTATTAAATGTTATGGAAAAATATGATTTCCCTTCTGGATTTTTGAAAGCTGCTTCACAGCCTCCTCTGTCAAATCAGATCGAACAGAAACCATGCACTGCATGAAGATTTAATTAAAGAGACATAAATTAAATAATATATTAACAAATTATATATCTCAGCCTCTTTCTGGAATAATGTTTCTAGTAGGTGAGAGAAAAGTCAGGCAAGATGTCAGTGAATAAAATTATTACTACAAAGAGCTTCAAATATGAATTTCTGTTTATGCATGGTTAGGTAAATTACACTTCAGACTACCATTTTGCATCAAGAGAGATGGTTTATAATCAGGAGCAGTCAAAATCAACTTTTTAAAAGTTGAGTCTAATTTCAGTGGGTTATTAACCCATTTAGCATTACTGAAAGAAAAATACTCAGATAATTTGTTTTTAAACTGCCTTAAATATTATATGCTTCTGTGGAGGTGAAAGGTTAGCTCAGTGGTAGAGTGTGTGTCTAGCACGCATGAGGTCCTGAGTTCAATTCCCAGTACCTCCATTTAAAATAAATAAATAAATAAATAAACAAACCTAATTACCTCCCCCTCAAGAAAAATTAAAAATAAGTAGTATATACTTCTCTAGCATGAATAACCTAGACAAATTTGGATCATTCTAACTTCAGAAGGGAAATGATGAAGGTCTTGAACAGATAGATGGTATAATTTGTTCTTCCAGTAGGATACTGCTTATGTCATATGGTTAAGTTTTTTAAATGTATGTTACTAACACTAAAAGAGATCATGGATTTCCATATAATAGAAGTCTCCCATGCATCCAAAATAGAAATATATGTTAATAATAGGTCCAATTGTGGTATTTCTTATATTCCTAATGGAGGTAAGGTAAAGGGGATTCAACTGCTTCTAAATGCAGAGACTTGTGTTGGTAAGGTTAAAAAAAAAGCATTATGTTGTGTTTCATAAATTAAGTAACATTTAAGTTAATGAACACAGACTTCATTGTCTGATAAGGTTACAAACTGGGTCAACAGATCAAGAAGATCATAAACATTAACTGCCAACTGTATACTAGTTTCAAATAAGCTTGCTTTATGCGCTTCTTTATTTAAAAATATGTATATATTGAAAACGTGAGAAGCAGATTAGCCATCATAAATAGAACTCTACCAGCTATTCCTCTTGGGGTTTCTTAACTTTTGTCCTTTCCCCATTTCCCGTTCCCAATTCTGCAAAATTTCTCTCTCTCTCCCAATAAGCTAGATGATTACCTCACTGTACTAAAGCATTAGCACTATTGAAGGGTACTAGCAAGAGTAAAGAAGAGTTAAAAAGGTTCTCATTTCATTTCATGTGGAAGAATGTGAAATCTGGAGAAAGAAATGGAAATCCAACCGTGTTACTCTTTCCTGGTAGGTGGGTGAATGTGACCTCTTTATCTACAACTTTGAGCCTCAGCTTCCTTATCACTAGGCAGAGCTGTTGTGGAGGATAAGAGAGAACATGTATTGTCTATCACAGTGTCCATTCTAATGAAGGTAGTTATGGCCCCATTCTCTACCCAATGGGTTCTGTTTCAGTATAAAAGATAAAATGCTTACAATTGTTGTAAGTATTAGTGGTTTTTTTTGTATAATTGTACTTCATTTCAGTTCTTTGAGAGCACAAGAATCACCATTGTGGTTTATTTGTTGAGCATAAATTATGTGCCTTATCCTAGCCATTGAAAAACAGCTGCTCAAAAACACCTGACAAAATTCTTGCCCTCAGAATCTTATTTTCTGCTTGGTACGAGAGACAATAGAAATAATAAATAAGTAAAAATAGATGAATATTACATAGTGATAGGTTAGGGAAAACAAAGCAAAAAATAGAAATAGTAAATATTTGATGTGGGATTTGAAAGTTTAGACTGGATACCAAAGGAAGGTCTCACTGAGGTAGCAT
Organism: Vicugna pacos; assembly: GCF_048564905.1. NCBI lineage: Eukaryota > Metazoa > Chordata > Mammalia > Artiodactyla > Camelidae > Vicugna > Vicugna pacos. The sequence goes on from NC_133000.1 coordinate 40,030,069, forward strand.
TTAAAAAGGATCCAAATGAATGAACGACTGAATGAATAAATGAGAATAAATAAGTCTCATGACACAACCTGGAAACCTATTAACCATCCATTACTCAGTAGGGGAAAAAATCATTTTGGGTTCTAAACAGTCAGCTTAAAAATGAAAACAAACTGAAATATATTGGAGTAAAACCATACTCTAATTAAACTTTAAACTTCACTAACATCATTTTTTGGGTATTCCAAGTTCCAATTGGCCCTAAAATAGTTAAACACAGAGTAACCAAACAAGAGCAATTTGGAACTGCCAAATACAATTCAATGTATCTTCCTATGGAAGCCATAGCAATGATGCTTGAACATCTTTAAAATGTTTATGGTATGTTACACTTTGTCTTTTTTATTATTTTATTTATCTTTTGTAAATACTGAAAAATCTAAAGAATGTATTAAGACCCAAAAATGAAATATTCCAAAAGGAATAAAACTGATGTTTTCTACTAAAAAATAAGGGTTGACAATGATCTGTTGTCTTTGATCCTCTTATTGGTTGTGCAGCCAAAGATAAGACTTTATCTTGCACAGTTGTAATTCATTAATTGTTTTGGATTATTTCAGAAAAAATAGCCTGGCAACATGTAATTAACTAATCCCGACTCTTGACTGAAATAGTTACTCAAATACTATGGAATTGATGCTTTGTAACCTGGGAACAGATAATATTTTAGTGTGATTTCCAGGAAAAGGTTCCTATCACAATTAGTTTTATTCTTTATTATATTTACTATTCTTTAATATAGCTCCTTCTTTCCTTTAACTTTTATATTTCCTTTTCTGATAACACCATTGTTCGATACCTTTGTAAGAATTTTAAAAACATTGTTCATATTAAATCAAAATACTCATCTATGCAAAGCTAACATTAATAGCCACATGTAAATTCCAATATTGGACTATTTGGAATATTGTCTAACAGCTCAATGGATTTTAAATATGTTTGATACATATTCAAAATACAACTAAATCATATCTATGAGTGTAGTTATCCCTTGGTATTGGTGGAAGATTGATTCCAGGAGGCCTCCGCTGATACCAAAACCCATGCATGCTCAAGACCTTAATGTCAAATGGCTCAGTTCAATGAGCAGAGTCGGCTCTGCATATCCTAGGGCTAAGCACCGGGGAAACCTGCCGATTCTAAGGCTGACTGTGGCTCCCTCCAGCCTTGTTTTCTGAGACCACAAGCCAGCTCATCCTCATCATTAAGGGAGGCATAGAAAGTTACACAATGCTGCTTTTCACCCAGTTAACACGAATTCAGCCTCTGAATCCATGTTCAAACATTCTTCCCCTAGCAGGGACTCTCTCCTTCTCTTCAAGTTTTGCTCTGGCTCCCATATTACATTGTTCTCAGAAACTGTCCTATCCCACTCTAAGTTATTTCCTAGAAAAAGGACAGAAGGTAAACATATTAACAAACAAGTGCACAAGTATGGATTCTTGTAAGTAATAAGCAGAAAAGAAACAGTGCATGCTCACTTGACATCTCCACTGCTTAATACAGAACTTGAGATCTGATGAACAAATGGAAGGCACCATGTGAGCTTCTAAGAATGGGTAGCTTTAAGTTTACTTGAATGATTCTGTTGAATTTAAAACAAAATTGGATTTCACCTTTTATCCTCAACTGCTTTCCTTTCTTTGGTGTGAATAGTTGTGTTTTGATGTCCTTAAGCAACCGATAGTGCTAACTTGCAGCAGAGCTGAGTTAAATCTCTGTGAGATAAGAGGTCCATGAGGGGTACTGAAGTCCTCATAGCCCACAACTCTGCATAATGCCTGGACATAGAGAGTGAATTTCGCAAAGTATTATTTTCGTTCTTGATCTTTTGAATCCTACTTATTGCTTGTGAATGATTGATCAATTAGTTTCACTATTGTTTCTTCATCCTATTAGTTTATTCTAAATGTAATAAAATGAATATGTATTTGAAGATTAATGCAAATTCCTAGGTAATGGATAGCTAAGCATGCTATATAATATAAATGCAATTATAACTCTATATTAAGATACAGATGTTGGACATGAAAAGGATATTGTTTATCAACATTGTTTTAAAAAACATTACATTTTATATTATAGGAATGGGAGCATTTTCACAGTCCAACAATGCAATAGTAATGGAAATAAAAATACTAGTATAATCAATAAATTATCTATCTATCTATCTACCTATCTACCTCTCTATCTAATCTGGCTTATGTAAGTGTGCAAGCAACCTGTTTCTGTTTTTATCACACCACCACTTAAAATTAGATTATATTAGTGCATATGCACTGAATGTTATAATAAAAGCAAGAGTTTGCATTTTATGTGACTTGAATCAATTGAGATAATGTAAAAGACTGTCACATTTCTTCTAAGTAACTTTCCCTTGAAATTTAAATAGTTTTACCTTTCCTTGAGAATCAAGGAAACATCAGAAATCCAAATATTTCAAATGTTTTATATTCTTTGAACTCATTGTTGCTACCTCTCCCCAACTCCAGCACAATGGTTTGGGTCTTGTGGCTAAGCAAAACTAAGTCAAATATCAGCATCTGATTCTGAGTTTGTCCAGAAGCAGTGGCCATCTAGATTCCATTGGAGGGAGCGAGATAATAAGGTGTTTGTTCTCCTAAAGGATCAATTGGATATGAGGACAAAAAAAGATTTCCTTTGGAACAGAGAGCAACAAATAGATGTTTAGATTATTCCTGTCGTAGGAAGCCCACTTCTTAACTTCAGCCCTGAATCAACATCCCTTGGCCTCTTTCCATTTCTCACTTGAACTCCAACTCTTACGCATATGGCCAACATTCTAAAGTACTTCCTATTAAACAGCATGTGCTATTTACATTTTCTGCCACCTTAAACGAATTTTTCTTTCAAATCCAGTGTCAAACCACCTCATGAAAGTGATTGGCATTTTCCTTCTCAAAGTTATAAGTTTTGTTGGTGTTTCTCTAATGCTAATTATGGGTTTACTTGCTTGTGTTTTAGAGATACAGGACTTAAAAATGAGGTGATTAATAAGAAGAACATGTAATAATGAGACATTTGTTCACCTGAAAATAAGAGGATGCATAATTTAGTAGTCAACATGTTGTATTTGTAGGATGCTTGAGCCATATGTAGCTCATAATTGGATTTCAACTAAATAAATTAACTCAGTAGTTTACATGACACTGTAAAATGTTATAGCACAGATGATAATTCATCATTGTGCACCTCTTTGTGTGCAATGTGCTGTTTCCACAAGATTCTACTTCCCCATAATAAAAACTCTAGTCTTTATCTAATTCCTCTGGGTATAAAGATGTCAATAAATAATGCACAGACAAATAAACACAACGATAAACAGATACTAAGAACTGATAGATCAATATGAATGTGCGTTAGTGTCTGCATTTCAGACGTGGCTTAAAGAAAACCTCCGTTTCCCATGGATGCCTTGCCTTCTTTTTCCTCTCAACATCTTCTGCTTTCATAGATATACTAGTATGAAGGAGAACTTGGAACCTTTAAAATATTTCATAAGGCAAAATAGAGATAGTGGATTATTCCTGTTTTCAAGAGTGATAGAAACTATTCCAAGAATTACAGCCACTGCCTATGGTGTAAAACAGGATTAATAAAAACATGCTTGATCCTAGCAGAGGGAGTCAAATGGTGGCTGCAAAGCACTGAGAATAGGTTTGCATCTCTGATTTCTAATTGCTGTTTTTCAAATTTCAAATGATGAGCTCTTAATTTATTTTGAGGAAAACATGTTTTTTGTTTTGTTTTGTTTTTGTTTTTGTTTTTACCTGGAAGATTAGTCAAATCTCTGCTAATGTAAAGAGTGCTATAGAAGAATACCTGTGTTTGCTTGGTGAAAACAGACATCTGGGTTACTTAGTCCACATGTGGGCGGTCTACCAAACACCTTCAGAGAGATAAGTAATGTCTGGGCTTGGGTAAATTAATGTATGTAATCAATAGGCCTGTTTATTGATTTACAATAAGAAGTGCAGAGGAGACCCGAAGGTTGATTCATTTTGTCTTTTCATCTTCTCCCTGTAAGCAGAGGATGGGGTACAGCAGGGGAGGGAGAAGGGGACTGGAAAGATGGAAAGTTTTGAGTGGAGGTAACTCCAATTTTGGCTTTGTAAGTGAGGAATCAGATCCTGGTTAAGATTCTAAAATGACTGGATGGAACCATCTCCCATCACAATTTTGCTGAAAAAAATTCAAATTCTCAAATCCATTAGCTAGGATTCTTCTCCTTGGCATTGCTTGGCTAGACGATGTCATTATTTACCCCCCCGGGATTCTCCTGGTGATACAATTTTCTGGCTGACCCACTTTTTTCTTATTGACATGTTCTTTCTCACATGCTCACCCACTCAATCAGTTCTATTCAGTAGGAAAGCCCTGATGGTAAAGAGGCTTAAGCTCTTCACTTTCCAAGTCCTGAGAGAAACCAGGAAATTGTGTCCATGTGGTGATATATCCTTATAAGATTTGCAAAAGTGAGATGTTTGCAAAAGAAGATCTTCCAATATAAACTTCAAGCCACAGAAAATCTGACTCTGCTCCTGGCTCTGGTTAAAGATGGTAGTCCTAGCCTGGTAACCATTTTGTCACCTCATGGTGATTTTTCCTAAGTATATTCTGATTTTAAAGCTTACATTTCATAAAGTTATCTTATCTTCTTTATTTTGAACTTCTTAAGGGGCTCTTCAAGGTGTTTCCCACTTACTCATACCATATGGTATCTTTGAAAATAAAATGAAGCTAAAATTTAAATAGAGCAGGATATGTCAGGCATATGAACACAATTTGCTTAAGAGTTTTATCAGTCTCAAATGATTTACCTTCTGCTGTTTAAATAGCCCTAATATTTGCAGACCATTTCTGAATGTCCTGCCTGCAAAGTTTTATCAGCAGCTTGCAGTTGATCTTTGTATCAAACTTCTTGGATATTCTTTACTGTGATCTTTTCTAAGTAGATACATGTAGCAATGTTAATGCCAATTCTTCCTAGATCTGATTCTCAGAACAAAACTTCCTTTATGTCTCATATATGCATCCTGAGATGTCCAACATAGTTTATAAGGAAGGATTCTATTATTTATGGAGTCCCATGTTTCTCAAATAGAACGAGGTGGAAATCATTCCCAACAGCAATCAAAAAAATCAGGATCATTGTAACACACATTGTTGTCTATTCAGAGCTCACAAACTTCAATAACTATAACTTCAATAACTATAGCTTCTTTCACATTGGGAAAAAAATTGAACAAGATCACATCAATTAGACTTGGATGACAGTACAATGATGGGAAGAAAGAGAAAAAAATTGCCTTACCACCATTGTGCTCCTTTCAAATGTGTTCAGGCTCAAAACACCTTGGAAATCAATATTTTAATTGCATTTTATAGATGAGTAAGTTGGGGCTGCTAAACTGAGCAAAACTGAAAGGTAAGCATGAGGGCTAGGATTCACATTCAGCTCATTTATCTTAGGATCTTTTCAAACTAAGAGGGAAGGTATTACATATAACACCTTAAAAAGTATTTTCATATATGTTGTGTTATTTCTGCTTCACAACAATTCTGTGGTGTCAAATTTTGTAGGTGTGCACACTGAGGTTCAAAAGAGTTAAATTACATTTTAAAATACTCCTTCTCTAGCCTGCTGAAGTGGGGCTTTAACCTAGGTCTCCAGATATAGTTGAATCTAATTCCATAATCTGCTGTACCAGGCAGCTAGAAAAATGACTCATGTTTATCTTTATATCTTCAAAGTATGAATAATAGAATTAAAAGATAATAAAATATATTTCTATTATCATTTGTCTTAAAATTGTTAAGTGCTAAAAGGCAAAAGAAAGCATAAAAGCTATCACCAGAGGATAATTTCTGGAAAGCTTATGATTAAGTTGTCATGAGAATTATAAGAGGGAAAAGCCACAAATGGTTTTGATGATTCAAACTTTATACTGAAACAAAAGCACCCGAAAAAGTATATTCCCCCAAATAAACACCAGATTCAAGCATGTCCTATGGTGAAGGTCTGAGTTTCATCATGATTTGTAAGAGAAGAGTTTTAATGTTTTCTTGAGCAAATGTATCTTTATCTTCCCATAGCCTTAGTAGCACCTGACAGGAAGCATGGAGGCAGCTGTCCCAGAACCAGGGATGCTGAACTCCAGGTGCCAGCTTAGGTGTTAGTTAAGACAAACTCCAAGCCTATGGATGGATGATTAAGAAGGCTGTTGAATTATTTCCTGTCTGCTGATTTTGTTTTTATCTAAATTTACAAAACTTAGCTAATATGGCTTAACTTTTTTTATTTCTTCTTTTCAAATAGGAACCTATCATATAATGTAGATTTCAATAATAAATTCTTCAGATGTAATAGAAGGAAGAGTGGTTTAATAGACTGCAGTTTGGTCCTGGAGATAGCTATCCATGGGCTTTGATACCAGCTCTGCTACTCTGTAGCTCAGTGGTCCTAGAAAAGTCTCTAGTAGCCCTCATTTCCATAAAAAATTCTAATATTATGAATTAAATATGCACATTAAACATGATTGGTGCTCAATATAAGATGGTGATAGTAATGCAGAAGACAAAGAAGATAGCTAAACATTTGCATCATTTTTTGTGTAAATAATTTGAAGAAGATTCTAAAATCTTTCTCTAAACAACTATAGTGAAATTGTTTGGCAACAGAATGCAAATAACATAATAACTTAGAAATGATTACAGATCTTTTTCTAAGCAGCTATGGTTAAGTTGTTCAGCCAGAACATAATTAACAACAAAAAAGGGGACAAGATTGATGAAAGCACCAATAGTTTATATAAAAACAAGTGTGGCAGTTCAAACAGAACAATGAGGCAACTGCAGACCTAACATTATAATTGAATCCTCTTCCTCCTCCTCTTCTGTTGGCTCTAAGTTTCAAGTTAACTTCTGATTGCTCAGTCACCATGTCTGAGCTCTTGGGAGACAATGCAGAAAAGGCAAGAATTAATATTAAATGTTGTTAAATACCTTTAGTTAAGAAATGTTTCTTTGATTTTATTAAAAATGTATTTGCATTAGACAACATAAGAATAAAGAAAACATTTATTACAGATAAAGCACCAATTTCTTTTTTAAAAAATTGACAACACACAAATATTTTTTCCCAAGAATTACTAGAATCCTAGTTAAATGCCAAATATACCACAGATTTCTGTGACAAAAGACATAGTTAATGGAGTTGGGGGGAGGGGCACATATCTGACAGGAGAACAAAATATTACATACATTCTCTAGAATGAATTTTTATTTTCAGGTGCCAATCCTAAACAACAACAAAAAACTCAAAGCATTCAGTAAAATTATGGTAGCAATAAATTTGGTACATAATAAAGCATGAGAGTAAATCATACTAGTTAGATTATGTAATTAAAGAATATAGTAGTAACTTGATTGTACATCCTGGGTCCAAAAATCCAAATGGAATTGTGAGTATACATAGGTGGAATGAGATAAAAAACAATGTAAATCCATAATACTTGTACACCTACCCTGACTGCAACTAATCACAGTGTCAGAGTTACTGTCACATGCATAAAAATCTATTTATGGAAAAGTTTCCAAATGTTATGGGATTGTAACCATTAGTATTAATTTAATACAAAGTTATTTGTACACAGGAATCATAAGTTCTTTTAATGAAGTATGTATGAAACCATTCTTCTGTTATATGGGCTATGCTGATTATATTTCACTAATTTAGGAATAAAAATAATACAATATGGAGAAACAATGTAAGAAAGTTATGTTTCCTGAAGTCGAGCCTTCAGAATACCTGGTCTCACAAAGTGTACTGTGGAAAAGTACACTGAAATCAAATACATCTTGGAAATTCAGTATATTACTTATTTTCATCTTGGGCTTCATAATGCACTTTGGTGTAATGAAGTCTCTGTGAAGTCCTTCCTGCAGTAAAGACACCTATTTATCTTTGTTTAATTGAGTGTATTCTGTTATCATCTATTTATGTTCAAGGAAGGTACAATATGCACTGGGAAATGCTGAGCTAAACTATAAAGGCTCTCTCACTATTTTTATATTAGGTCTTAGATATTTCCAAGGTTTTTTTTTTTATTGACATGACAAAACTCATTATCCCCCACAACCATCTCCTGATTGAGATGAAAACACCTAGAATTTATAAAGCAATCTGTGTTTTTAAAACACTTGGAATAAATTTGGGTGTTTGAGATTTGCAAATGTTAACCACTATATATAAAAATAGATAAGAAACAAGTTTCTTCCATATAGCAAAGGCAACTATATTCAATATCTTGTAATAATCTTTAATGAAAACGAATATGAAAACAAGTATGTGTATATATGCATATATGCATGACTGGGACATTATGCCCAGTCACCAGAAATTGACACATTGTAACTGACTATAGTTCAATAAAGAAAAAAAATGCATTTCATCTGTCAGTATTCTCCTGAAGCATTAATAGCTAGTCTAAATCTGAAAACAGGAAACCTAACGCCACAGCTAGATGTCTGAGAGCTAATATTATTCATACCTAGTCAGTAAGTAAATCCTCCCATCTTTTTCAAGAAACATCGAAGTCTGAATCTCTCCTTATGGCCTCTCACAGTCTTCTCTTACAGTGCTTTTCTCATTCAATCTCAGGTACTAGAAATACCTCATCTATCCTCAGACCTCCAACAGTATGAGCCTCCAATGTAGAACTTTACTATGGTTCCTGATAATTTCTGAGGGAATAAATTTATGAGCACAGCCACAAAAGGGATTTCTGAGTTCATTTCCACCTATTGGTGTCATTTATCTTCAGCTATTATTCTAATATACTTGCTCTAAGGAAGACTTAATCCTGTCCTTACTTTCTGCAGCACTTAGGGTGACCTAGATAATCATGGACACTCGCCAGAACTGTCATCCACGTGTGAATGGCTTCATAATATTAAGGGGTAAGTGCTGCTTGCCTTTTCTTAAAACTTAGGCTTTATATCAGGTATGCATATCCACCAAATTAGGACGTGCTCTACAAGAATCGTAGAGATAGAATATGATACATTTAATGTGTCATTTTTGGCAATAATAATCGCTAGCATTTACTGGTCATCTTAATGGTGGTGGTGATACTGTTATCCCCATTTTACAAAAGGGAACACTAAATCTCAAAGACTGAGCACATTGCTCCAAGTGAAACAGCGTGTAAGAGTTGGAGACAGACTTCCCTGGAAGCCATGATTATTGTACTGTGCTACCCTTTCCTCTCCTCTAACAGTTACTCATTGGACTCCATTGGTTGAGGGAGGCCAAGCAGAGTCTTTCCGTCTGAAATTCTCCTGTGAGAGAGAGTCCTGTCTCAGTGTCTCCTGGACCTTCTGAATGTGTGATTCCTGGGGCAGTCACTTTCTTCCTTGGGGAGAAAGGCAAGTGGAAGAGAAAAGATTAAGTAAATATAATGAGAAACAATGAAAGACTTCTATTTCTGACTCTTGCAAATTTTTCATGTCTCCACTTGTGTTGCAAGACATAGCTATGCATTCTCATATTAAATCCCCCCACCATTTTATTTTTGGTTTAAGTATTTTGGCACTGCTTTCTATGATATGTGATCAAATAGTTCCTAACTAATAATCAAAGTCAGTCCAGCTCTTTGGCCTATTATGTGGCCTTTCCTTTAAGTCTCCTTCTGCTGCCTCATATCCAAAGAAAAAAAGTTTGAAAAGCCTTTTCTGGATCTTTGCAAAAGAGAAAGATCCACATGTAACATCTTAGAGACAAAGAATCATCCTTGATGAAATGCACAATCATTGCTAATTGAAATTTTTAGAATGAAGTGTTCAAAAAAGGAACAGCATTAGGTTTTACAAATTTGGGGGAAAGGTGTAAGAAAATTATACCAAAGGATTGTATGTATTTAATCTAACTGTAAAGGAGAGTTAGCTCAGTGTTCTATTTAAAAATCCAACTGCAAGTAAAGTCAAGTATTCATGTAAAGTATTGACTGTGGTTGAAGGTAGGGAGCTGGCTTGGAAGCAGATGGTCTGGAGAAGGAAGGAGCCAGGCATAATCATAAATCATAACAGAAGAAGACAAAGGATGAGGAAGCAAGGCAAGGAGGGTAAAAGAAGCCGGATAACAAAAGACCCAAGCAGAAGCAAAAGAGAAGGGGGTAAAAGGAAGGGCATAGTAATAAAGGAGGGCTCAGGATGCCAACAAAATGCAGCATGCCCAGAATTCTAATGAGAAGCTGCAGCGCCGGGGAGCACAGAGCAGAGGAAGCGCACAACAGTTGGACAGTTTTTAAATGCAGCATTGTGCTGAGGGCTGGTAGCGAGCCTCACCCCACAGAGAGTCCTTTAAAACTTAAAGGACATGGCTCTGCTTTATTGGAAGTCACTGTGTAAAAGGAGGCCACTGGTTTAGGGGAGAAAAGCCTGGCAACAGAACCCAATGAAAGAAGAAGAGAGAGAAAGACAAAAATGGGCAAAGTGACATTAAAGGCAAAGCTAATCAATGATGGTGTTGAAAGTGCCCAGCGATTTTTTTCCTCTTTAGCAAACCACTTGATTCTTTCCAAATGACCTTGACTCAGAGCTAAGGTATCTCCACACAAAAATCTACTAGTTAGGATTTGCAGACAATTTATGATTACTTTTCATGACAGGTGTTATTTAACAAGCCAACAGCAATGTTGAAGTTAGTTGTGTCCTTGCAGAGAGGAATTAAAACTTGGACGAGAAGCACCATGGAAAACTGACAGAAGCATAGGGTTTAAGACTGCCACAAGGAGTCTGTAAACCATCCACCTCCCTCATCCAGTGGTGTGACGAGTAATTCTACGCACAGTGACATGGATGCAACTTGTTGTGTTTCCGCCTTTACTTTTCCTACCTGCATTTACTCCTAAGATCATCATATCTAGTGTGAGATGCTATGTGAACTGATGATAGCTGGGTCCCACAGGACAACAGAACTCTGACCCACATGAGGTGTCCAGGGAGCCAAATGATAGTCTTTGCAGCAATTGTCCCAGAAAAGGCAAGACTTTGTTGCCAGATATTTGTTACTTTGCCACTGCTCCCCTTGCTTCCAACTTGAGATTGAACAGAGAAAGCCCAAGAAATCTTCTCGAATCAATCACATAAGAGGCCCCACTTCTGGCTAGCCCACTTCCAGCTCCCTATGCCAGTACTTCCAGGCAGGAGGTTACTGAAATCTTCCTCTTTCCCTCCCTGCCGTAAAGCTTTCCCACTCCCCTGCCTGCCTGGAAGTCTGCCAAACTCAAGCGATGGCAGCTGAGTCCCATGATATAATAAGCTCTGAATTAATAGCCTCTCTTTGTTCTCATTTGGGTGGACTTTGTATATTTCCACAAATTGTTGGGATTAAAATACCATATAGTGCTAATGACGCCTACTGTATCTCTAGCCCAGGCTTCTCCCTCAAATGCCTGGCTTCCTGCATAACATCCATACTTTGAAATGTACTGAGTTTGTCAAACTTAACATGTGCAAAAATAGTTGTCCCCCACCCCAACCCCGAACACTCTCTAAATGTTCAACCAGTCCAATTTCTTAAGTCTGATATCTTGGCATAGCTCTTTACATCTCTGTCGGCTCAACCTTTACATTATCCAGAATCTGATTAAATTGCACTATTACCTAATTGGTGGAATTGTCCAAGCTATCATCACCTTTCACCCAGATAACTGTAATAGTCTTTTAATTGATCTCCTGGCTTCTACCCTTGACCTCCTGTTTCCTATCAAAACCACATCCAGAATGATCCTTTTAAAGTGTCAATCAATTTAGCATTTCCCTACTTCCATTCCATGCAAGGTCCCACATGATCAGGTCCCTGACATCCTCTGCCCTCCAGTTACCTCCCAGCTACAGCTGTTTGGACTGTGCTACTTACCTCTCCAAAAGCTGGGCAGTGACTTATATAGTCTCTGGTTAAAAAAAAAAAAGTGTTAAAGGATAAATTTAAAAGAGAACATAATTATGAATGTCATACAGATATTTATATTTTTATATTTATTTTAATAAATATGTGTCAGAAAATGTGTTAATGAGGTAACAAGTAAGATGTTACAACTTGTTCAAAGGAGAACCTAAAGGGCAGAGACGTACATAGGCAACAAGGTTCTGAAACAAATTTACAAATAGATGCAGAACAGAACCATCCACAGTCCACAGGCCAATAATAAATAATCAACAACGCACTGGAATAACTAATTTCCTAGGTATAAGGGTCATGTCCATGATTATTACTTTTCTATGACCTCCAGAGTTTTAAAATGGTCAAATACCATGAAAAGCAGAAATAATAAATGATCCAGATTGAGTGAGGTAGATAGGACATCTCTTACTTTCTAGTCTTATTTTGTTTTGTTTTTGGTCATTTATAGATGTTTCCAGAGTTTTTCCTGACAACAAGAGGAAAGAGAGAGAAGAAGAGGGAGGAGGAGGAGGAAGAGGGGAAAGGAGAAGGGGAGGGAAGGGAAGGGAAGAGGAGAGAGGAGTGTGTGTGTATTTGTCCACGTGCATGTGTTTACCCAATGGAAGGCAGTTGTACTTTCTTTCTGTAAAATTTGAACTAGGCATCATGGAGCAATCACATGAGTTGAAATCAGACCTGAAGTTGAAAAGATGTATTGTGAGAATCCCAAAAATAGATTCAGAGCTGTAATAGAGAGGAGTAGAGTTAAGCCTTGCAAGGGAGGCTAGACAGAAATTTCAAGGTAGTAAGAACTGTATGATGGAAAAGAAAAAATAAAGCAATTAGATGGTAAAAGAAGCATTTACACACAGAGAGTAAGGAAATGGAGAAGTAAATGACTCTCCATAATACAAAACAGTAGGATGAAGATCCAAGAACCCTTGTTACTTGGGGTCCTAGAAGTATCCTTGAGTCACTGAGTCTCTCATGGTTATGAAAATGTATTCCCATCTCTGTGAAGCTCAGCTATTTTAGGGTCTTGGTGGGATTGCTGCTTCATTTATTCCAAAAATTATAGCAAAATAATCTTGCAACACTTGAGGTAGCTTTTAAAGTCAGTTTTTTTCCCTTCTGCATACCGAGGACCATCATAGAACACTATCTGAAGTATTCCTGTTGGTATCTGATTTTGAGCACAACTCCTAAAATGTAGGATGTGTTACATAAATGTTTGGAGAACTAAACTGATTCGAACAAATTTAGCCAAATTTCTCAAAGTTAACCAATCTGGCTTTTAGGGAATGCTGATTATCTCAAATATATTCACTAATAGCTAGAAGCTTCTACATACATATCAGCCTACTTACCCTCCTCATTTCTTGCACACCTTTAAATATTTTGATGATTTAAAAAAATCCAAAATTCTTGATAACATAATTATTTGCACATTAAATTTACAACTTCTTTCAAATATAGTAAAAAAGAATAGTTCAGTGTTTTTAATTTGTCATCTGCCTAATAATGAAATGTAAGCCTCTATTGCTCACTATCTTTTCCTCTATGCTCTGTTTCTCAAAAAATAAAACAATGAAGAGATTTGCTAAAACTATTACGTTAATGGAGGGAAAAATATTCACTCTAATATACTACAAAATATTAAGTTTAGCCATGGAGAAAGGAAAGTCAAATAACAATAGATTATACTTTTGCAGGCAATAGATATGATTCTTTTTTTTTTTGTATGATAAATCCTTTGACTTAAAGAGAATTTTTATATCTTTCCTAAAGCATCTCAGATCACTTAACCAACCTTCATATTATATGGTGGACATATAATTCAGTATACTAATTGTATTGTTTGATAACCCTAATTTTTCAGCATTACTTTTTATTTAGGGCAACAATGCTGTACCACTCAACTTTCTTGAACACTGGAGTTTCCAAATAACTCTTTGTTCCTCACCTGTATTCTCATCTCTGTGAGGCCTGTAAAATATGTAGACATACCAATTAATGAAACCTAGAAGCTTTGCTGGAAAATGCTTTGAGTTCTGATCTCTTTCTCCTTCTCATCATGCTATACTGTTATTTCTTAGGAGGTAATAATAGTTAATTCAATTCTCCAGGTTTATTAACATTTTTTAGGCTAGATCTTACCCACTCTTGACTTGTGCAATTGATCTTTGGGTTTAGATGTGGTAATTTATATTTACCCTGCAAAGATTTCTTTTAATTTTCATTCTTCCTTCACATATAAATGATCGATCTTTAGACAAAATAAGTAGGTCTCACAGGAGAGAAACTTCCTTAACTTGATGATGACAATCTACAAATAACCTTCAGCCAGCATCATACTTAATCAGATGAGAAACTCAGTGCTTTCCCAGTAAGATCATGTACAAAGCAAGGAGGTCCTCTCTTTGCCTTGTACCTTTTCAACATCATACTGGAAGTTCTTGCTAATACAAGGAGGCCAAAAAAAAAAAAAAAAGAAAAAAGAAAAAGGAAACAAAGGTATACAGATTAGAAAGGAAAAAATAAAACTGTCTTTGTTTACAGAAGACATTATTATCAATTACCACTTATGCATAGAATAGGTGACTACAAGATAATGAGTACAGTTCCCTGTGCCATACAACAGAAACTTGTTGTTTATCTATTTTATATATAGTCATACCTGCAAATCCCAATAACCTTAATCCTCCTTCTCCCTCTGGCCCAAAATTCATCACAAATTCCCCTTGGATCAGGCTCTCATCTTGTCACTCCAGTGCTAGTACAATAGACAATCAGGTGCACTCCTTGTTTTTATTCATGTGTGTGTATGTGACCGAGTGTGCAATTTTAAAAATTCACCCTTCTTCTGCTTCCAGAGATAATTCCATAAAATGTAGATCAATTTGTGTTACTCCCCTGCTTAGCAATCTTGAAACCTTCCCCTTGGTGTCAGTAGGAAGTCCAAACCTTTTGGAACATTACAAAAATTCTCTGGTGATTGTTTTAGTCCCATTTCACCTCCAACCTCTGCACACGTTTCCAGCCACACTGAACGAGTTGCTATCTATGCTGCCTACCAACTCACACTGCCATTGTTGCTCCTTCTGCCTGTCCAAGTATGTACTAGGACAATTCTGCTTGGCTGACTCCTGTTCTTTTTTTCAAGGTTAAACTCCTCCACACACTGGTTGTCCTCTGCGCTAACCAAGATTTTAGCATTGGTCACAACATGCTGATAATAAGATTCTTCTGGCTTGCCAAGTAGACTACAGAATGCTTGAAAGCAGAAAACACAGCATATTGTTCCATCTTAGTCCATAGAGCCTCAAAGCCTATAGAATAATATGTGTTTCAGAAAAGGTTTCTGAACAATCGTCAAACCATGGTTTGTGTTCATTTCATTTTTTAACATATTTCACCAACTACAGTGGACCTGTTGCTCCATTGTGCTTTTTTCTGTAGAGATCTGATCTTCTGTATATTGTACAAAATTCATATCATTTAATAATTTAATTCTACTAACAATATGTTATACATTCATTCTATTATTTTTACATCTTGGAATCTTTTAATTCTTTTGCTCCTACTTTACTTTTAACACTGAAGATGTTGAGTAGCCTTTCTGTCATTTAAATGTATTTGATATCCTTACCTTTTCATAGCATGTTTGTGCATTTTATAATTAAAACTAATTTGTCTTTTAAATCTATACCATATAACAGATTTGCCTGTGAAAAAATTTGGACAATACTATTAGAAATGTTTTGCTTTTCCTCTCAATCAAGTAAACTACAACACAATTTGCAGATCTCAATTTAAGTATCCCTTCCATATGGAAATATTATTTGCCTCCATGCTGAGCTGGATTCCTCTAATACAGGCTCCCAGGGCATCATGCAACTTTTGTCTACGTTGGTTATCATAGTCACAATTTTTTAGGTGTATGGTTACTAATCTGTACATGCCATGAGGGCAGGAATATGTGTCTTCATTATCTCTCCATTTTATATCCCGCACCTCGCCTAGTGACTAACATAGTTGGTGAGCATACAATACGTACACATTTATTTATTCAAAGAATGAATAAATGTAACTCCAAAGAAGAATAGCAAAATCTGATTCAATGAAAACCTTTAGGCTTATAGAAGAATCTTTCTAAGAGAAGGACCAGTTATTCCTCAAATCTATGGAAGAGGAAATAGTAACAATCAGAAAAACAAACCCTCAGTAGACGCTTAATTTGTTTCCAATGAAAAGCTTTAGATTTTGAAATAACCTGCAAAGGAAGTTTACAGAATATCTTTTGTACAAACATCATTTATATTTAGGTTATATTTAGTTATATTTAGGATTGGCAGTCAATTAAGACAGTGTGTATCCACTTTGTATCTGAATATGGTTCTTGTAAAAACAGAGAAGATGGCTTTCTAGGGTTATTTTTAGCCTTTAGATTTTGAATACATTTTATTTTACTTATGATTATAGAATTCTTGAATTATATGCTCAGATAGTACTCCATATTGTTTCATTAACCTAATAAGATGAAACTTCGTGTTTCCTATGCAATAGAAGTGTAAATTATCTGTACAATATTAAGTTTAGCACTGTGTTTTCCGAGCCACAACATGATGAATCGTAGTCCCAGTGAACATTCACATGAGCTTTTGCATGGAAAGGAAAAGGAAATTCACTTTGAACTGAATTGAGATAAGCATATCTCATAAGTGAATCAAGTTTCAATAATTCACAAGCAGTAAAACCCAAAATAAGTCAAAGGAGATATATTATAAATGCCTTAGCCCAAACTCAAAGGAGTATTATCATTATATTAAGTTATTTGTCCTATTTATCAACAGGTTTCTCTTCTAGGCCTTTCTGGAAAACACAATATAAAATGTTTTATATCAACATTAAATAAAATCACATATTTTATATTATTATAAATAGACTTTGCTGTATTTCTTTGATGCTGCTTTATTATTTTTTCTGGATCATAGGAATATCACCATAAGTGGAAGGCATAGGCACTAGTATAATGCCTTGAGAAGTCAAAATATACTTGGAAAAAATATGTTTTTTCATTTATTCTCTTTCTTACATCTAAAATACTTTTGATTTTAAAACAAAATACAATATTTAATATTTTAAAAAGGCAACATGATATTATCATCTATAATGTAATATAAAATTAAATGTCTACATTGATCTGGCTTAAATACTATCTACATGTGTTCATATGGGCCAAATTTGGGAAATAAAGTTACTCAATTATGAGCATCTAGTTGAGGGAAGAGACAAAAGTTTGCCATCCCAGAGTGAAACTAACACTTAAAAAATGATTTTTCTAAGTCATTAAAGCCAAATTTCCAAAAGCTAAGTACCTACAAGATATCTTCATCATTTTGTTTCCTTTTCAGATATAAGAACTTAACGTTTTATTTCTGTTAAATTGCTTATGTTTCCAAATTGTATTAATATAAGACCCAGTCCTTGAATTTAGGACAGGTTTATTTGGAAACTGACATATTTGTTTGCATATGGATATATATATATATATATGCAAATTAACCTGTTAAGATTTTTAAATGAACCACAACTTCAAAATCTTCCAGGAAATGTGATCTAAAAGAAACTTTTTTGATGATTATTAATTGTTGCCATTTTACCTACTTAGTTCTTCTAGCTTACTTTCCCTGAATGTGGACATGTATGATACTTACTAATGCTGTTACTAGCACAGAAACTTGCAATTGAATCATATATGTATATATTTTACTAAATTAAATATTTTAACAGAAACAGATGTTGGTTAAACCATCAAGAAAAATAAAGCCTTGTAGTAGGCTGTGATGTAGACCATGATCACTACACAGTTTTGGGACCTGGCTCTCTGGCTTTGAAACTAACCTTGAAAATCCTCTGCATATAATTTTCTCAGCTTAGTCATCAGGGAGTGTTTTCATTTACATAATTGTCCTATTGAGGATATTTCCATCTCTTACCATGTCCCTTTAACTATGACATCAATAGGATAGGAACTTAGAGCTCCTCCTTAGAATTCCGTCAGGTGTAGCCACAAATTATTCCTTTCACATTTTTAAATTTAAAAAGTGCTACTCAATCACTTTTAGTTAATTGTTTAGATCACCTTCCTCCATGGTAATTATTTTTGATGGCTACATTTATTAATCTTGTAACTAAAAACATACAAACTGCAAACCTGGTGCCAAGAATTCATTCCCCAAATTGGCAGGTATAAGCTATTGATTATGTGCTCATGCTGTAGAAATTCAGTCAAGGCAGATGGTTCAAGTCTCTATTCAGATCATAATACCTTTCTTTGGAAAATCTTGCAAGTATATTGTGTTTCAATCTTTATAGTTAGTAATTTTAAGACTAATGATATCTTTATATACAAAAGGTGTAAAAGTAGCCTTTTATAAGATTGAATATTGGAGATTATACTTCAAAAATTAGCAACACTTTGTATTTATATTCTTATTTTATGTTATTTCACTAATCACCTTACATATTATTCTAAAATAACAGTGCAAAAAAAGCAAAATGAATCAAACCTTTTGTACAATTTAGATAGTATAACTGTGTGGTGAGTAATTTGACCTTGCCCAAAGAGAGGTCTGGCCTTTTCCCTTGGCTTCTGGTAGGTAATCTGTGTCATACTCCATAGGGGTGACTTTGCTTAGGGCAGGAGTTGGCCACACCAGATATTATGGTGAAGCTGGCCACACCCCAACAATGATTTTAAGGAATAGACTGGCTTGCTGGAAAGACTGACCATGAGATTCAGGGTGCGGGCTTTAAGTCACATGGTATCAGTCAACCTGCTGACTGAATTCAACACTGTGGGTAGTCAAATAATCAATCAAGACTATGAAATGCATCCCCAATAAAAACTGGCCAGCAGAGCTCTCAGGTGAGCTTCCCAGGTTGGGAATTCTCCCTGTATTTTGTCAGACATCAGTGACAGAAGGATAACACATCCAAGGACACTGGAAGCTTTGCACTTGGAACCTTCCCAGACTCAGCCTTATGGCATCTTTCTTTGGCTGATTTTCATACGTTATCTTTTCCCTATAATAAACTGTAACCATAAATATAATAGTTTTCATTGAGTTATGCAATTTCTCCAGTGAATTATTGTACTTTGAGAGCGGTTTTGTGAACCCTCCAAATTTGTAAATGATGTCAGAAATGCAAATGGTCTGGTGACTGTGCCCTCAGCCTTTGCAGTTTGGCAGCTTGCTAATCCTCTAGCATACTAGTTGTCTATACTAGACATCAATATCAATTGGCATCTACCTCTGCTTGGTTGAAAAAATAATTAAAATAGGAATCTGGTAAAATAAACAGCAGCTCTAGTATTGGGTGGTAACATCGTGCTCGGCACTGCACATGAATTAAAGGCTTGGTTTAACGTATCTGTCTGTGAAATATATGTTGCTATGTCCATTTTCAAAGAGGATGAGAAATGAATAACTTGTCTAAGCTCTAACACCTAGTGTGTAGTAAAACCAAAACTCACAACCAGCTCCATTTCAAATCCCACCATCAGAAGGACTCTCAAATGCAGCTTCTCCTTGTTAACACAGCCCCCAAATCTATTTTGAGGCTGAGTTGATCAAGACTGAAATATCTTAAGGCTAAAAGTGTATGCCAGTTTGAGTAACATGATTAGCTAAAATACAAGAAATAGCTTGTTTAGTCACATAAAGACAGTGCTGGACACGTTCCGTGATTCTGAAATATCATGGAGCATATCGCTGTTGTGTGCAAAATTATATCTACAACAGATTGTGCGATTGACTTCTCAACGTTTCAAATGAGTATCAGCTAATTAGGGCAGCTGTAAAATCTCAGGCAGATGCCGCCACCTTCACTTGACACGACGTGCTGCCAAGATGCTCCAAAATATAATGTAACGTTCAACTATCAAACACTTGCAAAAACTTATGTAACTAAAATTCATCCTATCAAGATAGGGGAGCTTTCGAACTATTAAAATGGAGCGAGGTTTATGAGTGTCTCATAAACAAGATTGGGTACTCTTTGAGCACAAACACAGGACTAGAACGTATCACATGCATTTACACAGATTTGGATGTGTATATAATTATATGTGTCCAGTAATATATGCAGGCAAATTAAATTGAGTAGAGTCACAGATCTTCTAGTGCAGGCAAATATAGGAAGTATATAGGCATGAGGGGAGCTACCATAGGAAAAGCAATCAATTTGGAGTCAGAATTTCATGAATTTGAATCTGAGGTTTGTCACTGTGTGATTTTGCTCCTGCCTTCTTGGGTGGTGGCTGTAAAGATTAAACGAGACATAATATATTTGAAGATATACAGTACATATGCTGAAACATTATAGTTACTCGATAAAAGTTAACTGAGTATATTACATTTTATTAATATAGCTTACATTATCTATTAATTATAATGTACTATTATAGTTATATATATAATATATAAAAATATATAATATATTAAAATACATTTTCTTAAAGCCCAAACTTTGGGTTTTGTTATGGGATAAATTGTATTCATTCAAAAATCATATGTTGAAGTCTTAATTCCCAGTACAGCAGACTGTGACAATATTTGAAAATAAGACCTTTATATAGGTGCTAAATTTAATATGATACTTTGAGCATGGGCCAGTTTGACCGGTGTCATTATAAGAAGAGGACGTTTGGGCACCCAGGGAGCTAGGGATGTGTGCCCACAGAGAAAGATCGCATGAGGACACGGCCAGAAGGCTTGCAACCACTTGCAAGCCCAAGAGAAGTGGCTTCAGGAAACACCAAACCTGTAGGCATCTTGGTCTTGGCCTTGGCCTTGGCCTTCTAACTTCCCGAACTGTGAGAAAATTAATTTTTGTTGTTTAAGCCACCAGTCTTACTTCGTATTTTGTTCTGCTGGTATTTTGTTATGTCAACCCTAGCAAACAAATCAGTCTTTTAATTAAATACCAAATGTGTTTAGGATAACATCTAACTTACAGCACAAACATTCATTCAGATCTTGAAAAGCGGTCACTCCTGTAATCAATTTCAAGGTACCCAAGCATGAATCACAAAAGATGACCAGGTAGGTCTGCACTCTTTATCTTTAACTTGAAGATGCTTCTGAGAGTCTCTGTTCTATGTGTGCTCCTGGAGTTCCCATTTCTGGAAACAGCCACTTCCTTTGCATCTATCCGAATCCAATCTGTCATGCAGAAACTAGCTCTCTCTAAAAACACATAACTAACGATTCAGTCGCTGAGAGGTCTTTCCTCTGAACTGACCCTTCACTACTAACTTTTTTATCTGGTAACGTTTTGAGATCATATGTCTTACTTAGAAAGCAAAAAAAAAAAAATGTAATTTCCTGAGAGGGGAAAAAAGCACTGGGGTCTGTATCTTTTGTATCTCACACAAGACTCAGGATAGTGCATTGCACAAAAATAGCGTTGAATTAATGAATCACTTTATTAAAACATTAACAAGTGAAAAGGTATCAAAATAATTTTCTTTTGTAATCATTCATCAAATAGTTATTTTACAGAGGCTGCACTAACAAACTAACGAATGTTCTTGTTTGTTGCTTTCTTGTTTCTGTTTGCCATATAAAAACACAAAATTGCTTGCATCTTGGTTTTCTCTGGTTTCCTATTATGCCATTAATAGGAAGTGATTCATAGTGATTCAAAATGGATAAATTTAGCCTGTACACCATTGTCCAGTTCTTGCCCATAGATTAGTGATCCTTGAAGTTTTCTTTGTCAGTATCTCTCCCAGAACCTGACCAAAAGCTATAGGTTTTTATTTTTTTTTGCCCCCAAATTAACACAGATACACACACACACACAGACACACAGACACACACACACATACCTCTGCAATCAATGTCAGAAGTTCATTGACTTCCCCAAACTTATGCCTATAAACATAATCGTAAACACTCTCAACTTAGCGCAATTAATAGGCTACTGTTATGGAGATCACCACTTCACTACTTGCCTTTAGGAAAGGAATGTTTGAGAATGGTTAAGGTTTCATTTAAGGAAAACATACTAACTGTTTTAGGAGGACCTATGCATTAGGGATATCAAGGCTTCATGCTGGTGCAAATAACTAACGACACCCAGAAATTTGCAAAGGTCATAATAGGACACATCTTATGATTAAGTGTTTAATAGACACCTATTTGTCGTGTTCCCTTTCACTGCTTTAACCACATGGTTGTTTTATTTTATTTTTACTAACTTTTTAAATTAATTTTGTAATTTTCAAAAATAATCTGCAAGGAAACAAGAAAACAAATGGGTTCATGACATACAGCTTAAAAACATGTCCACACAAAACAAAAAACAAAGATGCAAAAGGGAAAGGAAATGCATGATGCAAGTGCAGAAATAGTCCAGCGTGTCAAATAAAATTACTGGTATTATCCACGTTCATCAGAAATGCTTTCCCTGTGCCATGACTGGAAGCCAAGAGCCTTGCAATCTAGAAAATGGAATTCTTATGCTTATGCCTGAAATTCTTAAACCATAAACCATTTTTCAAACATTCATTAATCCCTGGGACACACATATTTGTTATTTTCATAACATTCAGTGCATATTTCCTCGGAGACATATGTTTTATGACTCTATGAAGACTAAATTGGCCTGACAGAACAAAACCTTGTGTCCTATTTATGAAATAGTTAAGCAGTTTATATCAAGTGGATCAGATGCCCTAAACTATGGAGATGGGTTCTAAAGCATGACTTTGAAGTAAAGGCCAATCAGGATTATCAGTGAATCATTGTATTTAAAGAAGCCCAAGACTGCGAAGGGCAGATATCCAATCTCACTAAACATTATGATTGTGTTAGGCAGCCAACATCCATCACGCCCAGCACGTGTTCACACAGGAAAACACACTCCCAAAACTTGTTAATTATGCATAAAGTCAAGTGTGTCATAATTTCACTTTGTATAGTAAACAAATTTTATGTAACAGAACAAGTTTTTATTTATAGTGTCTCCCCATAACCCACATTACACCCAACACAAATACCAGAAAGAAACCCAGACCTAAAGAATCATGTTTTGTTCAATATGTTACTCATCCAACGTAAATATGGACAGAGTTTTCAACTAAAAGGAAATACGGCTTCTAGTCCCAGTTGGACCACTGACATGTTGACTTTCATAAATCTGACATCTCAAATTTTTATTAGTTCTGGCATTTACTAGCTACTTCCTTACCTCCAGAAAGAAAATGAGATTGCCTATAAATATCTTGTAGAGAAAAGTTTTTGGTGTCTCTTTGCTTCATTTTATTTTTACACTCAGCTGTGTACAATGAGTAAATATACTCTGTGGCCAGACTGTCTGGGTTCAAATTCAGGCTCCACGACCTATGGGCAATATTACCTTAAGTGATTTACTTCTTTCTGTGTCTCAGCTTCCTCATTTGGAGAAATGGGAATAATAGTACCTAACTCATAAGGACGATGTGAAGCGTTAGAAGGTTAACACAGCTTCAGCAAGTAGAACAACATCTCCCATTTGATGAGGATTAAATAACTGTGAAATATTGTTATTTTTGATGATGATGTCATGATGTCTTACTCATTTAAAATTTTAAATGATTTCCTTCCCCTAAGTATTATACTTGAAGAAATCTGCAACAGACAGAAAGCCCCCTCCTCTCAAACCCCTAATTCTCTATTTCTTTCTTGACTTAAATATGTCATTGCTTATAAGATGAGCAAAAGGAGCACCCTCTCAAAATGTGTCCAGAATAATAGACTTTGTTCAACAAAGAATCTATTGCTCCTGAGCAGGAGATTTTCTAATTCGACTTGAGAGATCAACCAAGCAGGAGTGAGCTGGTTCCAACACCTCAATACAATGCTAATGATTTTTTCATGTTGAATTAATAGGATTGAAATGTTTGTGATTTCAGCAGCTGTTGGGAACAGTGGGAGAGCTTCCACTAACAAACTGACAGCCTGGTGCCCCTCACATGGCTGTGTTTAGGTAAAACAGGGATGCTCACAGTCTGTCAAGAGTACATTAATCTTAAATTATTAATAATTATTTTCACCAAAGGCAGATATCGAACATCTCCTCCAACCTTTGGAGAATTTGTGTATTTTTTATGTGTTCATGAAAGGGTAATTTGTTGTGCACGTAGAGTAAAATTTATGTTTTGAAGCAGGTGAGTGGCTAGCGTGTAGCTCTCTCTGATTAATTATCACAGCAAGAAATGATTAAGATTTGCCAACATGGAGAACATTTTTACTTTGCTCCAACACATTATTATCCCCTTAGATCCTTTCACCGGCTCCCAGATAGCCTTCTGGTTATAACATTTAAATGTTTCCTCTACGTCTATATCGAGCTTTTCTCCTCGTGGAAATACTACTGATTCATTTCTGCGCATTTTCCCCCAACACATCAATGTATGCATTTACATCACTTTTGCTTATTTCATTCTCTCTATACTCACTTGCCCTTAACTGTATGTTGTCACATGCCTTTCATTTGTCTATTCTTTTAACTTTAGATGACAAAGGATATCATGGGAATGTTCCTCTGTAGTGTGCTTTGCTTACAGCGCCTAAAAATATTACAATGCTAATAAGAAGAATAAAAAGAGTATGTAGATATGGACACAAACTTTAACTAAGGCTAATTTTAGAAATAATAATTAATAGAACAAATAATAATAAGCAGAATAAAGATACATAGGAACAATGACAAAGGAACAAAAAAAGGGTTGAAAGTCGTTACTAGTAAAATATCTCCAAAGCAAATAAGCACAAAAATTCACTTGAAATTTGTAAAATAAAATTCTGAGAAATATAAATGTAAGTATGTATAATTTAATTTGTATAAAATATACTTGGGGGTCTTCTTGCTAAAAAAGTTAAGATATCTATTCCTTTTTTAATAGGCAATTTGGCTTATGTTATTAAAAAATAAATAGTAATATTTTTCACTCAAGAAAGGCAAATTGAAATCAAATGCACATAACCCAAGCCACATTAAGTTCTTCTCACCACCTTGGTAAAAACAATCTGTGTTTTAGAGAACCAATACTTCTAAGTAGTAAGAATAGTACCGCTTGGCACTTTCAGTGTAACAAGTGCTTTGGTTTGCTAAATGCTGTTCCTCCTCCCCAGCTTTCACAGTTTGCTAGAATTCTTGTTCATTTTTCCCCTAAATATCAAAGTGTAAGAACAATGTTATAAAAATTTATGCTGGGACATGTATTTATAATGAAAAACAGGATGCCTAAATCTGTTAAATATATGGCATCATCCTGATCCTTTTCATTAGAGTATTTTAATTGTGACCCATATGAGTATTTTGTTCAAACTCCATAATGGAGAGAAGCGCTAGATACATTTATGAGAGAATATATTAAACTCGAAGCTTTTGACAAATAAATTAAGAATTTAATTACGAAGTAGTGTTTTTCGTCTAATATATGTGTTTGTATATACATATGCATACATACATATAGTCATATTAGATACAATCCAAAAATAAAATGTTATAAATAAATATATATTTTGCCAGGTTTATCAAAGACAAACACACACAAACACACACATATACAATGAAGTATATGTACACATATATAATTTCCATATTATAATGGAAACCTTAAGTTTTTTCTACTTCATAAAAATATGAAGATAATCCCTAATTGTGGTGTCTAACCTCTGAAACTACATGGTCAGACATTATTCATTACTGAGTAATTAGATAGAGACCATTAGCATCAATGCTGTGAACTTTTCAATGTAGCTCAGGAAATAGTGTGGTAGAATCAATTAAAACAAAAAACATGTAAGAAGGTAAGGAAATTATTAAAGCCAGTTCATTAGGCCTTCATATTTTGGGTTCATTGCTATTGAATATGAACTCTTGAACAGAAAAACTTGAATCTTTGATATACCCCTATTGTACACGTGTGAGACAGGATAGCTGTACTACAGGGTACTGATTATACATTGACAAGGCTATCTTAATGATACAAACAGCTACAAATGTTAATGATAACAATGGATGGTTACAAAATGAGTTCTCTTAGAATCAGGTGTTGTTATTGTTTGGGTAAACTTAATGAGAAGAATTTTATTCACGACGTATCTTTGTTGGTTTATGTCATTGTCAAAAGTCAAATTCCTTCCTGAAGTGAATGAATGCACAGTAGCAAAACCATACAAAATCCCAGAGGGAGGTTCAGAACTCTCTCTCTCCCATTTTGAAATTCTCTAGACTGTTCCAGTATCACTAAGGTAATTCTTTTAGAAGTGGTAACCATTGGTAAAAATTGTACAATTGCTGATGAAATTCTGGACCCCCACTTGCAGTCATACTTATCAAAACATCATATCGAGGAAGAAGGAAGATACCCATTCAAACACAGATAAATGGATCACTCATCTGGATAACTGACTTTTTAGCAGCACAAAGACTTTCATCTTCGTAAACCTCATTACCCACCAACAATACGATATGGGTGTGGGGAGCATTCCAGCAACATCTGTAACCTGGATAGCAACGAGTATACGTGTTTTAAATTCTGCCAGTATTTTTGACAATCAACAGCTGTGGTGATAGGATGATCACATCCACCTGCACCTTCCTGCACCCACCCCGGGGGCAATAACAACAAATACATACAACATAATCAATGATCATCTGCTAAGTGCTTACCATATGTTAGACAGTTATATATTTTTTTATCCTGAGAACAACCCTATGACATAAACATTACAATTTACTTTTGCACATGAGAAAACTATAGTTTAGGGGCTGAGAACATAATCATATTTAGAAGAGTCGGTACCATAAGAATTCACTTTAATTCCAAAATCAGTCATCTTAACCACAGTACAACATTGTCTTTCCCATTCCTACCAGTAGCTCAATACTAGAATTTAGGAAATGTCTCTAACATGGTTTAAAGTGAAGATGCACAATGCCTAAAATCAGGATTAATGTCTGCATTAGAAGTTGGCCACCTATCACTCAGCAACTGTATGCCTCTAGGTTCCAACACAACCTTCTGATTTAAGCTCTAGGAAACAAAACCGCTTCGTAATCACAGACACCAGACACTGATCCATCACTTTCATGCTAGTTTCAGATGCTACAACAAATATGCCCTGTGAGAAGGCAGAATCAAGAAAAAGCACAAAACAGGGTAGGTACAATGAGAATGGTTTTATCAATCTCTCTCTCAATCTCTCTCTCTTTCTGTCTCTCTCACTCCCGACTCAGTGGTCCAGGTGAGAGATCATGTTTTCCTGAAATAAATAAGTGGCAACAGGGATGCAGAAAAGAGCATTTACAAGGTATTTAGGAAGTAAAGAGACAAGGGTTGATGACTGATAAAATGTGGAGGAGGAATAAAAGACACCTCTAAGGCTAATCTGGTAGATGTCATTGCAGTAAGAGAAATCAGGACTGGCCACCTAATTTGTGGATCCCACAGCAAAATGTGGGGGCCCTTGTTCAAAAGTATTAAAAATTTCAAGATGGCACCAGCTGAACATTAAAACAAGCCCCTATGCATATGGGGCTTTGGGCCGCTGCCTGGGACACACATCCATGGAGTCAGTCCTGAACTAATTCACTAGTTTATTGGACCAAAAAACAGGAAAGTAAAAGAATTTGGAAATATGTATCAAGCAATATTTTAAATAAACTTCATACTTAAAAAAATAGGATAAACAAGAGAGAATTTCTTTCAAAGCCTCCTCTTCTGGCCCCAGGTGGACGTCTTTCCCCTTTAGCTGGGCTATCTTTCCTAACACACTTGCCTCTTACTCCAGGGCAAGGTCAGACCTCCCCACCAGGGCTTGGCTCTGTGGGAGAGAGGCAGAACCCTGCTACTACACTGAGATACTGAGAACTGTTTTGTACCTTCACAACAGAAGACCTGTGTGGGGTGTGTGGGGTGTTTGTGTAAAGAGGAGAGTGAAAGCCTGTCATTGTCCTGCCGTCTTCTTTAGTCCTGTACCCCCGAGACCTCCTTCATTTTGGATTGGCTGAGTTTACCCCTCACAATAATACCAAGAGCATGGGGATATCCTGGGGCTGCGGAAGTGACCAACTTCTAGCCATGTGGGGCTGTTATAAAAGCAATCCTCTGCATGTTGGTCTACTCTGTGTCCTGTCACTGGGGTTGACATCTGCCTATCAGAGGGTATACAAGAGAAGTGGGGAAGCTATCTCAGCCTTGCCAAGAAGTGTAGGATTTACCAGCCAGGAGCTGAGATACAGCTGTAGATTTCTCATTCTCAGTCCAATGTGGAAATCAAAGCACGTTCCCTTTGCAATCAAGGGAGGCTGTACAGCAACTCAGAGAAAGAGATAGCTTTTCCAACACTGTATTTGGGTGTTTATGTGGGTGTAGGCATTTGGAGCAGACAGGATGAGGTCGCAGGACCCGGGCTGCTGGAGGTAAAGTGGGAACATCCTGACATGGGGCTACCACTTCCTAAGAAGGGCTCAGAGAAACAAGGGAGGTCTAGTGCCCTGTTACTGCTAGTGGAAGGTGAGGCGAGGTAGAGAAGGCATCTCCTCATTCTGTCAAAGAGGCTTAAACTAGGACAGGCAATTCTGCTTTTCTCTGTACCTTCCCATCACCAAAGCAGCCTTTGTTTTTGTGACAATAAAAAGCCATGCCCGTTACCCCTCAAAATCCATCATTTAAAACAAGACAGAAAAGATAAATCATCAGAGCATAAAAATTAGAACACCAAAGGAAAATCTACTATAACAAAAGATGACAAATATAACTAGCTTAAATTATCCCAATTAAAACAAAGAAATAGATCTTGGGTTGAAGCTTTTTGAATCTAAATATGTTTTACCTAATAAAAACATAAGAAGGCTCAGAAATAAAGTTTCAGAATAAATATAAAAATGAAGTGAGTATAGCTATTGCCACAAAACATTAAAGGAAACAAAAGGAAGCAGGAATGGCTATATTAATATCCACCTGATACTGAAGACTTTTGAGGCTACATGGGGTCTTACTTACAAGTATAATGTATGCATTTGTTTAAGACTAAGTGAGTGCTCATTCTTGAAGATGAATTCCTAAAACACGAAATGTGAGAAACACAGGGGACATTTTAATTCTGTATAAAATACTAGCTTATTACCAGCAGCTAACAACAGACCCAGACATTCTAATCCTCTTACTTCACATTTTCGCTAAGCTCTCCTCTCTGCCTTCTAATATCCCCACCCCTTCTTTAGGGACTCCAGTTTCCTTGGCATCTATATTTCATAATAACATAGGTACCTTGCAAGTTCTGAGGCAGAGCAAATAGACTGGCAATTCATCAAATATATTTTATTTCATTTTATAGATACATGAAAAGGAATAACATTTTGCCCCCTGGCAGAATTCTTCTATCTCCTATTTCTGTTTGGATCTCCCAATGACTTCAAAGGGAAATTTTCTCTGGGAGAAGTGAGCAAGTTTTGTAATATATAAATCTAAGTTTTTAAGTGTCAAGACATAAAGTAGCAAAGATTTACTATTTTTTAAACTAATAAAAAAAAGGCCAACAAAAAGAAAAACAAAGTAAAAAAACAAAAAAACAAAAAACCCACAGCAACCCTTCCACTATTAAAATCTCTTTGCACCTTACTATAGAAGACAAACTTTCACTAAGTTCATGTACCAAAAACATATGGTTTGTAGAATTCTGTGGTCCATTAACAATTCTGTCTTGATGAAACTCTAGAGATCTCTCAAAAGCAAGCAACCAAAATGTTATTCATTCTAAAGCAGCACTGTCATTTTTTCATTGTAATCATGGACACATTCCCCGCACTGCTGTGGTAGCTACTAGTCTCCTGTGTCTATTTTATGGTTGAAATATGTCAGGTACAACTGAGGAACTAAACCTCCAATGTATCTGGTTTTCAATTAATTTAAATTGAAAAAGCCACATGTGTCCATTGGCTACCATGTTGGACAGCACTGCTTCAATTTTACTCTTATAATTGGTGATCTGCCAGGCAGGTATGCAGTGAAAAATGGAACCAGTCTTAAAACTTATGGTTTGGTGCTGGTGAAAACGAATAAGCAGAGGAATAAACATAGACACTTCAAATGAGAACTGTCAAGAAGAAAAGCATGATAACAGATTCATACCTGTATTCTCAACAACTCTTTAGTAAGTTTTCAATACAATTTTTGTTAAGAGAATTTCCCACTTAAAATAAAAATTGATGGGGGGATGTCATCCAATCAAGAGAACTGGCTCATAGGAACTGCCTGGAGGGCAAACAGAGCAGACTGTCTAGTCCAGGCTCTCTATTCATTTGTCCTGACAATATCCCCACTCTCATAACACTCTGCATATAAAAAAGCTTTAATGCATTGACCCAAAGTTCGATACCGCTTAATCATTCTAAATAAATGATATTACTTCTGCTTCATGCAGTATGGCTAAAAGGCACAAAATATGGTAGCATTTGCTTAAACACAAAATATCCAGACAATTAGCACTGTCAAAAATATACATAAGGACAAATAAGTATCATGAAAAAAAAATTCTTGTAATAGTACCGAGTCTTCATATTTTCTGTTAGTTTTAGAAATTCATTTGTCATTATTTTTTCTTCTAATTGCTGATAGTATACTGCTGCCCTCTGTTTCTTCCTGAACTTGTCTTTCTTAATTAAATGGCTTCCTGAACTTTCCATCATTCTCTTTGCTGGAAGAGCTGTGTGGGTGGGTGGGTGTGTGGGTCTGTCTGGATGTGCAGACACTGTTGGGGAAGAGAAGGGGTAAACTCACTTTTGAAATGTAGTCCAGCGCTTTCCAGAAACATTTACGGAGAGAATTAAAAAAATGTCATTCTGTACTTTATCTACTCATGCATTAGGAATTCTGAATCTTTGAGGATTCCATAAGAAAGCATACTTGCTGATCACTTAGTTTTGTAATTATATAATACATTCATTAACCAAATGAAACGATATAAGTGAAAGTACATCAAGCATGTATTTTAAAAACTAAAATGACTAGTTTAGCTCTCTGGGATCAAAATTATAAATCACAGTGGTAATTCATTGATTTCTTTTATTTGTGAGAAGTACTATCCAAGAAAGAAATTACATATACATATTTATAAATACATATATATACAATATTAATATTTTAAGGTAGATTTAAGTTTATGTGAAATGAATATATCTCTAGAATTTATTTTCATGTGAAGAACCCTTATCGACAAGGAATGAATTATATGAGTTGTAATAATGTGAAAGGGATTTGCAATAAATTACTCCTCTCAAGCTCATAATGTGCTTTGGGGATATTTACCTTTTGCCTCTTCATGCAAAGACAATATTCAAACAATCCCCAAAACTGTAATGTTAAAATTTTAAAGTTACTTTAACCATAGAACCAAAAATGTGCTGATTCCAGAGCAGGAACATAAAATTTCATATTCATTATCATTATGGGAGACAAAATCATTAAATTTCTCATAATATTCTTATGAGGCAGATATTATCCCCTTTCTACAGAGAAGGAGATCGGTACCTACCAGTATTAACGTAATTGACTACATCATGGAACTGGCAGACTGTAAACACTTTAGAGGGTCTGGACTATCTTACTCTTTTGTGAACATACAGGACATAGGAGAGTGACTGACATATTGTAGGTATGCAGTATATGTCTGTTCAATTGAAATAAAGTAATGGAGCTGGGAATAAAAATGAAAGTTTTTGGCATTAAAACTCACCAACTTTTGGGGGAGGGTATAGCTCAGGTGGTAGAGCACATGGTTAGTATGCACAAGGTCCTGGGTTCAATCCCCAGTACCTCTTCTAAAAATAAATAAATCTAATTACCCCCTCACCAGTAAAATAAAATAAGTAAATACCATAATAAATAAAATATTTTTAAAACTCATCAACTTTCTACTGTGTTGTATAACACTTTGGTAAATAAAGAAATAAATACCTGTCACAAAAAATAGATGCACACTGCTTTGCAGCTCCCACTTGCTGAACCTTCTTTAATGTGAAAAAGCAATTTTGATTTTCTGAAATGCATATTAACTTTACTATTAAAGAGCCATAAAACTAACTGAAACCAGAGGGTCTAAATTGTTGAAGAATGGAGGTGAAGGAATCCCATAAAATCTGTCAATGGAGGAAATAAGAAGTATATGCCCTGCATTTGGAAATGCTGTCCAGGGAAAGAAGAATGAACAAAACAATAGATGAGCACAAGAGAAAACTTCCAACGACTGAGAAGTCAGTATCGACAGAGAAATTCTCCAGGGCTATGTCCCCGTGGCTATGGAACAGGAGGCCTCTGCACTTGAGTGGCTTTCTGTGCATGTCAAAATCCTTCACACCCCTTGGAGCTCTCGCCAGGGTGCCTTATTAATAACAAGTGCTGAGTAGATGTGGTCACATCTTGATTAATACCATGGACCTGTCGAAGGCCCAGAGTAAACAGCTACATTACTCAAGGGAGTGAAGATATGGCTTCTGTTTAAAACAGTCTAAAATTAGATTTAGATCTACATTCTCATAATTAAGTGCTTATGGTGGATAAAGCAGTATATTAAGTGCTTAAAAAGAAACAGCCTGTCAGTTCAGAATTAGTATATCTAAAAGTTATGAGCAATATAAGTAAAATAAATGTGAACATATTTACCAAATTCTAGCATATTAGAACAATGAAAACCAAGGATTCTTTGTTAACTTACTAAATTGATTATCACATAAGGCTATAAAGTCTGAATAATAGAAACAGTCTTAGGAATCCTATTAGATTCGTTATTGCTTGTTATCAAAGGTAACATAAAATATCCATAACCTCTGATTTTGATATCAAGGAGGTCAACAAGATGCTTCATGGATAATCCTTGATGCAGACCAGTCTGAATCATACCAGTTGCACGCCTTGGAAACGCCAATTCCAATTCCTATATTTCCGAGATTCAATTTTGAACTTGATCCTGTTCTTCAAAAATCATATCTGTGTCTGTGCCAAGGGGCCCATGGAAATTGTACACCAATTTATGTTATCTGCTTATCTGATAATAACAGAGTTGTAGCTGGGAATCATTGACCACTTAGGAGCTGTATTTTTCAGGGATCCTTAAAGCTAAGTATGGTCCTGTGGTTGATTTACAGACCAACTTGCATGTTAGAGCTTCAGTGCTTCTTCTTTCTGCCTTTTCTAGCATGACATCGGAGAACACTAGTTGAATATGGCAGACCTGCCCTTATTGGGGGTAGATGAATAACTTCACAGAGCACAACAATTCATTGACCTGAAATAGCTGATTTAGTCCATTAAAATAAAATTGTTTGTTTTATTTTACTCATATTGTATTCTTTAAATCAAGGAATTACTTTTAGATTTACCTAAATTATCATTTTGGGTTGTTTCATTCATTTATTCATTTAATCAATTTCTATATGTCCTCATATATGCAAAAATATGCAAAATTCCTAGAATGTGCAAATGATGGAAATGATGGAAAATAGACTAGAGAGTTTCTCTTTGAGGATATCAGATTAGAATTCAAGCAAGACATATAAAATAGAGGGTCAAGTTTACCGAAGCACACATGGAGGGAAATATTACCTCATTCACCCCCCCACCAAAAAAAAAGAGAAAATATCTGACTACTGTGGAAAAACATCCAATAACAGTTATTCAACATCTTCATATGCACCAGCTGGTATCAAGTATCTCAGTGCCAATGAAACCAAAATGTTTTTGTGTTGATAAAAGAGTTAAGAAGTATAGAAAATGGGATTTCACCAAACTCTGAGCACTTGTGAATTACACTTAAATCACACTTAAAATTAAGGTTCAGCATTTAAATTAGATACATGATAAAATATTTTTCAGAATTATAAGACTACTTAATTTTTTATGTATGTATTTGTGTATAGTTGCAGTGTGAGTGTGTATATATATGTGAATTTTATAAAATAACATATTTTCTCTATAGTTTACATGCATGAGTAAAGAAAGACATAAATACATATAAAAGTGGAAAACAAACAGTTCAGAAAAGGCAACATGCAAACAACAAGCTATATTTAACAAGTAGCAGTTGTTTTGAAAGATAAAATCAGAATTTAATAAAAGGTGAGCTATGGTGGCAAGAATGTGAAGTACGTAAGAACAAGGGAGATGAAAATGAACTTGGATTAAGATAAAGGTGATTCTACTGAGGCCAATAGAATTTTTCATTCCAAATTGAAAAATAGAGCTGATACAGCCAAATATTTCGCTCCTACCCACTGTGGCCCTCCCCCACCCATTTTTATAGAGAAACCTCATGTA
The DNA here is from genome assembly GCF_048564905.1 of Vicugna pacos. Lineage (NCBI taxonomy): Eukaryota > Metazoa > Chordata > Mammalia > Artiodactyla > Camelidae > Vicugna > Vicugna pacos. The sequence goes on from NC_133000.1 coordinate 40,064,451, forward strand.
CTGTGATTGATTGTCTGACGGAGATCTCAAATTTTCTTTAGTAGTAGGTCTGAGGAATTTAATCTCTTTGATAATTAAAACTGGGCAATTGTATATAGGGTCTTCTATACTGTATTTTTCAAGGGGTAGAATATGACAAGGTCTACATATTGAAAACAAAAAAGGTAATAATCAACTACACACACACAAACGTAAATGTGTGCACCAAAAAACAAACAGAAGCCCTTGAATCTCATTCTGGTTCTGTTTAAGAGAATATTACATTTGAGTTAAACAAAGTCAAGGTCAATTAAAAGAGAGGACCCTGGCAAAAAGGAGCTTGTGACTCAGACAGGCGTTAACTCACTCATGGCAGTTCTTGTGAGTTATAGCCATTAACATTTGCATGTAAAACTTCCTAACAGATCATAGGAGATGTTCCAGTTCCAGACCTTGAAACAACCATAGATCATTAAGTTACACCTCTATTAAGCAAAAGGTTAAATAGTTTGAAGAAAGCAACAGAAATTCTCATAACATACTATCATTTTATAATTTAGCTTAAAAATGTCTGGTTTCCAAGATGAAAAAGAAAAAAAAAAATTGAAGGAAAAGAGCAGCACAGTAATTCTACGTCCTCCAAAGCAGATCTATGGAACGGAGTTCAAAGGCATGGCAGGGCAAGTTCAATAGCAAAGAAGGCTGCAGTTGATCACTTCAGCTTTCCCAGCACAGCACAAATTCAGTGATTTCTGAGCGAGCAAAATGCTATTACAGCTTTGCAACATTGTTAGTGATGTCCATTAAGAAAACCCTGATTTCTTGATATTTCCATACACACACACACACACATATACTATGAATATGTGCAAATACATAAATATATATATATATATAATTTGTCACTATAGCCTTGAAATAGCATAAAATACATTAACATAAAATTTTAGAAATGTTTTTCCTAGTAGCTATACAAAACATACCAATTCATTGAAAAATTGATGCAGAGATAAAACAAATCTATTTAGAATAATTGTCTCTTTATATTTTAAGAAAAATTAAGGTTTCTTTCCCATATAACTTTTCCTTGTGGATCCCAAATTTACAAATATTTATCATATTCTTGTTTTGGGGTATTCTTCATATATGAGACTTTGTTCATGCCTGTTAATAATCTTGGAATAGGCTACAAGATGGAACTATCTCATGCAGAAAGTTGCTTTCTTGAGAATGTAGGTATCTGGTATTAGCCAACTAATTGAAGTTTTTAATTTGTATATGATGTTCTTTATAGGCATTCACAGCAAGTGGTGCTAAGCCAGTATTTCAAAGTCTGGGTTACAAAATAACATTAATAATTGCAAATTGTGTAATAAGTGTTTTTTTAGGAATAGTAAAGCAGCCTAGATTGGGAATGATTTACTTTAAAATGATTTGTGTTAAAAGTACACTAGAGTAGATTCACAGGTCCTGCAGCCTGAGGTCATCCTCACTTTCACACACAGGTTTTCCCCATGGGGAGAGAAACAGGTGGAGTTAGAGCTGTCGCACAAAGAATCGTGCCCAGGTTGAGTGAATCCACTTGGATATTTCACAGTGGGAAAAATGGACCAAGGATAGGTGGAGGTCTACACAATAAAAGAAGGAAAAGCATTCCGCACATCAAAAGCACTGTCTTTGTTAGCTTCTCAACAACTTTGTTAGTTTGCAAACACAAGGTATATTGTTATTTAACAGTTTCCAAAGTAATACTAAAGGGACTTGGTTCTATTCTTTAGCCTATTAATAAAGGAAAATTTTATCATTTAAAATTATTTTAACTTATCCTAAAGAGGTGTTTAAATAGATAGTGCACCTGTAGAGTACTGAAGTCACAATATTGGTGACAATGGAGCAGTGGAAAGACAATGAGATTTTCAGCCAGAATTCTTGGGTTCTAGCTGTGAAACAGAATAAATCTCAAAGTTTACACTTCAGTCCCTCTCGCTAAAAATAACAAACATCTTCTATGTAAAATATAATTTTGTATATTTAAAAATTTGTTTTCATTTGATTGCTCAGAGATCTCAGATTTAATATTTAATCTTTTGAAACCTCTATGTCCTGATCTGTAAGATAAAATTAATAACAACTCTTATCTCTTAGGCTTTTGAGGGAAAAACCATAGTTGCAAATTGCTTAGAACAATACCTTGTGCAGAGTCTTCTGCTCCCAAATATTAGGTCATGATGTCGATATGAGTTTCTTAATAACATTTACAATTTACATTCTGTTACTCTGAGACTGGAAGCCTGCCAGAATCGCCAGGTTTTAAATCTAGAAAATGAAAAGCCCCTGCATAGAAGCAATTAGTTAAATCAAGATCCATGATCATACTTCATGTACTGTGATTGGTTAGTTCATTAATAATAATAAAATAACAGCAATGCTACTTGCTTGATATAAACTGGTGAGATTTTCAGGTTGTGATGTGACAAGAGAGATAACGAAGGAAGAAGAGAATTGGAGTTAAGAAAAACATGGAGGAATTTACAAATGGCAGCATCTCCAAGGATGGGTACTGGACATGGTGAAAGGGTCTGTCACTGTGGCAGCTGTTAAGAGACTCAGTAAGAAGAGAGATCCACCAGATCATGGCCCCGCCAAGATAGAAGAGGCTGCTGCTTAGTAAAGGGAGAGGCCAAAGGGCTCTCTTGAGTGTTTGGCACACAAATATAAGATGTACCTAATCATTTCCAAACATAAAGAGAATCAGAAGGAAAGCAACATAACCCAAGATCCCAGCCTAGACAGAGCAACATGCAATCCTTGCAAGCGTTTTTAAAGTGAATTGTGCGGATAATTCTAATGAGGAATAATGCAGTCTACAGATCTGAGTTTGGAAAGTCCTATTTCAGAGAATAGAAAGATTAAGAAGAAAAGAAAGAAAATCAAGAAGGAGGAGAAGAAGAGAAGAAAGGAGCAGAGTTGGGGAGGAGAAGAGAAAGAGGAGACAGAAGAGCAGGGAGAAAGAAGAAGGGGAGAAAAATCCTAAAAATATTTTCTATTTAGTCTTGACAGCATGAAATATTCTAACATTCTAAGTCCCTTGTGTGTAGAAATTTCAGTTTTTGAGATGCATCAGTCAGCTGTGCTGGTGGATGGCTGAAGTTTACTGTGTCAACAGCAAGCCCAGACACAAACTGAGATTTCGGTTTCCTCAATAAATGTTTCACCCTTCCATATCAGCTACTATAACATGTTGGTAGAGTACCACACAGTGGTTTCATTCAATAAGCTTTTTGAAAATATGATGTAGTTGTCATTTGAAGTTACAGCTGGGGGTCCAATGTGCAAAAGAAGGGAAACAACACGGCTTTCAAGCAAGTTGAGCCATTAAATCAAGACCCAATGGTCTGAATGGAAATATTTAAAATCTCTTTACATAAACTGACTCCCAGTTCTGGCCTAGAGTCGAAAAACCTAACTGAAGTAGAAACATACTTAAAGAAAGATTGTGCCAATTTGAAGGGATTGACAGAGTAGCCAATGAAAAGGAATCATTTGAAACACTCACTGGCAGTGACTCCCAGGCACTTTGCTTGGGAGATGGTCTCCCATAAGACCAAAGGGGAGTTTTTATGGGAAAGTGCAGGTGCATTATGTTTAACGCAATACCCTAGCCTAATTCTTTTAGCCAGATCACACTTTCAGAGTTCCTTGATCACTAAACAGCATCCTGGCAATTTACTGTCTATTCAGTTTCCCACCTGAGAAAAACTGAGTCAGGATAATGTGAATTGTGCCTCATTTAATGTTTGTTAGCTATTTTTCATTTCATAGAGACCCTGGTTTTCATACTTTTTTGTTGGCTCATGCCAGCTGCAGACTAAACCTGACACCCACCTTAACATCAAAATATCCACTGATCATTTTAAACTTCTGCTAAAAGTACATAGTACGTCCCTTTCAGGAAGAGAGTTGGCTATGTTGACCAGCTTGGCCGCAAAGGACCAGAATCTCTGCGACTTCTTTCTAACAATACACACTGGAAGGTGAAATTCAGAATAAAGCGAATTCTGTTGAACTGTGCTCAATATAGATTTTTTTTAATTTATTTTTATTTATTTATTTATTTTCTGAAATACTGAAAGAATGTCTGCAGTAGTCAATCTTGTCTATGGAACAGTCTTATCACATAGATATTAAAAGTGATTCTTTCTTGTCTCCCTTTTTCCATGAATATTTACTGAAAACTTTGAAAACAGACCAGACAATCCAAAAAGGACTAGAACTGCGTGGATCCCTAAGGCTGGGTCCTACATCTACTCAGTCTACTAGAGCAGACAGACTTATAAAGTAGTAATAGCAACAAAGTATGATAGTTGGTATGAGGCAGGAATACATGGGTTGATGATCAGTTCTTCAGTGGCAAAGACTAGGATTGGAAAAGTTCTAGAATCAAGGTCTTAGTTTGTCACTTGAAAAGTTCCTAGCCAAGAAAGATCTATTTTAGTACAAATCTTATAACTATATGTATTTCTGGTATATTTATGACTTGTATTGTTCATTGTCATCCTGGAAAATATGGCTAATTATTAAATTATTTTATTGGGTAAATATTTACCCAATAGCAATGGTAGATATAATCAAAGGCAAAAATAATTAAAGAAATTGAATTAAATTTATATCTTGTGTGGTTGGCCAGGCTTTCCAAACACAAGTTTAAATTTATACTTATTTATATAAGGCTAAGCATACATAACAAAGTTTTGAGGGACAGCAATCCTCATGAAACCCAATATCTTAAATTCCTGTAATGTCAACAGATTTAAAGATCACACACTTTACTCTCCTTCTCTTCAGGGAAAGGCACTCTATGCCAATGAACAGGATATGCAGGATGTGACAAAGGAAATTTTACCCCTCTAAAGTTGTATCAATTCTGGACCTAATGAGAAAGTTTTACTCATACATAAAACAATAATTTTTAAGAGCTTCGAAAGTTGGCCGGAAAGAATGATATAATTTTAGATTTTAATCTATCATTTCGAAGAGTTTTCTTGATGAACTCTAAAAAGAATGCACGAGTGTACCAGCTATCAGAAAGCAAATATAAAAGAAACCCCTTGCTGACAAAGCAACCTTTTATCCTTCATACTTTATCTATTGCTGAGAGGAGATTTAACAGGCAAAATGTCACTGCAGATCAAATGTCTTCCTTCTAAAGCTCATTTTATTATATCTTAATTTAAAATATAAATTAATGTCCTTAAAGGTAGTAAAGTTAACATGTAACTCAGATAGCAAAAAACAAGCAAAAAACAAACAAAACCCCCCAAAACAGTTAATTCTATGTCAATTTTCATGTTCAGTGAGATAATGCAAAAAGATCAATGGGATTTAATGAGAAAATGTTAAAATATGCAAGGTATGCCTCATCTCACTTTGTACATATTTGCACTTAATTTTCATAGAGAAGGACTTGCATTTATATCTATACTCAGAAGCAGACTCTGGTTAAAAATCTCATCTTTTTTAAATCTCAACTAGCCATCGAACAAACAAGTACATTTCAAAGTAGTATCCCCACCCTGCAGGATTCCAGTTAAGGAAATAATAAAGTGAAATATGGGGGGAAAAGATTGTTCCTTGAGAGGAAGAGATCTAATTAGAAGGAGGCCCTAACAACTCCATGGATTAATTGGGAGCCAGCTGAGATAATTGGACCTATGGGAGTAAGTATCACACCCATCATAAACTGCTTTTTTCACAAGTATAGGTTAAGTGCTTGATGCTTTAATTGGGTATAGCACTACAATGAAAGTAGGGATAATATAGAAAATTAATATTTAGGAAGGCAATCTCCTGAAGTTCTTTGGCATCATTAATAGTTCTTTTTTTTTTCCCAAAGATGCAATTCTCTTGGTTTCTTGGAACCACTTTGATAACAGTGTGGTTACAATTCTATCAACCCAAATATATTCATGCTATTAAAAGCTGACCTTCAGACCGCATGTAGCTGCTTTGCAATTAGAAATTCAACAAGATCACATCAACCTGTGACTGAAGTTAAAATAGGCTGCTTTTTTGGAAGATGATATCCTTAAATGTTCAATGCAACAAACACTCTCTTTCAATTAGATGATCTTCCAGGAAACAGAACCACAGAACTGTAGAGCCTCGGGGAACCTCACTGATCATTTATCTGGTCAAACTACCTGTTTTTAAAATTGAAGGGTTTGCATGAAAACAAATGGTGGAACGTTCTAAAACAAAGCAAGGTCTTTACTTGCTAGAAGGTGTAGGGGCTTATTTGGTGGTGGGTGGATATTTCCTTTGGAAAATAAATTACTGAGAAATGAGTACTCATTTGGATATATCTTAATACCTTGAGATCCTATAATATTTTTAAAACAAATCTCTATTAAGGGAAATGTGGAGGTGGTAAATTGAGATTCATTCCATTTGCACTAGGAAATAAGATTGTGTGTACTGTTTAATAGTGAAAAGTTATTCAATTTTTTAGGTGAAAAAGTAGAAAAAAGATTCAATTCTTACTATAACAGAGAGAGTATTACTCATATTCTCTATGTAAGCAAGTAGGTCAGCTTAAATAACCGGTTTAATAAGAGCTAGCGTCTTTAGGTTTAATTCTTAGATCAAGCAGCCATCTCTCCAGAAGACTAATTTTTAATGGTGTGCTGAGAATTTTCCTTCTCAACCTGCTTTGTGCCCAGGAGGCTGACCCTCAAAACAGTCTCAAGAGAACCCTCCTGCCTTCCGTCTTCTTGTTGGGTTCCACCAAAGGGACAGGAGTAGAGGATGGATAGTGAGCTAAGATACAAGTCTGGGTAGTTATTCTTGGGGATCTCTGATCAGAAGACTGGTCTTGTGGTCACCATGTCCCTTCAATGGCCACAGCTTCTGCCAGAGAGCTCCTCCTACTATGATACCAATAACTCTTTCCTCCACTTGGCAAACTCTTCCTTCTTTGGCCTTTCAGGCATAAATCCACCCTTGGCCCCCCTTAACTCTCTTTTAAACACTAATGCCAAAGGAAATTTTCAAAAGTACAAATATAATCATTGACAAATCGGGAATTCTAGAGTTGATCCATGAAACACAGGGGGTCCTGGCTGCCCCTCCATCACCCCAGTTTCACCTGAATTACCTTCTATTTAAACTTTAAGGACCAGCCTAAATGTCACACCCTGTCTAGGTTTGTACTACTGCTGTATTCTTGTATGTATTCATAGCAGTCATCCAAATTTTCATGATTTGTTTAATTTAGCTTTCAATTTGCAGAAGAATATGAACTGTTTTCTTTTTCCCTTCTCCCACTTCTTTCCCTCCTTTCCTCCCTCCCTTCCTCCCTCCCTTCCTTCCTCCTTCCTTCCTTCCTTCCTATCTATATCATTCAATCTTTCTTCCTTTCAGTTTGTTCTTTTCATAAACACTTAGCAATAGCTCACCATGGTCCATGATCTCCTGGGTATTACATCTTGACAGGGAAGGCAGATGTTAAACCATTCATTGCAATACCAGTTTTTTAATCATAATGATGATAAGGGCTAAGAGTACAAGATTCCAGGTCATGTACCACCTTCACTACATTAACATCAGAACCAACAACAGACACTAGCAGATGACAGACCTGCTCTAAGGCAAGGAGGCAATACAGAGTTTGGATAAAAAAACATTGGTTATACTGACAGTTCTAACTGGACTGAAAGTTCAGTCTCGAACTTCGTTACTTATGGACACTAGGCAAGTTGATTTACCTCCCTAACTCTCAGTTTCCTAATGATAAGTAGGACTTACAGAATTTTCCCTGCGAAGTTACTCTAAGTGTTAAATGAGAAAAACATTACATAAATCAGAGGAGAATCTGATAGGCATGTTGAGTGAGCATTATGGTAATATTTCTACAAAGGCAAAAACTAATATCTTGAACTCTGTATATAGATTGGTAAGAAAAGTAAGAGGAACAAGATCAAAAATAATCTACAGATGTTCTATTTTTAGAACACTGTCACAATTTAAGTTAACTATAATTAAAACGGTACAAAGACAGGAAACAATTGAATTTTAAGAACAAGACATAAGGTAGCCACCATTGTGGCATAAGGAATTTGGAAAAATAGTGTATCAGCTTCAGAAATATAGCTTTGTGTACAAGAAGCCACCTGGCAAATGCAATAAAACAGCTTTATTAATACAGAAAATGTTTCAGGCATAAATCTGATCAGATTTGCTCTAGCAATCAACCTGTGTGTCTTAAGACACCTGCAGTGGAAGAAGAAATCATGCTTTTTATACATTCCTAAAACTCTCATCTTTTGTGACCTCTGCTGAGGGTTAACTTGTAATCCAACATTAAGCCAGCCCTCTTTAGCAGTGGCAGGCCTTGTTTACATGCAAGTGATCAATGTCTAGATTATTTTTCCCTTATTTATAAAATTATTTTAGGAAGGTTTTTATTTTTTTGGTAAACTGTTAGCAAGTAAAAACTGTGTATTATTCTTTTCTATTATAGGCTCTATTACTGAAGAGTTCACTTGAATTGTCCCTGAGAAAACTATACCAACCGGAAAAGTTTTTGTCTTTTAATTTTCTGAATTTTATACATGTAAATTTGCATATAAAGACTCATAACATGGTGTTAGTGTTGGTTAATGTAATGTTATTTATAAATGTCGCAATGGAAGGGTCAACATAGATATAATAGTAATTTTAATAAAACAATAAAAACAAAAGTAAAACCATGGAAATATCAAAGTTAACCTTATAAAGTTAGAAATGCTATATTTCTACTGTTCATTATCAACTACCCAACACTACAAAGCACATTAATGTCATAGGACAATCAATATTTATATCACAATTTTAGTCATTTCTCTACCATCTATACATAGATTCACGTTGTTTGGTGGAAAGTAAGTGAGGAAAAATAGTCTCACAAAAATAGTTTCCGTCATTTAAATTTAGTTGATTACAAAAGGATGCCAGCCACCCTCTTTTAAGTTTAGCTTGATTAGACATGAACTGAATAAATTAAACCAAATGTATAAGTTGCAGAAGTTCACTTTTTATGATAATGTGAAGTATCCATTCAGCCACATGACTGATTCTAAATGAGCCAGCTGGTGTGCCATCCATGTATGATGGTTCCTATCACATCAAGTACAAAAGAAAAGAAAGTGATAGGCTTAGCCGGTGCTCACCAGCAGAACTTTCTTCAGTGATGGAAATGCTCCATAACTGTGCTGTCCAATATGGTAGCCTATAGCCACGTGTGGCTACTGATCACTTGAAATGTACTTACTGTGACTAAGGGAATATATTTTTTATTGCACTGAATTTTAATTAATTTAAATCTAAATAGACACATAGAGCTAGTGGAGACCCGATTGGATGGCAAAGGACAATCTGAATAATTGTGCCTGTACCTATTCCTGCAATTCCTTAAATTAACATTTTCAAGAAACAAGACAAATTATCTCCAAATATATTCACAATAATCTGCTTCAAGTTGCAGAATAGGACTCTTCCTGAGTCTCTTTAGTTATACTCACAAGGGACTACAGATCACCGGAGACAGACTTGCTATTATGAGAGGCAATGTCTGACTCACCCCATCTTTACCAGGGGGAATAGAAAGCCACCTTGCAAACCTAATGTGCTTGCACTGTCCCTACGTGCATCACCGTCTGCTTCTGTGATGAGAGGAAGAAGGCAGCTCTAAACAGATGGTTTATCACTGTGCAGAAGAAAGAGGAGGGGAAATGGGGGAGTCACCATTTTTTTCTGCTCAGCTCCTAGATTTCACTCTAAGGGGAATTCATCAGAAAATATGAAAAGATATTTAACAGATTTCCAAAGCATAGAAAATGCACAGGTGGAGAATTCCATGCCAAACATAATGCACCGTGCCTATATTTTAGTCCCGTTTGTTCTATAAAAGAAACCTATGTATTTATTGTGCTTCATCAAGGTACCAACACTTGGGCATTGTTCATCCCTTGAGTTTTCATATTGGTCCCTGGAGGTGATTTACAATACTCCAAATGACGTATTGTTATTATCACCTAAGCATTAAAGTAGCCTACATTCAAGTAAAATCAGTACTCAGTGGGCAATAATTCTATTGTGTATAATTACAATTGCCCATGCCCTCCTAACTTTTAGCCAATATTCACTCACCTTCAATCAGACAGCTTTGTTTTATCCACTCAAGTTTGGGTTCTTGGCTCCCCAGGTAAATTTTCCATTTTGCCATCAGCTAGCTTGTTACTTTCCTTCACTTGATTTAATTTGGATATTCTTTTCTAAGGATGTGACATTGAAATCCTTTATAATTATCCGATTCTATCTGCATGATGATTAAGCTCCTATTTTTTATGCTGATTACTCCTAATGCTTTACAAAAGGAAGAGCCTTTTACCTGAGCAGCTTTGATTTATAGCTTATGAACTAACACAGTGTTTCTTTCAAAAATGACATAATATTTGTTTGCTTTTTAAAATGGATCACTTTTGAAGAATAAGCAGTGGAATAGAGAGTCTCAGGAAGCAGTGTATGCATGCAGTAAAGTCAAATCACTTTACATTTGCAATATGCCTAATGTTGCTGTCAGATTTGGGTAGAATATATATATATAATTTCTCATCCCAGAAAGGGACACTTTTGAGAGTAAAATAGGTCTCTGTTAGTAATTAAGCTGGGTCAGCAGGTGTCAATGGTTGACTATTTCAAGTAAACCTGGGTCTAAAGATGCTTGGCTGTATCACAGGAGTTCTACTTCAGATGAAGAAGAATCCTTGGGGATAAATTTCCTAATGTGCGGCCTGAGCTCCCCTGTGTTACAAGGGGTTGATGAGTCTCCCATATTGAAGGCTCCATTGATATGACTAACTTCTGTCTTTATCTCAAGTCTTCTTGTTGTTCAGGGTCTTGTTATTTACCTTATTCTCTGAAAGGTTATTACCAAACTGCTATTTCAAAATTCTCTCATTCTTCAAGCTCCTACTCTAACATTTAATTATAGATTGAATATTTGTGCTTCTCCCAATTCATATGTTAAAACCAAAGCCCCAGTGTGACGGAATTTAGAGTGGGGCCTTTGGGATGTGATTAGGTCATAAGGGAAGAGCCCTTGTTAGTGGGATTACTGCCCTTATACAGGGGACCCTAGAGAGCTCCCTTGCTTCTACTATGTGAAGACACAGTGAAAAGACTTCTGCCTATGAACCAGGAGATGGGCTCTCACCAGACGCTGAATCTGCTGGTGCCTTGATCTTAGACCTCCCAGAGTCCAGAACTGTCAGAAATAAACGCTTGTTGTTTATATGCCACCTGATCTATGGTAGTTTTGTTACAGCAGCTCAAACAGACTAAGGCATATTCTTTTCTCTCTGGTATCATCTCCAGTAATATCTGTGAAAATATTTCATTTGGTTTCCAGGTTTGGTCTGTAAATTTTACTTCTAATTTTAGTTAAAGTATGTTCCTTCATGTTGCAGATAATTGTTCACACGTCATTCCGCCAAGATAGCAGGAGTGGTGTCTCTTCCATGTTTGGCTCTCCATGATGCCTTCACCATGTACTCTGACATAGTGTTCTTGAGTTGATTAAACAGATTACTAAAGAAGTAATTGAAGAAGTTGATAATTACAGGGAAATTACACTACAGTTATGTTACTAACTCCAGTTATTGTCTTCAATGTGACCAGACCTGTTATGAATGCTCTAAAATATTATTTCATATAAGTCTAAATTATACATACCTAACATGTCAGTGATGGAACTGGGATTCAAAAAGTTAAATATTATGTCCTGAGTCATAGAGCTTCTAATTGACCAAGCTGGGATTCAAACTCAGGCCTGTCATTTTTTTTTTTAATGCAATAATCTAAAAAGCAAAACAGTATGCTTCCCCATCTACTCTCTTCAGTAAATATTAACCATCTTCCCTGGGTGGTAAACCTCCTTGTTTATCTTCTTATTTACAACATTGATTAAACAAATCATATATAGTTTCCTTAATATTTTCCCATATTATAGTACATTAAGGAGTTAGTTTTAAGAAAATAATTTCTATGGGCAGAAGACTTACACAAACATTTTTCCAATGAAGGCATACAAATAGCCAATAGGCACATGAAAAATGCTCAATGTCGCTAATTATCAGAGAAATGCAAGTCAAAACCACAATGAGGTCTAATCTTATACCAGTCAGAATGGCTATCATCCATTAGTCTACGTATAATGAAGGCTGGAGAGGATGTGGAGAAAAGGAAACCCTCCTACACTGTTGGTGGGAAATGTAGTTTGGTGTAGCCACTATGGAGAACAGCACAAAGGTTTGGAGATTCCTTAAAATACTGAAAATAGAATTACCATATAATCCAGGAGTCCCACTCCTGGGCATATATCTGGTGATAACTCTAATTTGAAAGTATGCATGCACCCCAATGTTCATCGCAACACTGTTTACAATAGCCAAGACATGGAATCAACCTAAATTTCCTTTGACAGATGATTGGATAGAGAAAATGTGGTGTGTGTGTGTGTGTGTGTGTGTGTGTGTGCATATATATATATATGCACACACACACACACAATGGAATACTCTGAGCCATAAAAAAATAATAAAAAATGCCATTTTCAGCAACACTTATGAACTTGGAGATAATCATTCTAAGTGAAGTAAGCCAGAAAGAGAAAGAAAAATACCATATGATATCTCTTATATGTGGAATCTAAAAAAAAGGACATAAATGCACTTATTTACAAAACAAAAACAGACTCATAGACTAGAAAACAAACTTATGGTTACCAGGGTTGAGGAAGTGGGGTAAAGAGTTAATTGGGAGTTCAGGATTTACAGATACTAACTACTATATATGAAATAGATGAACAAGGACCTACTGTATAGCACAGGGAACTATATTTAATACCTTATAATAGTCTATAATGAAAAAGAATATGAAAAGAAATATATATACACATATAACTGAATCCCCATGCTTACACCAGAATTTAACACAACAGTGTAGATCGACTCTACCTTAGTAAAAATAATATCATTTTAGAAATTAAGCTGTTCTCTTGTGTTTGTGCTTGTCTTGCTTTGAATTTATTCTGTCAGAGTTTCATTGCTGAAAAGCATTGGTTTGTCACAAAGCTATCTGTGCCATCCCCTTGATTTTGGCAGGCTTTCTACTCATCACTTCCTCACTGGGGTCATTCCTAATTCTGCAGTGCAGTCCTGTCATTTTATACCTTTCCATTCTCTGTGAGCAGTATTTCAATTTAGAAAGGTCGTCCATGGAGTAAACCTACCCTTTGCTTAAAATTATATTTCCTAAAGACATGGTTTTCTATTTCACTGGGAATTACATCTGTGCCTTTCCACTTTGAATGGGACCATATGAGGTCACGATGAGTCTTAAGAGAGTAGACCCCAGTTGCCAATCCCCAGGCTCAAATTCTGACAGCGTGCCTGCTACTCCTGAAAAGCTAGCTGGGACTCTCCTGGCTTGGGAACTGGGATGTTCCTCTGGCTAGAATGCCTTTCTCCCAGACACACACTTGGCCATCTTGGTCCTTCCTTGGGATCTCCCCTGGAGAGCTATTTTTTCAGGGACAGTCAAGACCATTCTATTTAAAACTGACTCCCCTACTCTCCTCCCCAATCGATGTCCTTGCCATATAAATCTCCAAGACGCCTATGAGCCTTTAATGTAACACACACAAAGCATCAAAAGTCACATGGGTGTATTGTGTATGTCTTAGGGCTCTCCTACAATGAAAGCCCTAGGAAAGCCGATGATTTCTGTTTCTCTCAGTGCTTTATCCCCAGTAATATAATAATAAAAGAACAGTAATATCTACCTAATAATAATTGCTTAATAAATATATATATTTTTACTGACCAAGTGAATCAAAAACTTGTTTTGCTTTTTACCACAACACATGCAATGTAAAAGACCAATAAAACCTTAATGGAGGTAACAGCCTGAAGCTGCAATCGTGGAATTTTAGGTCATGTTACAGAATAGCGGAGGGAGGGCTAGGCATGTTGAAAGAATTTGTCATTATGATTTCCCCACAAATAACTCATTGTATGAGGCAGCCTAATATTCAGTAGCATAAAACTGGGTGGAGGTCACTGTGGACATGTCTTTGACCATAAAGGAATTATGAGAAGAAATCTCCTATTTCTAACTGGGTCACATTATCACACTTAGGTTAAGTATTATTTGCTTGTATTTAGAGTTAAATTGAAATTAACAAACAAACGGAAAATGACTTTGGGTTCTCTTAGCTTGTGCGTGTCAATCACTCCACATTTTGCCTTTCATGGCAACAATGCACTAGGAGTCGCCTCTTCCAGGGTGAAGTCAAAACATGGACTCAATCCAACTTTTCATCAGCTGTACAGATGGGTTTATTTCACAAATACACTATGCAGCACAGATGGAAGTTACTGAATGCCTGGCAAGGTGTTAAAACGGTTACTGATATTACAAAGGAATTAAAAATCAGCATAGGAAATTATCATTAGTAGGGGCTTAGTCTCAGAGGAGTATATTAGCTCAGCACTTATATTTTGTCCTTGGCAGGAAAAGAATACATATTTGGGAAGAAAAAAATTAAGTACACATCAGGCTTCCATGATAGCTTTTACATAAAATATTTTGGGGGCCATGGAGGAACTTAGTAACTTCAGTAATATGCTAATCTGGTAGAACACATGAATTCCGGTATTTTTAAAAGTATTTCAGGGGCTGAGATTTTTAAAATTCCATTGTATCTGAAATATAATTTGAAAACAATACGTCAATGATGAAACTGGTACATAAGTTATGAACTTAGTTTAGTGACATATTAAGCTATTTTTATAAACTAAATCACATAATAATCAGTCTACTATGAAATAGCTGCATTTAGGGCTAAACCAATACACAGCTTCTAGGTACTATCTAAAAATCTGCCCCAAACACCCATCTCACTTTATTATGAGATTATTTTCTTCAAGGAAAAGAATGTTTCCATTCTTCTGTTCAAGTAAGTCTCAATATATAAAGCTTCTTGGATGCAAACTTCAGTATTTTAATTTTTTACAATTTTCTGTGCATGGACGTCTTGCATGATACCGCTTCTTACACTCTTTTAACGTTACATTGTGCATTCTTAACAATGTCCATCCTTGGTATGTCCTCCTTCCTCTCCCTTTCATTCTTCCTCCTCTACCAACTGCATCTGTTGTTAGGAGTATATAGTCATTCTATTTATGAAATAGAGAATTCCTACTTCCCATTAATTTGGAATTAGTATGAATTTTTAAGGGCATAGGCACACTTGACATAAATTATTTCCCAGTCTAATAAAAGAACTGAAAATGTAAGGAAAGTTTAGGATACATGGCTATCAGCTAGCTGATTTACCCATTTGGGGAGGTGCAGGGAGCTATAGGCCAATGATATCAATCATGATATTCTCTAGAACACCACTGCTCAATATTAACTTTGACAAGCGTAGATAAGAGACAGTGGAACATATCATTTTTTTCAGTCCATTTACCATTTCACAATATGACTAACCCATTTGTTTATTATGCTCTTAGTATTACAAATTTCTGTACTGATTTTTGTACATTTTTGTATGTTTGCTCTTCCTATCACTCATAAATAAATATCCCTCCAAGTGTGAAAAAAAAAAAAAGAACACTACTGCTCAATGTGGTAGCCAGTCACCACCTGTGGCTACTTGAGCCTTTGAAATGTGATTAATCCAAAAGGAGATGTGCTGGAAATGTAAAATATTCACTGTAATTCCAAAAAAGTCTAAAATATTGCAGTAATATTTTCATTTTGATTCCAAGCTGTAGTGACACTGTTTTAGATGTATAGAATCAAATAAACTATATTTTCAAAATTGATTAGTTAATGGATTAAAATTCATTCCCCCCCGGCGCCATTTCTTTTCTACTTTTGTTACTATTGTTACTAGAAAATTTTAAATTATATGTGTGGCTTGCATTTGTGGCTCACATTATGTTTCTGTTAGTCAACACTAGCCTGGAATTTATTCGGAGAGAACGTCTCAAATAAGGGAGGGTGTCCAGCAAGAGGTAATTACACATAACTTCAGTCAGATACATAAGATCTGTCAAATGGTAATGGATATTATTAATATTCCTAAATTAATGACCCACTCTACAGCTATGGCTCATTTAATGTAAATTAATCTAAATAATTTCACATTGAAGTGTTTTAGTTTTGCTCTTCCCAATGCAAGAATACAAACTTTTTCGAAAGCAGCAGGGCTTGTCCAGGACTAGAACCAAAGGGGCCCCATAGACCATTTAACTCTCTGAAGAGACACGTGCATGGTCTTAATCCCTGCATGGGCTTTTACTTCACTCTGCCCGCAGCCTCTGGCTTTTTGCTCTAGTCCATGTGTTCCTGACTCCCTCCCTGTTTTATTCCTTGTACCAGCTTTGGCTTTTTAACGGCCACAGAGGGCTTCCTCCAGCCTTTTTCTGCCCGTGATTTTTGTTTGTTTGTTTGTTTTTTGCCTTGGTTCTCATTGTTCTCAGTCGATTCCCTCTTTATTTCATAATTCACATTCCCTCTAGAGAGGGAATCGAATTGTTCCTGCTCAACTTGTCATGCTCTGCCGTAACCATACCTCTGTGAGCTTGCCAAGGACGATCCTCAGGGACAAGGTCACCTGGCAAAAGAATCAGCAACACCAGATCATACCTTTGCCCTGATCTTGGCAGAGTAGTTCCTCTGCGAAGTGCCAGGCTTCATACACACCATGAAGCAACCTAGAAACCTTGGACCACTCATCTCTAAGCCTAATTTATGTTCAGATAAATAAAACTTGATATATTTTAAGGAACTTTTATTCTGTTTTCCTATTATATGCAGCTGGATCTAATCCTTCCTGATAAAGTATTACTAACTTTAAAGTCATGTTCTCACTGAAACTCATACAGACATTTCTTCCAAGACATGAATGATGTCATGCAATGGAAGAAATGAAATAAACCTAATTGAAATTAATGAACAGCGCCCCCTGCAGAAATCAGAATCTTCAACGTTTACCAAGAATATACAGAGATTTTAACGGTTTTTATTTTTCTATGAGTTTATGTTAATTCATTAAAAAATTTAAAAAACAAACAGAAAACAAAAATTCTACACATGTCACTGAATGAACAAACCAAATAAAGGAGATGATCATTCTGCTATACCCTTAGCAACATGCAATGCTTTCACTGACGTTATATATTCCTTCCCCTAATAATGGCCGTTCCTATTATCCAGATACATTTTCTGACTTACTGTAGATACAACAAAGTAGTATTGAAATATCTTGATTATTATCAAACTGTATGCAAGGTTGCATATTTGTTCCTTTTAAATTCATTTCTAATGATCTCTGTATCATCGAGCATGATTTAATTTTATCTAGGAGCTGTAGTAGAATAAATCTCCAATTTCAAAATGGTAAGATGGATTATGTAATTGAAAATAAATTCATAAACAGTTTAGATTAAAAAGAAATTTCATTAAGGGGAGGATAGTGGTATCAGGAGCATCAGTCGTAGACATGTAATCATGCCTCTGCCCCACCGCAGTAACAGTACTGCAGGGCTCAGCTAGGACATTGCCACCGTGCATGGAAGACTAGACCTGCCAGCACCCCTTGCACCTGGGCATTACCAGGTGCCTAAATTTGAGCCAATGGGATCAGAAATGTTGTATGAGACACAAGGGAAGTCTTCTGTAAAAAGGATTAGAGTCACTCATTTTCCTTCCTTTGTGCTTCTGGTTACCTGGAAGGAAGGAATGCAGTCTAGAGTTCCAATAACTTTCCAGGACCTGAGCTTGAGAACAGAAGCCATTGGCCAGGATGTCCTGGGTCTCTTAGGATACCCTGAAACCATCCAAAAACTCTGGACCAAGCGTCTTCAGGCTTAAGTTAAGTTTAGATAAATAAAACTTGGTATCTTTTAAGTGACCCTAATATTATGTTTTTCTATTAATATGCAGCTGAGTCTAATCCTTACTGATGGAGTATTACCAACTTTAAAGTCATGTCCAAGACTTGTAAATATAAAACTCTTCTATTGGTGTCTCCATATATGTTGCATTTTTTTAAAAGTTGCATTCAGTTGAATATATTATTTATCAATACAAAACAGTCAGACTGCAAATAGCATCTTTATATAAAAAGACCAGTTAAAACATATTCCTAAAGTCAATACATCTTAATATGATTTCCAAGGAGAAAACCATACTTCATTACAATGCCTATAACTTCACAGACTTCTAAGTAATAAAAATCTATCTTAAAATTTTTTCTAAACCTTAGAGATATCAACTGCAAGCTATCTTTCCCCTTCCCCTCATTTTTGAAATTCTATTTAGTATTTCCACTATTATTACAAGCTATAATTCTAACCCACATTAAAATACTAATAATTGTCATAATTTTTCCTTTAAAAAATGAGATGATACCAACCACATGTTTACCTCTGCTTTATCCACTTGACATGATAACAGCTTCATTAGCCGTGGCATTAAATATTCTCCAAAAGTGAGTAAATATCATCCCATCTAGAGTTAGATCATGTATAAATATCCATTGATCCATCATTGGATATCTTAGATTTGTCTAATGCTTCACCACAATACACCATAATAACAAGTTAATACATTCAAGTCTGCATCATCAACTATATGTTTGAAAAACTGGTAAGTGGAATTTTGAATCAGAAAACATAAGCAATTTTAATCCTAGTGATGAATATTTTCAAATTGATCTCTTGGAAGAGTGTATCATTTTAGTCTCCTTCACTGAGCTTTTGTTCAAATAAATCACCTAATTATTTTTTTATCTTACTGACAGTAATTTGTACTTAATGTTCATTTGTGATTAATATATTTCTATTGGTTTTTAATATGTGAGTGGTAGAGTTTTACTGGAAGTGTTCACTTTGGAAAGCATATATCTCCCAAGGCAAGGATGGGGTCATTGATTTAGTAAATTTAGAAAAGTTCATTCTATTGATAAGTGACAGTGTATTAGCAATATTAAGGTGAAACTTCTGCATGTCATTCTGACCTACCTCTTTTTTTTTTTTTGTAATCCAGTAGAAAACTGATGGCACAATGTGAGTATGGATCCACTATTTCATCATCTTCCTCAACTGAGGAGCATCATTGAACAGGCCACGTGTAAGCCACCCTGCATTGTGACTTTCACTCACTGATTAGTGTTGAGCTTTTTAGATTTCTATAGAAAAAAAAATGTGGCTACTTGAGACTGTCATTTATTTAGGTCATAAAGACTCATGAGATAATCAATTTTAAAGCTTTAGCAATAATAGGGATATGAAGATAATACTATTATAATACAAGTAGGTAACAATTTTAATTATAGAGTATGGCAAGATATTATATCATTACTTCATGTTACATTATCTCATTTAATTTTTTAGTTCCCAATGACGCAAAGTTTCATCTCTATATTTATATTGCTCTGAGACCGTAATTGATGTTTTTCTGGTCACACAGCTAATTAGCTACAGTGGTAAGTTATATGAAAGGCCAATATCCATTTTTCTTTCTCTGCTTAATTATAGAACCCTGGTATTTTTTTTTGAGGTGTCTGAGTCTGCTACATAATGTCTCATGCATCAGGGAGAGCTGGGCACAATTCCAAGCTCCAGAAGGCAAATCCTCGTGAGAATCAGCCCTGTGGTATTGCCCCGGTGACTGCCCCTGATCAAGGATTAGACCTGCTATATAAGCCGGTCCAACAAGATCACAGGAGAAGGCCTCTACTCAATGCTCAGGGGAGAGGTTTGCTTTTAAGGATTCCTGCATGTAAATAAAACTCTCCAAATTATCATCTTGTAACCAAGAGACTGGAATGACACTGATGCTGGATTTCTCAGTGACATTACTGATGATCCGAATGCATCAAGCTAATTAAGTGAAGTATAGATTTTCTTATTTTTTAACTCATTTTGAATCAGGTTTCTGTTACTTGTAGCCTATCTCATTCAGTTTGTTCCTCTGGCCTGTCAGAGGTGATGATTATCCTCTTTGTTTTTTACATTTTTTAAATGGTCTGTTTATTTATTTTATTATTATTTGTTTAATGGAGGTCCGGTGGATTGAACCCAGAACCTCACACATGCTAAGCACATGCTTTACCACTGAGCTATACCATCCCCCACAGATCATCCTCTTTCAACTACCTTATCCTTTCCAGAGGGTAGGCTAGCTTTATTTGGGGGAACTCTCATTTGGATAAATATATGATTTAAAGATAACAAATAGCTTAATGGCTTAAATTGGACATCTCGACTCTTCAGACAGACATTAAAACAGTGGTAAAGTTGTTCATATTTTAGAAAATTTATTCTTAATTGAATTTCAAAAAATATATGAGAAATGGATTTTGGCATGCATATTAAAGAGAGGGGAATAATCACAACCAATGGTGAGTTACAAGAGATTCTAAGCAATATATTAAAAAGGATAAAGAAGCCAACACGTATGATAGTGACAGATTCTCAAAAGTATATCAAAATAACATGTATCTGACTTCCTAAGCAAGAATCTCCAAACCACAAGGATTTCATTCAGTAACCCTGACTGATAATTGTAGGTGAGAAGTAGAATAAATGGTGGACTTCTAGGCTGCGATATTCTGCCACCAAAACAGATCAAGTTTGTTTCCGTGTGTCTGGGTGTGTGTATGTGTGGTCCATCGTATGACTCTCTGCTACATGCAGTGCTGTTTGATGTAACTCCTGCCACTTTAGCGAGTACCCCTGTCATATGAGATGGAAGCATCACACACTCAGTGCAGAACCTAGAACATTTCCTATGGGATCCTGTATTATTAAGATATTAATAATACATTAAAGACATTTAAAAGGTAAGTGTTAAGAAAATCTGAATTTATATTTGCTGCTTTCTCTTGGTTATTACTGAATGATGCTTTTTAACTGTAACCCAGGTGTTCTCAAAACTGGCTGACCTTTAGAATCAACTGGAAAGATTTTTCCCCAGTATTGGGACCCAGTGCTATAATTTCTACTCTCAAGTGGAACAGGTACCTTTTACATCACCAACAGCCATAGTCTTTGATAAGAAAATATGTTGGGGAAATTAACCCACTTTTTAAAAAGAGGGATTCCTCAAAATTTAAAGACACAGAGCTTGGAAATATACAATCTCATATTTTCCCTTTTGGCCCATGTTTGAAGCAGTAAGGAGACAGCATGAGCCTAAGACACCTAGACTTGAGTTTAAATCCCTATTCACCATGTTATTATTTGGCAACCTTGCATACATTTATGATTTATTTGACAGTTTCTGTCCTCATCTGTAATATGATAATAATAACAAAAACCACGTTACAGGGATTTGACTGTTAAGCTGAGTAGCGTCTGTAAAGGCATTTAATGATGCCTGGCATATTCAGCCTCTCCCTATAGCTCTCGTATTAAGTTTTGGAATTGCTTGCTGTCCTGCTGACTTCCATGCTGAATTTCAGATTGAAATTTCGGTCCATCATCTCCCAGAGTACAAAGAGAAAATTTGTTTTTTGTTTATATATATATATTTTTTTCTTCCTGAGTTCAAGTCAATGTCTTAAGGGCTCAAGGGAAAAATCAAAACAAAATAAACCAAAAAATTTCAGGAAACTAAACTTATCCTACTACTATGCTCCTGGTAGTCTGATTGCATGAGATCAGTGGTTAATCCCATTGCGTCCTCTGTCTAGTCTTCCCTCTCTTCTGGTGACACAGGAGAGGGGCAGAGTTTCCTGCAGATTTGATTCCACCCTGATAAGCACAATCAGAATTCCCCTAGTTCTCTACAAATCACTGGTCTTTTAAAATCTTTCTGCTTTTCTTTCCCTCCTTGTCTTCACCAGGAAGGCTCAGCCATCCTCATCACCCAAGCAACAACTGCAACAACCATCATCTCCTGTTTATGGGTGCTTTCCATGTGTTGGGGTCTGAAGTGAGACCTTTATAGATGCTGCCCCATTTGCTCCTCACAAGGTCCCTATGGTTGATGGTTAATTCAGACCCCAAGGAACTTGCTCAAATTCAGCTGGCTGACATCTGGCAAAGCTGAGATGTGTGGAAATGTCTGTCTCATTCTGTAGCCCAGACTCTTAACCAGCGCTCTTCCATCTCAAGGCAATCTCTTCAGTGGCTCACAGTTCCTATTAGCCAGGCCGTTTTTTTCCGAGAATTCCTACTTCAACCTGTGCCTGCTGTTGGAGGGTGTATGGAAATGATACTTTCCTCGGCAATTGGACAAACTTACATTTTCACCTCCAGCTTGTCCAAATAGTCCCCACAGAGTAAGGCGCTAATCTATCCACAGTGATTTTTTTTTCTTTTCCTATTAGAAAGGTCTTTTTGCTCAGAACCTAGGCTCACTTACAGAGCAAGCAAAGCTACATCCAGACTTCAATGTGGATTATTATTACCTATGTTTCTCTGGGTCTACATTTTCCATTTGTAAAGCAAAATTTAAAATGGCAGCTTTGCACCAGCACTCTGTATCCCTCTTTGCTGCTTCATGGGCCTCCTCAGCCATCTTCTCATACACTATACAATTTACTTTCTTCTCTTGCTCATTCTCTGGCTTCCTTCACAAAATGCAAGCTCCATGAGGGCAATGTATTTGCCAGCGTTTTTCACAGCTGCATGCTTCACATCGAGAGCCATATATCACAAGTAATAGCTGTTTAGTAATGTTTGCCAAATTAATGAGCAGGCAAACATTACAGTGGATAGATGCGTCTACTCTTCAGTAGACAATTTTTTAAAATTTTGAGTCATGCTGAAGTCTACAATACTGTCATCGGCCAAGATTATTTCCAGGGCATGTATCTCGTAGTGTAATCTCTGAGTTCTAGGGTATTTACTAGGTAGTGCTAAAATTCTTTAGAGTGGCTTCACCAAGTTTTGTTTCTACAATGATTAAGAATTCCATTGAAATCACATGCAGAATGCTTGGCATTGTTAGACATTTTTTTTCCCCTTTAAAACATTTTTG
The DNA here is from genome assembly GCF_048564905.1 of Vicugna pacos. Taxonomy (NCBI): domain Eukaryota; kingdom Metazoa; phylum Chordata; class Mammalia; order Artiodactyla; family Camelidae; genus Vicugna; species Vicugna pacos. Next base: position 40,087,530 of record NC_133000.1, read on the forward strand.
TTCAAAATTGTTTTCAAATCTGATATATATGTGAAATGGTTTTACTGGCATTTCCCTGGTAATTAATAGAGTGAGACATCATTTCATATAGCTATAAACCTCTATTCATTCTCCTCTATAAAATTATTTTGTCAATTTTTCCTAATGGATTATTGTTATTTTTTTTCTTTTTAATTTGGAAAAGTCCATCATATACTTTGTATAATAATCATTCATAAGTTAAATAAGTGGCAAATATCTTCTAGTTAATTGATATTTTTCTTTCATTTTTTGGTGACTTCTCATAAAGAAAGGTTCTTATTGATTATAGTTTAATTTATTAGTCTTTTTCTGAATGCTTTATAATTTTTGTCTGTTTTTAAAGGAATTCTTACAGAGGTACTTTTCTGTATTGACCTCTGAAAAGTTTATTAGTTTTTGTCTTACAGATTTTGTCTTTACTTCATTAGGGATTGCCTTTTATGCATAATATGAGGCAGAGGCCTAATTGATGTTTTTATTCAAATGAATAACCAACTCTCCCGTTAACTATTTATTGAAAATTCTATTCTTAACCCAATAATATTCAATGCCACCTCTTCCATGTGTCAAATATCCCTATTTCTTCAAGTGCTCAATCTTTTATGTAATTTCAAAAATATTCTTTCATGTTGCCAGAAATCCTTAGTCATAGTTTGAATCTGAGAAATTTTACACAGGATTAAAGAACTCTTATGTCCCTCAGGAATTTAATCACCTTAGCTGTTTATAAAATTGTATTTTATCTTAGTCAGTGTAGGCCCTCTGCAGGAGTTAAATTTCAATAAGTAATCAATTAAACATAGTGTGGGGAAGTTAATACCCAAATTTAAGACAATTTCTAAAAGGAGATTTACTATTACTATGCAAATTCTCCAGCTTCAAGCCTGTAGCAAGGCAAACTCTATTGTGTAAACTTAGCTGTCATCTTTCACCACACACCAAATTTATTGCAAGAGTAGATGGAGTGATTTTACTTTCTATTGTATCCTGGTCAATCTACAATAACGTGAGAACAAGCTTTTGCACATAAACTTATCAAGAAATTAATACATTTTAAATAGCACAGCAAAATGAAGGTTAAGGTTGGTGAGTCATAAAACACAGAGGTTTTAACGCTTGACAATTATTTTATGTTTTGAATTTGTGATAAAATAGTCCCTATATTGTAACTTGGGTAGTCTTTTATAAAAATAATGAAGTATGTGTTAAAAAGAGAGTTCATTATTTGGCTATGCTGGTAAAACCTTCAGTGAAGTAGTTTTAGACTGCTGGCAATGTTAAAATGACTAACTCTGCAGGTTTGTAAAAATTTTGAGATTCACATGCACACATGTAATATTTTGTTGTAATAGTTTTCTGAACATACATAAACCACAATGTCTTTACTCCTGCCCTATCATGCAGACCTTCCTACAATATAAATATTACAGTGTATCAATTACTACTCAAATATACTGAATTGTGCCCCCCTCCAAATCTTTATTCTACTGACCCAAAGTCAATAGATACTTATTCTAAGACTCTTAAAGACCTGGGCTATGAATTTTACAATGGAAATCAATAATTTCCTATTTAGAATGCTTACTTTGCTCCACCAGAGTGCTTTGCAAATTTCATTTCACAAAACTTGAAAACTTGGTCTATTAAAGTATATTCATGTGGCTTTAAGTAATGCAGTCACTGAAAATATTTTTCTTATTGGTCAATCTCTCACCTTCAGGATTTATTCCAGAGTCACATGACAAATTCCTTAGTAGTAGGAAACTGACTGTATTAATATATACAACTGGATAAATTACTGAAAGGATATTCCAGTCAAAACTTATGGGAATATATGCTTTTATTAAGTATATAACACATGTATACATAGTAATTCCATGCATTTAGGAGAAAACAGGCTGTATACATGTTACTTATTATAAAATCCAAATCTATGAAAAATTTTTGTATCACTATGTTACCTTTGAAAACTTGATCACTAAACTGACTACACATGTGTATACATGTCTTATAATACATTTATATGCCATGCATATATTTATATGTATTTATATATATTTATACATGTACATGGTCATATCTCTATATTGTATGCAAGTTATATAAGTGTTACATATACTATGTATACATATATGCATGTTCTGTATAACACGCATGCATGTTAGAGAGTTAATTTTGTGATCAGAATTTCTGTTCATACATATATTTGTAGATTTTACACTTAAGGGCAGAATGGCAAAGCAAACCAAACATTTAATTAAAATATTCTGACTAGTTACACAAAGTGTTGGTATCTACAATGTTAAATCAAATCATTGAAATACTTTAGAAATAATTTCAATAGTCAATAAAAGAATGAGTAACATTTTCCCCTTAGTTGATTGGGTTCCATTATGCTAGGATACTTGGTGAAACAAAGCAGATAATTAAACAAAAAAATATTAAAACTGGCTTTTGCTACTGATTTAACAATTTCACAGTACTGCACATGTGACTTTGTAGATCATAGGCAACTGGTACTTTATCATGCATTGTTCTAGACAGTCAGAAGACCTGGAACTGGGGCCTACAGTTGGATCATGAACATCTCCCATGCACCAGGCACTTATTTTCAGAGAACTTGGGCTCTGCTGATCTACTATTAATTAATCTTGATTGATATGCCAGCCTCTAGCCTACCTTGGTATACATTTACCTATGATTTTCCACCAAATACTAGATTTATTGCAAGAGTGGGTGGAGTGAATTCATTTTTCCCTGGAAGGTGAAGAAAGAAAATTTCTTTTAAAAAGATACTGTCTAGAATAATAGAGCTAGAAAATAATTTAGTACCATTCTAAATGAGTAATTGATTTTACAAGTGAGGGAAAGTAGGGCTCGAGATGAAATTCGTTCTAAATACTGCTGCTACATTGACTTTAATGGTACCATCTGCTTTTATCACCACTGTCCTGAAATACATGTAAACAACCCTCATGTCTTTCAACATTTGTAATGTCTTTATTTATTCATTACTAGTGCCAAGACACTTAATTGGAGCATTATGAAATGATTTACTGTTCCATCACTCTTATCCTTTTTTGCAGAAAAAAAAATATGACTATATCATTTAAAATCCAAGGGAAGAAAAAGAAGGTATGAGGAACTGGCTATTCAGACCTAATTTCTTTCAGAAAGAACTGTGCTGCAAACTTTAACATCTGTTGAACTTGATTATTGAAGGTTTATTTTTATTGGCTTCCAAAAAAATTGCCACTACATTCAAGCTAGTAGATTAAATGTTATTAGCTTTAATACCTTTTGAAACAAGTAATCTGCTGGATGATAATGGAATTTAAAGTAAGTACATTCACTAAATTGGCTTTTACACTATTGTGGTTTCCCTGCTGGCCACATGAATCTCTAAACCTGACATTGCTAATTACAATGATAATAAATGGTATATGTATACGTGATTAACTTCCCATCCCACTTAAACCAGAAAGGTAATTGAGGAGCACTACTGTCATGTATCATTCTCGCAACAAAAACTGGATTTTGCTAATTTATTTGTCTTACAAATGAGAAATAGAGGGTTTTTCCCATAAATGCATGAACCCATTAAAATCAGAAATTTAGACTAAGATGTTACTTACTAACTGGCTATTAGATGAAGGTAACGGGACTCACAGGGAGGAAGGAAGGAAAGAAAAAGGAGGGAAAGAAGAAACACTGATAGGAAAGATCCAAAAGCAATCTCTTCCCGTATTAATTCACCCCAATTTAGTTTTTCAGTTACTTAGACTTGAAGAATTGGCTCCACTGTTCTACATGGCCAGAGGCAGAGTTTCCATACTTCTTTTTTGTGTCAAGACACCTGTCTTTTTACTTCAGTGCCAGAAGGGTTTAGCATCTTGTCACCGAAGCGACACAGCCTGCACATTTATAGGTGTCACTCACTCTACCATCTGTTCTTTAGGATAACAGCCACCATTATCACCCAGCCTCCACCTGAGGCTTTAACAATCTCTGTGGATTAAAGTTCCGATCTACAAGAAAGAATGGCTGGCAGTAATGTTGCCATTCAGCTTTGCTTGACCTGAACTCTCCTGCTGTCAGCACTGCACTGCAGCCTGTTAACTGGCTTTTTCTTCCTGTGTGTATATCGCACTGTAAAGTTCTTGATTAAGTAATGCAACCGTATAAAAGCCTTTGCACTGTATTTAGCATTTGGGGTCCTTTTTCTGCTTCTAGTTCACTAAAACACTCAAGGATGCATCTATAGTGTTTTAGATAAATAAATTTAAAGTGAATGAATCCTAATTCAAATTTCAGTTCTAAGGTAACTAATCAGATAGTTTCACAAATGGAATTAACTCCAACACACACATACCCACACAGACTGAAATAAGAAAAAAAGGAGGATATTATGTTAAAAGCTAACAAATCCACTATAAGCGAGTTTCTGAAGAGCTTTCATATGGCATGAATGATTTTTCCTTTGTAATCTAAAATAAACAATATTGTACATAAATATAAATATATTATAAGTTGATTAACAAATACTTACTACTAACACTTCCATTAAAGGTACTATCTGACAATTTATAACCACCAAAGAGTCAATATATGACTGGAGGCAAATACACAAATTCTTTCTTACTTTATTCTCTTTCTTTACTGGTGATATGCAGTGTTTCCAGATCAGAAGTGGTATTTTTATACCCCCTGGATTTTTATGGCTGTCATTATTTCTTCATAAGGCATCTTCCACATGCAAATGATAGGAAAAAGGAAGTGGGCTCTGTTTATTCATTGCCAATCAAGCTAATAAAAATGTTTTGCAAAGATGGTAAAACATGATAATACTGTCAATTGAAAGCAGCTCATTACAAGGAGGAATGTTTGCGTTCATCTTGTTCTACACTGAACTTTTACTGTGACTATAAAACAGCATCCCTTTGTTACTACAGTGAATTCTGCTGTATCCTCTCGCTTTCCCCACTGATTTGTTTGTGTGCCTGCTCATCGCTTTTGGAACGATTCAGCTCTTCTCTCCTCTGGGAAGCAGTAACTGCTGCTCAGTAATGTTCTAGGATGCCGGGCTGCGTGCTCTCTCCTCCATTTTACAGGCAAAATTAGCAGGTCCAGCAGTGATTTATCCAACAAAACAAACAGTTTTAGGCTTTCCCTGCAATATGATATTGTCATGACAAGTTGGCATGGCCCTCTGAGGGCAGTTTCTACCAGTTACTACTGGCCAGTGGCTTACAGGGCACTTCCGGCTTCTGGCTTTCATCTGCAGTTGGCTGGCACTTAGATGTTAGGATGACTCCTGGTCCATTTGCATATGTGTGAAGGAGGCTGAGCTCCTCAGCCAGCTCCCCTTTTACACAGCATGATGGCATTTTGGTAATGTGCACAGAATCTGGAGGGGAATGATGTTGCAGCCCCTGGTCTGTAAAACATGTGAGCCTAGCATGGAACAACATGATAACGTCAGTGTAACATTCTCATTGCAGTCGCATTGCTTGTAAGCATTAGTCGCCTTCCTTCAATTACTGACAGTCACTTAAGCAGTCTGCCAGTCTACTGCTGATAGTGGCAGCCTCCTCAAACAGCTCTGCTTCTCTGGTGTGAAAAGCTAAGTGAGTCTGATCATTTTTCACTTCTGGATGATAACTGAGGAACGGCAAACATAATTCCATGCTCCCCGCAGGAGATATACATAAATAATAAACTGAACAAACACCAAGAATTTTAGTATTATTCAGGATATCATTTTGTTCTAGGGAATTAAAGCATTCAACAAATATTTATTGAACTTCCACCATACACAGGAAAAATGATGGATGAAAGGGTTCTTGCCTTCAAGAAGCACAAAGTCTAGGGAGACAGACATGCAAGGGCATAATTATACTGTATTTGTAGGACTGATATAACAAAAGTCAATGGGAGCGCATTAATGCTTCAAGGAGGTCGTCATCCAGAAGGGAACAATAAAAAAGGAGAAATAGGAGACTACGAGGAGAAGCCATAACGAGGAAGGAAAGTTTCATTTGTGTGGCATAGGAAGACTTTAAAAGGTGGGCAATATACAAGAAAATTCTGTGCAGAGAACAGAAGAGATGTAAAGACATAAAGTAACGAAACAATATGGGTTATTAAAGGAATTTCAAGAAATTCAGTAGAGCTAATTCATACTTTGCGATCAAGTGAAAGAACCAAGGATATAAACAAAGAAATGATCCAGGGGGACGGTATAGCTCAGTGGTAGAGTGTGTGCTTAGCATGCACAAGATCCCAGTACCTCCATGAAATCCCCAGCTCCTCCATCAAAAAAAAAATAAGTAAACCTAATTACCCACCCCCCCAAAAATGGAATAAAGTAAAAATAAAGTTTTTTTTTTAAGAAATGATACAAGGGATAGTTCTATGCCATGCAAAGTAATTAAGACTCTATCCCATAGGTTAGAGGAATCTGTTGTTTTTTCTTTTTCTGAAGTATAGTTGATTTACAATATTGTGTTAGTTTCAGGTGTACAGCAATACATACGTGTACAGTTATACTTACGTGTATATATATTCTTTTTCAGATTCTTTTCCATTATAGATTATTACAGGATATTGAACATAGTTCCCTGTGCTGTACAGTAGGCCCTTGTTGTTTATCTGATTTACATATAGTGATGTGTATCTATTTATCCCAGGGATCTGTTGATTGGGAGCTAACTTTCAAAATAAACACTGCTTTAATGTTTCTAGCACTGTGCATCTTGTATTGGTTTAAAGACTTTTTAATCTACCCATATGGGAAATTTGGGGGAAGGAGTAATTAAAAACTCAAGATGATAATGAAGTATATTTATTTTAAATTAATTTTACCCCATAATCCAAATGTGTGTAAGTTTCGAACTAGAATTTAGCACTTTACAATAGTGATGTGGCTCTCTGAATTGTAACTGTTAATCTTTGGCTGCTTCAAGCTTATTAGAGAATAAAGTTACTACAGAATATGAAATAATATCCTCTAGTAATAAGCTTTCTAAGTAACTTTTCTATGCAACTCTTAATTTTCAAAACAATTTTGAGTAAATGGTACACAAAGACATCACCAACTCAGTGTGTATGTCACGGTATATTAAACACCTGTGATTATTTCTTACAAAATGACATTGAACCTGTACCATATGACATATCTTTCTTTTGTGTATACTATATCCCCCCAATTACATATGATTCCATTTAAAGAGCAAGCACATTAAAACAAACATCCAAACTGGATTTTCGAAAATAAGGAGCATATTTTACATGGGGAAGACCAGGAGACTGTGACTCTTGAATGCCCTTTCCCAGTTTAGTGGAAACCTTCCTACCTCATCTACCAGTCATACCTCATCACAAGTGGTCTTCTTGTCACATACACAGAGGCCATTGAATTTTTTAATGGAACAAAGGGAAAGAAGGGAAGAGAAAGGGAAAACAGGTGGGAAAAGGGGGAGTAGAAGGAGGAGAAAGAGGACAGAGAAAAGGAGAAGGAAGAGGAGGGAGAGACGGAAGTCATTCTTGGGAGCTAAACAGAAAGACTCACATCCTAGAGTAAAGAGTCTGGGCCACCCATCAAAATTCAAAAGGGAAATGGTGGCTCCCTCTGTGTTTGTGTAAAGGTGGACATATCTGAAATGATCTCTTGGCAATAGAGTCAGCTATCTTGAAGGCGAGTGCTCCCTAACAGAGGCCTGCCCTGGGCAGATACTCTGCAAAACCCCCAGACCTCAGGGCTGCTTCACTCATTCTCTTCATCACCTTCCCAAGAGCAAACACATTCATCTTAGACCCAAAATATCTTCTTCCCAAAGAAGGTGATTTTCATCAGAAATTGTGGTATAGCATGCAGTGTGGAGATGCAGAAAAATGACTCTAAATGACTTGAATTATTTGACTATACAATCTCTATTCTTGTTTCTTTTTCTTCAAGGGGATATTTCACCCTACTTTCTCTTGATACTTCACAACCATATTTTACTACTTTAAACTCCGTTTTTATCTTGAATCTCTGGATTTACATCCAGGTATTGTTTCCTTCTTAGTTCGAAAGCATAGGAAGTAGTTTATACAATCAAATGGCCAAGAAGGTAGTCGTATTGACTGAGTAAGGAGAGGCAGTCAGACTATTGTGAAAGGCCTGTAATCATACACATCAGGCCAAACCCGATGGTTGGCTAAGTGTGCACTACCGAAGCCATGGAAAAAAATCTCACTGTATTTTGTATCAAACCACAATGAGATATTACATAATACCTGTTAGGGTAGCTATTACCAAAACATAAGAAATAACAAATGTTGGTGAGGATGGAGGGAAAAGGGGACACTTATATGTTGTTGGTGAGAATGCAAATTGGTACAGTCACAATGGAAAACAATTTCTCAAAAAATTAAATGTAGGACTACCATATTATCCAGCAAATCAATTCTGGGTATATTCAAAGGAACTAAAATCAGACTCTCAAAGAGATATCGTTACCAACATGTTTATTGCAGCATTATTTACAATAGCCAAGGCATGAAAACGGCCTAAATATCCACAGACCAATGAATGGTTAAAGAAATTGTGGTGTATATATATGTATAATACATATACATGTATACATGATAGTGTGTTATTCATCCTTAAAAAATAAGGAAAACTTGCCATTTGCCATAACATGGATAAAGCTGGAGAGCATTTTGCTAAGTGCAGTAAGTCAGACTGAGAAAATTAGATATTATGTGATTTCCCTTATATGTGGAATATAAAAAACTTGAAATCCTAGAAAAAGAGAGTAGATTAGTGGTGCTAGTGGCTGGGCAGGGGGAGGGAGTGGCAATGAGGAGAAATTGGCTAAAGGTTACAAACTTCCAGTCACATAAGTTCTGAGGATCTAAGTGTATCTACCTATAATGATTACCAGACTTGATAAGACCATTTTGTATAACTGAAATTCACTGAGATTAGATCTTGTGTTCTCATCAACAAGAAAAAAAGGTAACTTTGCAAAGGTTATGGATGTGTTAATTAACTTCATTGTGGAATCCTTTCACAATGTGCATGTGTATCAAATCATCACATTGCACACTTTATTACAATAATTTGTTAATTATACCTCAATAGAGCTAGGGAGGAAATCTTGATATATTGGAGGAATGTCACCATAAACTTATTACCCTAAAGCATGTGACTGACTCTACCAGCAAGGCATTCGATATGTTATAAAATTACTTTTCACTAATAAATAGCAATACTCAATAATCATCTGCTAAGATATATAAAGACGAGTATTTATTTCATTCATAATTTCTTCTTGGGGAATGAGGAATGCCTCCACATTGTCTACTTCTATTTGCTTTTTAATACAACCATTGATTTATAAAAAACAGTCAGTGACTTTAAAACATCTGTCCTCCTAGCTTTTATTAAAACCTCTACCTTCTATTTATTTAAATTGAAATACAGTTGATTTACAATGTTGCATTAGTTTCAGGTGTACAGCAAAGTGATTCAGTTATATATATATATATGTGTGTGTGTGTGTATATATATATATCTGTATATTCTCTTTCAGATTCTTCTCCATTATAGGTTACTACAAAATATTGAATACAGTTCCCAGTGCTATATAGTAGGTCCTTGTTGTTTATCTTTTTTATATACAATAACGTGTATCTGTTAATTCTGAAGTACTAAATGTATCCCTCCCCCGCCTTTCCCCTTTGGTAACCATAAGTTTGTTTTCTATGTCTGTAAGTCTAAATGTCGATTCACAATATCAGAAACGAGGTCAAATGAAACACTTTATAGTCTGCTTGAAACTTAGACATTCAGTGGTCTGGGCAACAGCTTTAAAACTCCAGCCCACCTGAAAGTTTTGTTAGCGTAGCCATTTACGCGTCTCCTGAATCTGACCCTGCCCCACCACTTCGGCACCATCTTGGCCCTAGTCAACTGGACTGGAACAAGAATGTCTAAGTTGTCTTCCTGCTTCCCTTCTTGTTGGCCTCTAATCATATTATAATAAAATTCAAATGGTTTCCCATTGAAGTTCACAGTATCATCCAACTGTGGCAATCTCTCTGACCTTATAACATTCAACTCTACTCTTTTGTCTTTTCCTCCATATTACTAATCTCTTTCTCCCCACTAGGGTCTATTCCTTCTTCCTGAAATACTTTCTTCCATATTGCTAAGATAATCTCTCCACATTGCATTCAAGACTTCACTCAACAAAGCGATTCCTAACCACTCAGACTACAGTTTAACCCTCCCCTCCTTCCACCACAAACTGCCCTGCACAGCTTTGTTTTTCTTACCACCACCTGAAAATACATTATGCATCTGTTTGTTTACTTGCTTGTAATTTGTCTCCAAAAACCTCTTTCAACAGTAGGACTACATGACTTTGTTTCATTTGACTTGCTGACCAATAAATGAATCTTCAGAGCTTAGATGAAACAGGTTGTAAATACTGAAGCATGTACGTGTATGCCAAATGAATATATGGAAAGGACTTTGTTAATCTCAAAGTTTGGAGAACAGAGTTTGGGTCAGTAAGATGCATCACCTGCCTATTTATTTTGGTTAATGTCTTGGCACATTTAAATCTAGAAAATCTTGGTAGAAATCAAACTTTGATTTTTATATTGCAATATAGGTCAAATTGCCCTTTGTATAAATGTATTTAACAACCTCACTATTCCTCATTTTCCTAACTTAAAATGGGCATAATAATGAAAGGTACTTCCTAGGGTTGTTTTGCAAATTAAATAAGCTAACACTTCGAATAGTTCCTGACACATTAAAAGCACTCTATAAATGTTCTCTTATCACTATTATTTCTTACTTTAGCTCAAACCAACATGCATTCGCAGCATTTCCATTCTGATCTCACAGCAAACACATCCTTCTTAACTCAAAATGCATAATCTGAAAGATCCAGGAGGCAGAAGTATATTTGAATGCTTCCCAAGCACCTCACAAGCTGACTGGAAAACAATAGACATTCAACAAATGCTACTTGGCTAAATTAATGAACATGATGGAAAATAAACTTGAATTTTTTTTTTTAACTGAAGGTTAACCAATAACATTAGCTTTCTTTTAAATAATAAAAGCACCTTCCACAATGGTGTGTTCAAATATCTACAACTATATGTAGCTAAGTAGCAACCAGAAGAAAATACAGTGACCTTAATTTCATTTTGTGTATGTGTTCTAGGACAAAAGTATAGACATTGTCAAGGTCACAGAATCAAATGCTCATAGGGACTGATTAATAAAATTATACTTACTGATATTTGCACTGTAACAAATTTCCATCTTAAAGCAAAGTGAAGTTTACATATTGCTGCAGGCATTGTGCAAATTAGAACTTCATTGAATATTAATAAATTACTCTTTGCGACCAATTGTTATGCAAATTACAGAAGTGTCAGAATTTATCATTTTGTTTGGTTGAGGATTAAGGAGAAATGTGTTTTTAAAAATCCAGCTGATACCTTTACAAACTAATATATGAATTCAAGCAAGAAAATATTATATAACCCCCCAAAGTTCAGCATTGCCATGCTAGTTTTTGGTTATTTTTTAAAAATATTAATTCAATGCATATGTTCTTCAAATTGCAGAAAGGTTAAGATATATTGTTAAGCAAATGGAGAGTGGTCTTGAGGATTTTTAAAATTCATTTGAACATTTAATAAACAAAATCCATATGGCCTATTTCTCTACAGATTAGTAAAACTGAGTACTATATTAACTTTAAAAAATAAAACAGCATATTTCCAAAGAATTTACCAGACCCCAAATAAGGATTTAAAAATCTATCTATAAATAAATAATCTTTAATTTTTATTAAATGGGAATGAGGTTTTTTTAATGAAAGTTTCTGGGAGGAAATACAACAAAATGGCAATAACTCTTCTAAACTCTTCTAAGGTCAGTTATACATGGAATTCATTAATCAGATTTTTTTTCCCTTACAACTATTTATTATTTGTTTTAGTCTGCTCTTAAAAATTAATTCTACTTAGTTTTATGAAGGCTTCAAACATACAGTTCTAATAACTGATTTAAGTCTTCAGAGATGACAGATTGGTAAAGAAAAAAATATTCACTGACATTGATTAAAGATGTTAAGGCAGGCTTTATTCAGGACTATCTTGATAGGTATAGGGATCACTGCAATGGGATTTTACAGTGGGGGAGAGACTGGGGTCAGCTCCAAATACAGCATGGACACGTGGGGATTTATAGCTAAGGAGCAGGGTGGGAGGGAGGGCAGTAGGTGGAATGTTACCCAAGAAAAAACATCAGGCTAAGGGGGGTTTTGCTAACCCATCCTTACAAGCTACTGGCTGAAGACAGGCAGGGCATTCAGTTATCACATGGTCAGAGGGATGGTGGAGGATGAGGATACTGAGCAGATATCCAGGTGGTCCAATATGGAGACTGAGGGGTCCTGGTTAAACTGACAGTACAATTTTTGCTAAAATTAGATTTTTAAAGGAGGTGCACAGATGAGCCCAAGAGAAGTTTCAGGTGTCTGATTAAAGTTTGGTCAGGCAAAGATTCTGTCAGGACAAAACTTCTCATAAGGATGAGTTCCTTTTTTACTACACTGCCCCTGCAATATAAATATACTGTGAGCAGGCTCTGGCGAAACATGAATCTATTTATTCATACAGGATATTTAAAAGATTGAAAATGCTTATTAATAAATACTAGTCATAATTTTTAATAAATTAAAAATGAGATTATTCACATATTTTGCCTTAGGAATATTATGAAATCTGAGATGTGATAACTATCATTAAAATGAAATACTGTTAGATAAACAACAAGGTCCTACTGTACAGCACAGGGGACCATATTCATTACCTTGTGATGAACTATATTAATAATGACACATATACATGTATAACTGAATCACTATGCTGTGTACCAGAAACCAACACAACATTGTAAATCAACTATACTTCAATTTAAAAAAAGGAATAACACTGATCCAAATAAAAAAATAAAATAAAATGACATATTGTATACCTTCTACTTCTTGAAGACAATGAAAAGTGTTACTCAACTGAAAAACGAGGTATATACTATCCATTTCATTGGTTATTTAATCTGTTATAAAGAACGTCCACTTCTGTAGGTTGTTGTAAAGTTTAAATCTACTTATTTTCTCTCTCACAAGAATCATTAAACTTTAAAAAATTCTACCTAAGTGATAAAAATTCTTAATACATGATTTGCAAAAAAAAAAGTTTATTTCTGTAGCATTTCAAGACAACTGAGACAAACAGGAAGGCTTATATATCCATTTCTTATCATTCCCCTTTCATTTCTTTATTTTTCAATTATTGCAGAACTTTGTGGCGATTTGCCAATTAAACAGAGTGACCAGGAATCACTTGCACTCCAAGGGTACTAAGAGATTATTCTAATGGATCTCTTTTCTTCCACATTCAATCCGTTTTGAGGGACCCTGTGTTGTCTTTAACCTACCAGTCAAGAAGATGTTACTTGTTTAATGATATATTTCTAGAGTTCGAGGTATGGGCGTGTGGTTTTGCAAATGGGATCAGCTCTGAGTACAGAGTAGAGTCAAGATTGAATTTCAATACTGTGAAAGAAATGGTGTAATTAATTATGATGTCAACCTCTCCAGAGGGGGCATTCTGTCCCTAGAGGTACACAACTAATGTGTGCTGTTTTCAGCCCTATGCCATAAAACAAGCATTCTTTTTCTCTTCTTTGCTTTCTATAAACATGCAATTCCCAATGCAATCAACAGCCGGAATAAAAAGCTATCAAATGCAGGAATGAAACATGCATAGCTAACTGAGGAAACCTATGAAGTAATGATGAGGTCAAAAGGTAACATTTAAGAGCTAAATGAAACAGGGGCCTGATTTCCACTACCTCTCATTTCAAACACAACAATTGCATAAGATTCTAGGCAGTTTAGCCTCAACGACACTCACTGCCCATTTCATGTATCCTGTTGAGCATCCAGGAGAGACCACCCACCCCCTACCGCCTTTCCCACCAGAGCTCCTGCGGCAACTCTGAAAGCCCAAAACTGCATGTGCATGGAAGCAGCCCCTTTGCTTTGACTGTCTTCAAAACTGGGGCGGCAGGTTTTTATTTTATTTTCCCCTGCCTCTCCATTACTCTAGGGTGTTTTGGATTTCATTATAATAATGATTCATTTCATATGCACGTGGCAAACAGGTTTGGAGACTGCTTAGTGTAAAAACGGGTGGATAATGTTACAGATAACTTGACCCATAAAGAAAAAACTGTCAGCAATATTCCTTTGCTTAGTGAAGTATTTTAAATAACTGTGCTGGCTTATGGAATAATCCACAAAATATAAAGGTGCTTTCCAGCTGACTGAGACAGGCATGCTGTTAAGTGGTCTGTGTGATTAGCCTGGGGTAGTAACCAGATGTCTGTGTCTCACAGGGTGGCTGGGGCTACATGAACAACTCAGCCTGAGCTTAACAGAGACTGCTAAGTGACCACAACATGATTTTGATACAAGCAGCCGTTTTCCTGGTTCATATCAATGGAATCCTGCTGTAATACAGCAGCATCTGGGAATCTGACTCTACTATTGCCAGTCATGAGCCTTACCATCTAACTTACTTATGCATCCTATTCTCCCTTTCCCTCCTAGGATGTCACAGTTTGCTACACTGTAGTATATTGGAGTAACACTCTCAAATAATTCAGCTGTAAAACTGATCCCTGTGTTAAGAGCCTTTTCTGTGTTTCATTTTACAAAAGATTCATAAATATTTAATCAAAAGAATGTATTCCCTTAGTCACCACGCCATGTCAAGAGCAGAGGAGATTGGTACTTGGCGTAAGTAAATTGAATAGATAAGTTTCATGCCATTTTGCACGGTTCCTAAATTACTTAACTTCTAAGATCAAATTTAATATATTTTTACAAAGTTTTGTGGTTAGGGTAAAGAGGAAAATTGTAAAGGGTACTCAAGGTTGAAATGGTTTCACAAGCACAGCAGGACAATTTCTAGTTGTCTTTTACCTCTTACTCTGAGAGTTGCAAGACAAGCAATATTAATAAATAAACAAATTAATACATAAAATAAAAGAAGGGAAAGGTACCTTTGCCCTCTTACTCTTCAAAGAATCTGTTGTTAGCTAATAGGAATTATTCTTATAGGAGTCAAGTTAGTTCGTATTCATAGCTTATACATTTTTCCTAAATGAAAACTTTTTTTTTCTTTTTCTGGCAAAGTTGGAAATGTAATTAATACATTTTAAATCTCCTCAGGAGAGGGAGGGTATAGCTCAGTAGTAGAGTGCCTGCCTAGCATGCACAAGTTCTTGGGTTCAATCCCCAGTACTTCCATTAAAAAAAAAGTAAAAACAGATAAAACTATTACCTCTCCCCCCAAAAAAACAAACAAAAAATTAAAAATAAATAAATAAACAAATCTCCCCAGGCGTGTAAAAGGAAGAGATATGAAGATCTGAAGTTCAACTCTAGAAAGCAGGTAGGGATTTCCTATACTTCCTATAGGGAGGATGAGAAAATACCTAATTGCCCAATTTCAAGCACTTTTAGAACAAAAGGGAGTACCGTTAATAATTACAGGAGGATAGCCAGCATGGTCCTGGCAAAACTAAGATATATGGTCAAACTGCCTATGAGCAATGTTTTCGGAAGTTCTAAGGACACTGGCTAAGCTTACTGACCACATGGGTTCCATGGAAGGGGTAAGTAGGCTAAGCCCACAAAGACAATGCATCCTATTCCGCTGTCCCCCTTACCTCTGCAGATAGTTAATGGATATTTTTATGCCATTGTTCACTTACATTTCATAAGGTCTTTAAATGCTTCAGTCAATTATATAATACAACACCAGTTTGGTTCAGTTTACATAACGTAATTAGTTCTAAGTTTTAAAATTCAATTTTGCAGTGTTTCCTAAAGTATGTACACCACAGAAATCCTACAAGATGCACAGCAGATCTCTGGAGAATATTCTTGTCCCTAATTGCCAAACAAGGGAATTAATTCTACAGGCAGACTTATTCAGGATACTCAGTAGCAATGGTCCAAAGACAATCATTTAGGGCTTGAAAACCTTTTAGAGAATCCAAGGGTGACAACTCTGTAACTGCAGAGATTTTCAAGAAGGATGCAACTTTTAAGCTAAAGTAAGTAAAAATAAAGTTTCATGTTTTTCTATGAAATTAAAACATAGTTTTTTGTTTTGTTTTGTTTTGTTTTTAGTTGCTGGAAGGAGATGAATGGTGATATACTTTAACCCCTTTCTGTTCTTCGGGGCAAACATCAAGATCACTGAAGTTAAATCACAGGAGGAAAATCACCCAATCAGGAACTTACCCATTGGGACTGTAACCTAAACTCCCCTCCATTGTACATTTTATGGAAGAAAAAAAAACCCAAATACATAGGTTTTTAATATAAAAGGTAGTTGATATTCCAATTCCCTCATATTTTCTTCAGATTAAGATGATACTGTGGCTTTTTCCTTATTTATTTTGCTACAGTATTTTTATCTACTCTGGATACAATGCAATTGTATTTGAGGTTTGGCAGACTGCCCTTTTGGTTTAGTAGAGTTGATAAAAGGTTGCCAAATACCACTGTAGTTCATATTTATTTTCTGTTTTATGACATTTTTTTTCCCCAAAGCCCAGCATTCTTTCCCTTAGCAAACCATCAATCAATTCTAGGAAAAAAAAAAAGTGACTTCTTCCATAGGCTGCCAGTGTGGCTCTGGCTGCTGACAGTATGTCTTTTACATACACAAAATATATATTTTTAATAGCTCAAATCCAGTGCAGGAAATGTTGAATTTCAGAATCTTGTATATTTACATGTGTGTGAGTAGATCTTTATCCATGTGCACACACAGGTATATGTTCACTGGTATATAAACACTCCTGTTAGAAACATTTATGTTAAGACTCATTTTAAAGCCTAAATGTGATTTAATTTAATTTTTCCTTTTTGAGGGTTGGCCTCATAGGTGGTTCAGGGTTACCAGGTGAGTAACAGTATGGGGCTCTGGTGATACAGAGTAATCCCCAGAGGTGTGATCTCATGTTGACTAACTCACAGTTTAGAAGATGTCTGAAGTATATATAACCACCTTGTGCTGTAAATTTAAGTTCCCAAACCAGTATCCAACATGATTCAGACTATTAGTTATGATGCTGAAACAGGCCTATCTGTTGAATGCTTTTGCCCAATGTCATCTTGGCTTCGTAGGATTACTTTTGTCTTCGTTGTTATGGAAGCAAAGAGCTAGCATCTATTCTACAAATCGTTCCTACAACCCACATATACTCATTAACAAAATTTAATAACTAGTATAAGGATGAGGAAGACTGTTGCTGGGTTTGTAGTCTGACTCATCTGTTTACAATTTCTTGCTACGCATCCTTCTGTGATGTACTGCATCTCTCTAAATTCTGTATATAAACTTGGGATAGTAATAATACAGATTTGGGATAAACTTGAGATAATATATCCTGCTGTGCAGTATTTAGTGAGACAAATTAGTACAGAGCTTAGCACAGTGTCTCCATGCATGCATTCATCAATCAATCCGTTTAACTTTCAAATATTGACAAATGGTATGTACATAATAAATAGTAGCAATTATTGTGCATTTTGCAAAAGTAAAACAGGGCCTTTTGTATCCATTTATGATTTTAAAAAAAGTCTTCTTAATTCTATCTCCCATGTTACACATTTTATATCTCAAATATCTACAAACTAGATGAGAAAAATATCATAGCAGGCACATTGCTTTTACTTTTCCCTTAATAATGTAAATTTAAACTCCACTATCACACTCAAACCTTGAGTTTAGTTCATAATTGAATCACAGATTTATGGAATATTTGTAGCAGTATGACATGAGACCATCTTCAATCATTGTTCTCCTATCATGGGTAACTTCTAGGATTATTTTGTATAATAGTTTAAAAGTTACAGTTTTATCATTCCCTCATCATTCCCTTTCTCCCTAAAAAACATCCTCTCTTCTAGTCTATAGATTTTGAAGTCTTAATAAAAACACATATCATTGCATTGCTTAGAAGTTTCAATGATTGCCATTAGCTATATATAGATTCGGGCAACCCCCTTAAATAGTCTATTTTTAAATACTTCAAACTGAAAAAATTAGAAAATTGTCATGTCTCATTGTTTAAGTAAAAATCAATATCATAGGTTGGTATAAAAGAAATAGAACCTGAGATGCAAAAACTTTCTATAATCATTTCTGCCCCTCAGCAGGTGCATGAGTTACTTAACTTCTCCAGCTTTAGTTCTCATCTGTGAAATGGGAATAATAACTAGTGCTTTAAATGAGAAAATATGTGTAAAGACCCTTATACAATGCACAGTATAAGAAACACTAATATTTGTCATTATTATTAGTTATTTTTGAATGCTTTGAAAGGTATCAATATAGACAAGGAAATATATTAATTTCATTAAATAGTATAATATTTTTCAGGCCTGGAGACTTTTCAGTCCATTGTACTATTCAAAGCAATACACAAAGTCTTAATTAATTAACATTTATTACACACATAAATAGTTCTCTGCTCTGCAGAAGCATTCATAATTGTGAAAGGTTTGTAAACTTTTCTGAAATCTTTAATAGTAAAAGATAAAGGGAGGTAGACAGAGAGCATTCTAGTTGCAGTTTCCGGTTTCTAAGTGTTTCCTGGGAGGGCTGGCGGTAGGGGTGGTGGGCGTGGTGGGAAGGGATGGGGGAAATTTCAGAAGTCATGGCAACAGTGTATTGAACCAGAGGGTGAGTTCTCCCAACCTAAGAGTGTTCTGAAGTGGTTTCTTCTCAAATTTGCATCCAGAGTTATACAAGCAGCCAGACCTGAAGCAAAAGCTAGATACTATCATCAAATAATAAAACTATAGAGAATGATAATAGGTCACAAGTCCATTCTACTGAGCAAAGCAAATCTTGGCAACTCTAAGGACATGGACTGCATTTGGGTATCTTGATTGCTTTCTCTCTGATATTGAAGAAAGGCAGAAGTGCTGAATTTTGCTTTTAACCGAGTTTCCATAGTGTGATGAGATATCCTCAATATACCATAAACAATAAAGACTAGATAGAAGTCAGTGTAAGCAGCAGGAGTTTACTGTTTATAGCACATGGCAGATACCTGACTTTTACATTTATAAAAGCATCTTTTAAGTCATTATATAGTAATGGAGCAATTTAATCTCAGACTATTTTACTGCTAAAGTCAAAAAAATAGGTTTAAATAAATGTTGACAGATTTGAGAACAGTTAAGACAACCCGGTTCCTGATACTCACCTGATAAGACTTCCAAATCCAATCTGATTAAATTCAGGTTTATTGAAAATATTTCTATTCCTGCTTCCCCACAAAGCATTAGTAGGTTAACTGACCACAGAGGTGAAATATACTCTCTGTCTTACACAATGCACATTAGTCAAGACTATTCTTGGTCATGTTTCTTAAACTGCAGACACTAAACCAGTTCCATCATCAAAACCCAAAAGCTTATTTATTAGAAATGCAGAATCTCAGGCCCTACTCCAGGATTACTGAATACAAATCTGCACTTTTAACAAGATATCCAAGAGATTTGAATGCACAACACATTTTGAGCAGGGACATAAAAGATATTCTTGAAATTTAAAAACCTTAAGACAATCACTTTGTTTTTAAGGGAAAGTACTGGAGGCTGGGTACAAAAGACTGAGTACATAATACACACTGAATACATCCTAAGATTTGTAGAAAATTTTGTTTACAATAATGGAAAATAGGCAAAATGACAAAGATCACAAGATCTTTGTGAAATCTATTTTTTCAAAAAATTATTTTGCAGTAAGTAAGAATGCTTAAGTTGTTACCAATACATGGCCAAAGTAGGCAAAGAAATCAGTAAATTCTAGAAAGGCACTAAATAGGGCAGAAAAGTTATCTATCTCAAAGGTCCACAATGATTATTAAAATGACACTTTGTGTGTGTGTATCTAGCAAAGGCTCAGGATTGTAACAATTTAACACAATTTGTATATACTTCCAGTTCAATGACTTCTAATTTCACTGTATTCTTTGTTTACACTTATGTCTGGCTGTACTTACAGGCTCATGAAAGCAGGGACAATATTTTATTGGCTTTTATAATTCTAGTATCTACTTTAGTCCTTGGCAAAAAAAAAATGTTTAATGAATATTTACCGAGTACAACTGAAAATATATTCAACAAAGTCAACATAAACAGAAGCTTTCATAAATTTTGTAAGAATGATCCATATTTTGGCCTTGACCCTAGTGACTAGAGAAAGCATAACATTATAATAGTTCTAATACAAGACACTGCAATAAAAAGAGGCATGGCAAACCAAGAGAAAGAGAATTAGGCATAAAAGAGAATACAAGTAGAAAACATTAAACAAAAATGACTATATGTTGTGGAATTATGTTTTATTGTTATGTTTTTTACTATCATAAAACCATGCAGACACAATTCATTGAACATTTGTATTTTATAAGCACCCCATATTATAGCCTTTTTTCCTGTTAACTTTACAAAAAAGGTTTGAGTGTAGATATGGAATTTTTTTATGGACTTAAAATTCTTGTTGGAAACAGAGGATTAATATAAATGTGGATTTTTTTTTCTTTAAGGTTCTTTCTGCCTACTTCATATTTTTAATAACTTGTATCCAAAAAGGATCATGGAAGGGTCAGGTGCTTTACAGTTCAACAAACACACTCAAATTTAAGTGTCATCTTGTCATTTACTAGTTATGTGACAATGGATAAGTTATTTAACTTCTCAGAGTCCCACTTTCCTCATCTGTTAAAAAGGAGATAAGAATATACAGGGTTTTTAAATTGAAGTAGTCAGTTATAATATGTCAATTTCTGGTATACAGCACAATGTCCCAGTCATGCATATATATACATATATTCATTTCATATACTTTTTCATTAAAGGTTATTATAAGATATTGAATATAGCTCCTTGAGCTATACAGAAGAAATATTTTTATCTATTTTTATGTATAGCGATTATCGTCAAATTTTTTAATGTTATTGGGAGGTAATGAAGGTAAAATACCTGGGAAGGTAGCTGCTCAGTTACTGGTGGCTATGACGGTTTATACCGTTTTATATAAACAAGAATGAGCACTTGAGTGTGTGATGCCACACTCTCACATGAAACCTTTAGCAATGATGCACTTTGTTTCTATCTTCTTAAGAGAGTTTCTGTATGTCTGCGGCTCTGTCTCAAAAAGACTCCAAAAGATGCTTGAAGGATCTTGTAGCGAACTGCCACTTTTAAGCAGCAGATATTATTATGGTGAAATTCTTCAAGCTTGATAAAAACCAGCATTATTACGGAAGCTGAATGAGAACTTATCCACGGTGTTGCCAATAACATCACACGATACGTATCATTATTTTCTCTTATTGATGTGGAAACTGAATAAATATATAATTCCATTTCAGCTAATATAAAGTTTTTTTTTATTTCATCCTACTTATCAAACCTTCACTGACAGCAAGAATGAAGTGAAACCCCTTCTAACACCATCTTTTGGGAACTGATTGCAATTTCATTGAATGCTATTTCAGCACAGGTACTTCTGGGTCAAAAAGAAGTCACGTCTACTACAAATTTTGCCCCAAATTTGTTTACAAATAGAATTTTATTTTAGTTAATCAAGGAAACAAAAACAGTAACACAATGAACATCTAGATACCATAAATGCTGATTTCAATTATTAGTTTATAGCCTTTTGGGTCTTTTGTCCACCAGACGAGAAAACAGTGGAAAAATATATTCTTGCTATTTTGCAAAGAAATGCTTATTGACACGGGGCCAACACAGTGATATTGAATCATCTGCTAATGAGGCCCCCAATGGTCCTGAATTAAGCACCTTCCTTTGTATCAGGTGTGTGATTGACAAAGATTTTGTAATCATGAAGGGAATAATTTGTAGAGATATTTTAAGGAATGTTAACATTCGGTTTCCATAATAGTTTTTCCTATGCTTAAAAATTTCACCAAACTAATAGCTGATACCTAAAGATATTTTTGCTCACTGGCAATCAATTCCAACATTTTTCTCCCCCATCCCTCCTTCCCTCTCTTTCTTTCATTCTTTGTCTCCTTTACAAGATTTGCAGCCCAAAATATCTCTGCAAACTTCGAGAAAATCATAAACATAAAGAAAGTTTTCATGGATTGAGACTCTCCTTTCCATACTTTCTAAAGGTAGAACTTTCAGGATAAGTGTAACACCTATAAAAATTAGGAAAAAAAAAGTTTGGAAGAAAGAGTTGCAAAATACATAAGGTGACAAAATATAAAATGCCGGAGCAAAAATCCCTAAGAGCAAATTTTTAAAAAATTGGTTATGCTAAACTAGGCATCTAAGACAAAACAGAACAATGAGGAGAAAAAAAAAGCTTAGCCACCACTCTAACCAAATCCCATTGGGTCAGGAGGACTCTAATATTTAAGTGACATATTATAGACACTGATAAATCACTATGTTAGGCACTCAAATTATTGTACTCTGATGATACTGAGGAAGAAATTATTTGCATAT
This sequence comes from Vicugna pacos, assembly GCF_048564905.1. NCBI lineage: Eukaryota > Metazoa > Chordata > Mammalia > Artiodactyla > Camelidae > Vicugna > Vicugna pacos. The sequence continues at coordinate 40,110,215 of NC_133000.1, forward strand.
AAAATGTATCTGATTTGTCTAGGAGCAACTCATCTTCTATTCTGATTTCACAGCCTAAGGCACTGATGGAGCCTGAGGGGATTTAAAGTAGCATGTGGAAGAAAGAGCAAAGGAGTACCATAAAATAGAACAGCACGGAGCACTTCATCGAATTATGCAAGGTTATTTCCAGGAGCAATAACACTTTAAAAAAGGACTAATCTTAGGACTAAGTGACCCTAGTTCAGTTGTTACAGGATTGAAAATAATATCTGAAGAAATATTTAAGAGCAGATTTATCACTTCCATTATTGTTTCTTTGGCTTAAACCTACTCATTGTGTTCTATAAAGGCAACACAGTAAAACTACTCAGTGGTATTTATAATACCAGTGGCAACCATCACAGACCCCAGTTTATTCCAACACTATCCCAATCCTGTGTTTAATTGTGTTCACACTCGCTAGCCTCTCCAGCCTAAATGAAAATGGGTAATCAACTGGCAATCAAGTAATTCCTCACACCCATAAATACAAATTGTTCCGTGGAACTGCTCATTTTCCCCTTTTCTGCCAGGACCACACTGAATGGAGAAAGCGATGGTTGTGGAGGTCAAAAAATGAGAAGATTGCTACCCTGGCTGATGCGTGTGGTTTTAATAGAATAGAGATGACCACCTCAAGACATTCTGACTCTCAGAATTCCCAAAGCAAGTCCTAAAGCAATAAAAACTGTATCTAATTTCACCATAAGCAAAGGAGGTATTCATTAAAGTAAAGTAGATTTATTCTATTCTTTAACCAGAAGATATAGATATAGATATAGATATAGATATAGATATAGATATAGATATAGATATATAAATAAAACAATAAGAATTTTAGCCGAGCAACTCATGGTGCCTAGTTGATACTCAGTAACTGTTTACCGAACATATAAATGAGTGAAGAAAGAAACAGGAAAGGAAGGAAGGAAGGAAAGAACAAAGAATCAAAGGAATAGAAGAAACAGGTATCAAAATAAAAATACATATTACTTACCTACCATATATAAATAAAAACCCCAAAGACAAAAACAAAGCTATCTTTGGATATTGTATAGATTTCCTGGTGCCTTTTTAGATATACTGAGTATAATTTACCTACTGATCTGTTCTTTATTAAGCATAGCACATTATTGTTGTTCACTACCACGTGGGGCTACCTGACATTGTCATTCAATTGTTCTTAAAAACAATAAGGACAAGCGCTTTAGCACACACAATATAGTAAAGTTCAGGCCCCCAAATACCCTAGCCTCTTTAAAAAAATGGTCTAAATAATCCCTGGAGTCTGCTTTAGGATGTTCAGAATAGCCAATGTCTCTCTGTTGGCTTTATACAAAGATAGGGAGGAAAAACCAAGATCATAAGTTTTGATGGTGAGAGTAATAAATTTTCATATGCCAAACTTTAAAAAAAAAAGGGGGGAGTGGAGAAGAAAAAATGGTCTAAATAAAAAGTCAGAAGCCAGGCAGGAAAATTGTAATGATTGGCTATCAAAACACAGACTTTTAAAATACCAGCAGGAAGGAGTGGAACAAGTGACAAGCAAGTCATGAGAAGTCTAAGCCTAACGAGTGAAACACAGTTGTGTTAGTGTGTAAACGCAGCACTGAAGTAAAACACACGGATGCTACTACCAATGGAACAGATGGACACTGGGGCTATTACCTTCTAGAAATTCAATAAGTAGCACTTTGTCGAGGAATGCAAGGCATCTTTTAGTGAATAAAATTAAGAAAGTAGTGCCTTCCAATAAAATAGGCTTATTCGGAATGTATGAAATAACTTATCTCAGAGTAATTGCAAACAGTGGCCATGGACATTTAAGCCTCAACAAGTGTAACTTCTTGTTTGCTTTCTTTTTTTCCACTTATAACTCTCTCCAACGGGAATCTATTAAGCTGTTATTAATCAGTGATGGTTAACTGATAAGTGAGAAAAGATGCACAATTTCCATTTCATTTCAAAGCTTCCTTAGATATTCATATAAATGCAACTTACTGAGTGTTTATGCTATTATTTTAAACTGTTGTATTTTCATACATACTTATCCAATTAGGTGATAAAGTAAGCTTTTTAGTTATCCATGCCTGAAGCAAGTCTAGTTGGATGCACACACACACACACACACACACACACACACAGAATACATTTATCTGCCTGATTACAAATATCCATATGCCCGTTAATGGGCTCCCAATGAAATAACCAGTTTCATACGCACTAGTTTTATTAATTAGAATTTTAAGCTAAAAGCAAAAACTATATTGGATTTGTATCCTCATGACATAATCTGATTCTAAGACAAATGCAGTTATTTATATCATTTCACAGTTTAGGAAAAAGTTTACTGAGTACTACTACTCATTACAACAGTTGCTTCACATGTATCATATGTTTCCCAAAACAAGTCTATAAATTAGGAATTGCAATTCTTTCTCACAAACTAGAAAATTAAGATGAGAAGATACTGACTGCTCCAAATTCACATAAATCTTAGATGTGCAGTGGAGAATGTACATCTGAGGACAGACTGTGCACTCTTTCCAGGACACCATGCTCTGGCCCTACATAAGATGGTAAAGGTGCCTGCAAAGCCAACAGACCAGAACTTAAAACTAAACCACCTTAGTCAGCAGGATTGTGATCTAACTATGATATAGCTAGAGTTTCAACCTGATTCAGGGATGTGTGCACAATTTCTCTCTCTCTTTCCCTCTCTTCCCCCATCCCTTCAGAAGCACAGACACACACACATACACTCATACTCATACTCACAATATTTAAAAACTGGATTCCATCTTCCTTATCTAAGTTAGCATTAGTGCTCTTTTCCTGGTTAGTGTACAGCCTGGAGACAGTAGGAGGAGAAATTCCTCTGTAGGTAGGTATTCAAAAAATTCAGTGTATTTTTACAAATAGTTCCAATCCTGGTGGGTAAAGAAACATATACATATAGTTTTGTGAATCCTGGTATGTTGATGGTATTGTACGATTAGTGTCTGGATTCACTTGACTGTATAATAATTACCATGTGCATTTTTTAACATGTTGAGATCACAAAGCTTTGAAAGTTTATTAGCTCCTTTAATGTTGAATGTTGCATATACCTTTTCTCTTTTCCTAAATTTGTGCTAGGAAAAGGCATCCTGGAGAAGACTAACACCGTTAGTCTAAAGGAAATCATTTTGTTTAAGTAATTTTAATTTGTGTAAAGTGTGTTTTTCTCTCTCTTTCACATCTACCTACCTATTTGATGTACACTGCTGAACATAATCCAGCTATTGAAATATTTGCAATAATCCACAATAAACAGAAGCTAAAAGAGCACTTTAAGTACCATAGCATTTTCTAATTTACTTCTCATTTTAGTAGTATTTATTACTAAATATTTTAATGTAATTTTAATGTAATATTTTAATACTATTGATATTTCTGAGTAAAATTACTTAAATAATTTCATACAAATGAAACTATGCATTTAACTTAGATTTTCAATTTTAAATAGATAAATAATTGATCCCGAGAGTTCTTTTCAACATTCTAGGGAACTTTTTCACTAGGGACTAAAATAAATATATTTAAGTAAATCACTGATGCTGAATATCAAATATACGGATCTTTGCTTTCTAAAGGACACAGTCTCCATTGCATTTCTTCAATGGTAACATTTGCATTAGAGAATAAATAACCATTACGAAGGTCTGAAATATTGACTGGTTTTAGCATACTGCTCTGGGAGGGAGCAGAGTCTTCATAAATCCTGTTGTATGAAAATACCCTCTTTTCCTAGACATGGGCAGATTCAGTACCTGGGCAAATGAAAAAACTTATATATATATATATATATATATATATTTTTTTTTTAATTTTTTAGTTGAAATATACTTAGTTTACAATGCTGTGTTAGTTTCTGGTGTACAGCAAAATGTGTCAAAAAATAAGCAAGTCTTAAATGTCCTTTTATAGTTGTACTGTTGTCCTTAATTGGTATTTAAGTTATATTGCTGCTTACTTTTATAATTAAAAATATTTGACAATGTTTCTCAGGAGAGGAAGATGTACTTCAACTCCAATTTTATTCAGTCTTTAATTTTTTAAATAGAAATTAATTTATATAAATACACATAAAAAATTACTATGTCTAAATCTTTATGCTGTGGCACAGTATCAGAAAAAAGAAATAAACAAACAAAAAAGCCTAAACTTAGAAATATATCAAATCAATAGGCTAATCAGTAACTTGTAGTACTTTCCTTCCACATAGCAAATGTTGACAAAGCCGGTAACATAAGCAGAAAGGAGAATCATTGTTCCTTGTCAAAAAGGTGTCAGGATTTATGTCAAATACAAAGTCAAAGAGTTTAAAATAAAACTTAAAATGGGTGTCAATATGCATAATTACAACAAAGTACCCTACATATGAGGGGTTCATTAGGGCAGTCAAAACCAGTAGATGGGTTCCAGCTCAGCACTTCCTCCAACTGAGCATAAGAAAGAAAATGCTTGGCTGTGGGGCCCATATTTTAAACAAATAAAAGGGAAAGCTACCTGAACCACTGACTTACTTAAAGTCTGTTGGGTTCTCATATCTTAACAGAGCTGCCTCCTCAAGCATTGATTTATTACTTATTTTCCCATCATAAAACTTTCATTTGCTTCCTCCCAAAGTAGCTGGTGAGGAAGAAAGACAAACCTTTCAAAAGGCATTTTAGCTTGACTCTTTCTTTATTAAAATGAACCTATAATGAAAAAGAGTATGAAAACTAATATGTGTTTGTATATGTATGACTGAACTATCATACTGTGCACCAGAAATTGACACAACACTGTAAACTGACTATACTTCAATTAAAAAAAAAAGATACTACAAAAAAATGAACAACGTTGAAAGATGGGCTTTGGATTCTGTTACATACCCACTCTGTAGTCCAGAATAGTCTTAAGGTTAATAAATTTTACTCTGAAAAGAAATATGGAGGTTTCCTTATTATTGGAGGCTATTTGATTAAAGAACAACACCTCTAGCTGGACTTTCTTTAAATCCCTAAAAATAAGTATGTTAGAGAGAGTAATTGTATCTTTTCAAAACATGCTTTGCAATTTCTCTTCATTCTCATTCATTGAAAAGGTCAAACAGATTTAATAGAAAAGAGAATTATGAGTTCTTGAAAATAAACAAAAATAATGCTTGCCTTCATTAAAAGAGTAATTCAAAGTAACTAAATTTTAGAATGAGTAGGAATATTATGAATAATCAGCAAATTTTAATGTTCATCTTAGTCCAATAAAATATTTCATAAACATTTAAGTTAAAATGATTATCTGCTTTTTCAGTGCCAATAAATTTATTCATAAAAATAGAAACCAAAAACATAATATGCATTATATGCTCTATCCGGGGTGTCAGGTCAGCAAACTGAAACAGGTAACCTTTGTGTGCTTGTAAGTTCTCCCCTGACCAGAAACATGATCTATCCAGCCAGCTAATCACCAAACGGAAGCCAGCTCTGGGCTTTACCACCCAAACAAGGTTGACCATGTCATCCCAGCCAATCAGATATTTTCTGTTTTTCTCTTCCTTATTCTTCATTCTTCATCCTATTAAAGCTTTTCGCCACCTGCTCCATTTTGCAGTTCTCTAAAAGGAGACTGCCCACTTCATGAAGTGTTAAAGCTTGTTTGTATCATCTAAATTATCTCCTTTAATCATTTTTCACATATTTAATTTATTATTTGTTCTACTTTTCATAGGATTTTTTTGGGTCAATATTCCTAAATTTTTAGCCACTGTCCAACTCATTGGGTATTCAAAAGATTCCTCCTTTGATAAAATCTATTCATAAACTTGGGTACCACATTCTGATTATAATTTAAATTCAATTCAAACTATATGTTTTATTTATTTATATTTTGCAAGCCGGTTACACTTCTGGTGACCTTGAATTCTCTGTTGTACAATTATAGGTTAAAGGTGGAAATGTTCACGTCCATTTTTATGTTTAGTGAAAGCAGTTTTCCTCTAGATAAATAAGTACAATCATGTTTTCTACTCAGATCTTTCTTAGACCTCTGGATTAGGAAAAAAATGAAGATACTTCAGAAGCTCAAAAAGAAATAGGCAACAAGACGAAAATTGAATCACAGAAATATAGTAGCTATTCCTTTTTGAACCTTACAGAGTAATAAGGTTTATGTAAACATAAGCTGAATGGACCTTTTTATATCCCTCTGAGACTTTCTGAAAGCTCGTAAGAGTCATACTTCACTAACAATGGTGCAACATGACCAAGTACTTAGTTTTCATACAAAAAGGCAGTATTTTAAATGGCATTCTTAAGAGAGTAAGCCAGACTATTTATTTTCTGGAGGAAATAAATTTGGAGTGGTAAATGATGCAGGAACTATTTTTTTTTATTAAGTCATCCTAATTTCACAGCAGTTCTAAAACTCTGTGGCCAGAATCCCCAACTTAAAAATAAAAACATCTGTTAATTGTTCCTGTATGAAATTGTTATTCTTATGTGAGGGTTGTTGTGGTGTATACAATTCCCAATGTGCCTTCATACCAAAACTGGAAATAATTAGCTACATGTCTGGAAGGTTTAACTACGGAACATGTTAATTTGGCTTAGAGATAGTTCTTTTCTCCTGCACGTTTACTTTTGTAAATTTCTTACTGATTTCTCTATATGATTTTATATCAACTGACTGCTTATAAAATTGCAGTCTATACAAACACTGCTTTTACAAAATGTTGAAAGTCGTTTCCTTTATTATTGAATTTTATGTCTCAACCTATATCAATATTTTAACATGTCAGTATGAAACAGCATGGTTCAGCTCAATAGTCCCTTAGCTTTTCTTTCTCTTTTTAACTTTATTGAGGAATAACTGACAAATATAATTGTGTATATTTTAAGTGTACAATGTGATGACTTGACAAGCATATACATTGTAGCATGATTACCAAGATCAAGATAATTAACACATCCATTACCTCACATAGTTAACGTAGGCAACCCCTTTTTGTGTGTGTAGTGAGAATGCTTAAGATCTACTCTCAGTAACTTTCAAGCATACAAACTGTATTATTAACTAGTCACTATGCTGTACATTAGATCCTTAGAATTTATACTTATAACTGAAAATTTGTACCTTTTGACCTTCATCACCCATTTCCCCTCTCTTTAGCCCCTGACAACCACTATTCTATTCTCTGTTTCTATTTTTCTGGTTTTAAAATATATACATAGTTTATAATTCACTAGTTGCCTTTTCCATTGGTTTCTTTTTTTTAAAATCCTTGAAAAAAATCTGTGAAAAGCAGAGCCCTGGAAAGGAAGAGCTAACATGTTGGGCAGTATTTGTCTTTCTTTTTCTGGTTTATTTCACTTAACATAATGCCCCTCAGATACTAACTACATAATGAGTTTGGCTTAACACACACTCGTACATACACACACACATAAACACACACACACACACACACACCTGCTAAGTATTAAGGTTTTCTGTTTATACCGTATACTTATGTATAAGATTTATTTATTTCATATATCTGCTTTTGTAATAGCATGCAGATCTTGAGTGTTTAGCATGCTCAATAATCTCACATTTACCCATACTCATTAGGGAATGGACATCCCTGATTAAATGAGTTAAAATTTAAAATGTACATGTTCATGGATTGCCAGTTTTCAAAGAGTTAGAACTTGCATCCCATCAAGCATATCCTGCTTTCAACTTTTGATATGCTTTAGAGACAATTATGAGTAGTTTTCATTATGTGACACTCCAACTATGCTGAATAACAGATTGTTCTGAATTTGTGACACCTTAGATTTTTCTAAATCATTATCTTACCATTGGTCTTTATTACTTTAAAAAGATATGTATTAAATAGACAACTGAATTCCCTAATTTCTGGATGAATATGAGCTATCAAAATATGTAGCATGGAGAATTGCTAATATACGTGTATATAGGGTGTGTTGTGAATTTTTAACATGTATTTCCAGTAGTTCATAAGTTTTTAGAGATTGTAATACATAATTATCTATACATTTAGTAAAGCAAGTATAAAATGTTAAAATATGTAATATTTTAATTGAGAAAGAGAAATTATTCTGTTTCATTTTCTCCATTAGATTGTCAGTTTAACAGTACTAAGAATTATAAATGTTAAGGAATTTGGGATTATTTTTATATGCTAAACAGAAAAAAGTAATTCTATTATAAGTACATATTTACATGTCCTTAGTTTTCCATAAATATTAAAGTATAAAAGTTAAATCCTTTTGAGGATCACAGTATTTTCATACCATGTGTCTGAAAAGACAGCACATTGAATCATTCACCATTACAAAAAGAAAAAAGCAGTAAATACACAGATGCCCAACTTTATACAAAAAATATAAAGTATAATGTATAAAGATAATCCATTTAAAATATTTCATTAGTTATAGGCAGACTTTAAAAAATAAATCATGACTGTGTAGTCAAACTTAATTTAAATAATTAAAAGGAGAGATTTTACAATATAGAATGAAAATAATTTTGAAAGTTGCTTTATTAAAGTGTTAACCAATAATTTCCTTTAAAGGATGAATTTCCATAAGGCAACAATATAATTTTAATTGCAAGTTATAATGTTTTGATCTTTCAGGAACACAGATTAGTTACTGAGGTATGCTAAAACCTCACCCTGTTATCAAAGCCTGTTTGGTTAATTTCAGCAACTGTGCTTTAACACTAAATGTTCTAAATAATTTAAGAGTGTGCTCATAAAATTACCCATGATGTTTCTGGTACATTTTAGTTTCAGACCATAAAAAGGCTTGCATAGGGAACAAAACTGATTCTCTGATACTATATTATGTCGACTATCAAAAATGTCAGGTTTTCTGATTTCCATTTCTATGTGTTTGTGTCATCCAGTAAACCTAAAATTATAATACATTATAATTATAAAATTATAAAACATTCTTTTTAGGAAAGTGCTATGTGGATTCCAAAGATGAATGAGGCCTGATCAACTTTCCTTTTTACAAGGCTCTAGGTGTTTTGTTCCCAAAATTTCCATCTTAACTTACTAAATAGTCAAAATTAATCAATTCAATCGAGACAATTTTTTAAAAAATTACATACTAGGACAAAAATGGAATCTCTTTTAAGTTTATTAAACCTATGTAACTATTTCAAATCTATTTCTCAAGCTTGCCTTAACAAACAAATGTATTTTCAGCAAAATTTAAAAATTTATTTTTAAAGCTAGCTTGAACAAAATCTTAATCCTATTCTCATTTCTCTGAAATTGTATGGAAACAGTTAAATGTCCAAAAATGTTAAGTCCAAACAGTTATAGGATTATTATAGTCAGTTTTCCAATTGAAATGTGATCAAGTTGAGAGAATGGTGTGTATTCCAGAAATATCCCAAGTAAAAGTCTAAGATCTGTTCAAAACTTTATGCCCACGTAAGAGGAGAAGCTTTTGTAGTTTTCTGTGTGTCCCAAGTGCCAGATGTCTCAAGCTGTAGGTCTGTGGAATATCAGGGTAGCCAATTAATTACAGATAGAGGCTAAACTGCTCAAGAATAAAATATTTTCATAAATTTAAAATATTTATGTTCATTTTATTAAAAATCAATGACATGTCATTCTTTATTTAGTTAGCTATACATTGAGCAGAATTTTCTAATCTTCTGAAAGGGAAAAGAGATTCCAGAATGCTTTCACTCCATTTGGCCTGTTTCTGAACAACATATGGAACAAATGTAAATGTATTTCCTACCTTTGAACTCATGATATGCTTTTTCTAACCATATTGGGTGAGCATTTAGGACTGGTCCTAAACTTTATTGTATCAACACTCAATAACACTAAAGCGTTGTTACGAAAGCTTTTTAAAAGCTTAATGCAAGTTTGTTAAGTTATTTGTTTAGCTAAATTAAAATCACCAGTTGATGTATTTCAGAACAAAATCAACATGATGAAATTCTTGGGTTTTTTATACACCCGAGGAACTACTCCACATGAAGGCAGTGATTCAAAATTTTGCTTGATAGACAAACAGCATGATAAAGTAAATGATACCAAAAGAAATCACACACTATGTGCCACTCTAGAAGAAAATAATTTGCATTAAAAAACAACTATTACAATGTTTTTGAACATTGATCATAATCACTCACTTGCTGAAGCATTTATATTTAAAGAAATAATAAATAAAAAGGAAGTATTATATATATCAAATTACTTTTTTGTATTGCATTAGAACCTAGAGACTTCTTAAGCATTTCAATAAAAATATCGCAAAATTATTACATTTAACATTCCATAATCAATTTTAGGATGATAGATAGCTGTATGTTAAGCACCATATTGTATACATATTCAAGGACTTATATAAATCATTCCCTGAACTTGAATTAACCATGTGATCATGGAATGGATTCCAAAATGGCACAATGTCAGGAAAAAAATACATTTTCAATAGCACTTCTAAGCATATCACTGTCCAGGATTCCCTGAAAAAAAATGCAAATGATGTCTTTTCTGGGTTTGCTTTTTCTTGTTGTGGCTAGGTAGACTGCATATTAATATAGGTCATGGTTCAAGTTACTTTCATTAAAAAGAGAGGTAATATAAAAAATGCAGGTCTTGAAATTAGACAAATCTGAGATGAACTCTCAGTTCTACCACTGCTAGCTCTGTGATCTTAAAGACTTTACTTAACATCTGTGAGTCTAATTTACTCATCTTTGTAACTGGAATAATATATCATTTACTCAACATAATTTAAGAGATTACTATGTTCTTGCCAATACAATTAATCCAGGGAATGCATCAATGAGCAAGACAAAGACCCTGACTTATGGTGGTGCAGCCAATTAGACAGTTAACAAATAGAATAACATCGGGGTTGTACAAAGACAGCAATACAAATGAACTACAAATGAGAAGGAAGGAAGGTTTTCAAAGTATAGAGTCTAGAAGATCTCTCTGAGGAAATGTCTTTTCAGCAGGCACCTAAATGCAGAGAAGAGGCCATATTCTGGGCCAAAGGAACAACAAGCAAAATCATTCAGAGGCTATAAAAAGTTGGCTTGTTTCAGAAACCAGCTACAGCTTCAGCAAAGCAATTCAAGAGAGTGGCAAGCTGCAGAATGGCTCCCTCCCACAAATACCTTTGTATTATTTTAAGCATTAAGTTCATGATACTTTTTATAGCAGTAATAGGAAACTAATTTAGAGGGAAATGCCAAAAAATAAGTTTAGAGGGGTAGGCAGGACATGAATCATTTGAAGGATAATCATGAAAGCAAGACTACCAAGAGGTCTCCCCAAAGTCTACGCATCAGATGGTAGTAGATTGGACTTGGGTAGTGGTGGTGATTGAGGTGGAGAAAAGGCTTGTGTCTCAGCTACATTTTGAAGGTGGTGTTGAAAGAACTCGCTGATGGTTAGGATGTATGGAGTGAAGAAGAAAGTCATCCAAAAACCTGGAGCAACTGGGTGATTGTACATCAACTATGAGAGATCGCTAAACCCACACCGAGGTGGTAGGGAATCCAGAGTTCATTTCTTGTTCACATTCTGTTTCAAGTGGTAGAGTTGTTTTAAATGTGAACTAATGGTTCACAAAGAGATTCACCTAAAGGAAATGACCAGAGAAAATGAGAGTGATCGTCCCTGAGGCTCCCAGTTGACACAGGAGAGTTAGAGGACACCATAAAAGATGATGATAGGAAGGCATCCTCACCCCCTCCCACCAACGATCACCTATGTTCTCATTACATAACAATTAAACAGTAAAACTGCATATTATTCCTTTTTATTTTATTACTAGCATAAAAATAGATCTCATCTCTTCTCTCTTTCCAGCTTCTTTACAGATGAAATGGCAGGTGTACACACCTAGAAATTAAATTCAGGCCGACATCTGAACTAACATCTGAGGAAAATACTGGCAGACAGAATAAAAGAAAAAACAGAGAATACTAAGTTTAAAACATGAAAGTACTAATTACTAATTTATACGGCTGATGTAAGGATAAATGAAAACATAAGTGAAAATCAGTAACCTCATAGAACAAAGAGGTAAATCAAGGCAGTTTGGAACTTCAAAGTTCTATGTGATAACCAATTTTATCCTAAAGGCAAAATAATTCCTGAAGTCTTCTGATGTAACCATTTCAGAAGAGAAATATAAATGCAGCACAACCAAAATGAAACTCCTAAATAATATTAATGACAACATTCCCAAAAACACAACCAAATACTTAGTTTACCCACCACTTACTAAAATACATACTTTACCTACCAATATACATATATCTCCTAATTATATTATTTAATTCAACTTTTAAGATAAACCATGGGTATCTATAAACAATAGTACATATCATCAATCTTCCAAGAAAATCAATGTTTTTTTCTAAAAGTGTATCAGATAGTACACAATGTTTTAGAACAGTTGGAAAAAACTAAAATAATTTAAATGTCCATAAATCATTGCTTGTCTTAGTAAATACCAATACAGGATATTCAGAAAAAGTGACAGTGCAGGGAGTCAGGGAGAAGATACAGAATAACAAGAGCATTTTAAAAACAAATTTGTGGAGAACAAAACATGTCCTTTTACCATCTACGTATAACTCCTACTACAGCCGTATTTGTAAGAGGATGTTTGTCTTTATTAGAGGTTACAAACAGCCATAAAAAAAATTAACAATGGTGTTATTAAAAATAAAAGACGATTAAAAAGCCACTCTCAGAATGTAAGTTTCTCTATACATGATATTCTAGTAAAGGCAAAAATACGGGGATAGAAAACTTTAGAGATTACCCTGTAGTGGGATCGGGGAGAGGTTGACAATAAAGTTGCAGGAGGGGATCATTAGGGATGATGGAAATTCTCTGTTATCTTGACTGTGATGGTAGTTAGCTGATTATCAATTTGTCAGACACATAACAAATGTACACTGAAAAGGGGGAGGTTTACGTAGGAAACTGTAACTGCTCAGTTAACCTGACTTTTAAAAAAAAAGAGGTGAAAGAAAAAGATACCCTTTTTGGAATGTCGAAAAACTACAGACTTTGTTCTAGAATTCTGGGTTCTATGAGTTATTTCAAAACCACAGGTTTGCAACCCATTTTTACCTTATCAAAGCTTTATATGGAAATCTGAAGTTTATATTAAAAATAACTCATTTACATTCAACCCTAAGGCTAAAACATATAAAGATTATATAAAAGAAACTGTATCAACTTTTTATTAACTTTGGTTTTGAGTTTGTTGAGAAAACAAAACAAAAAGGCAACAAATGGGCTAAGCCAAGTTATAAATATTACAAAAACATCAGTTAAACTTTAATGTAAAAAATCCAGCAAATCCTTGAAATGAGAGCAAAATAGGCAAGATAAACTTCGCTTTTCAGTGACCAGCAATGGGCACTTAAGATATAATTTAATAAAAAGAGATAGGACTATAGATATGAAGGGACATGAACACTGGTTGGTCAAACACTTTATGATTGTTCAAAATTTGATGACTTTTTAAAAGGCTAGAGGCTACTTTTTTTGCAGCAATTTGCCTGTTTGTCAGTGTCATTAACACACCTTCATTACAGAATTCCCCCAAAACAAGCAGGTTACACCCAATATATTTCCATAAACATTGTTTCAGAATTTTTAAAGTAACAAATGTATACCAATGAAATACAAGAACTAAATACAAAATATTAATACATGTACATCCACAAATATACATCATATGTATAACCAAAAATATTATTTATATTATGAAAAACAGTTGAGAGATTATAATGAGTTATGAGACAACGAATATTTAAATTAAGGCCCTGTACCCTAGTTGTAGGTATCAATACAGTAAAATTAGTTAGATCACCTCTATGAATTTTAAAATGTGTGAATTTTAGATATTTTCATTTACCCATGGTCAATACATGTGCGAACTGACTCAGAATATCCTAAAGACTTAATTATGTTTCACCATTGCACACAAATCATTTTTAGAAATTTTTTCTAGGACAAGAAGAGGAAAATGAATTCAAGGTGAGTAGCATGTACATACATTGAAGCTAGATAATACTTCAACTAAATTTCAAGCTTTTAAATTGTACCCTTCACAAACTTTGTGCCTGGGGCACAAGTACAAAAGTAAAAACAGTAATAGAAAATACATAAACCAGAAGTAGCTGCAGCTATTAAAAAGTAAGGTCCCTTAGGGTAGGTCAGTATATAAAGATATGAGACTATATCAGAGCTTGTAACAAAACACACTCTACTAGGCAAAGAGGGGTACGAGTTAGGGAGGGTCCAGACTCTCTATGGAGGGATACACTCTACAAATGAGGTATTTCACTCTTGACCAGTGGTGTCTCTTTCTGTCAATCTTTGGTGCATACTAGGCTGTGGACCCAAAATGTGTATTCATTTTTGTATTGAGTGTGATGCAGCATTTTACATTTTTAAAATACACTTACAACCTCATTTTGTTTCAAGCTAAAAGGCTTTTTTAAATTGATAGTGTGAAGCAGGAAGTGTGGCTTCAGGACACCAATCTTTCCTAGAAATTAAGCTACACTAAAGCAGGCATTGTTTTCCCTGTCTTTTATACTCCGAGTTGTTACAAGGGAATTCCAGAATGATACCAGCTGTGACAAGCATACTAATTCTTGAGCACAACTCGTGTTTGCTAGCCGACTTGAGGAAACGATCTCAGAGCCGGGGAGGCAGAAACGATATGGGGACAGAAATAAAACCTAGATGTCACACTGGTGTCATATCAAAGCTGGGGACATTTAAACAGCAGAACAACCTAATCTTCAGTTAACCTCTATTTGATTTTCACAGATAGGATTTCATCTGCAGCACCAAATTAAATCTGAGACTGAGAAATGGGCCTGTATGTTAAGATGTGTCCAAATTAATTGTTGTCATGATGCATGCCTGGCTTTCAGCCTCAGATCTGTGTGTCGCTGTATTAGTACCAAGGTTCCAATCCATGGGGGAAATTGAAGCACAGATTTTACCCTCATTTCAGAACATGACTCTCAACATCAGGGACAACACTGCAGATAGAATTAGATGCCTGGCAACTGAATAGTTCAAAGAAAAACTTTGGTGGAAAAACAAAAGCTCCAAAAAGTCCATGTAATTCCTTGTATGTCTCTGTTTTTAGGGTATATATTAAGGGAAACTATTTCAAATATGTTCATTTGCTTTTCACTTAGTTGCTTAAACATGCTTTTGGATTCAGGCCAACGTACAAGAGGCCACTACAATATTCGCCAAGTTAAAGGATGACAGTAACTGATCAACTACCTCAAAAAGAAAATTCTCTATTTTCATTGACATAAAAACAGCACACAGAAGGTATAGGAGCACAACTGGCTGAGAAGCACACACCCAACCCAAGATACAAAGCATTCTCTTTGATGATTATAAACAAAAATTGTATTTTCTGATTACAGTCAACAGAACTAGAATTTGGAATACATTTACAACATAAAATTCTGTGTATATGTATGACTGAACTATAATGCTGTACACCAGAGCCTGACACATTGTAAACTGACTATACTTCAATAAAAAATGTTATATTTAAAATCAAAAACAACGACAAAATTCTATGTAGAGTTTAGTTTATTTAAAGGAGACTAATAACTGAAAAAGAAGTAGAATGTCCTTGGAGTCAATGAAGTAGCTAAACCATCTTGCAGAAATTTCAACACGTTAGTTCACTAAATACCATATTTTTTCCTAAACTTTATCTGTAATGATGATAAATTATAATTACTAATATTTTATAAATATTTCTGCAAAATCAAATCTATGGAAAATCTGGATATCTTACAGAAATGTTTTTCACGTAGGTTGATATATGTGTATATTGAGAATGCACCATGCAAGAATGAGTATTTATAGTTGAGTAATAGCTATCCATTTCTCAGTCTCTTCCTATTTTTCTATATATAGGATGATTCCATTTGGTTAAATTTAGGTTATAAGCCTAAATCCTTTTTCCAAATGTCTAATTAATCAAATAAAAATGTGTGTTTCTATGATTGAATTCTTATAAAATGGCTGATAATATCAAATGTTAATTCAATTGTTAGCTCAAGTCAGATGATTACCAAATGTTTCTCTGGTCCTGGCCCCTTTCCCAAGGTCTTGAAGCCACTGAGATGATTCATCAGTGAAACTTTAATCATATACAGCCCTGAATTTATTTCTAAAGCAACTTTATTATGGTATAATTTCTGTACAGTAAACTACATATATTTCAGATGTACAATTTGATGAATTTTGATAGTTGTACACATCTATGAAACCACCACCACAATCAAGATGACTAATACTTCCATCACTTCCGAAGAGATGCAAATTTCAAACTCCCAATTTATCCCTTCCCACCCTCTTTACACCCTGGTAACCTTAAGTCTGTTTTCTACGTTTGTAAGTCCCTCTCTGCCTTGTAAATAAGTTCATTTGTGTCTTTTTTTAGATTCCACATATAAGTGATATCATATGGTATTTTTATTTCATTTCCTGTCTTACTTCACTTAGAATGATAATCCTCAGGTCCATCCATGTTGCTGCAAATGGCACTATTTTATTCTTTTTATGGCTGAGTAATATTCCATTGTATGTATATACCACATCTTCTTTATCTAGTCATCTGTCAATGGACATTTAGGTTGTTTCCATGTCTTGGCTATTGTAAATAGTGCTGCTGTGAACATTGCACTTATTTTAAATCAAACACTTTAGCATGTAGTCTCCCAGCCAGTCAATCTTCTCCTTCCCAACAATCCTATACATTAACCCCAGGTAAATTTACCCAAAAGGGAGCTGTGATGCTCTCACCTTACTGCTCTACCATCTTTACTAACTTCTCACAGTAATATTTAGGGAATATGTCCCACCTCATTACTTTTTCCCTTCTTCATAACAGAACTGAACTCAAGCTTCTCCCTGGAGTCCAGGTCTTGTTTTGCTGATACTAATCCTATTATCTCTTCTCCTCCTTTTACTCATATTTCCATAGTTGTAAATTCAGCATGTTGATACCGTCTGAAATGCCAGCTCCCCCATAAGGCCTTGGCTGATCCTCTCTCCACCCTGAGTCATGCTTGGGAGGCCCACAGTCTCATCTTCCTCACTTGCTCTGTTCCTCCTTGTGGCCTGCATCATGTTATATTTTTTCTTTACCTTCTATGTACTTGTCCATCCAATTTAGGGAGTATAAACTAAATACGAGGTTGAGGGTAGGCACTGTTTCTCATGTATTTCTCAAAATTCCTGAAAGATTATTTTAACTAGGGCACATGATTAATTATTTTTAATGTATGTGAATGCTGAAACATTATGCCATACATCAGAAAGTGACACAATGTCATTGACTATAATTTAATAAATTAAAAAAATATAAAAACAAAAAAAAGATGGGATGATTGTCTTTTGGAATAGCAACATGAAAAATCTCCTTTTCAGAAACGTACTTCATCCCTGCCTGGTTTAAGATACACTAAGTACAATGAGTGTAGTAAGAATAAAATTCCATATTTATTCATGAATCTCATTTATGGTGGATATGGTGGATGATTGAATAATTGGCAATTATTACATTTCTCCTTATTTTGACTGATAGTTTTGAATTTAAGTTAGCAATTTCACATAGAAAAGAGGTCACAGCTGTGTTAGTGAAGTGGTATCAAAAATTCACATAGTTGGCCTTTATAAGCATGCAGCCATCGGCTTTCACACTAAAACTACACTGTGAGGAAACTATTTTCATAAATTTTAAATTTGGGTTGTGTAGGAAATTGTGGATAGCAGGTGATCGGTGACAGAAATGACTTACATGACTTGTTTCACTTTGTGCTGTTTGCTTAGGTGACAATTAGCAGACAAAGGAGGAAGTTAAATGAAACTGTTACCAAAATATCTGTTCCCATGGAAGAAAAGAACATGTTTGGTGGACTGGAAAAAACTCAGTTCTTACAAATTCATTCCTTTGCAATAATATTGCCTTCTTTATATAAACATGGTCTTCATACTCTTGTGTCCCCTTCACATGTTTCCCAGTTCATGCCCTGCATATAATTTCCACATGCCTAATGATCTTTCTAAGTGTTTACATACTTTAGATGCATTCATATTAAAACCCCAAATTACAATGTATAGATATTTCTAAATTTCGCAGAAGCCCAGAAGAACACTAGAATCCTCTCAAACTCTGTAAGTGTTTGCTTTATAGAAGCACAAAAAGTCACTGTGTTATGCTGTTCATGTATTATACAGTAAGTGGTTGATATAAGATGCCAAACTCATAGCACATTGGGGCATGTAAGAGTTAACTTTTCCAGCGGTCTTTTAGCTAAAACACTCTTTGGAAAGAATTATAACAAAGAGTTAGAACAAACGCATAACCCTTACTTAAATGCCACTATTATTTAAATATACCTGTAAGTGAAGCTTCTGTTCCATTTAACACTTCAGCAAGAGGCTAATGAACGGAAGACTGCTTTGTGCTTTTCTTCTTAACCTGGATGCTGTGTTTAATAGAATGACCTCTTTGAAGTTACAAGAGCAACCCTCTTTAAGTTGAGGTCAGAACATATCTGCTTAGCTGTCTTAATCTAAACTGAAAAACAATAACTTAAATAATTGGGTGCAGAACAGCAGTGCCACAATGATTACAGAAGTGTTTTGACACATGCTGTGTTAATTGGGCTCTGGTTTTGTCTGGAAACTGAAGTCCGGGGGCTAAACATTACATATAAGTCCTGAGGACTGACTACCAAAGTGACACAGTTGCTAAAGACAGTCGCCTGCTAGGCCTGGTTCCAATGGGAAAAATTTCCTCTGGCAGCTTTTGAAGTTTGTTTTTATAGGAAATTGCTTCCTGGAGCAGATAAAGCTAATTCATGGCTGTTGCCCGAGCTCCTGCACACCCAGCTGGGGCTCCCCTGTGGACGCAGCCGCCTTGTTGACAGAATCGGACTGGAATCTTGGCAAAACTCCAGCTGTTTGTGTGGAGCCAGTCAGATTAGGTTGAAAGCCTCTAAATCTTCCCAAGTGTCCCCAGGAAGGGAATATAAACTGGTTATGGTGATGTGGCAAGAGCCAGGGAACAGAGCAAAGTTGTGACATTTGTATTTGGACCTGTCACTGTGATTCAATGACACAGAATTTGATAGGGAATTCAGCCGAGGTCACGATACGGAAGTGATGGATTATCTGCAGATCTTTTCTTCCCACCGAATCTATGTAATGTGCTGGGGTAACTTTTCTTTGGGTGTCGGTTATGGTCCTACAAAACCTGCTCCCCTCCTAACCAGCAGGCCATCACAACATGTATTTCTATGCATCAGAATGCATATAAACATTTGCATAATGAATTTTAAATAAATGGGCTTTCTTTCTTTTGTACAGGAAACAGTCAAAGACAATCATATAATACAAATTTGAAAGGGAAGCTTGCTCTTAATTTGATTATCCCTCTCCTCCCAATTCATTTAATACATACTTACTAAAGAAGACTTTTAAGGACAAAAAAATTATTTACTCAAATTATAAAAAGCAAGGAAAAAAAAAAGCTTGACTATGACCCCAGACATCTCATTTGAGATAAAAGTTGAAAATCAAAAACAATAGCAACTTGAAATATAAAAGAACCAGCATTTATTTTTCCAGGTGTGAGAAACACTAAGGTTTGAGCATAAAAGTAATGTTAACCTAGTGGAAACATCAGAGACAAAGAAAACAGCAGCTGTGTGCAGAATAGATGGGAACAGAAGTGAGAGAACATTTAGTCACATGGGGAAACAGAGTTGAAGGAAACTGTGTATCTGTCTGAATTTGACGTTCTTCATGGCAGTAAACACTGGAGTTCAAATGAACAGCCATGTCTTCATACCCTTGGCCCCTCTTTCTTGGCTCTACATTTCTTAGGAATAAAAGAGGATGAAATCTGTTTAAATATTACCCCCCCATAGTGTAGTTAAATTTGAGGACTAGAGTATCAATAAGTTTTATGTTATTTAAATTTTACGTTATTTTTTTCTCTTTTATCACATTCCTTTCATGCTTAAATATCATCATTTACTTTACACTAAAAAAAAATTTAGGGGGAGGAAGTAATCAGATTTATTTATTTATGTATCTTTTAATGGAGGTCCTAGGTATTGAACCCAGGACCTGCTGCATGCTAAGCACGTTCTTTACCTCTGAGATACACCCTCCTTGCTTCATATAAAGTTTTTTTAATGTTTTATGCTATTCCTTTTGTTTGGAAGGTTATCCTGGTGCCTAGGCCTATCCTATCAAACTTCTTAATCTTCTTAGTAGTTCCATTCAGTTTCCTTTCTTTCTCATGTCTTCACCTAAACCCTATGCTTATAGGCAGAGAGTTAATGCCATCCTCTGTGCATCTACACCAGCACTTATTTCACTAAATGGTAATTTTTGCTTGTAGATCTGTCTTACCTAAGAAAAGCTGAGCTATATGGGATTGGGAACATCATTTCCCTCCCATTTTTTTCTTCATTAGTGTCTAAAACAGTTTCTGGCCCTCAGTGGATTTTGAGTAAGTGTTTCTGAGTGAATTCATCTGTGTCTTACCTTATTTCTGGCTTTCCATTTGCTGTGACTTGTAGGTAAAAGCAGGATTCTTGGTCAGATTGTCCTGGCTTGAATTCTCGATCCTTATGGACTAGCTGTGTAACCTTGGACAAGTCACTTTCTTAGGTTTCAACGCTTCACCTATGAAATATTCTGCTACATACAGCTGGCCTAAGGGGTAAATATGTTACTGTGTAAAAATCACTTACAGAAGCATTTGGTGCCTAACATAAACCCAAGCCAGTGCTACCAATTAGCATCCTCACCCTCACCATCACCATCACTGACATATGGGACCATCTGTGTGGAAACCACATGAGGGACTCCTTGGCATTTGTACTCATGGGTGGAATCGCCATTTCAGGGGTCCCCAAAATTATGAAGGTCAGCTGCCTCAGCTAATGCTTTCTGAGATGCTCTTAACACTTTTTTTTTCTGCCTTAATTTGAAAATCTCTCAAAAACAAATGCTCTTTTGAATTTCCTTTTGTTTTCTATTTAACAAGTATTAACCCAGCACTTTCAGCAGGCCAGGTCCTTTTCTAAATGCTTTAATATAAACTCTCTTAATTCTCATGAACTAACGTACTGTTAACGGCTCCGTTTTACAGAAGAGGAAAGTGAGGGACAGAGAAGTTAACAGATCTGCAGAAAATGAGGGAAAATGAGGCAAAAACAAGTGGTTCAAGTGATCACGCTCAGAACCACTGCATTTCCCTGCCCCGAACCAGCTGGGCTCCCTTTAGACACCTTTCTATTTTTTCGTTTTTAAAGTATAATCAGTTACAATGTGTCAATTTCTGGTGTGCAGCATAATGTTTCAGTCATACATATACATACATATATTTGTTTTCATATTCTTTTTCATGATAAGTTACTACAAGATATTACACCCTTCTATTTCTAATTCTGTTCTGCCACCTTTCCTTTGTTTCTCTTCCTGATTCCTGTCCTGTTCTGTTCTCCAAATCAGGTAGACGGGTAGGGAAGAAAGAGAACAAGACCAGGGAGTAGACAGAAACCTTCCTCTTTTCTGTGCCTTGCTGCAAATTTTGCCCTGCTCTACTGCCTACTAAAAATATATACAAAATATTGCATGTTTCAATTCTTTAATGCTTAAATGACTTTCTCTATAAAGAGCAATCTTCCAAGCCATCTTTGTGTAGCTATAAAGTTTGGTAATATTTTCATCAAATAAGCTTCAAGGAGATAAAAGCAATCCCCAGGCAATAGACATAGTTACACCACAAGACTGCCAAATACACACCCATGGGAGGTAACACCAAGAGCTTCTTCCTCTCCCATTTCAATCAAAGAGTGCCAGAAAATGCAATAGCAATAGGGAGATGAAACTGAATACCAAGAAAAAAATTAAGCATCAAAAATTAAAATTAAAACATAAAAAATTAAAACTAAAATTAATCCACCATGCCAAATTTTCCAGTTTTGTTCTCATTGCCATTACTTCCAGGTTTCTAAATATATATTCATGTTACAGACATATTTTTCATTCCATGTTATCTTTTTTTAATATTTCACTCTTCTGCAGAGCTTCACTCACTAGTCTCACCAGAAAGCCATTTCCATTTTCCCCTTTAAAGGCATTCTCTAGGTTTACTTCAGCCATTTGAATTGCATGGGTTAGTAGAATCAACTTAGCAGTGCCATTCACTTTAAATTTTATATTGACACAAGTATTTAATTTAATCTTCAGAAAGATTCACATTTAAAAATGCTCATTGTTGATGTGCTAACAGTTAGGAAAAAAAGTACATTCTAAACTTATCTTAAGTAAATTCTTTGTATATATTCAAATACAGTTGAAGAATAATGTAAAATGCATCCAGGCTTTCAATAGTTAGAATTTGCTCCGATATTAATAGCTAGAATGCATTTGATATATTTTACAACCTTTTGTTCTACTTCATTAAAATTGAACAAATATTAACACAATTTTTCAGGCTAGCATGAAAAAACTATAGTACATAAAAACCCATGTGAATGTTTGCATTTTAATATTACAATTGAAATAAAGTGTATGAGTTTATAGCCATGTCTTATTGCAAATATAGCTAAATATAAGTGACATGTTGCTATTCCTTTTTCACTTAAAAGGAAATCATGATGTACTAGAATTATTTAGAGCAACTCATTTCTCTGTTGTTTGTAATGTATGATGAACTAATCTCTAGTAACAGACTTTTATTCAAAAGGGAAACATGACCACTTCAAAAATAATATCACATATTTGAATAATTCAGAACCGTAAAAAGACACTGCAAATAAATTTTTATCTGGTGCAAGGAAACTAACCTCTTCTAATGCTTATCCAATCTGTGATTTTTGTAAAGTGCAAAATATAATCATGAGATTTTAATCATTTTCCTATTTAATGCATTCTAAATAAACATCTATTTCAAAGGAACAATGGTATTATCAATATAAAAATAATAGTATATTATTATTTCTCAGTTTGTTTATATTCAAAAATGACCTCTTTTTGAAGATTCTGAAACGTATTTTAAACATATTAAGATACTATATAATTGGTCAATATGCAAAGATCACTTTTTAATGTTCATGTCTAATCTGACTTCTGTCCAGATTTCTGCTTCTAAATAATTATTTTACACTACACCTAGATATATCACTAGAATGTCCAAAATATTATGTGCTCAATTCTTTACCACAAAAATCTGTTTTTACTCTGGTATCCCTCCTGCCTCTTCTTACCAGTGTTAAAACAATTTCCAGTTAGTCAGGTGACAAATACCTGGTCTGCTTTCCACATTTTCTTCCCTTCACACTTCACAGAGTGTTGTGTCAGTGTCATCTAAGGAATCTCTTGCTATGTGGTGGGTATTCCCCAGGTCCTCTCTTCAATTCTGGTATATTATCCAGATGGATATTTGATAGCCCTTTAACTCATCTCTCTGGCTCTCCCTCTCTATCCTCAAGCCTTCTGATTATAATATCATCAATCATTTTCCAAATATACCTCTCTAATACTATCATCACCCAGTCATGCCTCAGTTAGCTAATTAGCCATTCAGGTCTCTGCTGAGGCTCAGGGCTCTGACTGGGAAGACTCTTGACTGGTACCATTGCACATCCTTAAATATCTGTCCATTATGTTTCCCTTCCATCCAGGTCCTCACGTTCTCAGAGATGGGCTGAGGTTCTGTTAAAAATTGAAAAGAATACTTGGAATATGAAGTATCCATTATATTTCCTGATTCACTGCTACCCAATAATTTTACCTTTCTATTTTTCCTCCTGGGTTTGACTTCATTAGCTACTTACAAAGTCTTGGGCAATAGACATTGCAACTGAACATCTCACTTCACCTGTAGAGAACATTGCCGTCCTAAGATGCTGTCAATTCCTCTAAACTCTGTCCTGTTCAGTCCAGGCATTGTCTGTCTGTAGACCAGTCAATCTACTCAGGATCCAACATATTCACACAAGTGCCTGTCAAACAATCTATAAAGCATCCAACACCATCTTTTGAAGATACAATATACCCCATAATATGGAATCAATTACTCAAGGCCCTTTGTTTTATGTTGGAAAGACAATATTTTTTGGAAGCAAAAGCTCTGACTCAAATTACAGATGTAATTACAATTAGAATTAATTGATTTAGAGGACTATTTATCATTTGCAAGTAGAATTTTTTTTAATTTAAGAAACACAGTGAACTTATTCAAACATTTCTTGGTTTATTTGTGGGCATAGACATATTCACATGAGGTTAATTATTTTATTTAAAACTGATGACCAATCTGACAAAAGAGTACAGCGAGCCTTATTATATTGGTTAACTACTCTACAGAGTGAAGCCCTGACTATAGATATAGACTCAGGTAAGAAGGCTAATGAAGAATCACCATAGAGTCAGTAAATATGATGCTTTTATGCTGGTTTGTGCATCAGCAAAGCACTTGCAGGGAGAAGAAAACCACAAAATGTTACGAGAACAGGACTGTGATAGAGGCATGGATCTGATTTCACTCGAGTAGGGCAGTTTTTCCATATGCCTCTTTGAGTGCTTCTCTTGTGCATCTGTTGCATGGCAAACATAAAATGGTTGGGTTCACTATCAATTACAGGCTGGAACAAGTAAGATTTCAATTACGACAGGAGAGCAAAACAGCTGCGAAATCCCCAAGGCGGGGTGCAAGAACCAAGGGGGAAGCAAACATCACAATGGTACACTGCACACTACTAATTAGAGAGAAATGAAGTCAAGTTAAAAGAAAATATACCCCTGGATGCTCTGTTTCGTAGAGACCATTTGGGTCCTGAAAACAGTACCTCGGTGGCTTGTCTTAATCTGAAGTCGCATGTAATTATTGTCTCTTGAGGAGCTTAAGTGAAAAATCCAGCGTAAAAATAACTTATTTTTTAAGATAACTTATTTTAAAAAATTCAATGGGATTAAATCTAGGCATTTAAATCATACCCATTTATTTTTAAAAGACAGGGTGTCTTGAAAAGGTAACAAAGTAAAAGAAATGAAGAAAATTATGATAATGCGTCTTACAAAAGCTGCAGCTCCCTAAATAAGGAATGCATAAATATAGGCACATGTAAAAGGCTTCTTGACAAACATCTTCATCTTAGGATAAAAGCAGGGATCCTTCTCCTACGTACACTGCATGACAATGATGTGAATTTTCCCTCCATGCCTGTTTTTCTTACATTTAATTAAGTGAACTGAAAGCAGTGCACATGAAAACAGCACAAAATGATATTGAAAATAAAGTTTTTTCAAGCATAGAATCTAGCAGTAGACTTAAGAATTAGCTACAGGTTGTAAAATATTAGAACCCTGTAGAGCAGCACATTTTCTTTGTAGTTTGCAGAATCAGCATATCTCATAGCAATAATGAAAACTATGCTAATAACAGCCTTAGAATCAGGCCATACTTAAATGACCTGATCTACAACCCACCCCATCCACTTTCTTTGAGCATTCACATTTCAGATTTTAAGAGGATAATAACAATAATTATTATGATTGTCCTAAATATTAATGGAGACACTCCAAGATTTACCCAGTAGCTCACACAAACATGCTCTCAGAGTTGAGGGAGTGAACATCAGTGTGAAGTTTTATCTGGAGTTCACCAAAAAAATAAATCTCTTTATTGCTTTATTTTTCTCAATAGGAATTCATGTGGGAAGAGAAAAAACTCATTGCATTAATTCAGATAAACATGATGAGGGGCTCAATTAGGACACTGGAGAAAATAGTGAAATTCTAAAGGTACAAATTACAGTTATTAAAGAACAATGAAGGTAAGGGTGAAGGGAAGGCGAATTTAGGATTACTGAGATTCTTAGCTTGAGACAATATAGAGAAGGCAGGAGGAAAATTAGGTAGGAATATGGACTCTTCTAGCTCACAACGACATATTTTATTGACACTAAACAGATTCATTTAACATCATAGTTTAAAATTATGTTTCTTTAAATTTATGTTTCATCTTAATTTTTTCCTAGATGATTTAAGAGTTTTTGAAAACCAGTAAGTCCTCTGATAGTGACTGATATGTCTGAGGGCAGTGTCTCTTACAAACTACTTTACCAATGACCTGGGTCTTATTTGAATCATTATCCTGGGAAAAGAAAATTTACCTCCCGCACAGCTTCTCCCAATGTATACATAGTAAATGAATTCTAACGTGATTCCCATCTCAGTTCTTTAAAGCTTCCTGCCTTGAAAAGGGAAAGGTGATTCCAAGCCCCTCACATCTCCTCATTCTTTTTCAGTAAATTTTCAAGCCTCGGATGACACTTCTAAAAGGAACAGTGTGGTTCCTCTGGAGGTTTGACCTGCTATAATCTCCCTAGATTGTTTGTTATTTCCCTCAAATTATAGAAATAAGGAAACTTCTTTTCTAAGTTGAGGATTGAAAACACTGCTTCCAATTGGAGCCAAAACAACAACAGAATAGGATGAATTTTGTATAGAGATGTGTTTTGATAATGACATTACCCATATATTAATCCTAATGTCTAGGGAATAAGAATATAATATTACTTCCCAATGTTTGGATAATGAAAATGAAAGTTTGTAAAATGGTTATAAGCATTTAATAAAAAGTGAAAGGTACAAAGTTGATGGTGGTGAAGGAGACAATTTTCTTTTCAGGTCTGGTAGTGTGAGATGTGTCCCTAACTCGGTGTATTGGGAGGAATCCATCAGTGCCTCAAAATTAAATTCAGAAACACGCCTGGCCTCTAAGGAAACTGTGAAAGAAGGACTCTGTTTGACAGGCAACAGCAAAATTGCAGCTGCTAAGATTGTGTGTAGCCAAGTGCCACTTCACTCTTGATCTATGTTAAGTTGACTGAAGGAAGGAAATCAATTACTATCAGCAGTGAACTTCAGGTAGACCTGGTTTGAGATGCCAGCTACATGCAGGTGTGTGCCCTCAGCAAAGATAATTCTGACTCAGCCTTCATTAATTAGGAGTGAGACTGCATTCACTGCTTTGAGATTTTAAGTGGCTGTGTTTGAAATGTAGACAGAGATGGATGGAGAAACCCAAATATTAGAAACCTAATATCACCAACAAAAATATCTGCCTGATCTGGTTGAACTTATTCTGGGAGACCAAGTTTATTAGAGGAGCATAGACACTCACACACACACATGGACAAATATTCTCTGGTGAACACACTGGAGTCTAGACATGTTAAAATCCTGGAGACCACACGTATTGGATAGTTGTCATTGCTTTCAGACTGGAATCCATGTATACTTTTTTTTCCCAGTTAACAGTGCCCCAAATTCACATTGGACATGTTGTTTTCTTAATTTCAATCCACGAGTCTGAGGCCGGGGGCAAGGACTATTCAAAATAGCATCTCTATTTCCCAGACGCAGATATTGTTCAGGGATGGAAACACGGTCAATTTTCCCCAGGTAGATAGGGTGACTTCCAGGCCTCATAGGGGAACTCCTGGACAAGACTGAGTGCTGAAGCCATGGGAGTTAGGCTTGCTGCTGCGGTCACAGAGAGGAAAGGGTCGGTCAGTGGAACAGCCCAGAGGAAAGGGATTATGTCTACCAGCTGATGCTACCAGCTGATGCTTGGATTTTAAGTGAAGGTACAATCAAAGTGCAAGTCAATAGATACCTTTATAAATGCCCTTCTGAGGGGATCTCTTGTATATATGTGCATTTGTGGCTTAAATTCCTGATCTTACATCAGTGTGTGCAATGCACGGCAGAATGAATGGACTTGACTGAAATACACAGCAGCAGTCTACTTTCCAATATGTTTTCAAGAGCATATACTGAGACAGTTGACAAAGACAGTAGTGGAGGGGAGTGGGGGTGGTGGTGTATGTGTGT
The DNA here is from genome assembly GCF_048564905.1 of Vicugna pacos. Lineage (NCBI taxonomy): Eukaryota > Metazoa > Chordata > Mammalia > Artiodactyla > Camelidae > Vicugna > Vicugna pacos. The sequence goes on from NC_133000.1 coordinate 40,138,260, forward strand.
AAGAGAGAAAATCTGTGACTGCCTTATGATAGATTTCAATCTAATTAATTTAGGGAAAAAAACTCACACATGTAGGTATTATTATTTAATCCTGTATTTAATTATGTTTTCCAAATTTCTCATTACCAACATTATATATATTTGCTTTCTAGTTTATATTAGTTTAAAAAAAATCACTAAATAAAATACTCCAAACACTCAATGGAATAAAAGTCCCTAAAAGATAAAATCACCTAAGTGACATGTTAATCAAGAATATCCATTCTATGGGAATTCTTTGTGGAATAGAGAATTTCTAAAAATCTTATTTGATGCCAATGACCTTTGCCATTATTAAAACATAGATGTCTGTCCTGCCACATATATCCAAACATTTGAAAAATAAACTTTGTCCCCCAAAAAATAGAGAAAGAAAGAGAATTCACAAAGCATTTCTCATATTTTTATAGATTCTTAGGTAGTTTGTTCAAACTTTTTGATTCTAGGACACTTATAAAATAAAAGGTTAAGGGAAAATCCAAACACCATGGACAAGCCTTTTGCCGTGAATTGTGAAATAACTTCCACAAAAGGAAAATTTTAAGTTTTGCAACTCAATGTGGGCTTTAAATGTCCCCTCTAGCTTTGTTTTATTTTAACAATGAAAAAAAAAAAGCAGTTATACTAGTGCATAAAAGATCAATTTGCATGGGCCAGCACAACTGTATCATGTAAATGCACACTCAGAGACCTTTCAAGACAGAGATTAAGCTGGTAAATATGTATTTAGATACTTCTTAAAATGGAGATCAGTACAGTGATAGCTGATAATGCCATCCATGTATTTTAGAGAATTTAAAACACGGATTATCGATGAGATGGACCATAATACGTCCTCTAGGGCCATTACAGTGGAGCCTGTAAATGCGTATATAGACAACGCAGGGAGTAGGGAGCAAAAGTCAGCTTGTGTACAAGCAGTGCACGAAGCTTCCTGGGAGCATGATACAGGGCACTGGGTATGTATTTAGGAGATGATTTGTAACGAACATGGGGAAAGTATCACTGAACATGGAAATACCTTTTTCAACAGAAGACCTTAATTTTGTGTCCTCCAAATATCCAAGGAAATCTCAAATGTTGATAATTGTTGGTTAACCTATTTTGCTGAGTTATTAATCAGATTCCAGTCTTGCTGAATAATGAAACATGGGCATACCTTTTCCACTAACATATTGAACCGGTTGCTTTTATTCCCCAGCTAAAATTCTAGAAATAGAAAACAATCCTATCACCTAAGGTTATGTGAGTATTGCCTTGTACTTTATTTTTGGAAAGAGAATTCATATAGGTGGCCCTGTACGAATTGTTAAGTTCTCTTCCTTTCCCTCCTTTTCTGTCATCATTTCCATTTTATTGATTCTTGCTTTTCTACTCTTCTTTTGTTTTTACAAGTCAAATTATTGGGCACTATACTCCATTCCAGTTCCTTTACATCAAATAAATTTTCATCTGTGAAAAATATGTAAATCTTACTGAGAATGAAGCAAAAATTGTAAGCACTGGATAAAACAACCAGAAATGTTTAAAGTATATTTTCCTTTTCTTTGACTTTGCATGTAAATACTGTAATAGCAAGAGATGCATTGAAAAGAACAGGATCTTTCTCTAAACATTCCACCAATCTCTCTCTCTCTTTCATTCACAAAACACACACACATACACACACACATTACACCACATACACACTCCACTCCACACACACCACACATACACACACACTACATCGCAGACACTACATCACACACACATCACATACACACTACACCACACACACACACACAAACACACACACATATTGCAGTTGTTTCCTGACAAATAAGATAACCCGATAGGAGCAGATCTCAAAATTCCAATGAATCGCTTCTCCAATTTCTTTTGAACAGGTAAAGAAGTAAATGTTAGAAGCTACTTCTATAGGTCTAAGTGACACATTTTCTAAGTTTGATACATTAAAGCTATTAAGTGATTCTCACCTTTAGAAAAGATTTGCATTGATGTTTTCTCCAAAACAAGGTTTATACAAAATTATTTTTGTACACCTAAATATTTCTTTAAAGCATTCACTTTTTTTCTATAACAAAACTGACTGCATAATATGTTGTTTTCCTTTCAGCTATGATATACGCCATTTTAACTAAAAAATGTACATATTTTTATAAAATCTTTTTCTATGTGTATATATTTAATTTGATTAGTGTATGTGTGTATGTGTGTGTGAGAGAGAGAGACAGAGAGAGAGAGAAAGAGATTGTGCCTCTGTTTTTGGTTTGATTGATTGTTCCAGCATCTCTGATATCATACCACTCATGGTTTGCCAGATTTCCAAATCTCCTGTAATATTTTGGCATATCAACAAAATTCAGTGCGGAAAGCAAGTAATGCTTGAATAAAAAAGGCATTAGTTTTATTGTAAAGAATATGTTTCCCCTTTTATTTAGCTATATTATAAACTGATATTAAAATAACTAATTCAATAAAAAGAAGGTATATTTAAATAATGGAACATTTACTATTTTAAAATAGCTAACATATTTCTTAAATTCTGTGTTTGAATTTTTCAACTGTGTTTTTGTCAGAAACTGGCAAAAGATCCTTAAGTGGGCGATCACATGTTATTGCTATCTTTCACGACCAAAGGAAAAACATAATCCCATTTTAATTTTTTTGCTAAGGCATCATTAATCAAACATTTACCCTTAAAAATCAATAACAACAGGTCTTGGGATGTATAATCTAGGTTAGTTTAATGTGAGAGTATTAATAAACATTCATGCTCTGTCGCTAACTGCTAAATATAAATAGCACTTCATAGCTCAGATCCTCTCTCAAGTATGCATTTTAGATAACTCTACATACATTGGGGACATAACTTCTAGAATATGTGAGAGCAGAGAAAATTGATTTTTCTTTTATTTGTTATAAAGCGCTTGCAGTAACATCACTACCAAATGTTCTTCTACGTGTGATATCCTTTAAGTCAGAAGTTCCAATACAGTAGCATTTTTTGTATATTATACATTTGTAGTTCTTTCATCATCTATTCAAGTAACAATATTAGATATGCTGGGATTTATATTACTCATTTTCCTCCCTGGTAATATTTTGTTAATATATTATGATTTGACCAATATTACTACTACCACTACCGGTAAATAAGATGTAAGAATACAGTGGCATTCATCAGTGTACAGTTTAGTGTGACAGTACACTTCATATTGGCGATGTCTGGCAGGGATACTGGTTTTGTTAAATACAGCTGTCAAGGCAAAGTTTTACTGTGCAGTGGATCTGCTGAATGATTTTATACCTGGTTAGTATACATGTAGCTGCTCTGGGGGACCTGTATGATAAGATATTAAGGGATGGTATCATATAGATAGAGAGATGATGACAGAGACAAAAGGTAGATGATTGATCGAAAGGTCGAAAGATCAATAGATAGATAGGGATTGCAAGTCTTACCAGCAATGTCTTTTAGGCGTGCGTGGGGTTAAGAAGTACTACTTAAGGCAGCTTAAAGTGCTACTTTAAGGTAATAGATTCCAAGAGTCAGTTAATCTATACCTAGCCTCAGGGAAGAACATGTGATTATCTCCTTTGGAGGAGGCAAAGAAGAAGGAATCAGGGCTATGAAATTATGACTAGGACTCACTGCCAAGGAGAACTGAGATTAAAAGAAGCCATCAGATGATGCTGCTTTTAGCATCCCCAAGTCTTTAAGGAGAGCTACCAGAGACGAAGCCCAGAGACACTGCTGTGAACTGCTGCTGTCCATGGTGCTGCCATATTTGCATACAGGGAACATCGGAGCAGTCTATGTAGATGCACCTCTTCTCCTTCAGCATTGAGTTACTCTTCAGGGAAGAGAAGGTCAGTCTCTAAAGGGCCACTGTATATGCCAGGGGTCCTTCTTTCTAGAGATAGCTGTTCTTTCCATTTTACCACCTTTCAAGGAAAAACAATAATTCTGTACACCCGAATGTGGTAGAGCTGGAGGTGCCCAAATCATGACTGACTGCTCGAGAACATTAGAGTGACACCACTACAGAAACAAGATTTTTTTGTTGGTAAGGCACAACTATTTGGAAGTAAGTTAAAATAGCAAAGTGAAGAAGGGAGATGTAAACAGCAAGGGAAGGTTATCACTTCTTTTGCTCTGGAAATTATTTAAAATAAAAGAAAGTAAACTCTTAAAAATCTACTGATGCTTAACTTAAAGATAATTCATGTGATTATTTCTCCTTAAATGAAATTATATTCCAACATATCTGTTGATTTTCCATTTGTAATGGTTGCACATTCTTAGATGATTGTACATTGAGCTGAAATATTAGAAACTTTTAGTTCAAATGAGGGAGTCATCTTTAACAGGGAATTCTTCTGTTTGAAAATATGCCCAGCTGATCTTTCAGATAACTTATGTGGGGTCCTGTGTTCTTCTCAAGTTTCATCACAGTGTTAAACGCTTTGAAATAGTGTGTCTATAGACAAACTAGTCTTTTCTGAACTGAAATTTTGGACCTCCTTGAGGAAATTCTGACTCTGTCGACTTGCATGTTTTCAAAGAAATGTCAAATTAAACCAGTAGAAATCTAGTTTAGGTTCTTCTAACATCTTTTGAATATGAGGCACTGTGCCTACTTTCAAAGAACTTAAAAATACAAAGTGTAACAAAGGACAGGAAAGCATTTGAGAAACTTCTGAAATACACGCTGCCCTTAGACAACTTTCCTTTGAAATCTGCCACAAAAGCGTTAGTGTCTAGAAATATTTCAACCTATTAGTGAAAAAAAAAACCTCCTCCGAATAGATTGCAAAATTCCTGACTCTGTCATAAAGAATCACAAACCCTTTAAAACAGAAATAATAATAAATTTATCAACAAAGGACCTATTCAACATGTAATAGTCAGTGTATACAATGATAAATTGCTGTAATTTTCAACAAGTGAATCACTTATAAGGAAGCAATTTTAAAAGAACATTGAAATATTTAAATTATATATCCATAATCAAAATTAAAAAGTCAAACCACATGAATCTATTAGAAGTATGTATGGTTTCATCATTAGAAGTTTAGGTTCTGGTATTGGACTGTCTGAGTTATGTTCACCCTTGGCCCCTCCTCCTAAACACACACACCTTTTATTGGCTATGTGACCTTGAACAAGCTACTTAGATTTTCTAGACTTAGACTGTTTGACTTCAGATGGATCATAATAACTTTCTTCAAATTCCCAGGACAGCAAAATGAGAACATATTAAAGTCCTTGTCTTAGTCTGCTTTCTTATACTTTTAGCGGAGGAAAATCCACAGGGTAGCTAGCTTAACAGTAGAAATTTATTTCTTACAGTTTTGGAGGCTGGAAAGTCTACCATCAATGTACTAACTTATTCAGTTTCTGGTGAGATTTTTTTCCTCCTGGCTTGTGTATGGCCACATCTCCTCCCTACGCATGGGTTTTAGGCATGGAGAGAGGGTAAGCCATGGTCTCTCTTCCTCTTCTTATAAGGATGTTAATCCTATTGGATCAGGGCTCCACACTTGTAACCTTATTCAATCTTAATTCCTTCCATAAAGGCCCTATCTTCAAATAAAATCACACTGAGGGTTAAGGCAGCACATGAATTTTGGAGCGCCACAGTTCAGTCTACAATCAGTCCTTAATCATGGATAGGTGGTAGCTCTGTGTGGTGACAGCTATTGTAATGGTCATGATGATGACCATACTATTGCTGAACTGCTAGTAAAGGGACTCCAGAAAGTACCATCCAGCTATGGAGCTGGTAGACAACTAATTTACCTTTCCCTCTCAATCTGTTGATGTAGACACTGTCAATCATCCTCCCCCAATCTTAATTTCTCTCTTCATTTTCTGCTTAAATCCAAGCAAGGTAAGACAGTGAATGACCAAATTGTCAGTGGTGATAGAACAGGAGAAAGCCTCAACAGGAAAGATCCCTGTAGATAATCTTTTATTTTCCTCTCTTGATCATTGAGACTGAGAAGAGTCAGTTCTCCCAGGTCAGATTCTCAAGTCTCCTTTCCAAAAGATGGAGCCATTGTTAGCAACTTCCTGTTACCAACTGTGTAAACAAATGTTCTGTATAGCTTGTTTCTGGGTTCTGTTTACTTTTCTAATATTTTTATGTAAAGATCCTTTGGTAACCTGCATATATGGGCTCCATTTCCTTTTAAACACTAAGTCACAGGACTCAATGTGGCCCCATATTCCCACCAGAGGACTACCTGGGAGACATGCAGGTTAAAAGTGCAGATTCCTGAGCGCCAGTGCAGACCCTGTTTGCTCAGACTACCTGAAAGTGAGATCCATGCATCTATATAGTCTTCAAAAATCACAGTCTGTAGGTGATTTTTATTTATACTAAAGTGTGGGAGCACAGCACTTACAGAAGACAGGAAAAAGAGAGAGAAATAAAACAGAAAAAAATGTAAAAGCTTACTTTTTTCATTATTAGTACTAAATGTCCTAAGAACACATCAATTACTTATGAATTTTGAACTTTAGGGACAAGAATAGAAATGAAAATCTGTACAATTTTCTTCTTCAGGGTAGTAGAGAGGGGAGAAAAACTGGTCAAAAGCAACAAATGGGGAATGTGAAAAGTTAGCTCATCAGTCCAAATATGAGGAGAGTAGCAGTAAGAAGAGGTACTATTTAAGTAGAAGGTCTGATGATCAAAAGGGTGTTAGAAGGACTAGGAGTCCTTCAGCTCTCCTCACCCCTTACTCTCAACTACTTTCCTCTTCCCAAACTTCTGATCTCCATCAGTTTCCTTCTCCTCCCTCTCTCCAAGTCCAAAGTTTCTGAAGTCCCTTCCAGTGACTCTCTCAGACCTCTATCAATGCTTTGAGGTGGGCAGTCCCTGTATCTGTCATTCATTAAGTGAATGTGAGTCCTTAACCTAATTGCACTGGGGACATATACCTTTTTTTTTGATATTTTTTTTAATCCAAGTACAGTCAGTTATAATGTGTCAATTTCTGGTATATATCATAATGTCCCAGTCATGCATACATATACATATATTCATTTCATATTCTTTTTCATTAAAGGTTATTACAAGATATTGAATATAGTCCCTTGTGCTGTACAGAAGAAATTTTTTAATCTATGTTTATATATAGAATTCATCTACAAAACAGAAACAGACTTGCAGACATAGTAAACAAGGGAAAAGGTGAGTGAAGCAATACATTCAGGAGTCTGAGATTTGCAAATGTTAACCACTATATATAAAATGATATATATATATATACATATATATATATATATATATATATATATATTTTTGACATTTTACCCAGAAGCTCTGTTTTCCCAAGGAACCATTGTTATAGAAGGTGGTTCCAACTAATACTGTTGGTGTTATTTTTCTAGCCCAGTTTCACTATGGGATAAATGGGTTTGAAGGGGCTGGTCTACCACATTATCCACTATGTTTAAACACTAAACTTCCAAATGACTCACAAATGAACACTGGGAAAATGACTCACCCGTGAGTCATTTTTAATAGGCATATGTACACTGAAAAATATGAAACTATTTAGACGGAGAAAAATACAGCTTCACACAATGTACGAAGAGGGAAATATCATTTTACATTTTAATAGCATATTCAAAGGTAAGAAGTAAAACCTTGAACCTGAGATTCAAAGATCAAAAGAAACACTAAAATGGAGCAGGCTGTTCTTTTAGCCACTAATGTTGCTCAGCTGTGAATAATTGAATATCATCTTGCTTATAATAATAAGAACAGCATAGTGGGTAAGGGCTTGTAGTATTGGAGTCAAACAGGCTAGTGTAAATCCTGGCCTGTCCACTTCTAGCTGTGTGACCTTGGCCTTACTTCTTTCAGTCTTTATTTCCTTGTCTGTAAAGAGTTGTATAGTCATGATTGTTAAATGAATATTCATGAAGTGCTTCATTCAGTGCCTGACCTGACATTTATACAATTGTTTATTATTGTTATCAATCATCTCTGTACCACTGTTATCCTAGTGTAAGGAGAAAAAAAATACAGACGCTTTTAAAAAATAGATTTTTTTTAAATACAAATGATTTTACAGATACAATCAATCCTCATCATTCACATGTTCCATATTTGTCAATTTTGCTACTTGCTAAAAGTTATTTGTAAATTGACCTCAAGTCAATAATCATGACTCTTTCATGGTCATTGGTGGACATGTCCAGAGCTCCAAAAAATGTGGGTTGCCCAATACACGTGTTTCCAGGGAGGTCAAACAGGGTGACCCTCTGCCTTCCTGATTCTGCTCTCATATTGCAAACAAGCATCTCTTTTGCAGTCTATTTTGTGTCGTGGTTTTTTTTTTTATCTTTGTGCTTTTCAATGGTGATTTTGCTGTTTAAAATGGAGCCCACGTAGAGTGCTGAAGTGCCTGTCTAGTGTTCCCAAGCATAAAAATGCTGTCATGCACTTTACAGAGAAAACATGTATTAGATGAGCTTGTTCAGGCATAAGTTACAGTGCTGTTGGCCATGAGTTCAATATTAATGAATCAACAATATGTATTAAATAAGGCATCTTTAAACAGAAACACACCTGGAACAAGGTTGTGTACTGACATATTAAAATGTGTGCAAATCCTGAACTCCCAATTTATCCCTCCCCACCTTCTTTCCCCACTGGTAACCAGAACTTTGTTTTCTTTCTGTGAGTCTGCTTCAGTTTTGTAAGTAAGTTCATTTGTGTTATTTGGCCGGGGAAAGGGGGTGAATTTGCAGATACTAATTACTATATATAAAATAAAAAATAAGATCATACTGTATAGGACAAGGAATTATATTCAACATCTTATAATAACCTATATTGGAAAGGAATATATACATCTGTATAACTATGCTGTATACCAGAAACTAACATGATATTGTAAATTCTATACTTCAATTTAAAAAAATGGAAAAAAAAAATAGCCAGAGGCTCACAGGAAACTAAGAAATCCTATATTTCCCCTAGAAGCAATGGTTCAGTATTTCCAAATTCAGTGTTTAAGGCAACTTTATAGACTATAACTGCTACCAATAAGGAGAGCCCAAATGTATTTCTTTCTAAATGGAAATCTAAACATGAAGTTTGACAGTTTAGGAAACACTTAATTCCTCTTTCTTCGCCTTCCTAGGTGACAAAGTATGAGGTCATTATAAAAGGAGTAAGAGCAGGCTTGAAGCCCTGCTGCTAATACTAGTGGAAATATGATGAGTCTGTGCCCTGGGATCATGTCCGGATTCTGTTTGGTTCACCGATGCTGTGGACTTGGTCCACAGTAGAAAAGTCACTCCTCTTCTTCACCAAGAAATAATAACATGTACTAAGATAGGAAATCACCTCTAACCTACAGACCTTTGCTTTACAGCTAGTATGTCACACATGAAGAATGGATCAGAGATTGCTAGCTGTGTTGTAAGGATGCCTTGATTGATTGTTTTCTTAATGTATACAGAGTGCTGACAAAGTGCAAACCTCCCACTCAGCGAGGATGGGACCACTGTTGTAGAGTACAATTATGTTTTTGTAGCCTTCACTCTCTTCCTGATTTCCCTAGACTTCTTCTCAAAGAAACATAAACAGCTTTCAACTGACACAGGACTAAAATAATAGCTAACATTAATTGAGCTATTATTCCAGATAAAAATTACCTGTCTGTATATATATATAATAGATATAGCCTATTCTCATTGTAAGTCCATGCATTAAGTGTTATTATTACTGTTACTCCAGTTTGCAGACAAAAGGAGAAAGAAAAACAAAGCTTGGAGAAGTTAAGAAACTTGTATAAAGCAAGTTTCATGGTTGAGCTGGAAATTCAAACTCCTAGTTAATGTACTTGTCTTGTTTCTGTTCTCTTTACAGAGAATGAAATTTTATGTGTATTTAAATAGGAATAAACATAAATAGACACATATAGCCCTATCTACTTCAGTAAAAGTGAGATATTTGTTCTCATGGATAAGATTTATTGAGAGAGTGAAACATTAGAAGTGAAACATTTCATCTAAAGATGAAATAAAAAGATAAAATCATAAATCACAAATCAGTAATGATAATGGTTCACTGGTTTCTCTACAGAGATGTAAATGGGAAAAGATGGATCATTTCAATGCATGATCATTATGGGTTTTGGGCTTAGTAAATGCTGTTTTACTTTCTAATTTAAGAATAGAGCATTTTCTTCAGTCCTTTGACTTCCCACAATAATAAATACCTAATTTACTAACTTCAGTAACGTATAAATAGAAACATAAAAAAGCGATACTATTTTGGGACTTTCTAGCACACTGAAACAGGTTTGACAGATGACAGATTAGTTTAAATTAAATGTTTTATCACCATTTTAGAGATTGTAAAAGAAGAGTAAAATACACTGCACATCAGGGGAAATGTACAAAAGTTAGAGGCAATCTTTTTTTAACTTATGGAAGCCATGGGAACTCAAATGCATTGAAGACATCTAGAGAATAAATATGAAACAGAGTGGTAATTAGTTTCTCTGATCACCTGAAAGTAGGTTATCAGCCACAATAAATAGCTTCTTTTGAAAATAATAATTTTATGCCTGGAAAGTATTTTCTGAAACCTATAGCAGCAATGATAGGATGATAATTTGTCCCTGTGTTTCTTTAGAGACAGGATAATAACGCACATTCTCTCCTTGCTCTTTCTGCAGAACATCATAATAAAATCTCCCTTAAAATTTTCGTAAGCAGTCTATCCATCCCATCCCTTTGATTCTGCCCCACTGCCACAGGCACCCACATTTGTAGGTGATGAAAGCCAGAGATGGGGTTGGGAGTGGAGCGCCCATTGTAAATATGGATACTCAGTGAAATCTTAACACAGATATCAGCAATATTTATGCCACAGGTATGACACTCCTGATCACCTGCTCTCTCTACACTTCTGTGTCCCCACCAAAAACTTATTTTGACAGTCATATCTTCCCCTAAAAACCAGGTACACACACCCTTACCTTGGTGGGGAGGGGATTTACCTTGGGGTGGAGAGGCATATAACTGTGAAGATTTATTTTGTTTTTCATGTAAAAATTAATAAAACTTTTCCTTTTAAAAATTTCATATAAGGGGGGAGGGTATAGGTCAGTGGTAGAGTGCATGCTTGCCATGCACAAGGTCCTGGGTTCAATCCCCAGTACCTCAGTTAAAATAAATAAATAGATAAACCTAATTACCTCCCCCCCAAAAAAAATTGCACATAACTGAATATAAGAAATTTAACAGTTCCTGTATCAACATTAAACCTTTTAAGCTTTCATCCTTTTCATTAGAAAGTATTTTAATCTTAATTTTTTTTCTACTTTAAGTTTCTGTTTTTCAAGTTAATCATACCAATTAAGCCCCTCTGGCATAGATGGTAGATTCTCCATGTCTTGAATTCCGAGATATGAGTGTTCCTGATATTTTACAGCAAAGTCTTTAAGGAGGTCAAAGGCTCTTGAGAGACTTGTGCCTTATCGTAAATTCACAATCTCTCTCTGACTTTTGAAGGTCAAATGACTTTGCCTTGGGACAAATAAGCATCATTCCATTGATACATTTGGTTTACCAAAATCCCTTAGAAATAAATGAGCAGTCAAGATCTTTTGTTAGTTTTACAGATTAGCAATATATAAGGGAGCCCGGGTGGAAGACGTGAGGAAAAAGGATATTCAGTAACCAGAAAGCAATCCGGGGAATAAACAGCTGCCCTGCTTGTACACTGCATAAAGTTCTTCTGATGGAAGCAGCAACTTGTAGGGGTAACTGGGAAATGCATACAGACCTTCATTCATATTGGCCTATTTATACCCTGGTATAAAATATAGATCACGCATCAGAGGTTTAAACATAGCCCTTCTTCATTTTGGTCTGTATGTTCATTTCTCCTTGTCATCCTCCTCCTCTTTTGTTTACTTATAACTATCCAATTCTGACTAGATGAGTGATTTCAGATTATATATTATTATTAGATTGGAAAAAATGTAATAAACATTAAAGCTTCAAAGACCAGTTTCTTCTGTAGTTGTATCTTTGGAAACATGATCCACACACTGAAAGCAGAGCATCTCCTCTTCCAAACTCATAGACAGACTGGAAATATCTGCCGTGTCCATAACAATAATCCCAGAACCTCAAATTGAGTGGCAAAGCCAAAAACAGGCCCTTGATAAAAGAGCCACTTATCCCTTATCTTGCACCTAATAAATCAGGAAACATCACCCCATCAAAGTCCTGGGATGACCAGAACATATGGGACCCTTCTTTCAACCCAATTAGTCAATGGTCCTTTCAAATAATATCCTTACTAGGATGAATAGCACAATTACATTATTAAAGTCACCTCTGCCTCTTTGTAAAATTTAAACAAGATAAGTTGATGTATTTTTAATTTGATTTGTTTTCTCTTTTGTTTTCTCTCCTGGAGGAGACTGTATTTAGGAATGTACCCCTTTAATTAACCAGCTCCCTAAAACTGAGCAAAAAATAAGATAGCTACTTTCAACATTTGCTAGAGTGACTTTTTTTTTCCTGGAAATCATATTTGATACTTATAAAAATGCTTAAATTATTTCATTGTCTTTCGTTGTCACAGGTGAAATGTCCAAGTTCCTTAGTCTGGCATAAAGGTTGTCTGGGACGTCTAGTCTTATCTTTCCAAATCCATCTTTTGCCACGTTCACACCCCACTCCACTGGATCGAGCCACACTGACTTGCTTATACTTATATTAAGCCTATGGGTGCTGGCACATATGCTTCCCCTGTCTGGAAATCTCTTCTTCTTTTGACTGACTCCTCTTCTGTATTTTAAGAATCAGATCAGATTTCAACACACTTTTGAACTTTTCTCTGCCTTAGTTACCAGTCGTCTCAGGACAGAGTTTGCCAAGTCTTTTCTGTTCCTAGAGCTCTCAGAGGCTTTTTATTTTCAAAATTCTCACATGCTTTCATTACTGGTTTGTGTGTTTGCCTCCCTGACCAGGTAACTGCCTCCAATGATGTTTGTTTCCTAAGGCTTAGAAGAGGATCTGGCTCAGAGTGGACACAATGCCTCATCAGGCATGTCTCATATCAGCTTTATTATGTCTATACAATCACTGCATAGTTTGACTTAATATTTGATAATAATTACTAGTGAAAAGTGAGCTTTGGGGAGTCTACTACCCAGTGTTCTGAATATCAGAGAGTTCAAAGATCTTTTCAAAACAAAGACATTCATATATGGTTCTATCAGTATTACTTTCCTGAATATGTGAGCTTCATAAATCATGATTTTTATGGAAAACAACAAAGGGCTGTTTTGCTAGTTTATGCATTTAAAAGTGGAGCACATAAACAAAACTCTTCCATATTCAAGTTACTAATTAGATGTCCAAATCAGAAGTGCATTTCATTTATCAGAAGACTTTCTATTTGCCAGACACTCAGATCTCTATCCCAGCATTGTTGACAGTTCCTTTTTGGTGTCCTAAAAAAGCACTCTGATTTGTTGTTTCTTTGCTAGTCATGTCCTCCTATTGACTTCTCTTAACGTCTGCATTTAAACGAGAAGAGCCTTCGAAGTTCCAACACTTGACCAATACTTTAGCTTAAAACTTAGATTAAGGATAAAATTTAGATTAGGTAGATGAGTTAGTCTTATGCAATAGCTTATAAAAAATGTCTTTAAGAGTTTTTTAACTGAGCAACATTGGTATAAAACATTATATAGATTTCAGGTGTACAACATTATGATTGGATATTTGTACATACTACAAAGTGATTCATCACCTTAAGTCTACACAGTTGATCCCCTTCCCTGGTTCACCCTCCCCTCAAACCCCTTCTTGCTCTCTGGTAACCACTAATCTGTTCTCTGTATCTATGAGGTTGTTTTTGTTTTGTTTCATCTGTTCGTTTATTTTGTTCCTTAGATCCCACATATAAGTGAAATCACAGTGTATTTGCCGTTCTTAGTCTGACTTACTTCACTTAGCATAATATCCTCAAGCCCCATACATGTTGTCACAAATGGCAAAATTTTCTTCTCTTTTAATGGCTGAGTAGTATCCCATTGTAAATATATATCACATCTTCTTTATCCATTCATCCATCAATGAACACTTAGGTGGTTTCCAACTATCTTTAAGTTTTACAGTAAGCCTTTTAAATACTCTCAGGAACAGGAAGTCTGCATGTGTTTTAGGGCACAAACAAAAATCATTTGAGTGTGATTTTAGAGAAGAAATTTGATAATTAAACTGATATGTAATGCTGTTTCTGCTGAAATATAAAGCAATCAAGTGAAGTAGTTTTTTTTTCTTGTATTAATTACTAACTTGATTGTAAAAACATTTCTAAAATAGGAATTTCAAAATTATTTTGAAAAAAACACAGTAAAAGAATAACTATATAATCTAAGGAGAACGTACATATAGGAACACGTGGTGGTGGTAGTTGTCAGATAATTGCTGATTGCTTTGTTACCCTTTGGTTTTAAGGCAATACAATCCTACTGATAAAACATGTTTAGTTATAATTTAAGGATGCACAAACCCATTTGAATATAATGGATTTAATGGATATCCAAATTTTAAAAATTTACAAGCATTTACAGCCTAGTTTTATTATGACCTGATGCATTTTAGATCCTCTGTCTATTTCAGTACAGAGTAGATTGGATTACAGAGAAGTATATGTGGAAATCAAGAGTTGGCCAGTCATTTAACATTATGCAAATACCCGGAAAGTGATAGTGTCAAGGTTCCCAAAGTAAAGAATTTCCGTTTTCCAACAATGCCAATGCCTCAATCAATCTAACAATAAGTCCTAAGTAGAATCTATTTTTGGCAAGGGATCACAAAGGAGAATCTTTTCACTGTTCATCTTCAGCTTTATCAATGAACACACTGTCCCTGAGAACTCACTATATCAAAAAGCAGCCAGGCATGGGCAGCAGCCCATGGTGCACGGCCACTTCTACACCTTGTTGGGCTGGGGAAGGTTGCTGCCTTTGGCCTAGGATCCAGCTAGCTGGTGAGCAGAGTTGACACCAGTTTCTAGCCCAAGTTTTGCAGAAACTAACATGAGACAGTACGGGAAGCTCTTGTCAGCACTACTGTACTTGATCTGAAAAGACACGGAAAAACTCACATTCCAGAGCTGTCAGCTTGCAAACTTGCAGCAGAAAGAAAAGCCTCACTTTAAGAATGTAAATAAGGACGGTGAAGGTCTCACTCTCTAAAGACATCAGCATACAAGAAGCGCTCCGGCAGCTTGAATGCGGCAAGGGGGTGGCCAACCCCCGTCCCCCGTGGTGAGAGTAAGTGGACATTGGAGACTCCTGGCACTGACTTCTTCCAGCTAAGTACTTTACCTGTGATTGCAATGGCAGATTTTTCAAAAGAATAAAACAGAAGCCTTCTCTTTAGAGGCAACGGCAGTCTCTCTGAAAGAATCAGTTTGGCGTTTCCAGGGGAAAGGTCATTTCTTTACACCTCTGAAGAGGGTAGATAACAGTAATAGAAAGAGTATCAGGCATGAAAAGCTACATTTTCCTGGACCCCTAAAGGAAAGCGCGACACAGCTGTGAAGCTGGTACAGGGAGCCAGTGCACTGATTTCTCCCACTTCAGTGCCCTGACTTTCCTCTTCTGTGAACGGGCATCCCAGCTGGGAAAAGAAGTGTTTACTGAGACTTGCTGAATTTTATTTACAGGCATAGTGGACTCCTAAGTTTCAAAGCAGAGATATCTCGAGTGTGGGTGAGATATGGGATGGTGTGAAAATCACCCAAATGTACTTGAAAGATAGCACTCTTGTGACCTAAAGAAGGATAACACGGAGTTAAGTGTGGCACTTTGAGTTCATCCAGCATAAATATCAGTGCCAAGGCAATCACATGGAGGGCCCTTGGGATACTGGGGTGATAAATCAGAACTTGGAAGGAAGCCTCCAAAATTACCCTGATTGCAGTGTCTAAGGAACAACTGATTGAGCCCTCTGTTAGAAACTTTTTCCCATCAGAAAGTAGAGAAATATTTGTCACACATTATCTAAAAGAGCGGCATTGTTTCAGACATTTCTATTCAATTATTTATATATCCTCTTTCTGGTAAATCTCATCTGATTTTCTCTCCTTTCTAAATGTCATGAGTTTTACTCTCGCCTTGGCACTGATGTTAACATTTGAAGGGGGGAAAGGTTGGACTTGAGTTTAATAGATTTCGTATTTAATAATGTAGTCAATAAAGCCGATCTACTTCATCAGTCAAAGGCTCTTCCACTCTGGACACTGAGTGCCTCCAGTGAGTCATGTGGTTCCCATTACACACAATTCCCTCATTATTTTCAACTCTTTGGAAAGTATTTTAATATTTCCAGAGCTTAACTTGTCTATAAATAAATAAAATGGAATTGCTTTTAAATAAAAGAAATAATGCTGACATTATACTTGATACATTATCATTTACTACATCACAGAACAGGGAAAGAAATTCAAATCTACCTGGGATTTGAAGGATTTAAAGAATCTGGAAGAAAAAAAAATCATTGTAAACTTTTATATCCTTTCCTTTCTTGTGACAAAGATTCTTTGCTTGACCAAACTTTAGTCAGTTTCCTGAATCTTCTCCTAGAACCATCTGTACACTTTTTTGAAAAATTCAGTTTTAGCAAGGACCCTGCTAAGTCAGTTTAACAAACCCCCCTCAGTCTCAACACCTGACCTGCCTGGATATCTGCTCGGTTTCCTCATCCTTTACCATCGCCCTGATCACTCAATACCTGAATGTCCTGCTCGATCTTCAGCCAAAATCCTGTTAGGATGGTTTAGCCAGAACTCGCCTTAGCCTGATGTTTTTTCTCTTGGGCAATATTCCATCCACTGCCCACACCACGATCCTTAGCTAAAAATTCCCATGTGCGCATACTGTATTTGGAGTTGAGCCCAGTCTCTCTCCCCCACTGTAAAACCCCATTGCAGTGGTCCCTATTTTCAGGCCGTAGCCCTGAATAGTCTGTCTTAATATCCTTAATGAGCGTCATTGAATTATTTTTCTTTAACGCCTGCAAAATCTCATTTTGTAAAAGGAAGATGGCAAAGGAAAACAAAAGGAGAATTCTATTACCAATCATGGGCCCTAACATATCCATGTATTGTCTGTTTTGCACTCAACTTCAAAGCAATACATCGCTATTAGTCACAGCAATGCTATTCTACACGGTATTAACAGCATCGCTCTATTGCCTTCACTGTAGCTTTGTAGCCATTAAAATAATATGTTGTCAGACCTCAGTTACTAATACCTAACAGTCTTTAGAGAAAGGTGCATGTTGAAGCACTTTTTTTCGTATCTTGTAGGGGTTCTATTAGTTCAAAAGGGAGTATGTTCAAAAAAGAATTACTCCAGAAAAAGTCTGATTTTAAGCCTAGAAAGAATTTATTCAGTTCCCTGTGTTTATGACGAGTAGGTACAGTGTTGTAAAGCATACTAAATATAGTGGTTTGGAGAATTGAAAAAAAATTGCTGTCAATTTCTTCTGTTACAGAGAAACAAAGGACTTAAGTTCCCTACATGGTTGCCTATTTTGGGACTCCTATATTCTTCTGTTCAGAGAACCTGTGCTTACATGGCTGTTAAATGTAGCTCTTTCCTAGAAGTTAGTATTGAGAGGTGTCTTTAGTCTTGCTTGTTTTTATTGAGGACTGTGAATAAAATTAGCTGTTAATTTTTTATTCATGATTTTAAGCTAACTGAAATGTAAACTGCTAAGCAAATGAAGTCCATTCTTTGTTTCCCACACTCATTAAGTTTCCATTGAGAGTCTCCTTTCTCAAAATGTCTCTTAAGATGCTCCAGACTAGGTTGGTTCATTTGCACACAGGGCAGACTCTCTGCCCACAGCTTTCATTGCATTTGTCACTCTGTATTGTTATGAGCTATCCATACTTTTGCTTCCCAGCTACTCTGGAAATCCCTTAAAGCCAGTAATTTTCTTAATGTAAAACATGGAATCATTTGCCAAGAGAAATTATTACCATACCGTATGATACGAGAGATCTACATTCATGAAATGAGGCCCATCTCCACCAAGAAAGAATTCCCACGTGACTTGCATCATGGCTGTGTTCAAGGATTTCAATTAGTACATATTTGCTACTCTATTTTGTCATCTTCCCGCACATTCTAGTTGAAAAAATCGTGACAAACAAGAAGATTTTGAGAAACCATAATGAAAGAAAAACTGAACCTTTAGAAAATTACTTATATATTTTTAGGCATTTGGGCAAATACAATTTTTATTTTGGTATGTTTTTAGCAGCCCACCACAAGTAAGAAACCTTTTTTCCTAGTCATTTGTTGTTGTTGTTTTGTTTTATTTTGTTTTGTTTTGGGGGGAGGAGGAGGTAATTATGTTTATTTATTTATTTTTTAACAGAAGTACTGGGGATTGAAACTGGGACTTTGTGCATGCTAAGCACACACTCTACCACTAAGCTATACTCTCTCCCAAGAAATTCTTATCTGTACAATAATTTATCTCTTTTAACAGTGGGATGTTGAAAGTCACATTTCTAAAGTCACAATACCCTATTTCTGTAATAGTAGTTGGTATTATTCACATATGTAGCTATTCCTACTGAGAGGTTAATTTAGTTGTCTCACAGGGCTGGAGTCAGGTTGTAAAAAAAACAAAAACAAACAAAAAACAAGGTCTGAAAACAGACTGCTTAGAGTGTAATTCTGCCTCTGTCCTCTCTGGTCATGTAACCCTTAGAAAGCTAGTTAACCTTTCTAGACTTCAGTCTGCTCATCTGTAAAACAGCGGTAATAATAATAACCAACTCTGAATTGGGTTTTAAGGATTAACTGAAATAGTGCAAGCGAAAAGCATTTAGCATACTGCCTAAGAAATAGCCAATGACCATTGAGACAAATCCCAGGAACCCAGCTTACTGAGTGCAGGTTTTCCAAAATGAAACTATGGTTAAGACCATTCTGAAATGGACTTGCTGTGATAAAACCTAGTAGTAGTAGCGATAATAATAATAATAATAATAATAATAATAATAATAATAATAATAATAGAAGGAGAAGAAGGGGAAGAGGAAGGGGAAGGAGGAGGAGGAGGGGAAGAAGAAGAAGAAGAAGAAGGAGACATTGTATGACTTATGGGACATGCACAATTTCCAGCGAAACTTGACACTATAGAACATTATAGGAAATTATAATACAAAAAGCACTTTATAAAATTATTGGAAATTAAAGTGCAAATTTTCTGTTTGGTATTTCTCATTTTCTTAGTAACAATGGGAACGTTTTTGAGATTCTTTGGTGACTGGGCCATTCAGTTTCTGAGACTCACTCCATGCACCACCCTCTCCTCAAAAAGGGGGACTGGGAAGATTGAAAAGCAGATCTTTGGTGTTTTGAAAGAAGAACAACTTTATTCTAAAATCTAGTTGTTTCTCCTTTGCATTGTTGTCACACTTGAAATCATTTAATTAAAGAGTGATTGTGGGCAATTCAATCTCCAGATCTCAGCATGTCACTACCAAAGCATATCCACAGCATATCTGGACATTGACTCTAGTTCATTCATTGACATTTAACTCCACCCAAAATTTGTGAGCAAACTCATTTTCAGAGTTGGCAGAGCCCATGTTTTCCTGCCTACAAATTTCTCAGGCAATTCTCTCTCCCAACAGTCACGAGGCTCTTTCAGCCTTTTGCAGGTGGCTAGCCTGCACTGCTTGTTTGTTTATTGTGTTTCACAAGTTAAACTGTGAGCATTAATCAGATCCGAGAAGGTTTTATTTTGTGTGTCGTGGTAAAAATACAAATGAACTTGAAAGCTGACCAATTGCCTGGGAAGTACCAAAAAAGAACAGTTGCTGAACAAAACTGCTAAGGAAGAAAACACAACACATGTCCTCAATCACTTTGTCATGGTAGAAAGTTGGAGGAAGCACAAGAGCAACAGAACAAGAACAAATACTCGGGAAAGGAATGAGCCAGGATCTTAAAAACAAATCCTTCTGATTGGGTTCTGCAGATATGTTAAAAATTAAATGTATATGAAAACAGAGTCTTTAGAATGTTTTTTTAAATCTTTTCCCTAAAAAAAAAAAATTAAATAGTTTGGGAACGTGATAAAGGGCTTTAAAATTAATTTCAAAAGATTGGTTAAAATAATTTACTCTTAAGCATATTACAGGCACATTAAAGTCCCCTGTGCTCATGAAGCTCACCAATGGGCAATTCAGGTAGCCGGGTGCATTTGCCTCACAGAAGAATGTATTAACAGAGCACTCAATCCAGAATGATGTATGTCATTAAATGTTTCTTTACAGTTTTAAATATATCTTTACATGTTTTAATTACAAATTGCAATGGTTTTAATACCAAAATGACTCAATAGTTTTGAGAAATAATTAAAATCTATGGATAGAAAGGATGTTGTTTGATCCTTATTAACTTTTCTTTTATAGGGGCAGTTTTAATTCCTTGACTTTTTCATAAGTCAGCAGCATCAGTCAATACAGATAACTTGCAGGGAGTCTCTGCCAAGAAACATCACGAAATATCTTCCCTATTGCGTAGGGGTGCCTGATGTACAGCACAGAGAAGGATGCAGGCTGTGCTGGGAGTGTCCATTTCTTTCTCAAAATGCTATTATTGTAAATGCTATGCATTGTAGCAGAGGTTGTTTTCACTTTATGCTTCTTTCAAGTTACTTCCAAAGTAAACTCTTGAATTACGGCAATTGATCCAAAATTGAAATGTAGTAATCTTGAGTGGTTGAGTTTTTAAAATACATCCTTTGAATGTATACCCTTATCTGTTTTCAAAAAAAAAAATGGTTTGAGCCAGAAATTTCTGCAGCCTATACAGAAATAAAGGCCACCCTTAAATTTTGCTTCAAGTTCATTAACTTATTACAAATGTTCACTTAAAAGTGGGACTTTCCATTACTACATTAAAAAAAATACTGAAGATAGAATATGTGGGATAGATTGCTTTGCTAAGAGGGAAGGAAAGGGAAACAAGGATACTGAAAGAAGAAAAGAAAAGGAATGTATTTGTTAAATGGTCTTCTTTTTCTATTTAATCATTTCTACAACCAACACTCTTTGGAGGAGATACAATCTTGGGAGGAATGGAGGTGGGACTTGCTCACTTGTAGGTGGATATCACTATTTCACTGTAGAGAATTATACAAAGTTTCTGGCATTTTTTAAATCCAGCAAACCTAAGGCAAAATACAAATATTCTAAGACAATGGATATTAATAGTAAAACTCCCTGAAATGGATCTGAATGGCTCTCACACTGTTTTTGGTAATATTCAAATCCACGCCCTTGTGCTGCAATTTTTGTGTTCAACATTTAATAGGTCTGGTTGCTAGCCCAGTTTTTCTTTTTGAACCTTTTATTCTTGAACTCACATGGGAAGAAAGAGAAAACCAAAAGAGAAGTGATCTGTTACTTGATAGTGGTTCTCTCTCAGACCCTGAGGATCCGTAGTGAAGTGTATGCTATGGTTGGTCTTCACTTATGTTAAAATCCTATTAAACTATTTCCAATTTCCATGGAGGCACATACCTAATGATTATTAATGTTCTTTCTGGTGATGTTTATGGATGCAGAACTAGGGAACAATTTGTCTCAATAAGAGAGTTTCAGACTGCAGAATGATATTTGGGGATCTAAATATTTAAAATACCTAATTGCTTATCTCTAAGTAATATTTCCTCCCTTTAGGGAGACTGCAGAGTATAATGCTGAGTTATTAAATAGAGTATGATTTAATATTTTTATATGAATCATAAAATGTAAAAGACCAAGCAGAGGTATGGGTGTGTGATGAGAAGAGCTACAATTTTTTTTCAAAAGCTTAGAAACATGAAATGTGCTGAATAATGGAGAAATAATTTGCTAAGCCATGACATTCAAAAGTATATCCAAAATGTATCAGCAAGGAAAGTTTATCAAGCTATAATCTTTCTTTGATGACTTGGAGTTTGCCATTGCCAAAAAGTAAGCCTTTCAAAAATCATTTAAAATACAAATCTGTAAGGGTCAAGTAAAGAACACCAAGATGAATATATTCTGATGCTATCAAGTATTATCAATTTTTGGAAAAAGTCCAAATATTAGTTTTTATTCTTCTTTCATTTTTTCTTTTGAAAATCAAATGTTAAAAGCATTCAGTTATTTTTGTAAAGGGCTGGCTGAATAAATAACATAGATTTCACTTAATTTGATTCTGATTAATTAAAAGTTTACTTTATTGTATGTATTCACATAAATATAATTGGTTGATTGCTAAAATGTATGATATTATTTAAATGATAAATTAGCTAAAGTGAAAATGACTCTCAAATAGTTTTCCTAGACTGATTTACTGTCATAATACAAACGCCAAAATGTAATGAGTGATTCAAATTTCACTGATATAATATGACATCTGACAGTTAATAATGGGTTCCTAAAGCTGCTGCTAAAATGTAATATGCAGTGCAAATTTAGCATGGCTAAATTCAATATTAGTCTATGAAGATAACAGTACAACTGGGCAAATTAGGTAATTTTTACCATGACAAAATACTATAATTAGTTTTATAATTACGTTTATTTACATGGTGAATTTTGCTAATACTAACTCATTTTCAAGTCATGAAATTTTTTATAGAAGATAATATACAATTGTATGTAATCCTACAATCATTTGAAATCATTGGCTGTGGTTTTCCTACTGTCTTACAGAAGGGTATACTCAAATATACTAATTTGTCTTCCTTTTGTGTATTTTCAACATTTATCTGAGGAATACTAACCCTGTGAAAGACAAAAAGTAATTAAGAACTGTAGAAACCAAAATGTGTGGAGTGGTTTTCTGTCGTGGTGTGAGGAAAGAACACCACAGATGTGAATCCAGAGGGAGTAAGGACCAAAGATGAATGCTGGCCATTTGAAATCTACTTGCGAGAAAAAAAACCCAAAAAACAAAAAATACTCACTGTTATGTAGAATGATTAGAGGACATGTGGTATGAGAATATGGCAGCAGTTGATTGACTCCAGTTGGTCACTTCTGTCCGCTTCAAGGAGAAGTTGGGAAAAAATAAAGCTTATTTTGGATTTAGTGAACAGGTATCTATTAGATGCCTTCCATCTGCCAGGCACCATGCTAAGAATGCTAAAAACATAAGAAAAATCTGGTTCTCTTTGAAGGACTTATAAATTAACATAATAAATATACACTTGAAATCTTTCTTAAAGTTATATATACAGATTTTGTAGATATACATACAACAATGTTTTGCTGTGAGAATAAAATATGTGATTAAATAGGTCTGGATGAGCTGACTAGGGAGTCAGTTTTGGATTCAATCAAACCATACATTTTCATGCATGAGTTCCCTTGAAAATAACCATAGATCCTGTGTCTTTTCCAATCTGACCTGCAGTTGACAGTCATGGTCCATGGCTGTCCACCAAGAGATGTTCTTTATCACAGCTTCAGCTCTCTTACTGAAAATGGAACAACTGAGGAGGTGATTTTAATGTATCAAGTTAATGCTGAGTTTGATAATTAACTGTAGTAACAAAATGAGAAGCTTTAATAGTGTTCTTGTCCTAACAGAACCTTAATCACCACCACTGTCATAACTAACATTTGCTGAAGGCCTACAGTTGGCCAGAGGCTGAATCCAATATTTGTTTTATTTTTGCAGTCTCTCAAGGTAGAAACAAAAACCTAAAGCATGGTAAGTCAAAATACCTAGGATTTTACTGCTTGAAAGCAATATAGATGAGATTTGAACACAGATTTCTTGGACTGGAAAGGGTAGAATTTTCCATTTTCATTCTGTTTACTTTCCCATCTAGCTTTCTTGCTCGTATGCTGTGCTCCAATAGAAATATTTGAATAACAATAATATTGTTACAGGAATCCCCACCCTCCATGTTGAACTTTTACATAAGACCTGTTATTTATCTTTGACTGGCATTTCATTGTTGGTCAAGTATTTGTTTATTCCAAATTTTTATTGAATTTGCAAAATCTTGTTCAGCACCCCCCCCAAAAAAACACACACAAAGTTACAAAGCTTTGTGTCACTCTTTCCTTACTTTGCTCACTACTGGTTCTCTACCACCTACATGACTGGGGATAGACTATAAACTCAGAAATATTTGGGAGGATGGAAAGAAGAAAGAGGAGTGGAAGTTTGAGTCTATAGAGAGGAACTGAACTCCAGTTAAAATGCAATTCTTTTTGATTCCTCTGAGGGCACAGAGGGTAAAAATAATAAAATGATCATGTTGGTCTACTGCCATTTGTCACTCTGGTCCTCATCAATTTAGAACTAGATTTTGTGATAGTCTTCTAATTCATTTTGCTGAATAAAAATTGCCAGAGTCATCTTCTTCCATACCTGTATGCCCATGTCACTCTGATTGTAAATTTCTTGTTATTTGTCTTGACTGTGTCTTGATCTTCTTGTAAAACTTTTGAGACCTACTTCTTGGCACTTATACCAAATCAAACTTTTTTACAAGTCAGTGCTATTTCACCTGTCTTTTTTTTCCCTGCATTTCTTATTCCCTTTGTCTGAAATATTCTGCCCTACCTTCACTGCATGGCAAACTTCTTATCCTTCCAGATTCTAGACACAAGTCAAAATTTATCTCCATTCACTGACTTCTCCAAGCCCCCCAATCAGAATGAGTGACAAGTCTTTTTACACATACCTCTAGTCTATTTGTAAAACTGTTTTGATTATTTTAACATGCCTGTCTACTACTAGACTTCAGATTTTTATAGAACTGTCTTAACAGTGTCAGACATTGAGGATTCTCAATAAAGGACAAACAACAAAAGTATGAGCCAAATCTGAGGACAGTGTCAAAATGAAAGATGTTGCTCATCTATTATAAATCTTTGATTTCAAGAAGGTAGGTTTTGCCTTTTGTTTTGTGTCACTACTCTTATTATCAGATCCACACAAACATAAATACAATTAATTTTGTTCATCTCTTTAGTTAATCAATTCATAGGGAAATGTAAGATTCTATTTCTTCTTTTTTTTCTTCTCTAGTATATTGATCTTATCCTTTCAATTCTAATTTTGGTAAATAAAACTGAAATAACTTTGCCATCTCTGGCTGTACCCATATCTCCAGCATACATCTAGCATGGCTATGAGATTTGGAAAAGTTTTAAGTATGTGGCAATTCTTCACAAAATCACATAGCCCTAGGGAAAAGATGGGCAGGGCAAAAAAAAAAAGCCACAAACAGCATGAAATAAAATTTTGAAAAACAAATTTTTTTTAAATCACATGTTTTATCTATCATCATTCTGTTAATAATATTATTTCTTATTTTCTTTATATGACATAATCTTCAGTGAGGCCAAGTGAAAGCATATATCAAAGCCAGCATGACATCTGAGTATAGTTATGAATCACATTCTCGAGGATTTAACTTGTAAGTCTTTGAAAATAAATAGATATGTTCAAATATATTGGCCAATGCTCTTTCCTCTACTCCTCTCACTAGTTACAACCTCCTCAAAGAATGTGCTCTTAAGAAGTCAAAAATATTTTTACAACAATAAGCAATTGAAAAGATAATAACAACTAACAGACTAATAAATATACAAATAGAGCACTCAATTTTTAGGGATTATAGGGGGGACATGATTTCTCATTTTTAACATTAAAACTTTAAAACTTGAGTTCTAACATTAAAAGTTGCCATTAATTGTATACAATAATGTAAAATGTTTCTTTTTCTTCCATTTATTCAGAAAAACATCACCTCGATCTTAATATCCAAAGAAAAAGATAAAGTCAAATTAACTTGTGTTTGATTAGGATCCTTTTTTGTAAACAATATTCATGAATCTTATGTTGTTATACCTGCTATGATATCCACAAAACACCATAATATCCATAAACCATTTTTAAAAGTAGGAGGAATGCCATCTTTTGTGTATTTAAAATATGCATAAGCTATATTTTCACTACTTTGTTCTACATTTTAAATATAAAATCTTAAGTATTTAAAGTGGAAGGAATAGTAACTACCAAATAGTTTAATTTAATATTAATATGAGAAATGCATTTCCAAGGACAAGAAGCTCATCACAATCTGTTATATTGTGGGACATTTTTTCCTTGCTACAATTTTCCTTTTAACGTGTCAGGCTTTTCTCCTAATCTCCATACATTTGGCCTATTGAATGCCATTCCCCATAATAGTCTTTCTAATATTTGAAGATACATAGAACACACACAGTCCCTTTCCCCATCTCCCCCGACCCCCCAGCTTCCTAAGTTGTCTTGCTTTTCATACACATCACTCCAGTTGACACAGAAAATGATGTCCATATAGCCATGGTCCAGGTACAAGTTTATCTCCTTTGTATACACTCCACGCCAGCAATGCATCCTAAAAAGTTTCCTGCCCAGAATTGGTTGCAAAACTCTAGATATGATTTGACAAGCCCCATGTAAAGCCAAACCATTAAATTCATTAGTATAGTCCATGTATATTAATCCAGTTTAAGAAAACAGTATCCTTTTCAGTAATGCTCTAAACCTGCTAGATACAACAAATTACGATCAATTCAACACTCCAAATCTTATCATGTGATTCACTGTAAAGCTAGGGCAAATGCATTTTCTAATTATATTTCTCTTTAGTTCTAACACATGCACAGTATCATACATAAACTGTTTAATTTGTCTGTTATTCCAGTCAATGAGGGGTTTTCTTTATACTGGTTCTCTCATCTACTTTGTGGATTTCACTTCATACAACATGCAGATATGATAAACATACCTTCTGGATGTCTGTCGAAGTCAGTACTCAAGTAGGCTAGACTAGACTAGGATCTGGAGCAGTCATGATGCATACAATTACATGTTACACAAATGTACAATATACGTGGCAATGTAGAGCACTCCTTCAGCTCACATAGCTAGCATATGGAGATGACTACAATATTGTAAAGCTGTCAGAATTGAGTGAGATCAACCAGGATGCCAGAGAAATACCTGGTTTATAACAGGTGTTCAGTAAAACACTTGGTACAACCCTTTGAGGATGAAACACTAAATAAGACTCATTTCACTAGAGAAGACTCGTTTAATTGAGCATCTGGAGGTTTGAAGACTTCCTTAAGTATAAATCCTCAATAAAATTGTTGAGATATTTCAAATTTTCAAAATTCACTGAATTTTATTTCCAATGGAGTTTTAGAGAGGTGGAATGTAATAGAGTATGTGGGCAAAAGCATACATGTGTGTGTGTGTGTGTGTGTGTGTTAGAGAGAGGGGAGGGAGAGAGAGGGGAAGCGAGTCTACCAGAACTCTAATATCTTTTGGAGAAATGATGTTTCATAAATTCATGAAATAGAGAAATTAGCTTCGAGCCACTAACTAACATCTATTGTACCACCTGCAGGGGCAGTATCAACATCGCCCCTAAAGGAGCTAGACTTGATTATGATTTTTTTTTTCAAATATAATGCCAGCGGCATTCGAACAGCAAGATGACTTTGATAATTCAAGTAGTATAATTCTAACACATGGCTCATGAATGAAGGATTACAATATCATAACCCACTGTGTAAAAATCTGGTTACAGAGCTCCGAGTGTGTGTGAAAAATTAATTTCATATTAGATCTAGATCCACATGCATCTTCTAACAAATGATTTGGGATATTCAAGCATATGTTCTGCTTTCCTTCCCAGGCACTGCGATAGGAAATTGTGCGCCCTGCTGCTTCGTACACATCAGCATGTTTGGATTCTCAGGGAGTGCACATGATGGGAGATCCACAGAGCAGACAGAGCGAGGGGTGAGTG
The DNA here is from genome assembly GCF_048564905.1 of Vicugna pacos. NCBI lineage: Eukaryota > Metazoa > Chordata > Mammalia > Artiodactyla > Camelidae > Vicugna > Vicugna pacos. The sequence goes on from NC_133000.1 coordinate 40,166,203, forward strand.
GCTGCTGGAAGCAATTTCCTACTTTTCGACACATAAGAGTGTGGGCAGTTTCCATTCCAGGGTTTATTTTGGTGAAAAGAAGTGCATTACATGTTTTTAAATGTCAACCAGGGAGAAGTTTCCACTTATCATAAGAATCCCATTTTACCCTGTCTTTTTTATATAAGTAGCTCTGTTTGTTATCTACATTCTAAACAGTAATCTGTCCCCAATTTATTTATAATTGACTGCTAACAATTTACAGCTATGTTAACCGATTCCAATGAGTGCTTTCATATTCGCTTATACTGGAATTTAAAGATTATTCTAGTTAGTGATACAATTTGGGGGCTCTGGAATATATACTTTTTTTCTCTCAATTTGTAAATGCTGTATGTCAGGCAGAGTGGGGGTCCTAAAGTCCCACCTTTCTCTTGAAAGACAGCCAATGCTAATATAAGTTTAATTTGATTTTGAATTTAGATATTGCTGACCACCAAAAAGATTCATCAAGGCTTTAAAGATCTTTGTAAATTCTGTTCTCCCCTCTTGTCATCATATGAATGGTAATGAATTGATTAATGTCTCCTGGGAATTATCAGTGTTCAGCAGTTGATAGAGTTATTCTCTAAAATATTGCCACAACTTACTTAAACCAATGACTAGAACTGATTGGACTTTGTACTGTGAATTAAAGTGAATGCTATGCATCAAGAGTCACAGGGAAGAAAGTAAAAAATATATTACTCAATTATGGTGCATCTCTCTCAGTGTAAAGCAAAAGTGTGACTGCAGATCAGATGCAGTTACTGCTGATTAAGAAAGAAAGCACGGCATAAAATCTTTGCCTTAGAAGGAATGAAGTAAAAAAATAAATAAACAAATCACAAAACATCAAATATTGTATTGTTCATTCAAATCTGGTTTCTTGTCTCTAAATTCAAACGTACGTCTCTGCTCTTCCGTATGTCAATAAATGAACTTAATTTTTAAAGGGATAAATTAGGAGAAACTTCAGTTACTCCAGTATTTGATGTGAGTTGATTCTTGTTTTTGTTTTATAGACTTAGACATCAGTGATAGCTTAATTAGTAGTCAAACTAAAATGAATAATAAATAGAGGTATCATTAACTATGTTAGAGAAAGTATTTTGAAATTAGCAGAGAAAAGAGACTTCCAAAGATCAAAAATGTTTTAAATGTCACCACGCAAAACACAACTTTAAAGTAAAAGAAGAATTGGATAATTTCACATATTCTATTTTTATTAATGTGATAGTTTCCAGTTTCTCAAAGTTTTATATCTCTGAAACACTGTATTGCAATTCAGACAGCTCTTATTACTTGGTATCGAATCCCTCTTAGATACTGTAATGGTTTTATGTTCTAAATATGAAAATAATAATACCTGCTTCAGAGAGTTAATTGACAAGATTAAATAAGACAATGTATATGATAGTTCCTACTAATACTTAATGTGCAATTAATCTGAGCTGACTTAAAAACTGAAAAAAATGCATTATTTGAAAGACAGCAAAGTCAGATGTATGTCCTTTTAAACATTAAAAATACAGACTTGTATTAAAAAACACATTGTATTCTATAAATAAGTAATAGCATTAGAATTAACAGAAAGCAAAATTTACAGAAATGTAAATCTGATACCATTTGATTACTTTCTCTTGCACTTAAACCTCTGCAAGCTTCCCAAAGTGGTTTTGAACTCCAAGCAGAATTCCAAATCAGGAGTAGTTAAAGAACTAGAGAATATGACCTTATAAGCTTTGGAGTCATCAACTTCAATTAGTAGGTTTTTAGGAGTTTCCCCTGGATAAACTACCTGAACTCTGCCCATTCTAAGATTTAGAAGGCATTCAGCTCATTTTTATTCCAGTTTCTCCCTCCAGGCAATGTATGCCTAGTTTTATGTTGAAACCAACACTTTGGACAGGAAACAACATCTTCATTGGATTGGATGTTTGATGTTCATAGAGGAAAAAATATTATTTTTCAACTCCTTAGAACCCACATTTTTTTTTTCTGGTGAGTGGCTCCTGTGAATTCAAATATCTTATCTGGAACTGTATTCTTCTAAACTCAGTAAGAATAAGAAACACTTCTATATTTCAATGACTCCCACAAGCCCTTTCACCTTAATGGGTACTTAAATTAACTTTGAGCTTGCTACTCACAGACCAATAATTAGAGAAGACAAACTTTTACTCTAATACTCCCTCTTCCTTGATTAGTAATTTGAAACCAGTCTTCCTTCCAAGGGATTTTAAAATATCTTCAGAAGTAGCTTTGCAGGTCATAACAGATACAAAAATAAAGACTGTTCTAGCGGAGAAAGTAGACAATGCAAAGAGTGAAAACTGGAGATGAGTAAGAACAATCTTAAATTCACAAAGAGGCTTAATGTAAGAGCAGTGGTGCTATTAAAAAAAAAAGAAAAAAGAAAAGAATACCGTTTCATATTTGGGCTTTGAAAGGCTAATTGCATCTTTGTGAAGTATGATGTTGGATACCATGATAGACAGGCAAAACCAACAGCTAGACTTTAGCATCTGTGGTCCTGAAAGTGGAATGGGGAATAGATGACAAATTGTACATTGTTCAACTTAAAATAAAATGCAGTCTAAGAAGAATGATATTTACAAAGAAAGAGAATCATTGGGAAATTGAATTAAGAAGCAATTTTGTTGGTTTCAAAGTGTAATAAAACAGAGATCAGAAGGCAAAGAACAGACACAAGCAAGAACAGCAAAGGGATAGGGTCAGCGTTTTCCATTTTCTTGCAAATTAGACAGGGCATCATGTGCATAGGAGACAATTAAACCAAGGAATACTTTTGTGAGTGTGGATAACCTAAGACTGTGGTAGATACACTGTCATTCAGTGTGGCAGGCAGGAGGCATCACTAAAGAAAGAGCAAAGCTGTGGCTTGTGAAAAGCTATGCCTCTCCCATGGAGATGACAGGCACTTTGGAAAATGGACACTTAGCAAATTTGCTGTGACCTAATTTCAAAAGAGTAGAGGGCAGTGATTGATTCTCAAGTCAAATGAAAAGGAAAAATCAAATGCACAATTAATGATTATGCTTCTCCTATTCTGAGTTTTATCATGTTGAATAGTAGGAATTTTCCCTATCAAAACCACTAGTGGAGGTATTCTCTAGGGTGGTGGAAAAACAAACAAGTACAAATCTTAAGCTAATTTTACAGCTGCCTACATAATTGCTTTGGCAACAGTCATAGACGCATCTCTACTCAAAAATGCGATTCTTATATGGAAAATAAATGACTGAAAAACAATATGCCTGGAAATGAGGGTGCCCTGCTGTAAGAACATGCTTGGTCCCAGTGGTTAGCTACCAGTTATCATTTGTTTTTTCTTTTTCTTTATGAGACATACACATTTACACACCCCTACAGATGGCATTAGTTTTGGAAAATAAGCTGATACACTTCCAAATATCAAATGGCAATTTAAGATTAATTAAGCATAAACAGTATGAATATGGAGGAAAGTCCATTTTTCCACCTTATTCATTTTAAAAATAAATTCAACTAAAAGGTACCTTTGACAAAAGACATCTCTACTCAATTTGCCCTAGACCTTGAGATAGGAAGGAAACATGAAAGGGAATCTCAAAAATGCATTTGTCAGACAACACATAAAACCGCTAACTGAATAAAAAAAATTCAAATTAGATTCACAATAGGTTGCACAATTATTAACACTATAAAATTAAAAAACATAATAAGAAATAAGACATCCCTTCGAACCTACTGACACATTTAGATAATTTAAGTGGCTTGGCTTGAAGACAAAATAAAAATGTGGTTTAGTGCAAATGAAAGCAAACAAATCCTAGAGCCAAAGGACAAATCCAAAAAAATGCTCCAGGATACAGGATGAAAAAGGAGATGTTATTATTGAAAGAAAAATAGCTGCAAAGCACTCAACCCGGTGCAGAGTAGCAGTGAATAGAACAAACAGCAGATTGGCTGTATTGTGTACTACGGAATAAATCAAAGTAAGTAGAATAATGGCAAAACACTAGTTGGATTCACAGAACTGACTATATGACTAGTACTTTGCTAGGAAGCTATGGGAAGGGCATTCCTTTTCAATGTCCGTGATACACCAAACACAGCTGCCTAAAAAGCCCCAGGGTGCAATCACCCTATGAGGTTCAAACATCAGACATCATCACTTGTGACAGCAACAGCTCCAAAAGAGAGGAACATTGATGTGAGATGAGACATGTGCCTTTTAAATGGTACAGTCCACTCAGTAATTGAAAGCCATCAGGAGCAGAAAGACATTGAAACTTCATTGGGCAACAGCAACAACCACAACAAAAAAATAGAAAAGAAAATAATTATAATCCTGGACAGAAAAGTAACATACATTTTAAAACAAGTAAAAATCTAGTTTTTTTTCAGATATTTTTTCTCTATTATACTTAACATTTCATAGTCTTGATATGAATAATCTTAATTGTCTCAAACTATCTCAAGATCTGATTGCCTTTGTAGTACAAGAAAAAAATCCCCATGTGCAATATGAGAAGAATTAACTGACATGGGATCTATTTAATTTACATGATATATATGTGAAGCAGGTAATAGGAAGTAGGGTCATGGAATATACATGGGTAAAACATATCATAATAATTCAATAGGTTAATTCAGTGAATTTTTTACTGCTTATAAATTCCGACAATACGGAGTTTGATGTCATGGTGACAATGGTCGGTTCTGAGCCACAATTCAGATTTTGATATTGAACCTGGTTGCGTGACCTTGTACAGAATGCTAAACCTCCCTACCCCTCAGTAGTCTCTTCTGGAAAAAATGGGAGACTGTCATATTTTGAGTTTTTAATGAAATAACTCACGTTAAGTACTTCAGACTTGCCTGACAAGAATACTTGTCAACTAGAAACAGTTAAGTCACTTATGTAATATCTATGTATTAAAAGCAACTAACTGAACTATTAATAGAATATTGTAATTTGGAATTTTGATTTGTGATTAGGGAAGTATTTTATGTTAGCCAGAAATGTATAACCATATGTAATTCCAAATGCATGTTAGTTGAAAAAATTAATGATGGACATTTAAAAATGGGTTTGTGTCTAGGCACTAGGAATTAATATGTTTTCAGGTATTCTAGTCTGAAAACTTCAGAATTATTTCCAATGCTTTCCATAAATTTTTATGTTGTGTATATTATTGAATTCATAAGTGCAGAAATGGGGCTGGGGGGAAAAATAAATAACTCTGCACATGTGAAACACAGGGAAGGAAATACCACCAACGTTAGAGTTGGGTAAAGCATGTAGCTTTGTAGGCTTAGCGAAGATAACCTTAAGAAGTGCTTTAAAAATGCATGGCCTAGTCTTAATTCAGTTGTAGTATTTTACACGTAGTCTATTAGATCTGTACAATCCACTTTTAAAAGCAAATTTATTATTTTCTAAAACATAACTTACTGCCATGTGACCAATTTGGATTTGAAAACCAATCTACCAAATTCAAAAGCAAGTAGTTTTCTGTCTCCATGGAACATTGGCTTCTCAGAAATTCTCTTCGTGGCAACATGATTATTTCTGAAACTAACATTTATCTCATGTGCCACAAAGACATTCCAGTTAACATTTTCAGAAATCTAAAAATATTCTATGCTTCTCTAAATTGAAACTCTAGTCCTCATAATGTGCGTTATGTTTCCTTAGTGTGCTTCTACCCCACAAACCAAATGTTTGTCATGTCAGAATCCTGCCTGTTCCTCTCAAATGCCAGGTGAATGCTGCAAGAAAATTTGATAAGAATGCAGTCTGTTTACGCCTTCTCCTACCAGACTGACTCAGTGACTCCTCTTTACCTTTCCAAATTTTCCTCATTCATCAAGGTCGGGCCCTTTTTTCTTTTCCTTTATTGAGGACAGGCAACCTGCATTCCTGCTTCTATGCTCTAAACTGTTGTATTTACATTTTAATTCTGCATAATATAACATATAAGTGCCCTCAAAAAACGTCATGTACATAGATGTGATTTCTTTCACTCAGACTAGCACTTGATAAATATTTGTTCAATTTTGTATCCCTCAAAACATATCCGAAAAGCAGATACTTGACAGCAGTTTGTTCTCTGGTTTAAATACAAGCTGATGGCAACTGCTCTTTCACCATGGCACCATGATACTCATGAATGGGACAGATGTCCAGTTACAGGAGGACATCATCAAAAACTATACAAACAAAACTGCCTTCAACCAAATATCTGAGCATGTCTTCTTTCTGCCCACACTATCTTAAAGACAAATAATTCTGACTTCATGAAATCTTCAAAGTTTCTTCTTTCTTATGATGTCACAGTTCACAAACTAACAATTTCACACTATCTAGAGATTGACTTTCAAACTCCTTATCATGATATTCAGTGTTCTTTAGTGTCTAGATAAAAATAAACTCTTTTCCCATGTATCTCATCTTTTTTTTTTTTTCCCAAAGCATGCTACACACATTCAGGGCCCCTCACCATCCCCTGAAATTCTAGACAGAACTTCTGTTTGTACTGTTCCCTCTGCCTAGAGAGCCCTTTATGTACATCCACATCACTTCTAAGAGGTGACTCAAATGCCACCTGCCCCAGGACAGTACAGCTGTCCAACAGGGGTCATAGTCCTTTACTCCCTTGTAAAACTTGAACACACAGACAGCTCCTTAGAGACTTACACTGTTTTACTCATCTTTTCCTTATGCTTATGATGCATAAGTAGATTTTCAGATGTATAATCAGTGCTAATGCATGTCTGTGCACTTGTTTGTCTGAAAGAATTTGTTCCCACTTCAAGCATGCAATGAATCTTGAATACCTCCATCTTCCTTCATCTGACAGAATAGGCCCATTTTACTTACTGACGGAGGATATTCTAACTCAGCCTTTCCCAAGTTGTATTCCATGGAACAGTAATTAGATTAGATGACTCTTGAAATGATGACAGTGTCTTAAAGAAGAATAATGAAACCCAGAAGCTTGTTAAAGGGATGAAGATGTCCTCCAGGAAAGAAACCTTTGCTATCCCAAGGGTTTTATTAGCTTGTATTATTGATGCTGCTTTTCTCCAGAACAACATCTCAGGGGACATGGTTTGGAAAGCACCATTCTAGCCTTGCAGAAGACCAGCTCCTTCTGTCCCATAACTGCATGCTTATACCTTAACCCCTCCCCTTTCCCAAACTGCTGCCCCCTCCACCTTGAAGGCTTTTGCTCCTAATTGACCACCTACTGAATTCCTAATTAGTACTCAGTAGAGATCTTAAATATCAGCCTCTACTAATTCTTTCAGCTGGCTGCTATCAAAATCTAATTGCTTATTTCTTTGTGTTCTCACAGCACATACAATGCAGTAGACACCATAGGATTGTTACTTATTTTATGCTTCTCTCTGATTCTTAATTTAAGTGAGTGTACTATTCTGCCCTTATCAGGTAATCAAAAATGTTTTCAGTACTGGACAGCCACATGCAAAAGAATGAAAATACACCACTATCTTACAACATGCACAAACAGCAACTCAAAATGAATTAAACACTTGCATGTAAGACCTGAAACCATAAAGCTTCTAGAAGGAAACATAGGCAATATGCTCTTTGACATTGGTCTTAACAATATCTTTCTAGATACGTTTCCTCAGGCAAGGGACACAAAACAAAATTAAACAAATGGGACTACATCAAACTAAAGTGCTTTTGCAAAGCAGAGGAAGACATCATCAAAACAAAAAGACAACCTACCAAATGAGAGAAGATATTTGCAAATCATATATTTGATAAAGTATTAATGTCCAAAAATATAAAGAATGTATACAAGTCAACAACATCAAAAAACAAACAACCCAATTAAAAGCTGGGCAGAAGATCTCAGTATACATTTTTCAACAGAAGACATGCAGATGGCCAACAGGCACATGAAAAGATATCCAGTATCACTAGTTGTTAGGGAAAGGCAAATCAAAACCACAATAAGATATCATCTCACACCAATTAGAATGGCTATTACCAAAAAAGGGCAAGAAATAGCAAGTGTTGGTGAGGATGTGGAGAAAAGGGAACACTTACACCACATTGGTAGGAATGTAAATTGGTACAGCCACTATGGAAAATATTATGGAGATTCCTTAAAAAGTTAAGAATAGAACTACCATATTTTCTAGCAGTTCCATTCCTGGGTATTTATCCAAAGAACATGAAAATAATAATGTGAAAAGAAATATGTACCCTTATGTTCATTGCAGCATTATTTACAATAGCTGAGATGTGGAAACAACTTAAGTGCCCATCAGTGGATGAGAAGATAAAGATGTATATAACACATTGGAACTATACTCAGCCATAAGAAAAGAATGAAATCTTGCCATTTGTTACGCGGACGAGCCATGAGGGTATTATGCTAAGTGAAATAAGTCAGATAAACAAAGACAAATGCCATACAGTTTTACTCATATGTGGAATACGAAAACAAACAAACAAAACAAGACAAACATACAGATACAGAGAACAAAGTGGTGGTTGCCAGAGGGGAAGGCAGCTGGGGGGGGGGGGCAAAATGGATAAAGGAAGCCAAATGTATGGTGATAGACAGAAACTAAACTTTTGGTAGGGAGCAAGATGTAGTGTATACAGAAATCAAAATATAATGTACACATGAAACTTATATAATGTTATAAACCAATGTTGCCTCAATAAAAATATGTTTGCTATGTTGAAGGAATCTTGTGAATTAGGCTGATTTTCTGTGGATGTGTATTGGGAGAATGGGTTGATGGCAGTTGTGTTCATTCCAGGGGAGAAAAAGGTAAAAGGAAAGATGGCATAAGAAAAGTATCCCAGGGCTAAACTGGCTCTTCCTCATTATAATATTTTTATTAGGTAATGTCACATCGGTAGTTGCCCAGACTGTGTATAAAATAAATGGCTTTGTGAAGTGATCAGGTTTATAATGAAATGTTCTCAGGTCATAGGGTAGAACAGATGGATGCCTTTGAAGGAAGGAAGAAGAAAACAAAGGTCTGCCACATCCACAGAAGTGATAAATCTGCTCCCTGTTCTCATTTCTTCTTGTTTTTCATCTCCCAAACATTACTGCCTGAAAGGAACAAAATTCCTTTATGATTAGTCTTGTGAATTTAAAAAATGACAGGTTACATCTTGTTTCTCTCAAAAACATTTATAAAAACATTTATATTCTTGCACTCTGTTGCTGCATATCTCAGTAAGTCTTTAGTGTCAGAATATTATTTCTGGTTTACAGATTCATATCAGTGGTAACATTGATTTAAATGTATCACTTTGATTGCTTTTCAGCCTCTTGGCTAGGATCAGGTGTGAAAACCTCTCTCTCGTGAGAGTGCACTCCCTACACCACAATGTACCCGACATCTGCCCATCTTCTGCCCCTTACTTTGTACCTCATTTGTCTAGTCTGCACTACTCCCACCATATTCTTTCCTAATTAGTGCTCCAATCTCCCGACAGCTCCTCTACTAGTCTCTGATGCTCTGCTCAACTCCCATGTCTTCCATGAGGCATTCTTGACTTGTCAGCCTCAGTCTCTCACCTTCCACCCTTCTTCCCCATCATGTGCTCCATCACAGCATATAGATTGAACTAGGCTGCAGTATTGATGTGGATGTAGGATCTATTTCAACCTCTAAAAAAGCTGGATGTAGATGGGGGGATTGCCAAAGATGGTGGAATAGAAGGACGCATAGCTCAACCACTCTGACAAATACACCAAAAACTACAACTGTAGACTGCTCAATTCGCTTAGGATACCCACTGAACTTTGGCAGAATAGCTCTTACTTCAGAAATACAAGAAGATTCCTCACAACAAAGGATAAACAAGTTTCTTCTGTATAGCACAGGGAATTATATTCAATATCTTGTCATACCCTACAATGAAAGAGAATATGAAGACAAATATATGTGTGTATATATGTGTAATTGAAATGTGCTATACACCAGAAATTGACACATAGTAAACTTCCTATATTTCAATAAAAATTTTTTTTAAAAAAAGAACTGGCTAAAATGTTTATCCTCAATGTGCTCTAGGAAAATATCTGCATAGTGTAGGTAAGCAATATACCAATATGCACATGTTAAGTTGAATATTAAATGAATGTGCTAAATTAGTTAAGCCTCTCTGAATGGAATGCATTTATTCACTTTTGAGCCATGATATTATGTGGCAACAGTTTATATTATATAATATTTTTAAGAATTTGCTTTCAGTAAGGCTCAAGATATTTCTTTTATTGAGTATCTTTAAATATGAAGTTCCTGGGTTTAATATTTAATGGAAAAGAAACTGATGAGAAAGAATTTGAGAATTATTTATTTATATTACCAAATTTGCCAATATCCAATTCACTAGTTGATGTTACTGAATTCTAAGATGTTTTTAGTTTTACAAGGTCTTTGAGTCCCCTCATTGGTAAGAATACTTAATTTCTCTTTTATAGTTAACTTGAAACATATAGGAATAATACTGAAATAAATTGGAGGAATTATAATAGCATAGTTTGTTATAGCTTGTGATAGCAAATGGAGACTTTTCTGCTGGGTTTTGAACATCTCGGACCCAGAAAGAGCTTATACTTCTTTCTCATAAAAGTCTCTTATTTATTTAAGAACTCACTTCTATTTAAGAACATCCTGCTGGACTTTTTCCATTTCTTCCATATGTTCTATGTCCTACCCCTCTAGGATCCTCTTGGTATCCTAAAACGTACCATTTTCTTCTCAGTGAAGTCCTCCAGCTGGAAGAACTTGGACTGTAGACTGATTTTCACACCAAGTTTAGATATTCAGCACGAACTCAAACACAGTGATCAAATCTGGCCTTCCTACTGTTTCTGTCCTGCTGACTCATTTACCTTTGTCAGACCACTAAACTTATAATAGGGACTTGTGTGTTTAGCTCTGTGTCTTTTAAAGGGCAAAGATGTCACTGAGCCCAGTCTCTGATCTGGGGTTTTCAGAGCATCCCTGAGCAATTTCCCAAAGGTTGACGTCTCTCTGTGGCTTCTAAAAAGAGGAGGGGGAAAAAAGAGGAAGGTTTCTTCTCCATCTGCCCTCCAACCCTCTGCACAAAACATAAGCAGAACTAAAATCAGAAAGTGGCCTGTGAGCATGCGTTGAGGATGACATAGGTGTTCCCCAGTGTCCCCAGTGTCCACAGCTGCAGCTTCCACTTGGAGTCTGCTGGGACTTGATTCTAAGTGGCTGTGAAAAGCCACTGAGGGGTTTGTGTTAGCCAGAGGCTATGAAGCTGCCATCCCCGGCTGAGTGATTCTCTGTTCAAACTGGGCATAAACCCAATTTGAACAGAGAATCTGTTTTCTCCCCTTGTTTCAAAGGGCACATTTCCATATACTTCCTCATGTGCAGGGGTGAAGAGGGAACAATAATATTCATTGATAAAAGAAATCAGAGTGGTAATTATTATCACCAAGTGTTAGTAAACACCTAAATAACACTGTGATGTGGAAGGGTATGGGGATCTGAAGAGCCATGCATTCTGGTCCCTTCTTAAGAGAGTACACATGTATCAGAAATTATTTAACCTTCAGGAGCTACATTCTTTAAATCCAAAAGTGACACCGAGCTATCTGGATATTCCCCAATTTATGTATCCTGAGATACATATATTCCCGTGATAGAATTGCTACCCTTATTCAATATAGTCTTGAGGTAATTGAATACTCCCTGCTTCCATGATTTCTTCTATCCTGTGTGCTATTTCCCTCCTTCTAACTGATCCGCCATCAAATACAGTAATACACAGACACCCCATAATTCTGGACAATTCCTGAAATTATTCCAGACACTCTTCTAGGCATTGGTTTGTTTTCCAGATTCGTGGCTTTGGCACTCCAACACCAAGTTCACGTCCTGGACCACGACGTCTATTAGTGGCTGTCTGGGCAGACTCCCAATAAAGCTGAGCCACTTCAGTCAGTATCATTAGCAGGATGATGGTATTGCAGTTCCTCTTTCTTTCATTCCTCTTTAGTTTACTGTCGGTGCCACTGAGCTTAATGAACCAAACTGCCTGCTCATGCATTAAAAACAGAGACGTGCATTCTGCCACAGAAGAAAAAAAAATAATAAATGCTCTGTTCTACTTTCTACAGCAGACACTCTTAAGCAAACATAAAGTAGGAAAGGAAAGTCTGAGAATATTTATATAATATTTGAAACCTTCAAATAAAGAATGTACTGGTTTGTAAGAGTAGAGAGCCCTGATAGATAACATGCATTCATCATAATATAGAATCATTGAATGTGGTTAGTAAGTACTGGTTAATGTTATACTTAGGTACTAGCTGTGCTAATACTAGTGTGCTAATTACTAATAAACTCTCAGAAATCATCTTAGTGTAACAGTGTTGTCGTAGAACAAACCTAGATCTTGCTTTCAAATCACTGTTTTGCATCATCTCTGTTATTTCAAGTAAAGCAGACACTGATTTAGAAGTAAAAGCATTCCCATATTGCTAAAACTACTTAAAAACCTAACTGTAAAATCAAAATGTTCTTTTTCTGCATAAGACTATCTAAAAAATTCTATTGTTGCAGACCTAAACGTCAAAATATTGCTTTGAAACAGAGGACTGGTGACGTACCTAATGTGGCTAGAAATGATGCATTCGATGATACAGGTGGCATGCCAATACTTTGGCCCATATTTTGTGGTACTGAAGTCACTCTGATCTGTCAAACCACTGTGACATGGTTTTACTGAAATCACTTGCAAATTCCTCCAGCTACTGAACTAATTCATTGTACTCACTTCCATCTCAGTGAGGGGGACGTGGGAGAGGAGCCACTCAAGAATGTTATTCTCATCAACTGTGTGTTTATTATGTGTTTACCTAATTTAGCTCTGCTGCACATGCCGGAAATGGACACTTGAATCACAGGTGATTTTTAAAGAGAAAGGCAGGCCTTGAGAGAATCTGGGTTTTTGTCAGCATCTGTGACAAAGGAAGAACAAGGTTCAGAGAGAGAAGGTGGAGAAGGGGAAAGATGAACTGAAACTGCCTGGCAATCTTGCTCCATCCTTTTAGTAAACATATCTTTATCTGCATTTCCTCATAAAGAAAGGCACTGCACGGTGCTTTATGAGTTTTTCCAACATTTAGAACCTCTCAAAAGCAGTCCGGGCTCCTCTTTATGAAAGCTGTGATTTTCCTACACTCATTTTCTATAATTATGCCAAAGAGCTAAAAATAAAAAATGACATAAGAAGTTTCACCACAGTGAGAATCACAAGCTCAACTGTAGAACTGAGTCATCATCTTCGTGTTTCAGAAGGTGAGATCCAGGTTAGCAGACTCACTGCACTGATTGCCTTGCCCCTGCCTGTGCTGGCTGAGACGGAAAGTCTACGGTGTGGTTACCAACAACTGCTGGGAACTATGGCCATCATCGAGCAGAAAGCTGCAAAGTACTGCTGTATTGAGAAAGTAAATGTGGTGAGAACCATGACAGGCTAAGGTTCATTGAGAAAGTCCTGATTACCATGCAGGCTGAGCACCTCTGATCCAGGGCCGAGGCTGCACAAAACTGTTACAGAATTTACAGAGTCTCATTTAAATGGAACGTATATCTAGCTCTCTCCATTTTATTTCTCTTCTTTGTGCTGCAGAACACAATTTTTTGGTTTATCATGAAACTTCCATCTGGTCCATCCTTGAAGCCATTTGTCACACTTCTCAAGGTCATGAGGGAGCCTCAGACAGGAAATATTTGTGTTGACTGATCGGTTCTGTGATGCTTTTGCCCACAGGTGCTGCTAAATGAGCCTTTTGTGTTTTCACTGAAGGGAGGAAAGGGTGGGGAGAGAGGGCCTGGAGAATCGTGTTAACAAAATGCAGAAAGCGTGCTGTTCCCTTGAGAGCCCTTTGCCTTGCAGCCCCAGTCACTAGTCACTTACTCCCTGGTGAAAACGAGACCTTTGCCCTCTAATCACCACTACAAGGAGAGCAGACGCCCTCTGATTCTGGAATTAAAATAAAACATTAGCAGTATAGGAGTTAACGTAGAGAAACTCTCTTCTTTTTCTGCCACTACGTTGTTGCATTCCGAGGTAAGCACATGACATAAAGCAAAGTTCACTCCTCCTGAGATGCTTTTCACCCTATGTACATCTGTTGCTGTCAAAAGACTAGGACAATTGCTTCAATTCTATGATGCTAGAATAGTGTGTGTGGTACAGCATTTGGATAGATCAGTGTATTGATTTTAATCAAGTATGTTCCTCTGGGTAACAGCTTCTTGCTTTCCTTGACAACTTAGTAAACAGAAAGATATGCAAGCCAACATTTTATCTATAGCAGCTAAGGTCTCTGTTTTGTATTTGTGAACAGAGACCTGCTATCTTGTGACTGTATTAAGTTTACTAATTATCATGTCACTAAGGAAAGATGTCAGATGAGCCATACGTGGAAGAAAAAGGATTTGTTTCCTGGGAGGTTGTAATTTCACTTTTCCCTTTTTCTGTGGCATCAGGATCTTACTGCTCTCATTCTACACCAATGATGATATTTTTCACTGCTGTATTTTTTTTTTTTTAATGTCAGGCACACAGTCAAATGATTTGCATGTGGTGAAATTCACCCTTTTAGGAGTAGAGGTCTATGAGGTCCGACAAAGACACAGTCATGGAACCTGAGCAGGACACCCGTAACACTCCCCTGAGCTTGACTAAACTTTAGACAGCCTTCTTTCTAGCTCTAGGCACTTGTCTTCTCTTTTCTTAGAGCATTTGCTTTAAAAAAAGACTTGCAGTTGTAAATTCTGTCTCTGCCTTTTGGAAATGAAAACCTTCTCCCCTCTCTTGCCAGTTTTACAGTTCAGGAATGCCTTTCTCAAAAATAATGGTGGACATCCCTTTGAAATGTACTCATCAAGAAAGAGAAAAACATGGTTGATCCTTATCTCCTAGTCTCTTCGGAAGAGGAAGAGTCTAATTTTGATAAATACCAGTGGCAAACACAGATGGCCTGATCTCTTTGACCAACCTCCCACCCCAACTCCTCACATGTCTTCCAACAGCTCACTGCAGGGCTTAAAAAAGTTCTCCCACATTTGTTTCAAAGGAGTTGAGTTCCACCTCTCTCCCCTTTGCAATAGTCTTGAATAAACTCTTCTTTGGCTTTTTAATTCCATCCAATGAAATTCTTCCCAGAGAAATCACAACTACAGTCCAGTTATAGAACATCTTTATCACTCCAAAAGCTTCCTCTGAGCCTCTCTGTTGTTAATACCCTCACTTCAAGCCCCAGCTGCTGGCAGCCACTGATCTGAGTTCTGTCTCTAGAGCTTTGTCTTTTCAAGAATGTCATAGAAATTAAACCATACACTATATCTCCTTTTCTGTCTTTTTTTTTTTCCACTTAGCATGATACTGCTTGGATTCTACCCATGTATTAGTGTTTCTTCTTTTCACTGCTGCATTGTGTTACATTGTATACTACCACAATCTGTTTATCTATTTTTTTCAATCCATATTTCAAATTTAAATTGGACTCTCCTTATTGTATCAACATTTGTCTTACTTACGATGGTACTCATCATATTGTGTTTTCTAGATACATTCTGAATCAAGATTAGACTCAGACTCACCCAAGAGTTTCTTGCTTTTCCTGCCAGGTTGAGTGGAGGTTTTCCATGGTCTCAATATTTTGATCTTATTTTTAAAAAATTCTTAGTGGAAATGGAAACAAAAAGACATCATACTTTTGATAAGATACGTACGTTTCCTTAAAAAAACCCAGACACATTAGAATGGGTAGCAATGCCAAAAGTAATAAGAATTTAATCTCATTAAGAAAGCCTTTGCAACTTTTGTTTTTTGAATGGAAGTTCATTTGAAAAATATGCTAGACACATATCATTAAAGATTTTTGTCTAAAAATCAATGTGGAATCAGAAATTTTAAACAATACTTCTACTTCTTTGATAACAAGTGTGTGGATATTACACAAACACAGGCACACATTTGACATCCTATACTTTTGTTTTATTTTTAACATATATCTTATTTAAAAATGAAGATCTTTTACTTAAATTTCAAGAGTCATGATTTTAGCATCAGAAAATCAATTTTAGCATGTAGTCTTATTTCTGATCTAGGCCAGTGTTTATCGAAATGAGTTATATGGAATATAATATTAATTCTTTGAATATGATTTTATAGTCAGATTATTTTACCAGTGACTGCATTAAACAGTAATGAATAGACTCATTCACTTTAAATTGGTTAAGTGCATCTATACATAAATCATATTGTAAATCATCAAGAGGAGTTATTGAAGGGAGAATTTTTTAAGCTCATTCAGCCTACACAACCTTTATATAAGGAACATCTCACGGGACAAATGATCCATGAGACACACATCACTAAACTCTGACCTAAGATTGGGATTCAAGAAATGTAACTGATGAAGAGGAATAGTGTCGTATTGTTCTGTGAGTTGGGGTCTGATCTCAAGTTCTGGATCTGCCACTGTCTTTGTCGGAAGCATTAGAGCATACCCTCCAGATCAGATTCTCTGGATTTGACTCTTGCCCCAGGCCCCCTATTTACTACTTGACAGTGTGCAAGTCACGTGCCTTCCTTTATTCAACTACAGCCAGAGCCACAAGAGATTTTTCCCTGAAGAGCTGTTAATTCATTTAGGAAAATCAAAAATGTTATTGAAGGATCCCTGATAAATAAGTGGTATGTAGTGTGAACAATTTTTTATCAGGGCCTTTCAAACTTTTGACCTCAGCCCATAATAAGCAACCCATTTTACATGGAGACACAGTGAAACCCTCAAGCATACACAAACATATATACCTGAAATTAAAGTGAAATAATACTTCACTATTTTATATGCCACACACGCTAATATTTTTTTCTCTTCTATTTTCTTCTCATTTTCTCTTTTTTGTCTCCTCATTCTATTTCATTCTAACCAATTTTTCAATTCTATGCAACTTATTCTATTCTGTTCTTTTCCATTCTATTAATCAAGAGCTGGTCTTGATCCTCAGATTGCAAGACATTAATTTATCTATATGACCTGATCATCATTTAAACCCTGCCTTCAGTCCTCCTGTCCACCTTCCATATAAAAACCCTGAGATACTTCATAAAATTTGACTTTTTTTCCCCCAAAATTCAGATTTAGATGCCATGCCTGACGTGCTGAATATGGATCTTGTGATGCCTTGCTTCAGAATTTACCTCTCTTAGGCATCACATGCTATAGACACTGAATGATCTTCTAAATTTCCAATAATTCCAAAATTAAAGAAATAAATGACATTTAAAGAGAAGGTATCTGCTTAATTTATTCTTGTTAAGGATTTAATCTGTATTTAATATATGGAACACACACACACACACATGCACGCACACACACGTACATTCAATGTCTGAAGAATCAAGGGAAAAAAGAAAAAGTCCAGGCAACTCTTCCTCACTAAATACGGTAATTCTATGCTGCTTCCATTTATAAGTAAGTTTTGGCATTTTAAAACTCAAAACTATGTAAAGTTGAAGTCAGTGCTGAAATCAGGTCAAAGTTGAGACTCTGTAGTTTGTATGATCTGCATTATTTTTCTATTTACTTAGCATAGATAAATGTATGGCAAACCTTTAAATAGGTGAAACATCCTTATATCTATACCCAGAATTTTATGTACTACAGAACAGATGAAAGGTCTAGCTATAATTGCATGTCCATTCCTCCCAGAATTTGGAAAACATCAAATGATATCTCATAGGACCTTTGAAATAATCATCACATGTGTATAATAGTAATATTTATATTATATAAATATATAAATCCAGTGCAAACATCCAAAAATCCATTTGAATTTTGAAATATCTTTTATCATCAGAATTTCCGTAGCTTGCATCATAACTTAGAACATATTGATAAATGCTACAATGTAAGCATACAATTAAACTTGTTTTATAAAATTTTAGTTATCTTCTATAAAAAAAACATTCTTTGTGGAAGTTTGGAAATTAGAATGAGGATTTTATAATAGGAAATGCTTTTATGAAAAAATATTTAATTTAATTAGTCAATGTGCATTCCTAACAATAGATATGTTCACTTTTTAGTGGATTTCAAATCCTTTGAATAGCAGTTAGAAAGGGATCACACAGTTCACAATGATCAATGAGAGAAAAAGATTTCATTCATTATTATTTCACTACAAGTGCACTTTTCTAAAAAGAAGTTATTACTTATTTTTCCATCTTTTCCATTTCTATGCTTTTCTCACACGTGCTTGTTTTAATTTTCCTCCTTCCAATATGTCGATATCCTGAGATACTTGGCATCCCACTAGACTATTTATGATCACGTACACTAGAGGAGTCTAAATTAAGGGCTTCCTGGCAGGCATCGGTGTCCACAGATGTGCCGAACCTTCTGAAAACTCCACACATCCATGTAAATCCCATCAGCAAATACCTAACCTGTATTAATCACAAGAACGTGCAACTTCAGTTGATTTAAAAAGTGCCATAAAGGCAGCTGTATTTTTCTCTCATTCTCACAGTCTGATATTATTTATTGTCATTTTAAGTGTGGCTTCCATGCTGTTCCAACAGATGTTGATTCACACCTTTTTGTAGTCTACATTGTGGTTGTTTTGTTACATCTTCAGGATCCTTCAGTGGAGGCTATTCTGGTTGTCACTTGTTTGAAAGGCTCTTCCCCTCTCTCTTTGTACACTCCATTCTCTCCACGAACAGTGGCATCACCACTGTCACTCGGAATGGCGAAGATGTCTGGCAGATAAGCCTATGCCTGTGGCACACACAGTGTCTTCAAACAACTAATTAGTGGGAGCTAGGCCATAGCAAGGTTTGGTGCTGTCCATCAAGCCTGTGACCAGTGCTGACACCATCAGCAAGCCTGTCAAATGCGGCTCTTCCTGTGAATAAAACCAAGCCCACTTGTTCTGTGATGAAGAAGGAACTGGCAGAACTTGTTTAATAAAAAGTAAAAGAAAGTGATAGCCATTCTTTGTACAGGGTTAAGTAATTGAAAGAAATATTGTGCTGGTGGAAATATGATAACTGACTTTTATCTGTTGCTGAGACACAAGGAATCCAGCTGAAGATTTCCCCATGACTTTCAAGTGGAACAAATTTATAAGGCCACCCACGTGGTTCAAATACATTTTTGTAGCCTCTGGAAAATACTAATGTGGACTTTCCTTAATAATAAGGGGCTATTAATTATTATCTATAAAATCAGATGTCCACATCATGTAAAAATGCAACCCTACATCAGACTTACATATAATAATTGCATATATTCATATATAGTATACATACAATTATTATATATAAAATGTGTTTCTAAAATTCACATTTATAAGAATACATATAAATGTGCATATCTGAGTTTAGAATGAAGTGTTTAGAAGTTTTAAAGCCAACTGTATGATAAACACACTGAGAAAAAGTAGACAGTCATTCTTTTTAACTAAAAATGTATATGGATATCACACTGACTAAGAATGTGAACTTTGATAGCTCCTGTCATCCTGAATTTCAAACCAAGATGAGGTCTTAATAGTGGAGTCAAAAAAGTGTTCTGAATTGAGAAGAGTAATAACTAGGGGAACTCTTCCCAAGCCTGTGCTGCCTTCTCCTGACATCTGGCCTTCATAAGTGTGGTCCACTTGAGAAATATTTTCATTTTTCCACCACCACATCCCACACCACTCCTGATCATTCACCTGGTGGACAAGTTTTATGTTAATGTTATATTTTTTCTCTACTAGGTTAAATTGCTCCTGTTACATGTTCTTTTTGAATCTGGAACAGATCTTATTTTAGCAATGCTTACAATTTATGGTAATTGATTGACTGTAAGAGCATATCCCATTAGACTGTAGTGTATGAGACAGAAAGAACCATATTTGCCTGTTCAGCATGATGTACTTAGCATATAACAAAACCATGTCTCTGGTATATTTGCTAGATATTTTGGAAGGAAGGAAGGAATGAAGGAAGGGAGAAAGAAAAGAAAAGAAGGAAGGAATGGTTAATTTATGACTCATGCATTGGTTTCAGCATGATTATAGAAAAGGCCAATAAACGGGAAGATGGATAATTCATTTCTTCTCAAAAGAATATGCTCAACATCATGTCTGCGGGCAAGAAACAGAGAAAGGAATGTCTGTCACCCAGTCCTTGTCTACATGACTTAGGAGATGCATTCGTGGCATCACTTTAAAAAAAATAAATGAATCCACATCAGGATACAGAGATAAGTAGCATAGGGTTGGTCAAATATGTGTATTTTCATGTTTGCCTACATCTCTAATGCCTCCTAAACTTTTTAAACAGAAGTTTAGTACTGTGAAATCAAACAAAATTAATATATTCTAAGAAATACTATTATACACAGGCATTAAAGACGAATGTATGCAGTGTCTTTATACTATTGTACTATAAATTTTTTGAATTCTTCGTCATTTGTTTCAAGTTTATATATGCTTACTTGGCAGCTAATAAGGACTTAACATATATTTTTAATGAACTATTTAGGAAAAATTCAACTCTAATATAATATAAATTGCACATGACATATATTGTAAGCAGAGTTTTCAACCACTCATTATACAGATTCCTAAATACTGTTTAGAACAGTAGTCAGCAATTGTCCCATGATCTGTTAGGAAGACTTTGCAAGGCCAATCTCACATGCATTGGCATGTGGGAACTTTGACTTTTCTCAGTTGGACATGTAGGATTTAACTCTAACACCTGCAATCCATAATGCATACTTTTTGTTATTTTGCTTAAGTGCAGATTTGGATCCTTCATGTAAAAGGGTGAAAAGGGGGCTACGTCCTTATCTAGCTGTCAGCCAGTGTGCCTTCCCTATCAGTTGTTGTACATGCAAGGTTTCACAGTGACTGAGGTGTAACATAGTTTTTATCATTTTTTGGCTGATTTATTGCATTTTAAAAAGTAATTCTATATGTTACTGAGAATTTAAATGTTTTGTTCTACTAGGAATTATTTCCAAAACACCTATGTATATAATATATATCATATGCATAGTTATATGCATATACATGTGTGTGTGTGTATGTATGTATGTATGTGTATACGTATTTATGTGCATATATATCTTTAAATATTTTTTACATTTTGAGTTTCAAGAAAGATTGTTCCTAAGAAGAAATAAAATTAAACTAGCTTGTGAATTAATAGTACTATTAGTAGTAATACTGAAAATCTATTAATACCAATAACCTTTGTTACTCCCAAATAGTATATACAAAAACAAATCACTAAATGGCTTACCTATTAATTATTTTTATTTAAAAGTAGCTATCAACTGTAATACTTGGTCTAAGTACTAAACCCATGTAATTATTAAAAGCTACGTGTGCTTGAGTAACACAACTGTGTCATACACCGTCAACAGGAAAATGCAAGTAGGTAGTACAATATTCATATATTAAATCCTGTTTGTTTAGGTCCAGCCTATTAAGTTAAGTTAGTTAAGGGTAATAGGTGATAAGTACAGAAAAAAAGGAACTGAAAGAGGAAAAGAGAAGAAAAGAAAAGACCAAAACCAAGGAAGACAAATGCAAAAGCGTTTTGGCTTTATATCTCTCCATTCTTATTTGAAAATAGCAGATAATGTTAACATTTTGCTCTATTTGGTATTTTTCATTGAAACAGGAATTTTCTAAGCCAGATTCCAAATATTGAGCCCATTGTGTTCCCAGCTCTCAGTATGCCTTTGGTTTGGCGACCCACGTTCAAGGTGCACCCATCACTTCATTTTTAACGTGGAGGGAAATTACACTTATCGTGAGGACTGTTGTTCTAAATAAGGTTAGGAATGTGAAGTGCAGGATATAGCGATAGTACGAGTTTAATACATTTTAACTATTTTCTCTTACCATATCCTCCTCTCAGCCGCCACTTGACATATTTTTACTCTATTAAATATTTCCATCAAATGACAAAACTGGAATATTTGTGAAACCAATGATAATTTAACTTCTATGAATTTCTGAATCCAGCAAAACCTATGTTATAAATTTATGTGAAAGATCAGAAATATTCCCCTTATCAACTGGTTTTCCCAATTTTGGACTGGCGATTTACAGCAGCGGCCCATCCCGGGATATCTTAATCAACCATCTGCACGCATGAATTTCACACTTGTGATAACCGCCACATTTCCAAAGTCTGGCAGCTAAAATTCACACATTTTAAACCTCTTCCACCAATCTCTCTAACTCTTAGACCTAAGATTTCCATCTGACATTGATTTTCGGATTTCACTGCTACAAGGGAAAAGTCTTATCTCAAAAATTCATACACCGAACACTAGACCATTTTGTAAAAATACTTCAGCTCAAGCATCAAAAACAGTGACAGGGAACAGCTACTCATACTGAGACGCAGTCTTGTGTGAATTCCAATAACTATGAGACATTTTCCTACAGACTGCAGAATATAGACACTGAAAGTTTTAGCTGCTTACATTTTATGCAGTTTCATGGGTAAAGGGAATAGAATATAGTAAAGGGAAATGACAATAAAATTTATTGATCAAAGATGCTTAATAAGGTATTATGCATTTATTGATATGCATAATATCAATATGAAATATTGATATGAAAACTGTGCATTTATTTATTTATTTTTTACTTCTATTTTAACCATTATGGTGCTCTGCATATCCAAAGACAGAAGGCCTGTCAGGAAGATAAAACTTAAACATGAGAGTTAGTTAAATTCCACACCTTATTTGAAATCTAATTGAAGACAAATTGCAAATATGAACTAGTTATTATATCACTCCAGCATCAGAAAACCTGGATCCCATTCTCATGCTACCTCTAGCAAGCTCTGTGACCTAGGGCAAGCTATTCCATTTTTCTTGTCTTCAAGTTATGCTTCAGTAACATGAATGTATAATATCCATGATCCCTGACAGTCAAACAAAATGTGTTTGTTTGTTTTTTTTGACTTAGCCACTATCACAGAGTAGTTACCTTGCAGTGTCTGAAGCCATGTTACGGTGGTTTATTCCAGCTTCACTAATTACTATCTGTGAATTTGAGAAAAATTATATAAGTTCTGTGTGTCTCAGTTTCCATGTCCATAAAATGGGAATAATAATAATAGTGCCTACTTAATAGCACTATTCTGCTCTGAGCAGAATTAAATGAGCTATATTTTAATGATTCTAGTATGAAATTTTCCTAGATTTTAGCATATATTTAAAAAGGATGTATACTAAAGAATATGTATTAAAGAAATTAAAGAATATGTATCAAATTAAATAAGCACTTATCAGAGTTGAACTGACAGAATTTTTTTTCCTTCAGGCTCATAAAATTGTAGCATGTTTTATACTCAGTACTGTCTTAGGTTAGCTGAAATTTGGTAATACATATGAAGTGCTTAGAATAATATCTGATACAAAAATTGCCCAATAGCTAGTATTAACGTTTCTCTATAAGTAAGCAATAATTGTTATATCTAAATTAAGAGTGATAAGTTAAGACAGATTATTTAATTATGATCAAAAGATTGCTAGTCATATCAGCTTGATTTTATTTTGTATTTAATGTCATAGCACAAATTTCATAACTTCATTTAGATTAATCAACATTAACTGACACAAAATATGACCTTTTACTTCAACAACAGTATAGCCTTATATAATTAAATATTTTTCCTGATAAAAAGAACAAATATGCTCTTTTTTACTTAAAATTATTAAAGAGGGAAACTACAGATTGTGAGAAAATTTAAAGTAAGGAATATACATGCAATTATCAGGCTTAGCACATGATTCAATATAAGGAAAAAAAATAACATATTGCAGGCACCAAATTTGTAGGTTATAATTGCCTTTTGTTATTAATTCTCAAGAATGATTGATACTAGATTAGTAATTTTTAAGGAACTAGTTACTAAAACTATTCCCTATTACCAATCTACAGATATTAAGCATTTATAAGAAATCCTGTCTCTCAGAATACTTTATAAAACTCCAAAGTTGGCGTCACTTCTATCTTCAAGTTTTATTTTCTAAGAAATACCAGAAACTGTTTCTCCACATTTAAAAAAATGTATACTTAAGAAATTAGGCATACTATGATCAAAATCAATTGAAACTAATCAAGGACAAAATGTAAATGATGGTCAAGTACAGAACTTAAAACAGAGCCTGGCGCAAAGGACATGCTACAAAAGTGTCAATTGTTATCATCATCTTTTATTACATCATAGACCACCAGAGAGAAACAGGACCTTAGAGATAACAGTCTCGATCTAAGACATTATAACAGGCCTGGAGTATGATGGTTAAGTAAGAATCTGTGAGATAAAAGTTTCTGAAGTACCTTCCCTTCTTTCCTTTGTTTGTAGCACAGTAGATTTACTTTTCACTGTTTTTTGATGACTGAAGCCATAATAAAAATCAACATCATAACTCTGATTATCATTTTTTTCTTGTCAATGTTTCCAACTTTAGTCAAATAAACCCTGTACAAACTATGTTTTTGTGCTTTGAGACTGATAAAATATCTAGGGAAGAACAAATCTGGTTCATAGAAAATTATTTTAATTATAGCTCATTAAATTCTCTACAAAAAGTAAGAAACTCTTCAGTTAACATTTTCCTTTTTCCACCCTTTGGGTAATTAAAGAGCTCTCTGGGGAGTATAGAGTCTTTGTTCCAAAAATACTGACATGAAAATATTATAAAAAATAAATATAATTCTTAGGAATTTGAAATACATTTGGATTTCAGTGGCTTTCAGAACATTCTAGGTGGGCTTTTTTTTTTAATTTACACATCTTTATTCATGAATAAAACTTACTTATTTCTGCCATAGAGTAAGGGTCATTGTGTTACTACTGAATGAAATAAGGGTGACTAATGGGACAAACCCCTGTGTTCTAGACATGACACACACAGGAGTGAGGAAATTCAAGTGGTGAAAATGATGGTGGTTCTGTCAAGTGATCAACATTTTGGGAAAGAGAGGGAGATAAGGAAAGAAATAAAAGCAAAATAGGAAGAAGAATGCCTACTGTAGTTTAGAAGGATGTTTCTAAACAATTAGATCCAAACAAAGAAAAATAAAAACAAGTAAAATATGTGGAGAAAGAACTGGGGGGGATAGACAGCCCAAAATATCACTTTATCTTTTCTCCATTTCAATTAATGGTTTGTTCAAAAAGAAGTTGCTCATTCAATCACATTTCTATTAACCAAAGTAGTCTCTGACCTATATTACACCTGGGGCTTTGAGAATGATAGATTTCTTTAGTTGGAAAAACCTTTTACTGCTAACAATAATCAAAACGTTTTCAATACCTTTAAGGGAATGGGGGGTGGGGCCGTGGAATCCTAGCTTCAATGAGGAAATGGAATACACACTAACACAGCAACACACAGACCTACATATATGCACACACATATCCATCATTCATCTACATCTATTAGGATAATAGGTGAAACAAATATGTGTACATTAATATTAAAGTTAACTATGAAATACAATTCTCTAAAAACAAATTGCACAATATGAAAATACTTAGCACTACTAAACTGTACACTTGAAATGATTAAAATGGTAAATTTCATGTTATGTGTTTTATACCACAATTTTTTTAATGAAATGAAAAATAGCAGATTTCTACATCCTGCCATGTTAAAGTAATTGGTACTGGAATAGCTCTCTCAAAAGAAAAAAAAAAAAAAAAGAATGGATCTTATATAGTGGATGAACTGATTAAGAAAAAAAAAGAAATTATTTTTATTTTAAATTCAAACATACAGGAAAATAAAAGATCAAGCTGAGAAAAGTAGCAAAAACAAAGAAAAGTTTAATGAAAACTTCAATTTAACCCGTTCATATTAAGCAACATTGTCTTCTGTTATCTTCCTTGAGTTTAGGGGTGGAAGCAAATCAATCTTTCAACAAATGCATGTACACATCTTTCAGCTCAACGAATAAAAATTAATTAATTAAGAGCATATAACTCCACGAGAAAGTTGCTCATTACTTTCTCCAAAGAATTGATCAAGTCAACACTTTCCATTCAGTGACAAGAATATTCTATTTAACAGTTTGAGAATTACCAAAAAGGAAAATGACTGCTGGTAGCTTTTTCTTCTAAAATTATTTAAAGTTGTTTAAAAAGGTACTGGTATAAAACTATGACCAGAAAAGAGGTCAGCAAAGAAAACAGTTATAACAGTTAACTTAGAGTATTTAAATCATTAGGAAAATGCAAATTGCTTAGTACTAACATGTTCTCTACAGAGTTACAGCATACCTCGTAATGGCTTTCTTCATTGTCCTGAATGTGGAAGCCCGCAGAGCTGGGACATTTCTGAGGAGTGACAGGAATATTGTCACTTTTGCTGTGTGAGTTACACTGAAAGAGATTACCAAATAATTGTGACAAACTACTCCACTTGAAGAATGTCGATTGAGAGACCTGATTGTTTGCTAAGAGTCTAATAACAGGGTTCCATGTCAACATGTACCCAGTGTCTATCGTGGGTACATGCATTAATACTGGGACTTTACCAAAAAGACAAAAAATGTCCCCAGGTTAAACAAACTGCCAAAATGTTTTAACTAAAACTAAGTAAATCTAAGACGTGGTTATTTTATTTTTACCATTTCTTTTTTTTAAAGCAAGATTGACTTATTATACTTATACTTTTAGTAGCTAAAACTTATACGATGCTACTATTTGTGTGAGATGTTATTCAAATGCCTGATACATATTATATACAAATTATTAAGCTGTGACATAAATAGCATTATTATCCCACTTACAGACGAGGAAAATGAGGCATGAAAATGTATTTTTCCCACAGTTGGGCTGCTGCCCAGCTTTCTGGGACCATGACCCATACCTTATCTACTGTATGCATGCCCTGTATAAATGATACATATGATACAGGTAAAACTGAAAAACTAAACATTTAAGGCCTTAGAATATTGCTCCACTTTTTTTCCAAATATAAAATATTTTTAAATGGGTTAACTAAAATAATTCACCTGGAAATGAATGTGAATTGTAAAACATAAGATATTAAATTATGACTTGGCCTTTCTCTGTGAAAATATTAAAATGGCTGTTTTTCATATTCCTCAAAAGAGTTGTTTTATGTGTAAATAAGATATTATTCACTTCCTGTTATTCTTGTTTCCTTCTTTCTAAATTTCATATTGGATTCAAGGCAAGGAATGTTTATAAGTATTGCCGCTTGGCCGTTGACTAAACATAACATTGGAATTTCTAAGGTTTCTACTTTAATAAAAGGTATCTTAGTGCCTCCTAAAAGGGTGCATCATTGGGATGTAACCTTTCCTCTCCTGCAAGACTACGAAGTATGCACAGATTTTTATGGCATAAGCAGGGAAGACGATATTTTTCCAGCTAGTATGCTACATTTTTGGTTCACTAATAAAATTTTACTTTCCTCATCCCAAAGAACACTGCATTAGAAAATTACTATCAAAGACAAAGATATTTTAAAAAGCAAATGAATTTTAGAATTTAGCACAATTGAGGCCAGTATACTTTCATCTCAAGATCACCAATTTATATATTTAAACATATTTTGAAATTGAAACACTTACATTATATTTTTAAAACTTTTTTTATTTTAAAGTAATTTTAAAATAAAACAGAAAAGGGGAAAAATTTGAAAAACTATTTCTGAATACCTTTCATCACATTTTGAAGAATATCAGTTACTAATTTCTCATTTATTTTTATTTGTTTCTATAAGACACAGCAATATGGCAGATTAAAAAGGCCTGATTCTCAAACCCAAACCCATATTAGAAAGCTTTTGGCATGAAAAAATGATCATACACCTGTCTCTCTACAAACAGCATCCTTTCAGCCCGGTACAGAACCTACTTCTCTAGGAACTCTTCATGGGAAATGAATTGCATTTAATCTCTGTTTGCAACCTAAGTGACTTAGGTGCAGTTTATAACATGTTTCTCTGCCAGGATTAACTCTTGGAATATTGATAAATTGGTCTGAACAACTTCATTGCTAATTATGAAGGGCTATCTTTGATATCTTTCCACAGCAGCTTCTTAGCTTTCTAAAAAACCCCAAAAGTTTAGGCCTTAAAACAATTATTTTCTCCCATGATATTACTAGACATTTTAGTCTCTCAGTTTCTGTCCTAGCCTTTCCTCATATCTATTCATATCAATTAATCTTTTTCTAGCATCTTATGTATTATGTAGATTTTCTCCCTAGAAAATTTCCTCAATTCCTATGACCTACAGTGGGTCTGATTCTGGCTATATATTAGAATCACACAGGGAGATTTAAAAGGTGCCAATGACATGGAAACAACACAAATGCCCATTGACAGCTGACTGGATAAAGAAGATGTTGTATGTATATATACACACACACATATATATTCACATATACATGCACACACACACACACACACACACACACAAACAATGGAATACTACTCAGCCATAAAAAGAATAAAATAATGCCATTTGCAGCAACATAGATGGATCTGGAGATGGTCATTCTAAGTGAAGTAAGCCATAAAAGAAAGAAAAACACCATATGATGTCACTCATATGGGGACTCTGAAAAAAAAAAGACAGAAATGAACTTATCCTCAAAACAGAAACAGACTCACAGACATAGAGAACAAACTTATGGTTAACAGGGGGCAAAAAGGGTAGAAAGGGATAAATTGGGAATTCAAAAATTGCACTTCTTGGGGAGTGATGGAAATGTTAGATGTCTTGATTGTGGTAGTGGTTTCATTGGTGTATACGTCTATTAAAATTCATCAAATTGTTTATCTGAAATATATAGTTTACTGTGCAGGGATCATTCCACAAAAAAGGTGTTAAAAAAAATGTCAATGACCAAGACCTTAGGTTAGAGCTCAGGCAAAAATAATTTTTAAATACCCAGGTAATGCTAGTGTCCAGCCAGAGTTTAGAATCTCTGGGTTAAGGCCTCCAGATACTTAGCAAATTCTGCCTCACTCCTCTTTCAATTTGACCTTTTGCTCCTTAGCAATTTTTTGTCCTTTTCCTTATTTAACCCATTGTAAATTAGGCAATTTTTTTTCATGAATATATCATAATGCCTCTGAATCTGAAAAAAAAATCCTATATTTGCATAATATTTTTTATCTTTCCATGTAAATTTTATGTATTATCCGCAGGAAACCTCTGCAGAGAGAGGCAGAAAATGAGATCCTTCTTTAACAGATGGAGAAGGCAGATATGTTCAGTGCCCTCTGTCTGCAAGGATTTGCCCAGTAATAGTGACAAGACTGGGGCTATTGCTACTCTGCTATGTCTCCCTTAAAGGATTCATTCATTTGTTATTCATTCACATATTCTATCTGTTTGTTCGTTTGTTTGATTCTCAGACATTTGCTAAGTGCAGCTATGTATCAGGATTTTACTGTTTCACAGAGGTATGGCATTTAATATCTGCAGCACTCTCACACCAGTGGTAACTGGAATATGTATCCACCGTGAGATCTGAAACTGTCAGGTGAAAACGCATGCACAAGTTGCTAACGGATGGAGAAGAAATGATGACTCCTTCCTGGGTTTGATACACAAGCCAAGTCTTGCAAGACAGACTGATGATGGAATCATGTCCAGAATGTTCAGGACAGATAGACAGCATGTGCAAAGGCTAGAAGGCATGAATCTGGGGACTTGGCCTATGAACTACAAATAGTTCAATAGTGTTTTAACCATAGATCAAGTGAGATACAATTTGAGGATACAGACAGAGGTTATTAGTTCATTAAATTTAACAGTAGATCCAATGATGAGAAATTATAGAGTTGGACAAAATATAAATGATGACAACCCAATAATGGGGTAGATGTTTTATATATGGTGGGTGCCAAAGGTGAGCTTTCATCATTATTCCTTTAATCCCAACCTTCCTAAGATAGCAAATACAATATAAGCAAAATGAGTGCATTTGCAATATAACTCACACCTGAAAAAGTTCTTCCATCTAAACAAGATTTCATACATCACCATCCCCCGGCCCTCTTCCAGGTCTAATTCTGGAACAGCCCCCATTTATAGAACTGTCAATGACATCTAAGGAAAACTTTAATCCAACGGTATTTCATCACTTAAAAATTTTCTTTTAGTGTTAAGATGTAAATAGCCTCTGGAGATTACAAATCTATGAATCAGAGCAAGAAAGAAAGAAAAAAAATAACACAATAAACAATATTTTAAGATCAAATATTATTAATAGCCCAAACTCTAAGGAAACAAGTTCTTGAGGGAGAAACAATTTAATTGCTATGAATTCTTCCTAACAAGTTTCTATTTCAAAGACAGTTACAGCTGAAAATGGAAAGATTGATCATGAAATTCTTGAAATTTCACCCACTAAATTTTTTTTTCCATTTGCAAAATGTGATGTGAATAACTGTATAATGTCTTATGGTCAAGATGGATTTGCTAAATCAGATTTAATATTGCCGGATTCATGTGTAAATCAAACTTGCGAGATCTAGAGCTCACTAACAAAAATCATATTAAATGGAGATCTCTACAAATACATTTATTTTATCGTTTAAATTTAATTTGATGTTTTCCATTTAATAGTCTCTATTGTATTATGTGGATATCTCTTACTTCCCTTAAGCACCCATCACAGTTCCTGGGAAATTGTCCTTCAGTATCCACAGAAATACCTACACAAACTTGCCTGCTAATCAGAAACATTAGCTCTTTCATTTTTGACACATTCTAAGAAAGTGCTTCATAGGCAAAATATCAAAAGAAAAACAACAGTAGCAAAAGCAACAAAAGATTTCATAAACCATATGTAAGACAGCTGTTTTCTTTGCTACAAAGGGGGTTCCTTATATTTTCCACCCTACTTTGTAGTAGTTGCAATATGCCCTGTTATTCTATTACTCCTCCTACCTTCTTATAAAATCATGATTGTTTGCTCAAAATCAATGGTGCTGTTAAAAATGTTGTGTAATCATTATAGAGGCAGTCACCTTGTACTTTTGTGCTATAGGTTTCATTAAATAACAATTCCTTTTGTTAAAATCTCCCACTGAAAATGTTAATCCTACCCGTTGAAAAGAAACTAGGGATTGCTTTCATGAAGCATGATTGAACATATTCTTCAATTTTCAACACAAAAGTTCTGAAGGCTAAGAAAAAATTCACATTTACAGAAAAGAATCTACCTTAAAGGATTGTCTATACCTGCTGTCTTCAGTGTCTCCATCCATTCCTTTGGAGAGCCCATGTGTGTCATGTTTTCACCACCCCTTTTGCTGAACCTGCTCTTTCATGATCATCAATTACAGCAGATAAAAGGGCAAATCTTAGTCCTCATCGCACTTGACACAGCTGACAATGTCTTCCTACCAGATACATCTGTGCCGTTAGCCTTTCTGGACACCATACTTACATGGTTGTTTTTTGCCCTCCTTCTGGAATCATTTAACTGCACATATGAACATTGTCCTTGATAAAACTGAAAAGCTTGGAGAAAATGAAGACTGATTACTTTCTCAGAAAACATGTTTTCTGATGGCCTCCTCCAACAGTTCTTGAATCTAAAACACTTTCTCAAACAGATACATAAACAGTTTCCTGTCTGTAAACTGACAAGGAAAGGACTCAGAACACTCTTAAACATGCTTACTTCAAACCATGTATTTTTATGATACTTCAGGAAACTGATAAAATGTACATTTTCAGAGATCCATAATGTAGGTTCTTATTTCTGAAAATGTGTTCCAGTCATTTCATGTCCTGAAACTTACTCTGTCTCAAATCAGGAAGCCTTGAGCCTGTATCTCTTGCCTTCTCTCTAAGGTCTTCAGTGAATCCTTCTCTATTGGCTTATTTTCCTGTCATCGTTAAATATGATTGGATAAAAAAGCTAAAATCCTCATCAAGACATGTGAACGCATATGTATTCAGCTTGGGTAAGAGATATTTTGATTTAAGTTAAAAATGCAGTTTAAATTTTAAAACCAAATGCCATATAAGTATGTAATCAAATCATAGAAACACAGATGGCTAGAATACATATCAATATCAAGGTAGAGATTACTTATGTAGAATGAAGGGAAATGGTGGACCATAAAACAATTTAAAAGGAATGTCAACTGTACCAGTAGCATAGAGGAAGTCTGCTTGTTTATTTTGTTAAAAAAATTGTTTTGCCTTTCTTCTTTAAAAAACTTATGTCTTTAAAAATTGGAATATCAGAAAATATTAACATGTTAATGTTGGGTACCAGGGACATAGGCATTTTCTTTATTTCTCTTGACCTTTTCTGAGTTTTTTAAATACCCAAAAATGATTAAGCACATAGAAAAACAATTAGCATGCCTGTGTTAAAAATCTGCTCAGTCTACCTCAGCCAGCTTGTAGATAGTGTTTATGGAAGGACTTTATGCATTACAAAATCTTGAAATTGTGTTTCTTTAAGAGTTTGGGTACCACGTGGGTGATAGGTCCCTTCTGATTGGCTCAGATCAATTCTCCCCTTTACAGAAAATGTGAGGAACACACTGGATTTTCCTTCTATGGTATTACAGCTTAAAGGTCCTTCTCTACTTCCTTATAGTTTGCTTTCTCTCACTTCACAGGGGAGCATGACCCTCCTATTGGCAATTTGTCTCCAGTATATAGTACAATGCCTGCAGTTTACTAGGCATTTTATAAATATTATACATGAAAATTTGAAGTGAAATGAAAGAATAAATGAATAAATGCAAGACTTTTATAGTGACTTATATTCACCTAGATTGTTTTGGCTTCTAACTCCCTGGGTAGTAATTTTTTTGTAAGTGTTTGCTTCTTCGCTTTTATTTTTTTGTCCCCTATGGACAAATTCATTGTGAAATTACAAAATTAGTATTCCCAAGACCTGCATTCTGTATCATAAATGCTAAAAGAACAATAAAGTGCATTAGTTTCCGAGATTGAGAGTACCTGCGATAAAAACAGCGAACAAAGCAGTGGGTTTAGCCATCGGGCTTTGTTTCTCCAACTGGACACTTAGTAACTCATGGCAGGAAGCCATTTTCTCACAGTAATACATTACCTAAGTGGATACATTTGAATTTCTCTACTGCATATATGAACACATTAGCTCCTGTTCACCTCCTGGGTCCTGCAACATTTCCCTATGGGAGAGTTTGCCAAGTCTGTCTTCTTGGGCATCAGACCCCCTGGGGCATGCAAGTTGACTGAGATCTGCTTGAAAAGCCCCTGAACTGACAAATAGCCCTTCCTCGTTTTGTGTACATTCTCTTCCACTCTTCCTACCATCCCTTTTCTGTATCTCATTTCAGTCTAGAGAGAGCCTTTCTTCCCTTTCTTCATGTCCCAAAGGGACCTCCTCTCCTTTCTTCCTCAGTAGCGCTTTCTTTCTCTTCTGCCCCAACAAGCCTTTCCATTTTCATTCCAGGTTTCCAGAGAGTCTAGCCAGATAAAGGTAGTCATTGTTGCTCAGTGAACAAGGAAATGTTGACTGCTCCATGTGAAATTTATGAGAAAACAAAAGCTGACTTTATATAGTCTTTTGGCACAGGTCATTAAGTAGAGTAGCTGGCTTCCCTCAATTATACTCAATTATAGTTTCTGGTGAGCGAGTGAAATTAACAGATGAAAAGATCTGTTTCTTATTGTGTACTCTTGTTGCAGGGACATCACTTTTAAAGCACTGGCATATTTACCTTGATTTACTATTTTATAATTCACTAAATAGAACCTATTTATTCCAAGCCAGTTGAATTATAAGGAATACTTTATAACCCCCTGCCAAAAATATCTTAACAAATCTAAGTAAAAAGAGGATTAGAAAAAAAATCTAATAATGTGAAATTAACATCTGATGAAATCCAGTAAGTGGTTCAAGTTAAAGTACTGGATGGAACTTTTGCCCTTTTTAGGAATTCTTCTTTCATA
Source organism: Vicugna pacos (assembly GCF_048564905.1). Taxonomy (NCBI): domain Eukaryota; kingdom Metazoa; phylum Chordata; class Mammalia; order Artiodactyla; family Camelidae; genus Vicugna; species Vicugna pacos. The sequence continues at coordinate 40,200,295 of NC_133000.1, forward strand.
TGCTATTCCAGAATGTAATGGTTTCTATTGTAGGCTGGCAGACATTTTTCCAAACAACTGTAACAATAAAAAGTATAGGTGCTAAGTACTGTAACCAAGAAATAGCTTCTCTCAATGTGTTATTGCTTAAGTGGTATTTGAGAGCAATCTTTTGTCATAAATATTTTTGCTTATTATAAAGATTTAGCAACTCCATGTATTGTTCATTTCCTGAGAATGCTTGGTTTTCCTTCTATGCAATGGGTTTCAAGTCTTTTCTCTCTCTCTCTCTCTTTTTTTTTTAATTTGTATTTTTTACTGAAGTGTAGTCGATTTACAGTGTTAATTTCAGATACACATATACAAACAGATATATATGTATATAAATATATATATATAAACTATATATATATATATAGTTTCAGATTCTTTTCCATTACAGTTCATTACCAGAAATTGAATGTAGTTCCCTGTGCTGTACAGTAGGTCTTTGTTGTTTATCTCATTTATATATAGTAACGTGCATCTGTTAATCCCAAACTCCTAATTTATTCAAGTTTTTCTTAAAGAATAATTCACAAATACTAAACTAGAGATAGAGATACAGATAGAAATAGAGATATATTCCTAAAAGAAACATTCAGTTTCTAAGGGGACTACATTAGGCTGAATTTTATCTTCTTTCTTGAATATAATATTTAATGAGAGTGGGAAGAGAGGAAGAATTGTATTGTCTTGTAGAAATATTGATAATTCAATTAAGAATGAAACAACAGCACCCTATGTCAATGTTACTCAGCAGCTTTCCTATAAATGTGTAGGAACAGAGCAGATCTCTGTGAACCGAACACGGAGTGAGCCAGGGTGCTGGGTCCACGAGCATGAACTCAATTTTGCTAAATAAATAACTATATGAATAAGCCCATATATTTTCCCACATCCAGTTATAAATTTCTTTATAAGCAATTACTACTAAGCTCTCTAACTTAATATAGATAAACTGGAGGCAATTTTAGGTCATTACTCACTAAGGAACAGCAACGCCAAGCTACCATTATGAGGACCACAAATTGTAGCTGCTCTCTGCACATCACAACCTTTTCTTTAAATGGTTCATGGACGCTGTATAGAGTTTTATGCACCTATTTTGACCCAGTTGCTATGGGTATGCATAGAAATAAAAACCCTCAGAATGTAACACTTCAAACACTAATGTTCTGTACTTTACAATTTTCCATTGGTCTCCTTCTTGTATTATTAGTTGGCTATAAAACCATTTCACAAGAGTAATAAGACATTGAAGGATTTTAAATTACAAATGGATTGCATGTTATATTGTTCAGGCAAAGCCTCGTTCATGCCGGTCATCACTGCATACTGCAACTGTACTCTGCACTTTAAATAAATGGATGCAGATAATGCAGGCCTTCGCAACCATACTGACACTTAGGGAGAGACACTAACTTCTGTCCAGATATATTCCAAGGAATACAATAACAAACATTTTCAGTACCAGGCTTAATCAGTATTATTCATGCTATATTTTTATTCAAGACAATTGTTTTATAATTCATTTAAGTTTATTTTACTATTTTTGTTACGAAATCCCTGAGACTTTTTCATGTATTTGTCATTGATTTGTATTTATACCTTGAAGAGAAATAAAAATTAAAATTTTCTCAACACAATTAAAAATAAAATGAGTAAAAATAGTTTTAATATTCTAAACACCATGAGAGAGGTCCTGTATTAGAAACACTCACTGGGAATTTGAGGGTGAAGTCTTTCTGTTATTTTTCCAGACTGAATTGTAAAACGTCAGGGAAGGAAAATGATGAATCTCATTTCCACCCTAGGTCGTGCATGCTTACGAAAGTCAGCTTCCAAGGAGTTCTGAAAGAGTGTCAAATACATAGTTTTCTAAAACTAACTTACGAGAAAACAATAGTGTTCGTTCATTAAATGTTCCAATTACTGACATTAAAAACACACAGAAAAGTTATTAGAGCCTAAAATATAGGTGAGTCCAGGCCATGAAGTGATGGGGTTTCCACACATTAAATATTCTTCTATACAGAGGCCACATTTTGTGAATTGAGCTTACATGTGTGCGCACACATGCAAACCCACACAATCATGCTTGTGAGTCCGTGTTTCTTGTAGGTGATCTGTATTTTTTATGTAGAGAATTACATATATTTGTACATAAAGGAGTATTTCTTTTTTACACAGAATTTCTTTTATTAATATTACACTGAGTACTATTTTTTTCTAAAATATTTCACACTGCATTATATAAATTACAGGTTATATAAATACTTATTTATAAAATTTTATGTGCTACAAACAAACTGTATAGTTTTCTCGGCTATTAATATATAATGTCTAACACAAATGCATCCTGGAGTGTAGGGTGAAATATTTCTAAAAAATTTACCTTACCTAGAATTATAACTAATTTTGAAATTTTCACGATAAAGAGAGAATTTTTTTGAAAATCAGAACTGATATAATTTCCAATATTAGGACCGTGTCCTTACATCATCATGAAACAATGTTTTCCAAAAATAAACCTTTAACATCATGTTAACCTTGGCTATCAGCATGCCAGCCTTTCACAACAGTCTGCAAGTCAACCTTCAATCAAAAGAATCAGGTGATTAATTCAGAGATTCAAATCCAGAGTGCTTTAAAATGAACTCAAAATTCAAGGTTAGGGCAGTTATTTGAATACGTCTTTCAAGGCAAATTCTTAAATAAGTTCAGTGGCTTATTAGACTTCTTTTACTGAAAAACTTTCTGAAACAGACCCTGAAACTACAACCTATGTTTTTAATAGCATCTGCAGAAAGAAAAAGAGGGAGAGACATGCTTTGTTTTTTCATAGTATGCATATTAATAGCAGACAAAGAAACACTATCCCTTGAATACATAATTTTAAGATGCGGTTTCATAAGTTGAGAGTTTCAAATTTTGATTTTAAATTTATTTATATTATCTAAATTTGAATGCAAATTCATAACTTTTAAAGTAATGATTTAGATTAAAAAAAGGGATGTTCCAGAATACACTAGAAAGTGCCAGTTGGCACCTGGGACACTTGGACTCGACCCTCAACTTTGTCACCATCTGAGCATTTTATTTCACAGCCTCAATGTCTTTGTTTATAAAATGCAAATTTTAGATTAGAGAGTCTCCTCTACCTCTCCACGTCAAAAATGCAGTATGTGTTGGGGGGATATTATCAGATATGTCACCCCACAACTTAAGGTGGGGTGTGCTTCAAACATCAACCACTCAATTTAGATCTTCATAAGACAATGTAAATAATTTACTTAATAAAGCAACTGCAGGAAAGCTGAAACTTTAACCCCAATTCTGTTATAATCATTTGCTCTTATCTGGCTGGTAGCTTTGAAAATGCATGTATTAAAACCAAAGTATAATTTTTAACTCTCCTGTTCCTTATACATGTTTTTATTTATAAAGAGAAAAACAGCATCATCAAAGTTCTGATGTTCATTAACTGTAAATCCACTTTCTTTTCAGAAAAAAAATAACTGGTACATTGAGAACCTTTTGAGATAGTTTGAGTATTTAGGGCTAGATTAAACAAACTAATCACAGTGCTGTTGGAAGGAAACTCTTTAGCAAGTCTGGAATCTATCTAGCTGTGACTGTTTAAAAGACTAGAGTGTTTTTAAAATCTATTTTTAAATTTAAAGTTCTGTGTATTTTAAGGAACAAAACTAAGTCATATGAAAAACATGCTCACTTTCAAAGTCTGAAAAATGGTTCTTCATATAGGTTTGGGGCAAGAATCCCTGAAGAAATGTACTTTAACAAACAAGGAAATATCTGCAGATGAGTCACTGCTAATAGAACCCATCTTTTGAATTACTTTCTTTGTCTCCAAGCTCCAAACTAATATAACTTCAGCAAAGCCACTGTACTGTTCATCTTTTAATCCTCGGGTCAAAGAGCTGTAATACACAGATGATTCTTTAAAACACTAACACTTCCCTGATTTATTCTTATGAGGTTGTTCCCCTGGTGACAAGAGGTATGAAAATGAACCAGAAATAGATTACAGGAACTTGTATCAAGAAACTAGTTTGAAAATATGTATTCATAAATATAAAGCATAACTGGGAAACATATCTTTCTGGAGGAAGAAAATTTGATTTTCTTTTCAAGAAGCACATTAAATTTTGTGAAGATTCTCCCAAAGAAAAGTATTTATTGACTCAACAAACATTTCTTAATAACCTCCTATGTGCCAAATACTTTGTAATGATTTGATTAAAAGAATGAAAAGAAATAATCTTTGTCCTTAAAATATTGGTCATATTTTAAATGTGGTCATTTTAATGACCTCTCTGGATCTCCCAAATGTGTTCAGCAATGTACATGAAAATCTCAAAATAAAGAGAACAAAAAGAATAAAATCTGAAGAGAATAAGATGAAATAGTGGCATTTTTACATTGTGGTATTTTTTTTCCTCCATGCTGTTTCTCAAAAAAATACAGAATAATGTCTTTGTCAAAGAAGAGTGTATTTTAGGCTTATAATGATATTAAAATAAATATATTTACTCCAAGTAATAAGGCTTAATACTTAAGTTTGGGTAGTTTTTTTGAAGTGGGCATACATGATAACACTTTGTAAAATATTTCTCTTCATATTAATAATACCGATAAGAGAAATCCACTTCCAAATCAAGATAATACATGATATAAGGAAAATAATTTTAGGAAAACAGAAATAAATATAGAAATTATGATTATTGCCTCAACTTAGAATTTGAATCATGGCTCTTTGTGATCTTGTATGGGCATTCTATTACAATTTCAAACTATTGTACAAAAGTTTTTGTTTTAATGCAACCTTAGATGATAAAGATCTAATAAGAATGAGTAGATTTTTTCACACTCCTTTAAAAAAGGAAAAACAACAAAAAGATTCTGCTAGACTATTTACATGATGTCTTTTTCTTATCATTTCCAGTAGACCTAAGATAAACAGGGAATGAGACCACCAACAGTAATTTGGGTTGGCTTTCTTGCATCACTGTGGAGAGACGTTGTTTAAATTAATCCTACAACCCACAATGTTCTACAATAATTGGAACAACTATGGGACATGTTCAAAAACAAAATGTAACTTTTCTCCAGCTTCTAAGCAGGAGCTGATCGAGTGTGTGTGTGTGTGTGTGTGTACAGTAGCAGAAGGAAGCAAGCAGATAAGGTAGCTGCCTTCTTTTGAGACTCAATATCAAAAGAAACAGGAAATAAGAGTAAATATGATTCATACTCCTGACACTGAGTTCAGTAGCTCTGAATCTCTCTTTGCCTTTCTTTCAGCCTTTGCTCTTTTTAAGTTCTATTAGGTCTCTTTTTCATGCCCCTCTGAGACACTGAAACTCTTTTAAGAGCTTGGAATCTGGGCTTGAAAATTGTACTTGCAAGTAAGGATGTGTAGCAATTCCCTTCCCTTTTGGTGACTTCAACATCTGATAGATTCATTGAATATTAGAGTTGAAAAAGACATGAGAGATTCTTTTCTTAACTTCTGTTGTCAATGAGGAAATCAAGGCACAGAGACTGATTGACCCAAGATCAAATAGTTAGAGGCCAATGGATGAGGTATTTTATCTTGTTGATATGACATAGGGTAGAAATGATCTTAATTCTTATTAATATAATAGAAGCAAAGAAAAATCCAGCCATATTCCCAATCCCATATTTTAAACTATAGGCTTACAGGGACCTTTGAACTCAGCTCATTAAAATTCTCACAGGTTAACCTGATCTCTGCCAAGTAAGAGGCTAATAACATAGACCCATCAATAGACTGGATTTAGAGCATCTAATTCATTCAGTCCAGAGGGTATTCCATTTAACAAGAAAAAAAGTTGTTTTCCCAGGAAGCAACTTATAATGAAACCTCAAGAAACCATCTGCTTAACTAATGTATCCAAATATAGTCATAAAATACACCTTTCTCAGTTCAACTGGAAATATGCCATGTTCAGAATCTGGGAAACTGAAAGGGCCAGTCAGATAATCAGAAACATCTGCTAAAAGAGGAGAGTCTGATGAGTTTAAAACCAAATACTCTGATAAATACGTGTTTGAATACGGTCAGAAGTGTAGGTCTAAGTGTTGCAACTGTATATGTAATTTATTCACACAGCTTAGACCATCTGTGTTAATGGTTGATTGTGAACAAGGCTTGACTGAACTTTACCAACTGGTATTTTATGCTTTTAAGCTAATTGACGTTGTACGTATCATCTCAAAATACAAAACATTCTTTCCAATCTTATTCCCCAGTGAACTCTCTAAAGCATGGAGAAGTATAGAAATTTGTCCACAGTCTTATTAAAATAAATAGCTAAACCCAAGAAGGGAAGTTTGCTGGAGGAAGGAAAATGCATACACACGCATATACCTAACAAAGGGCACATTCAGCAAATGTTTACAAACTTTTAAACAAGCTATGGAAAGTACACATGAAAGATAACAAAATCTTATTTTCTGCTGCTCATTAAACTGAAACTTTTGGGTATGAAATTTTGTTTGAAAAATAAAGTCACTACCTGCTTTCTTTTACTTTAATTGCCTACTTCATATAGTGAGCATCCACTCATAAAACATACCCTTCACTTGCTGCAACTTTTATCCACTCATTTGATGGTGTATATTGATGTCAAGTTACACAAGACAACGACTTCTGTGCAATGTATTCTTCATAAATAAACAAGAGTGTACTTTACAATCAACTGCCCTTGGGGAATACGTTGCATGTGAAATTCAGGTGCCCTTGCCTTACATGTGTTTCACTAATGCATGAGATTCAGGGTCAAAATGGCCCTTTCAGTTCTCCTCATCTTTCAACAGACTAAGTCAAATGACTCACCATATTCTAGAAACATTTTTATATTTTAAAATCCTTTTTGAAACATAATCACTAATGAGTTATTTGATTATCATAATCAGAAACATTAATCACTAGAGTCTTGATGAAAATTAAGACATTATCTCAAGAGGGCTCTGGTCGAATAAATGTGTTGACATGCTATTTGTTTTTATGATAGTTATTCATTGTGATTCAGGATAAAATAAATTTATGGAAAAGAAGTGACAAATGCTGGGTGTGAGAATTCAATATAAACAGTAGGAAAGATAGAATCTACCAGAAGATCTTTTTAAATTTCATTTCAAGGTAAAAATACAAAAATATTTCCTTACTAAAATGCCCCCAAGTAAGAATTCTCTTCATTTATATGAACAACTCTGCATAAAGTGTCATGTTTTCATCTTAATATTATATATGTGACATACTACTCAAGATATTTCCTTTTCCTGTAGCTAGTCCCCTGAAAAGACACTCCAACTGCAGGACACAGTCACCTCTATCTCATTCTTTGCCCCTCAAACCTGGCACATTAGGAAGTGGTGGACCTCAGACACCCTGACGAGCAAAATCTGAGCTCACTAGGGTGTTGTGTTAAAACTGCTGTACGTGGCTATGTTCAAAGACGGGTCCTTCCACTCCAGTGCTTGCGCAGAAATTTAGGAGAGACAAAAGAAAGCCTCAGTTGGTGATTCAAGTGCAAGTTGAAGGGTTGCAACATACGAGGGCCGGCAGCAGACATGTACACACTGTGACAACACAGCACAGAGTAGTGTAAGCAGATGTTTCCAGAAATGCACAGTTGCCAAATGGAAGAGCGAGACAGAGACAGGCAGAGGCACAGACCGAGAAGCTGGCTCAGTCATGATTCTCTGCTCCGCTTTCGATAACTCCAGGGCTCTTCATTTCTACCCCTTGGATTTCAGGAGATCTCTATTTTAATCTAGCTGGTGTAAGTGAGTTTCTGTTTCTTATAACCAAAAGTTTCTTCATCATAAACTTTTATAATTGTATACATTATACTATATCTATGTTCTTAAATTGTGTTTTATACCACTTTAAGACTCTTGTTTTGCTGCTAAGGATAAGACAAGTAAAGAGAAATGGACTTTCAAATTAAGTTTTATTAAGGCAAAAGGAAAAAAAGTGTCATGAATTTACTATTTTGATAGTATATATAAATCTCTATAGTAATCATTTTCACCAATTTTTCTCTCTTAACAAAATAAGCAGAAGAGTAGACTACATGCCCAAGTATCAAATGGATGCCCAGCTTTATCTGTATTATCTCGATAAACCACTAACTACTGCCAACATGCCTGATGCATTTAAATCTAAGTAATGATATAAGTTTGTCATTTCTCTTATAAAAGATTTATAACGATTTTTTTTTGGGCCGTGGTAAAATAAATGTACATATAATTACTCTCTTATTGGTATTTTCAGCCCTCAATTGTCCAGCTGTTTTTCTCATAGTGCATTTTGGAGACAATATTCTGAAACTTCTACTTGCAACTTTCTTACTTCTTTTTTTTTTAATTAAAATATAGTCGGTTTACAATGTTGTGTCAATTTCTGGTGTACAGCATAATGTTTCAGTCATACATATACACACATATATTCATTTTCATGTTCTTTTTCATCAACTTCCTTACTTCTCAATTATGCTTCAGCTTCCTTAACACTTGACCAATATTACTCTTAGACAGTCATCGCTCTTTTTCTTTCCCTCTTCTTCCACCATGGTAATCTTTCTGCTCCTCAATAACTCTCTTCATTTTGACATCCTTGACTGTTCTTTTCTCACCAGAAGCATCCTATAAGTTGGCATTTATCAAGTCTACACTCTTCGCTAGTTTGTCTTCTCTCTATTTCTTATTTCTCAGAGAAACTTCACACGATTCCATCTTTATTTATCTCCTATACATCTGTAAGTGATGACACCCGAATTTACTGCTTCACAGGAGAACCAACTGTTCTCCTGTGCTTCAGTCTACACTCTTAAATGTTTGCTAATATTCCATCTAAGACTCCTTCACACATCTTAAAACCAACTCATCCAAAGCCCAAGTCACTGGTTAATAATCCCCTTATTCTTTTCCTTTCATGTCAATAGCAAGCCTCGCTTTTTGGCATCCATTTCTCTGAACATAACCACCCCTTGCTGTCCTAGTACTGTGAACAGTGTCTAGCAGGTAATAGACCATTAGAGCTGTTTTTGAATAAAATATTCAGTATTTTAAATTTCAAATTCTGTTATGGAATCACATATTACATTGGCATTCACGCAATTCCATACATTGCTACATTAGAATTATCCATACATTGGAAACACGGAATATTTGGGGCAATTTCATTCAGGCAGGTTGCATGCAGGAATAGTCTTCAGAATGTTCCAGTGGAACCTATAAAACCATGAGCAAGTGGTTGTGTCTCTATGGGGATGATATCATCCCCTTCTACCTATCAGGGAAGGTGGTTAAGAGGTTTAAATGAGATAATTAGATATAGAAGAACCTGAGAAGTATGAGGGGCTACACAAAGTTGGGTTCTGTTAATATTAACATTTAAAAGTATATATAACATGGTCCTACTATTCCTTATTAAGTTTAAAAATTAGCATGGTATTTGCTACCAAGAATAACATAAATATTACACTGTCTGTGACACTTGTTACACTGTTCCAAGTGTAAACCCTGGCAGTCTGTTGTTCAGAAGGACGTATGCTTGTGCTCTAAGCACTGTGTGTATTTACTTACATACTCTTTGCCTTGTAAAAGACTTGACTTAATGAACCCAAATATTTAAAGATGTGTACTTTTAACTCTTACTTGGGGATGGTCAGAATTGATAGTTTTTTGCCTGTGTTTCCAGGCAAAATATGGATAACAAGATATCCCAACACTGATTGGATTTCTAGGTAAATGAAGGGAAAACCAACTATATTCTGATTGTCACTAATCCTCAAGACTTTTATCACAATTTTCTGAAAATTCCTGCACTGGAGCATTAATCTCCTTGAAAGGGAGACACTCAATTTACAGTGTATTTTGCATGTCCCTAAACAAGTCTTGAATGATGAATTTCACTGTCTGACTGAGGTGGTTTACCTCAGCACATAATTTCTTACATTAATAACCTTCCCCCAGGAGCTGAATGACCTTCTATAAATACAATCCCTTCATTCAATCAAAAAATTAAAGCCTGTAACCACCTCACAATTCATCATTTTTTACAGCAATTGTTGAAGCAGAAACAAAACACAAATCCCCAATCCTCAACCCATGTAACGTAAAATTATGCAGCCTTCTGCACTTATGTAACATGGATATATTGAAAATTACATAGCATTTTTGTGTTCCAAATCAATTCCATTGAGTGAATTTCTCCTTCCAGTGAGCCACAATTTTCAGGGCAAAAAATAACTCCTTTCCCAATCAAAGGCATCCTAAAACAATAGCTTCCTGAATGTTTGTATATTTTAACTGGTCTTTTAAAAATGCCGCTTTATAAGAATGCCTCAACAATTGTGATAAAGCCAGATTATAGGATGAGTCTTGAAATCTGCAAGATTTTTGTTTACATAAAACTGTCAAAGAATGAATTTCAGAGTTCGGTAATGGAGGTATCCTCTTTGAGTAAGACTGATGAATGTTTGTACTGAATTTTACTCTGCATGAAGACCCTAAAAAATATACTCAACAAGTGAATGTAAGTTCTTAGTTCAGCTTGAAAAGATCTCTCTCTGAAAAACATAATCCTAGAGCAGATTGCAGAGTTATGTCAGAGAATTCTCTGGTAAACCAGAAAATGTCAGTTGAAAGGCTTTAGATAATTGGTATATTTTCAAAGTGAATACATTTAGAATGTTGGATAGCATTTTAAAATTCAATATTCTTAACTGCTGTTAATTATAGTAACTATGGAAGCAGAGATTGTATTTATATAGGAAATGGGATATTTTTAAAGACAAAAATCAGAGTTCGATTCAAAATAGCTCCCTTTAAAAGGCAGACAACTCAGTTACCATGAACAGTTTTGTTGGCTTATCCACTTGACAAAGTTAGGGTGAGAATTAATTTATTGCATCTGGTCCTCTCACATTAGATAAGCAACTCTATTTTACTAAAACTATATAAAGACAAAGGCAAGTTCAATGGAGGACCTAATAAAGTTAAAATTTGCCACATGAATACACACACATACACACCCCTTACACAAATATTCAGACCTACTGGAAGAATTGAAAAGACTAAGTAAAGCATAGTATCTTTCAGAATCTCAGACCTGTAGGGAGGACTACTTGCACATAAAATATTTTAATATAAAGTAGGATGTGATGTGAACGCTTCCTATTTGGAGCAGTGGAGCTGGGCTGGGTGGTTAGTGGAGCTTCAGGGGAAATATACAAAACTATCTTAATAGTGATAATTCTAACAGTAACTGTCCTCAAATTTATTCTGGTTATAGGTAGTAGTTTTCATAAACTAACCATTTTGTAGCACTATTAAGGCCAAAATGTTGCCACATGAACATCGCTATTGAGAAGACAAATGTTTATGTAAACTTCGTAACTTTGTAAACATTATGTAAACTTTGTCAATCACCCCTTGAGATGGCTTTTTTCTTGGGTCAAATTGTCTCACGCATAATTAATACCAATATTTGTTTTCCTTTCATGGAGAAAAACAATGTCATCTCTTCAATTTGTTACACTCAATCCTGTGATTGATTACACACTGATGAAATGATTGCGCAGAAATTAAATGTAAAAAAACATTTAATTTATCAAAATATTGATTTAATATTTTACAAAAATGTTTTAGAATATATGAAATATATATCTACTAAAGCCAAGTGTCGTAAATATTCTTGGAATAAAACTTTGATCACCTATTTCTTCATGAACTTCAGAAGAACTAATTCTCTTCTTTCTTTTTATAAAGATTTTTAATCTAAACAAGAGAAATATAGTACATTTTCATTGCTTCTGAATGGGCAGGAGACCAGACTCAATGAGTGCTAATAGGTATTTTCTATCTTTAATTTTCATGATTCTACAGGAGATGTGTGAGAGGAAGGTAATTGGAGAAATAAACCCAGCAACTCACCCAGAAGTAACTTCCTTATGTTCACATCCTCGCTGAGCTTTTGGCTTGAATAACTTTGTTGGTGGACAAACATTGCACCACCTCATGCTTGGAAAGTTCCGAATGTAATTGACTGTCAATGATATGATGATTTATAATGCAATCTGTTCCTGTTGCTAGTGCTGCAGATAACTCTAATTTGCCACTCTTGTATGAGGTATGAGGAACTTGACAGTCCTCAGTTTTACAGTTTAGTTTTCCCTCAGGTGATACGGCCAATCAAAATAACCTCCCCCTTCCTTGCGAAAAGGATGACACTACCTAGACTAGCTATTATTGCAATGGTCAAGCTTTACTAACTCACTTACTTTTACATCTTATAAAAACTCTTGTTATATTATTAGATGTTTGGCAATAAATAGAAGTGTCTGTTGGTCCTTTTTAGCTATATCTCAACTAATCTGGCATCACTGGAGTATGAGAGAGAGGAGAATACTTAAGCTCAAGTCAGAAACTGAAGATATAACATAGCTGATGTATCATGAGTCTGGAAACTAAAAAAATGCACAATTCTAAAAGGATTAAATCACTAACGAGTAAATAAATTATTGCACACCCATTATCCATAGAGCAGAGAATGACATAATTCATATAATTTCTTCAAATTCATGGAATTAATATTTAAGGAATGCTACACCTGGCTAATACACAAAAACGGTTGCAGAATTGGCACATGCTTGACAGCTAATTATATGTACCAAATCTTGACTATGCAGAATAAGTGAAATGAGAAAAACAGCACATCTTTCAGTTGGATTTGTAATTATATGTAAACTGTGTTTCATAGCAGAGTTATTTCTGAAAATTTTATATTCAAATATTTTTATTTTGTAAATTGAATAAAGATCTCATTTTAACCGAGATAATCAACATATCTAGTTCTATATGATTGGGGCTATTTTCATATCCAAATTAAGAGCAAAAGCTTAAAATTATAGGTCATATTGATTACTATGTGCCAGATATAGTTCTAAGTAACTCAAATGTATTATTCTTTTTTAAAAATCTTCATAACCACCCAACATAATGTATACTATCTACATCCCCATTTTAATAGATTAGAAAACTGAGGCACAGAGTGGTTAAACAATTTGCTCAACATCACAAAGCTAATTGGTAAAAACATTCAGGTGTGAATTCTCTGGCATGGCTATAGGGCCCAAATGTTTGGAATCACACTGTTCTATTACTACTTTATTAATGACAGTAAAGTGGATTCCAGTGATCCACAAAAATGTATTCAGGCATCTCCACAATTCTTTCTGATTTACTAGCTATGACCTATTTCATGAAACTGTTGTCTGTTTGGTGTTTAAATACAGCTCGTAATATACAGATAAATTTTAATAATTTTATGTTTTAAAAAGGTTTAAAGATAAAGGATCTTCCTGTTTCAACTAGTCACTGCAGTCAGCTTTCAACCTTAGATCAGATTCCAAAAGCATGCGATCGTACAAACACAAAATTAAAGGAGGAAACAGGACAATCAAGAAAACAAAATGAGACTAGAGAAATGAGAACACTGTTCAAATCCTGTAACCTAACAGGCAACCATTCTTAAATTTTACTTTATCCTTAAGACATTTGACCACTGCCTACTTACTTCCTTATTCAGTACTGATTTTCAACTTGTATTAGTTTGAAACCTTCTGGAAATTCCTTTGGATAAGAATTCAATTGTGGTCACCAATCTATGACCAAGTAGCCTTCTGTTTCTCCTAGAAAGGGCATCATTTAAGAACTCCTATGCCACACAGGGGAGGGTATAGCTCAAGTGGTAGAGTGAATGTTTAGCATGCATGAGGTTCTGGGTTTAATCCTGGTACCTCCTCCAGTAAATAAATAAGTTTAATTACCTCCCTCCCCCACCCATCCCGCCAAAAAACTCCTGTACCTTTTAGGCTATACTTCTCATCCTTCATCAAATCAAGTTGTGTTAACCTTTAAGATAGTTTATCTTTTTATCTCAAATATAGATAGAGCAGGATTGATTTAAAAAATGTTTACCATTTCATGTCATACTACTTTGAACACAATAAAATCTTCCCATTTCAAAATATTCTCTCCACTATTTTATTGTTTGCAAACGTATTACACAGGTAAAAACACATCATTTGGGGAACAGAAAAATGTGAAAAACACAGGGTCTTCATTTTGCACATATCCACAACCAACTCCTTTTTATAACTAGGTCTGAACACAAGGTAAGAATTTGAGTAGTGCTACTAAAAATAGGGTTCTACCAGTATTTAAATAAGCCAGGGAACCTCTTCACTTAAACACGACCTGACAGGAATGTCATTCATGTCCCAATGCAAAAAAGACAAGCAACAGTATAAATCTGAAAACATGTAGAACCAGGCTCATAAATATTTTGAAAATTATATTATTAGTACATATATGAAGAGAAAGGTATGCATACATGAGCATGCAAACACTCATTAAGTAGGCACAGATAAAAAAAATTAGAGAAACATCTACAGATATGCTAAATATTAGAGAAATTTCACAGCTCAGAGTTAGAGGGTTCGGAATTCCGAGGTGGCTGTGTAGTTGTATTACTATTTAAGTGTGTGGGGATTTGGATTGGTAGAATGCAGTATCCCACAGTGCAAGCTGGCATGCTGGGTTACAGCACATAAGCCCTTAATACTTTCCAAAACTCACAAAGTAGCATGAAGATATAAATGAAAGGCACAAAGGGAAGCATAATTTTTGGTAAGAAACTTTAAAGATTTCAGCAAATGATCTGAAATTGTGAAGTAAGACACAGGAAGACTATAAATCATAAAACTAAAAGGCATAAATAGCCTACAGATAAACTTTATTCTGTCAAGTTGGTTCAAGTATCAATATTTTATTCACAAATTATTTTAAATAGACTAAGAAATAGAGTGTTGGAATGACGATTGTTCACTCAGAAACTTTAAAATGATTTCTAAATAATCTTTGTGCAAGCCACTTTGTTTAAAAAATCAGAATTTGCTTCCAATGGTGAAAATAAATCTCTTCCTCATGTTGAGTTCTAAAAGCCTTCATTTATATGCATGTCTCTACTGCATCCACAATGTGCACCTCACACAATATTTTCCCTAAAAGGCCATCATTCAATATTTTGAGAACTCTGCATGTATTCCATTTGGAGCTCTACGTGGAGGGGCCACAGCACACAGATCTGACTTAACGAAGTCACACTGCAACCTGAAAGTTTGGTTTTCCCAGTACAACAGTTTTTAGCTTCGCTGATCATTTCAGAGTTGGAGGTTGACACAGTTATGTAGTCATCAATTGGTATTTGTTGATTGTTTAATCTTGTTTAGTCTCTTTTGTATGTTACTTCCTTATCCATATTACACACTCAATGCCTCTTTCATTAATAGCGTATTTGGTTCCTTTTAAAATTTTTAATATTTAAGCAAGAAAAAAAGTTGAGATGTTCTCCTTATCCAATTTTCATGACATACAAATGTATTATAATGTAGTAAGCGGTAATAAAATCAATATAGCATAAAAATACTTTTGCTAACCATTTTCTAAGATAATTCTTAAAATAAATCTTCCCTTTTAGATATGGTAATTTAATCACCATTTACTCTTTGCAGGGCTTCGTTTATTTATTACCTACACACAATCATCAGAACAAAACAGCAATGGCAGTGGTGATACCTGAATTACATTACTATGTAACCAAATATTATTTTGATTTCTAAACCTTATTTTCCCAGAGAAGTGCCATTAACTGGCATAACGAACTTCCCCTAGGAAACCATTTCCCTCATGTGACCTTAGCAGCACAAGTGGCTCCTGTCTTTCTGAGAGATGCGGAAACTGGTGCCCCCTGATTTCCCCTGGATACAGTCTGCTCAGACCCCGCTCCCTTCCTTGACTACTGAGAGGTATCTGTGACAAAAAGAATAAGCTGCCCCTTTCTTATGTTGTATTTTCCTCTTTAGATGAGTTAAAGGAAGTTAGAAATATCCTCATAAGAACCCTCGGAGTGTCTTCAGTGATTGAGGCTCTAATGCCCTGTGTGGACGGAGTGCCTTCACTCCCCTTCCAACACCTCCCCCCATGTTGATAAATCATACTGTCACCAGGCTGTCAATCCAAACTTCTTATTTTCTTCTAATTAGTATCACGTCACCCCTTAATTGGGCTTTCCACTTGTAAGCTGCATGGATTAAGATGTGCATTGCTATGTTAATTAGCTTTAGGTACCAAGGATGATCTCTACAACCAAGAACGAGAATTACCAACGTGGAATTCCGTCTAATAACATTGGCATGAGTCAGTCTCTCCTGGAGACCCTCCAAACAAATTTAATTACTGAGGTGCTTAAAAGATCATGTTATGAGTCTTATTCACCACAAGACAATCAGTTACATAGCATAGGTATTCAGATCAGCATTATGAAGAAGATTTAGTATAATTCCATGAGCATTTATCAAGTACCTACATATGCCACACACTGCAATTTGCTGTGCTAAGTGCTTGGGGACAGAGTCTTTATTTTACATGAGCTAACATTCCTTTAGGAGTGACAGACGCACAATGAATCAGTAGAATACAATGTAAAGAGCTTCCTAAGAGAAGTCCACACCAAGGTACTGGAGCAGCCTCTCAGGATGAGACCAGGAGAGTGTGTTCAAGGAAAATTAGGGTGGCCCTTCTAATGGGAGACTTCTGAGTATCACTGTTTCCTTTGCCTCTTGAGTAGTTGTTTTTTTCAAGGGAAAGAACAAAGTCTCCATTTGGGGAAATGCTTTAGCACCACGAGAGCTGAAATGACTGGCTCTGAATGACACAATGGAGATAAAGTTTCCAGAAATTTGGCTGGAGCTTTGTGAGTTAGTTTGCTAGGGCTGCTATAGGAAAGTACCAGACTGGATGGCTTCATCAACAGGAATTTATTTCCTCACAATTCTAGAGGCTGGAAGTTCAAGGTCAAGGTGCTGGCAGGGTGGGTTTCTTCTGAGGATTCCCTCCTTGGCTTGTAGACAATTTTCCTATCTTCACATAGTCTTCCCTCTGACTGCCTCTGTGTCCTAATCTCCTTTTCTTAAAAGGACAACATCCTTATTAGATTAAGGCCCACCCTGATGACCTCATTTTTAACTTGATTACCTCTTTAAAGACCCTATTCCCCAATATTGTCACCTTCTGATTAATACAGGTCAGGATCTCACAATACGTATTTTCAGGGAACACAGTTTAGCATATAACACCAAGTGAACACACGTTTATTAGCTAGAAGCTAAAAATAAGTAGCCAAAGTAATTACCATCAATCAAGTTCTTTAACTTGAAGGTTGTTTGAATTTATATCCCCTAAACTGCACCCTAGCCACTAAGGAGCCAGGGTGGGAAAAACGTTAGGAAGGAAAAGCATTATTCCTGTATTTACTCTCTACACGTGCAATCACATGGGAAGCACCCTTGACTGGAAGGCAGGAGCCACGGGTTCCTTCTCAGTTTGCTACACACTTGCTGTGTGGCCTTGGCAGGTGGGCTATTAGGGTCTCAATTATTTTATTTGTAAAATATAAAATTTGGAGGAGAGGTACTTTGAAATTTCTCCACCTTAGAGGAGACTTTAATGGCCTTGATTTTAACAAGGTGGTGGGATCTTGGTGATGATGAAGATGGTGATAAACAATACCATGTTTTTAGGACAAGGTTTAGACACTGTCTGGCTTTTTCTGTGCAGAATTTCATGTTCTCACAACAATACACACGGTGAATATTATTATCCTAACTTATCTGACAAGGAAATAGAAGCTCAGAACACTGAAGAAATCTTCTTAAGCTTCATAACCAGGAAAGAAATGTCTCTGTGTTTCCACAGCCATGATCTTTCGGTATCAGGCCAAAGTAGCCTTGTAATTTCACAGTCATATATGTTAAAAAGCAACAACAAAAAAAACTCTTGATTTCATTTTCCATGCTTTAAAGTATTTTTAGTGACAGAGAATGATTTCCATACGAAATACATAAATTTTGGGACATAATTCTGATATTTTAAATGTATTTACCTTTAAGCAGATTACATTTTAACCAAAGAACAATGTTTTCCCCCTTCTTTTTCCTCTTACATGTTAGACACAAAAAATTTTTAAAAAACTCATATGATCAACAGTATAGTTATAAAATACTTGGGCCAAACTTCATAGAATAAATTTTGACTTTTTAAAAAATTACATTTCCCACCTATATTATATTGACATTTTTCCTGTTAGCAATTTACAACTTATTAACTTTTAGCTTTACAATTAAGTTGAATAATTCATATTAATTTGAGCTTTTTGAAATGGGTCAGCTGCTGTTCTGTATATTTATTTTTATATTACCTAGTCTTCACAATAAGGGAAATATTGAGACATACTGAGGAATATAATGAGGCAGGGAATTTTCACGTTAAGTGTATGATGCACAAATCTTTGTAATTCCTGGTAGTACAATAAAAAGAAACCTGAAAGCCATATTATGCTTCACCACCTTCCTCAGTGATGCATAATCTAGTCCTTCAAAAAGTGTGGTTTATATGCTCACACTATTAATTGGCAGCTATCTGGTTAAACTGAGAATCTGTCTCTGCTTTCTGATGACCTGTACACTAAGAAGCCAGTACTCAGCTCATGAGTTGTGGACGTGGTCTTTTTATCTGAACTGTGTTCCTATGGTATCCTTCAGCCCTGCACAGACTGGGAGAGTACTGTATCAAACTAATGGCTTATGTGCCTTTATTTTACAAAAGTAATGTTATTTAGCATTCTGCTCTCATTCCAAGGATACAGTCATTCAAACTTGTAACACCATTTGTGACCTTAAAGATCATTTTGAGTGGTTTTCACAAAATGACCAAAATTTATTTCCTCCGTTGCACCTGTTGTAAAAAATCTCTCTCAAGAAGAGTAATTCTGATCTAGGACTTTCCTCTGGCCTGTCAGTGACAGCAGCAGCAGAAACTTCAACTAAAGCATATTTACAGGTGGAAAAGGCGACCCGGGGAGGACACTGCATGGATTTCTATTTCAGGGCTCTGTTTTCCTTCACTTGTAGTCTTTGATCTGTAAATTTAGGCTATCTAGTGGAAAAGCCATTGAAGACGTATGAGCATGAAAATCTTATGAAGCCATTTTTCAAAGACTGCTGCATCTGACCACACATATATCATAGGGATTATGAGCAATTGTCCTGCTGTCAGTCATCCATTCACGGTCATTAACTACTTTGGAGGGCAGGGAGGAGGTGGAGCCAAGTCTACAGACATGCAAATATGTATTTTGCACCAATTAATGATCGCTCTTGCATCTGACAAAATCAAGCAATGGCTTAGACTTGGAAATATGATCTGCTTTTGTGTATTTATAAGGTCTCTGTACCTTCCCCCAACAAAAAATAAAAGAAAAAAAGAAAGAAAGATAGAAAATGAAAAAGCACACTGAGAAGCCAAACAAGTTTCCTTTTTATGACAATGACCTCCATATAAGAAGCACACATGCAAGTGGTGAGAGGAAATGTGATTAAACTGTCTACTAGAAACCTTTTAAGGTTCTCATAAAAATTGGATGTGCAGGAAATACTTGGACAATGCATTAAGTGGCGGCACGCACTGAATGTGCTCAGGGTTTTAAAATTTTTAAAAGGGAAACCTATCTTTTCTGCCCGCCTCAACTAATATTTCCGAGCTCTGTTTTGTTGACTGTGGCTCACTGAACTCCCATCTCACCTTACTTACTTCAAAAAAAAAAAAATCAGCTTAGAGCTCTGTAAAAAATTGCTTTCATTATGAATAGAACGTTATGTGTTTAAATTTTCTGTCTGAGTTTAATTCCAATTATAAATGTTACTTGGGCTTTTTCTTATTCATTTAGTTAATATGCAAAGATAAGCTAACCATACTGTAGTAAAAAATAGAAGATATAAAAATATTCTTAGAATATATGAGGTCTACATAACAAAAGAATATCAAGAACAAGAAATAATAAGAATCCAGCCTCTAAACACCTTACTTGACTCACTGGTTGATGGATCTACTGCTGAGGAGTCTTCAGGAGAAAATTTCTGTGGTCAATCAGGGGGATTCTGCTATCTCCTCAGAAAGTATAAATGGATGTGTTTGATGTAGAAGAAAAATAAAATCTATTCAGTTTCATTCTGAAGTTAATGATGTTTTAGAAGGGTAGGGACAAGCACACACACACACACAGTAATTAAAGAGAAAAATGCTGTCACTCATTGGACTTCTAATGCACTGCATTTTGAGTGCTTTCTAGAGTAGGAAACACCGAGCATTTGGCATGGGTATTCTGTTGTGGTATATTCTTAGAATGGAGATGTTGCCTTTAGCCAAGTCCTTAACACCTGATATCGTCAGCCATTGACTCCATCTAAGTCATTATATACTGATTTAATGCTATTAATAATTTCAATTCTTAAGAAGACTTTCCAGACATGCTTATCAACCCTGCCCTTCACAAATGTCTGACTTTGTAGCAAAGTACTCTGGAGTGGCTGGGAGAATCTATATTTGTAGGGACTAAGAATGGATGAGTATTAGGGTCCATGCATGGATGTGTATGTTCATGAGTGTATGAACATCCTTTCCTTCGAACGAAACTGATATATTACTAGGAGTGAAGTTTATGTGAGCGAAGTGAGGGAGAAGCAGCAGTCAACAGGATACGAATAATAGTCCTGGGTACCATAACCGGAAGGAAACTGTAGAGTCTTTCCAGAGACCTCAAAGAATAATTTATGATCTTTCTTGAAAGAGTACCAGAGCACAGTTGATTCACAGGATGTAGGAGCCTTGAGCAAAACTCTTGGCTCTGCTACTTGCTAGGTGTTATTAATATTAATATTAAAGTAAATTCACTTAGCTTTTCTGCATCTCACTTTCTTCCTCCATATACTCTCAGCTAAGAACATCCTGTCAACTATCTTTCATTCCTAAATTTTTTCAAAGGATCTTTTGAAACCCTTCATTTTCCTTTGATTCCAAAGTGATTTCTGAAGCAGTTCTGCTACAACTGTAAGCTCAGATGAATATTGAAAAGCCACATCAGCAAAACAAAGCCAAAAAAATTATTTCTGTAGATAAATAAATTCTAATAAAATAACGCCATTTGCAGCAACATGGATGGGCCTGGAGAACATCATTCTAAGTGAAGTAAGCCAGAAAGAGAGAGAGAAACATCATATGATATCTTTTATATGTGGAATCTAAAAAAGAAAAAAAAAAGAAAAAAGACGACACTGATGAACTCATCTACAAAACGGAAACAGACTTCAGACTTAGTAAACAATCTTACGGTTACCAGGGGAAAAGGAATGGGAAGGGATAAATTTGAGAGTTTGAGATATGCAAGTGTTAACCACTATATATAAAAATAGATTAAAAAACAAGTATCTTCTGTATAACACAGGGAACTATATTTACTATCTTGTAATAACCTTTAATGAAAATGAATATATATATGTATATGCATGACTGGGGCATTACGCTATACACCAGAAATTGACACATTGTAACTGACCACACTTCAATAAAAAAAGAAAAAACAATAATTTCTACAGTACTATATTCTAACTAAATGCCCTATTTACTGTGACTTGTAAGAAGAGGAGCCACATCGTTCGTTCATTCTTGAACATTAAAAATAAACCTTCTGTCTTTGTCTAGGCTCAAATAGGTAAAAACCCTAATTTTTTAAAAAACAGTATAAGCCTTTCAGGTTACATACTGCAAAACCACAGTATAGTGAAATCACAATAGTGTAACTGAGGGGAAAAGTATCTACAAAATTATTTCTGGAATATCTAGTATTGAGTCAAAAATTTAGAAACTAGCTAGTCATTTGGAAATAGTCTAGTTTTTACGTTGATATAAAAACATATTGTGTCATATATTATAGAATACATAATATAGAAATAGTTAAAATAATTACATTTATTGAGTTACTAGGAAACTTATTCTTTAAGCTATATTAGAGATATATTTAAATATCACAAAATGTTTAGAAATATTGTATATTCATTATATTTTGTCCCCCAGAGAACCACAATAGAATTTAACTTCACAGTAAACTCACAATATTTTGCCCTTCTAGCCCTGCCCCTTATGTCTTGAGGTATGTGTGATTTCTTGTTGTATGTGAGTCTTTCTTTGTCAGAAAGCAAATGCTCTCTTTCCATAAAAGACTTTTTTTCCTAATAATCTGTGATCTAAAGTGCCTTTCATCTACGACATCAGTATGTTTTCAGCATTGTCAACAAAAAGAGTATTAAAGAATCAGTTTAGAGAAAATAAATTTCTCAGTTGCTCAGCCAAATAAGGTAGTAACTGTTTTGTACAGCTCAACAGGAAAGATTAAGATGACTTGTCAACAGCATATATTATCATGTTGTAGGTGGTGTTCTCTCATAATCTAAATAATACAGCTAAATTTGATCCCCATGGAGAAAAACACTTTCAAGATTTGGTACTGCTACAATAGTAAAGTAGATTTATTAGACCCCAGTACCTAAATTGGGAATAAAAATTCCCTAGTTGGTTCACAGATTAGATTTATAAAGGTACTTTACTCAACCCAGGGTAAGAGATATTTGCAGTTCTTGTTTTCTTGTTGTCAAGACAAAATGCTCAGTTCTCCTGTTTAGATCTTCAGCAATTTGAACGTCAGGCAAACAAGGTAGAAAGAGTGTCATCAATCAAATCTTAGAATCCTGGGAAGTGCCTTGGATTCTGTAAATATTGGTTTAAAAATGTGTATTAATTTGCATCAGCTCTAATTAAACATCTCAAAACAAAGCATTTGTTTTTATGTGAAACATTCAGAATCCAGTAATTTTGTAAAAGCTACTGGGGCAGAAGAAACACTGAGTTTCAACTGAACTAAGAAAAGAAGATGAAAATCCACTTACAATACAATCACCTGGACCAAAAGTAATCAATATTAAAATATCAGAAATTGTGTAAATATAAATCATGGTTGGCAAACAAATGTGCTCCCAGTACCTAAAGCTGGCCCACCCACTACCTGCCTTGAAATTGTTCCCAAGAATTCAACTTAACATTGACTCAGCTGAACGACTTTATCATATGGCCTCACAGTTATTTCCCTAAGTTCAGTGCTATACAATTGTCTTCACCAATCTATATCATCCAGGAAAAATGGAAAAGCTTGGTGAGGCATAAGAGCAAAAAGCAGATAAAGCAAAAAGAATAGTTGTATGCTGAGGAGTTTTTAGTAAATATTTTATGACAACATTTCCTTTTGAAATTTGTGCTCAATTTTCACATGTTTGCATTTTTACATGTCACTAATTCTTTTTTTTTTTCGATTGAACACTTGAGATTTGTAGAGTAAATTTAAGGTTTGCAAAGTTGGCACAGTTGAACTAGTGGTCTCTGTGCTTTCTAGTTATACTGCAATAACTTATCCAATAATCTGTGCCTCATACAAATAGAACCACAGTGATTGACAGTACCAAAAAATAGAGAAATAAGCTCTGTCAAGGTGAAGAGTTCCTATTATCTCCAGTGAAATGATGGAAAGCAAAATCTTTATTGTGGATAATTATTGCATAACATTTGTTCACCTGGAGGTGCATTGTTTTGATTACAACATAAACCTTAACAGAGAAACGGCAGAAAAATAAGAATATTTAACCAGAAATAATGAAAACAAAATAAATATTAAGTTATGATTTAAAAAATAGTCCTGATCCTCTCAATGTTAGAGAACAGTCCTTCGAAGTATCATGAAAACTTCTACTTTGTGTATCAATAATGGATAGACATTTCTTTGGGTCTAAAGTGATACCTGGTTTCTCCTAAATATATTTATACAGGTTGTTCTTTGAGGTGTTAGCAGACATAATCTTATTTGAAATATTTCTTAGAGCTTATGTATATCACATCTTAACATCAGGGATCTTCACATTTTAATCGTAATCATTTTCCAACTTGACAGCATAACATATAGAATTTTTCTGAGCTTCCGTTTTTGTTTTGTTTTCAATTAAAAATGTGGGTCCAAAAACTAGATGTGTGTAGGTATTAATTAAGGACTGTTTCAAGAAACTCTTCATTTAAAAAATATTTAACCAGACTACTGGAAAAAGAAATTTAAGACAGTTAAGCAATCATGTTGAGTGACAAAGTTAAAATTTAGAAGAAATCTAGACAAGTAGAAATCATAGATGGAAGTGAAAGTAAAGTAAAATAGTGCTTGCAGAAGAAATCTTTTTACAAAGACATAGAGGACTTGAATTCATACCTGACTCTTTCATTATCTGGCCACTAGATAAATAAGAAAGATACAGCAATAATATAATAATAGAAGCAACAACGATTTTGGATTCAAAGACATATGAGTTTGAAGTGCAATGTTTTACCAGTCAACAGTTCTTAGTCATAATCCTTAAGCTTTGTAAACTTTTATGGTGTCGTCTAGAAAATGCGGATAATATTTATTCCCCTCAAGGTAAACTAAGACAATTTTTAAAGCAATTCTTTATCACTGTTGTATATTTCACTGTTGTATATTTCATCAAAGATTGAATGTCCTATAGATCAAATTGTGTAAGTCATCTTACAAACCTGCATCATGAACAATTTGGAAAGACAGAAAAATTTCTGTTCAGAGCACATGCATTTTTTTTACAAGCAAAAAGATACAGTATATAAATATTTGTGATAGTAATTATAGTCCTTAATGTTATCATCTGCTTTTATTTGTCAGATACATGTAATAGCAAATTTTACCTGTTAGAATGTGCATGTGCTGGACAATTGGCTGTGTATTTTCCATACATTATTTTATTTGGTAATTACAGGAAGCCCATATGGTAGGTTTAGGATATAATAGAAAAATAATCCTATTGTACAGATGAAGAATTTCAACTTCAGTGAAGTTACTGGGAGAAATTTGCAGAGTAGTAGCATCAATTTCACATCCAAGAGTGCCTGATTCTAAACAGCATGCTATGAATTCTTATCTGAAACTGGTACATACAGATTAGAAGATCAGAATCAACCTCTTCTTTCTGCATAGGATGTATAACTATTTGAAGTTACATATTTACTTACTTTTCTTATTACTGCCTGCCTCCCAAACTTGTTTCTGAGCTCCACGGGGGCAGTGAATACATTGCTTATTCATTGCTTTATGCCTCACACCTGGTTTACACATAGTATATGCAGGAATTCAATTCTTATTAAATAAACATACAAATAAATAATCTTTCAACTGGAGTAAAACTGTATGTGGTTCATCCCTCAGTTCTCCAGAAGTATGGCTCATTCCTATGATTTAGAAGAAATTTTACCTAGCTCTGTAAATGGTAGAATTTCATTCCAAACCAGAGGAGTCCTAGGCTTCATTCTGAGAGATAATTGACGGTTTGACTAGAGCCTTCAAGTACCAGTGGTATACTTACAGAAAAATACTAGTAGGGTTTCCTTAAAATGATCATGGTAACAAAGTTGAGATTTATACGAAATAATATCCTTTAAATGGTAGACTAGAATAAGTAAAGCATTGATGTTTAAAATTCATAGAATTAGCATACAGTGAAATTTGCAAGATGGGCTAATGCATTAATTTAGCTGTAGTGATGTAGATATGGACTTCTGTGAAGCTTGGAATCATGGCTCTTTTTGAATGGATGATCTTGACTGAATTCAGGTACCAGTAGTAAACTGTAACAAACCCTGTAAAAACTGTAGCAGCCAAAAATCAAAATGCAGTCTTTCCAGGTGATGGTTGCTTAGTGTTTGTAATGTTCTCTTCAGCAATTCCTAACTTCCTGCAGAAGCTACTGTCACTGATGTCATCCTTTTAAATAAAGGAAAGAGAAACATATTTCTTTTTATGTTCTTATATTTGATTCTCTCTCTTTCATTTTAAGCTCATCAACATAGCATCATTGGAAGAGTGAGAAACATTATTTTTGTTAGATAAATATAATTGTTTACACTTTATTTTTGAGAAACATGTATATACTTTGAGTCATCTATTTATGGAAATTTCACATATCCAAATTACTTCAATTTGGATTGCATGTGCAAACATATAATCAGTAAGATAATTCTAATGAATTACTAAAAAGTCACATTTGTTTATCATTCAATTTAATTGAGGAAATGTCTATAAATGTATTTCTTCATATTGAGACACACATCAGAAAATTTATATAAAAAAAGTATATTTATATAGATAACTAGCATGTAATGAGTTAGTTACTGAAAGATAATGGATGTTACCTGCATTTGAGCACCATGATTTTTTTTCAAGCTGTACTGTATTTGGAGTCACTCAAAATTTACTAAGAGACATCTATCCTATACAAATGTTTTTGTAAAACAAGTCATAATAATTACCAGATAACTCATTTCTTAAATATTATTATTCAAATTAATAAATATTTCACTTATTAATGATGACTTTTCTCCAGTCATGATTCCAGGATTAAATTAAGTTTAACCAAGTAATTGCAAAAGATAACACAGACTTCTGAACAGTATACATTTTCTAGACATGTGTTTACTTAAGATAAATAAGTAGTACTCTCCTAGGATATTTTCATTTTTAATAATAAGTTCTCAAAGACAGTGAGACTAATTTACAGTTTTTATGTTTAAATAATTTGAAACTGAAACCCTCAAATGTTAAAAATTATGAATGAAAATATTAGACTGATATTGGACTACAGAAGATCTATGTATAGGTAGTAGTTAGTATATAGTCCAAAAGTACTTCTTTTTAGAGCTGGGAATCAGCGTCTTTGGGGAAACGGAGGGGTTTCTCTGTATTGTTTTACTTACTTTTTCAATTTGATTTATAATACCTTAAAGTATTTTTTTAGTATTCTTTAAAAAAAATTTTCATTACATTCTTTGGATTTGAGAAATAATTACGGTTTTCTGATGAAGCATAATAAAGTTGGTAAAACTGGAGAATAAGCAAGCTTGTAAGGAAGACTAAAAAGGACAAGCAAATGCTTACAATTTGACCTACAGTTTAGTCTGTGTAGACCTTAAATATTATGTGTAAAAGTTTTAATTTCATTTTCTTTTCAACTTGGTTGTGATTTTCAATTCACTGGTCCTCACAAACTGGGTCAATGCAAAGCCACCCATTCAAAAGTTGCTTAACACCTAGTTTTAAAATACATCATGAAATAAAAATTACCTTAATCAGCTGAATTTCTAGCCACAAACACAATTACACTCAAATCTTTTATTGTGGTTCAGAAAAACCCATCATATTGTATGAAAGTAAGTCTTTCGGAGAAACAACAGATATTTTCTGTGTTTATGAAAGGCAACTTGATGTGATGATAAAAACCATGTTAAAAAATGTTTTCTAAAATTTCTGATTATCCTAGTAATTTATTAATCACTATCAGTAAGGTGTTCAAGTGAATTTGTGTAGTCTATATTTCATGATCAACTTTTGAATAATAAAGAGAACCAAAACAACATAATGAAATCTGTATGTTAAATGACTGAATAATAAAACCTTTCTATAGATATATCTGAATCAAGTTTTACTGTGAGACATTGTTCATAATTACAAAAATAATAAAAAGTTTCATAGTACATTATGCAAGAGTACAAATAGCAGGAAGTAGAAATACAAAATGTCAAAAAATAGAACAAACAGCAAAAGAGTAATTTTTTGTCATACATTTTTCTCATATTTATTTTTTGCATGTTAAAGTCAAAACATAATACTGACATGCCACTAGGGAAATATTTTCACACATAGGTTTCGTTTATTCCTCAGGATTCAGAGGATTGGAAGAAAAAGCTGACCAAATTATAGAAACTTAATTTGTGAGGCAAGAATTTGTCTGATGCAAAAACCAGAAAAAATTACAATAAAAAACAACTAAAACCAGTATCCCGTATAATCGTAGATACAAAAATTCCATACAAAATTATAGTGATTGGAATCCACTATTATATTAATGGGATAATATATCATGACTGTGATGGTTAAGTTTAATGTGTTAACTTCACTGGTCCACAGGGTGCCCAGCTATTTGGTGAAACATTCTTCTGAGGTTTTCTGTGAGCAGGGTTTGGATCAGATTAACATTTAAATCAGTACACTGAGTAATGCAGATTGCACTCCCCAGTGTGAATGGGCCTCATTCAATCAGTTGAAAGCTTAAATAAAACAAAAGAGCTGACTTTCCCTTCAGTCTAAGAGGGAATTAGAGAATTATTCCTGCCTAATGATCTTTGATCTGAGATATTGGCTTTTCCCATGCCTTTGGACTCAAATTATCAGTTCTTTCTAGTTCTCCAGACACCCACACTTTGGACTGAAACTAAAACATCATTTTTCCTGGTTCTCCATGTTGCTTATTCAACCTGCAGATCTTGGGACTTGCCAGCATTCATGATCTTGTAAGCCAGTTCCTTACAATAAATCACTTAAAATATAGATCCTATTGATTCTGTTTATCCAGAGAACCCTGACTAATACAAGAATTAAGTGTGGATTATTCCAACTGGGTAAACATTCAAAAATCAGTGTAATTGTTTCTTGGCCTTTCATGCAAGATCAAATGCAAAAACCAATTAATTTAATTAATTATTTTAACACGCGCACACACACACACACACACACACAGAGTCCATCAAACATTACTGATAAAAATTCTTAGTAAGTTAGGAAGAGAGGGAAACTTCCTCAACATAATAGAGGGCATCTATAAAAATACTGTAACAATTATATTTAATGATTAAAGGCTAAATACTTTCCCCCTAAGTTCAGGAAAAAGGTAAGAATGTCCAGTCACCTTTTTTTTTTTTTAACATAGTGAAGGTTCTAGCCAGTGCAACAAGGCAAGAAAAAGAAATTTATAACATTCAGAGTAAAGAAGTAATGTTGTACATATTCATAAATGATATAATTGTCTAGGTAGAAAATTCATTTGAACAGTCCAAGAAAGTACTAGAATTAATACGTAAGATTAACAGGGTGGTAGAAAACAAGATATATGAAGTTCAATTATATTTCTATATACTGGTAACCAATAACTGACACTGAAAGTTTTTTTGCAAATATTATTATCATTTAAAAGAACATTAAAAATATGGAAAAATCTGACAAAATATGTGTAAAACTTATACACTGAAAAATATGCAACATTACAACATTGCTGAGAGAATTAAAGAACACTCAAGGAAATGGTGAAATATGTGATATTTCTTGTTTGAATGACTCAATATTTTAAAGATGTTAATTCTTTTCAAACTGATCTGTAGCTTTAATGGAATCCTTAACAAATTCCATCAAGATTCTTTGTAAAAATTGGCAAGATGATTCTAGAATTCGCACCAACACGCAAAGCACCTAGAATAGGCAAAACAGCCTTGAAAAAGAAGAACGAAGTCGAAAAGCTAAGACTATCTGATTTCAAGACCTATAAAGCTACAATCCAAAACTTGTGGGATTTAATGTGATCCCTATCAAATTACCCAGAACATTTTTCACAGAATTAGAACATGTAATCCTAAAATTTATGTGGACTCATAAAAGACTCAGAATTGCTAAAATAATACTGAAGAAAAAGAATGAAGCTAGAGGAATAACCCTCTCAGAATTCATTCAATACTACAGAGTTACAGTAATCAAAACAGCATGGTATTGGTACAAAAATGGACATATGGATCAAAGGAACAGAATAGAGAGACCAGAAATAAACCCACAACTTTTGGTCAATTAATCTTTGGCAAAGGAGGCAAGAACATACAATGAAGTAAAGACAGTCTTTTCATCAAATGATGTTGGGATAACTGGACAGCTTCATGTAAATCAATGAAGTTAGAATACTCCCTCATACCATGAGCAAAAATAGACTCAAAATGGCTTAAAGACTTAAACATAAGACAAGACACTCTAAACCTCTTAGAAGAAAACATAGGCAAAACATTATCTGACCTAAATTTTAGCAATATTCTCCTAGGGCAATCTACCCAAGCAATAGAACTAAAAGCAAAAATAAACAATTAACAAGTAAACTTACAAGCTTTTGTACAGCAGAGGAAACCATAAGCAAAACAGAATGAGAACCTACTGAATGGGAGAAAATATTTGCAAAAGACAAGACTGACAAAGGCTTAATCTCCAAAATATATAAACAGCTCATACAACTTAATAAGAAAAACACAAACAACCCAATCCAAAAATGGGCAGAAGACCTAAACAAGCAGTTCTCCGATGAAGACATATGAATGGCCAATAGGCACATGAAAAAATACTCAATATCACTAATTGTCAGTGAAATGCAAATCAAAACTACAATGAGGTATCAACTCACACAAGTCAGAATGGCCATCATTCAAAAGTCCATGAATAATAAATGCTGAGGAGAGTGTGGAGAAAAGGGAACTTTCCTATACTGTTGGTGGGAATGTAGTTTGGTGCAGCCATTATAGGAAATAGCTCAGAGATTCCTCAAAGAACTAAAAATAGATTTACTATATGATCCAGCAATCCCACTCTTGGACATATATTCATAAGGAATCTTAATTCAAAAAGACACATGCACTTCAATGCTCACAGCTGCACTATTATATATTCAGAAGGAATCTTAATTCAAAAAGACACATGCACTTCAATGTTCACAGCTGCACTATTACAATAGCTAAGACATGGTAACAACCTAAATGTCCATCAACGGATGACTGGATAAAGAAGCTGTAGTATATTTATACAATGGAATACTACTCAGCCATGAAAAATGATAAAATAATGCTATTTGCAGCAATATGGATGTCCCTGGAGAATGCCATTTTGAGTGAAGTAAGCCAGAAAAAGAAAGAAAAATACCATATTATATCACTCATATGTGGAATCTTAAAAAAAAACAAAAACAAAAAACAAATGAACTTATTTACAAAACAGAAACAGACTCACAGATATAAAAAACAAACTTATGGTTACCAGGGGAGAAGGGAGTGGGAAGGGATAATTTGCAAATTCCAATTTCAGATACTAACTAAAATATAAAAAATAGATAAACAGCATTTATATGTATAGCACAGGGAACTATATTCAATATCTTGTAGTAACTACATTAAAAAGAATATGAAAATGAATATATGTATGTTTCTATGTGACTGAAGTATTGTGTTGTACACCAGAAATTGACAAAACTTTGTAAACTGACTATATTGCATTAAAAATATACATATAACAAAAATATTTTAAAAAACTTGTGGGATTGGCACAAAAGTAGAATAATAGACTGATGGAGTAAAATAGTTTCAAGAAAAGAAGACCTACATATGCATGAACAGTTACTTTTCAACATAGGTGTAAAGAGAATTCAGTAGAAAAAAAGATGATCGTTTCACCATGGTGCTGGAATAGTTGTATATTCATATGTATGGAAAAATCTCCATTCTTATTTAGCATCATATACACAAATTTATGTTTCATGGACCTAAAAATAAAACCAAAAATATAACACCTAGAAGAAAACTGGAAGAAAGCTTTGTGACACCAAAAGTGTGATCAATTAATGAAAAAAAAAAAAGATAGTATATGCATGAACTGCAAAGGAGGGAGTGCTAAACAGATCATTCCATTTCTTCATTCTTGGAAAAGTACTATCCATGTATTAAATCTTGAATCATGGATTCAGAGAAGATTTTGCTTTGTCCTTTGCTCCATAAATATAGGCTATTTTCAATGCTCAGGTTTGAAGACTACAAGGCTTGTTATTAAAATTTGTCTGCCTTAATTTCTTCACTGATAAAAGTGACTAAAGATTATATCACATGAAAATTGTATTTAATAAGCAAATGTTTAAAGTACTTAAAATATTGCCTAACTTCAGGCATTCAATAAATATTATATTAACAATACCACTTCAGTTAATTTCTGATTTTTTTTTACATTTTTATTGATTCATAATCATTTTACAGTGTTGTGTCAAATTCCAGTGTTCAGTACAATTTTTCAGTCATACATGGACATATACACACTCATTGTCACATTTTTTTCTCTGTGATTTATCATAACATTTTGTGTATATTTCCCTGTGCTATACAGTGTAATCTTGTTTATCTGTTCTACAATTTTGAAATCCCAGTCTATCCCTTCCCACCCTCTACCCCGCCCCCCACCCCGGTAACCACAAGTCTGTATTCTCTGTCCATGAGTCTATTTCTGTCCTGTATTTATGC
The DNA here is from genome assembly GCF_048564905.1 of Vicugna pacos. Taxonomy (NCBI): domain Eukaryota; kingdom Metazoa; phylum Chordata; class Mammalia; order Artiodactyla; family Camelidae; genus Vicugna; species Vicugna pacos. Next base: position 40,232,560 of record NC_133000.1, read on the forward strand.
TTTGTTTTTGTTTGTTTGTTTGTTTTTGTTTTTTAGATTCCACATATGAGCGATCTCATATGGTATTTTTCTTTCTCTTTCTGGCTTACTTCACTTAGAATGACATTCTCTAGGAGCATCCATGTTGCTGCAAATGGCATTATGTTGTCGGTTTTTATGGCTGAGTAGTATTCCATTGTATAAATATACCACATCTTCTTTATCCAGTCACCTGTTGATGGACATTTAGGTTGTTTCCATGTTTTGGCTATTGTAAATAGTGCTGCTATGAACATTGGAGTGCAGGTGTCATCCTGAAGTAGATTTCCTTCTGGGTACAAGCCCAGGAGTGGGATTCCTGGGTCATATGGTAAGTCTATTCCTTCAGGCATTCAATAAATATTATATTAACAATACCACTTCAGTTAATTTCTGATTTTTAAGTTTAAAATATTCAGAGACAGATATTGTTATTTGCATATTGTGTATATATATGTGTGTGTGTGTGTGTGTGTGTGTGTGTGTGTGTGTGTGTATGCACATACACATTTATATATATGGAGCCAATCAGAATGATTTTAACATATTTTTATTTCTTGGTGGTAATATATGTCCTTAAATCAATCTGGAATTATCTGAGGTAATATCATATCCAAAAAAAAAAAATCAATAGATTAGAGAAGCAGTAACCATCATTGATGGCATTTCATTCAATTGACAACTCACTGGTGTTCCACTCAGTAGCAAAAATGTGAAAGATCCTGATTTTTAAAAAGAATTTTCAAAGAAAATTTACTAAACCAATGAACTGATTTTGTAATAGAAATCTCACACATTCATCTAGATTAAAAAAGTAAATTTTGGGCTGCTTTTCATTATAGAAATAAAATTCCTTTCAAATACCCAAATCATAGAAATTTATAGAAATAAGAAAATTTAGTTACCAATAAATCACTTAGAATATCAAGAATTTTAATTTAATTAGTATTTATTTCTAATTAATGTAATTGGGTAGATTAAGAAATGTTGGTTATCAGAATCTCCATAAAATTAGGATATCTCATAAAACAAATGGAAGATTCCAGAAGTTATGAGTTAAAGTTATGCTTAAATGGAACCCAGATTCTTATTTTTATATAGATTTTGTTTATAAAAATTAATAATGTAAGAAAAAAGTGATTAGATAATACATAGATAACTCCAATATAAGCCAGAAGATATAAAAGATGTATCATTAAAGAATGGGGATTGGAAGGAAAGGGAGGTGAATATAAAAGCCAAGGTACATTTCATAAATTAATCTATATTTGGACTAATAGGAAAATAGAGATTGGCAAAGATTGGATCTGAAAGGGAAGAAAAGAACTGTATATATGGTATTATCCTCAAAGCAAAACCATAATTACAGAAATTATAAATATATATTTTGCTGAGATATGGACTATTTAGAATCTAAACTTTAAAGACCTTCAACCTCCTATCACATTAGTCTTGAGTCCATTCATATAAGAATACAGAGTTTTGAGAGGAGGGAAATTTTGGGGCGGCTTTTAAAGCCATGCTAATGCCTTGAAACATAATTTTTCTATTCTAAATTATAATAAAGTTTACAGACATTGTATCCAAACCTTATGATATAGTTTGTCATTTTCTCTGAAATATTTTATTCTGATTCCTTGGTTAAGAACAAAATTCCTAATTATAACTTTTTTTAGGAAAATACATCTTTATAATAGTTTGCCTTAAAAAGTGCTTTTTAAGATATGTTCTGATAAAGTGATGTTCTGTATTGAAAGGGAGGTCCTGTAAATAAATTTTGGCATTTCAGTATAAAAAATAGTAATTGGAAGCATGGGTGAATATGTGTAATATACTGATTATTGACATAACACATGATATATTCAATGACATATAGTTTAATGTGTTGTCCTCATTACTAATGCATAATTCAACAAAAATTGGGAAAATTCCAGTGAATGTGGGGCAGAACATGCATCGTGATGTGTTATGCTTCAAATAGATAATATCTCTGATTTTTACTCAATAAAACTAAACATTTTCAATCCTCCCCGCCCCCGGCCCCAATAACAAGAGAGTTAAGATTGGATGAGCATGCAGTTCACTCTGTGTAGTCACATCTCATTCAGCTTCGGAAATTTTCATCCGACCATTCCTTCTCCATTCTGGGATAAGGTATTGCACCATTCTTTTAGGAACCACTCTGAGTGACCTCACTGACCAAAGGCATATTTTAATTTCACACTACATGCTCTGCTTATCTGGTTTGAGTCAAATGCACATTTCAAGGCTATGTGAAGAAGATGAAGAAGAGGAATAAGGACAGTGCCTCAACCACCAGGCCCCTGAGAGCAGGGATACATTCTGTCTCCTCTTCTTTGGAAAACTGGACTTACCCTTTCCAAGTATCTTTGGAATTATTCTATTCTTTCAATAGAGATGCTTAAACATTCAAAATCGCACAATTTCAGAGCTGAAAGAGAGCTAGGAAGAACTAATACAATACCCAAATTTCTTAATTTAAACGAGGAAATTAGTTTTCTGGTTTAATCCTCAGATGTCTTGATCCAAGTGTCTGGATAGCCCTAGAGAAACCGGCCACAGAGGCATGGATTAACAATGCCTAGGAAGCCAATCTTGGAGAACACAGAAGTGCTGGTAATCTCACAGATTTCCCTGCATGGCATTGGCCTATCCCCCCCATTATTTTATCAAATGTGCAAGTGGAAGGGGGAAAAAAAGCCTAAGAAGGTTTAGTTAACCCTCCTTGATAGTTTAATATGAGAAACATAACTCTTTTACATTAAGCATTGTATTAGTTTAAACATCTTCTAGCACTGATTCATATTCAAGGTAGCTATCACAGTACACCTTCAAATGCATTTGCAAACTAAGTAACTCATGATAAGGTAGGTTGTCTCCATTACATTGCAAAGCACCTGTAATTACACAGTACTGTGATTTTGCTTCTTTTCTAGTCAACTCCAGCCTTTATCTATATCCCCATTCCCCACTATGCCCTCATGGAATTTATTGCAGGATCTATTTTGGTCAAAAACACAGCTGTCTATTTGAAATGGAACAATAGATGATTAATAAAGATTATTTGGATGTTCCACCCTTAATTTTCTAGACAGATAATCAAGGATTATGGGAATCACAGAAAACTGACATTTCTCTGCTCCACCTTTGCCAGTAAGTTCCCTCGTGACAGTTCTTGGTCCCTGAAATTTTCAGTTTATTTAACTTAGGAAACTTGAAATTACATGCAAATTACCTCCATTAGATTCAAATACAATTATTCTAAGGTCTTGACAACTTTTCCTTTGAAATTGACTATGGGCTGGTGATATTATAGCTTTCTCTGGAGATACCTAGAGGTGATAAAGAGCTCTAAGCCCAGAGGTCCTGTCATGTCTAGTATTATGTTTTGTAGTCAAAGAGGAGTGACTCTTGGTATAGTTTTTCTAACAATCAAGATAGGATACACGAAGACCTCAAGCAACTACTGTGTGGTCAGCAGGGCAGGGGATGGAGGAGAAGCAGGGTGGAAAGGACATCCTGATCTGAACAGCACTAATGAAGGCTAGAAAATCTGCTTGAGACCATGTGAAAATGAGAAATTCAGAAACTAATGAATCTGACTTCCTAACTATAAACTGCAGAACTCTCAGCTTATCTCCTGAGAACTCAAGACATCCACTTTTCTCAAAGGCAGATTTGGTTAATAATAATGATGTCTACATCATAGGGCCATTGTGACACTCTAATGAAATAATGACTGTTAAGTCACTTTGAAAATTATTAAGCAATATTTAAATAGTACTTATTATAACTAATTGAAGAACTGCTCAAAATTACAATATTTTCAACAACTGAGCCATTGTATTTCTTCCACAAAAATATATAACAGTAAGTGTTTTGCATTCTCCTCATAAATCTTTCTTCTTTTAATCCAACTACTGCCTCCATTTTTAAAACATATGGGAAATTTAGGGATCACATTTTTGCATAAAGAGATAAAATGCTAAACAAAGGTATAATGATTAGAGTGGTGATTGAGCACAAAATAGATACTCATTTAATACTGATGTAATTAAATCATATCAAAATACATGAAAATATAAAGAATATTATTCTGTGACATTATGGGCACATATTGCATTTAGTTTGCTGCCTTAAGAATGTTTTGCAAAGGTCATATATTACACCTGTGAAAAGAGTACACACTATGTGCTGAGTATTAACAGCAATAATAATCAAAAAAAGAACATCACAAGGGCCATAAATATATAATACTAAATTAGAAAATCTAGTGAAAACTAGAGACTTCAGGAGTCATCAGCCTTTTCAAAACCATAAAATCTTTATGGATTTTATGGAAAAATATCCCTTCTCCTACCTCTGACTTTACTACAAATTCTCTTTAAGAAATAATTCCTAATGGAATTTTAGTCACCTAAAGGGGACAATATATAGTTAATATGAATCTTTCAAGAAAAGTGCCAAAAATGTGCACTTTGCTGCCAAAATGAAGCCACCATATGCTTAGCCCAAAATACATGTTCAAAATATTTGCTGTGTTTTTGCCTTGAATGTGTCAGCCCTTAAGGCAAATAGTCCTTAACTTGAAAACAAAGAGAAGAATAGTTAAGAAGCCACATTTTAACATAAGGATACAAAACATCAGTTAAGTAATATTGATTAGGTTGATTTTAGGGCACATAATTCAAGTGTACTCAGTTGCAGGCTTACCCTGCCATGAAGCATCTCTTGGGCGGGCAGGTGGTTGGCATGGCAGCAGAGCAGTGTGTGATGGCCAGAATATTCAAGGTCAGATATCTCATCTGCAATTTTCATTCTGTATATATCAATCTTTGATACCTCATGAAAAGAGATAAAATAAGCACACCTACACTAAAGTAATTTCCCATAGCGTTACCACATTTGTCTGTTGAAAGACAAGTATGCAGATTACTGCAGTACAAGGTAGAATATAATTGGCATTAGGAACAGGGAGAGAAAGCTCTGAAGAGTTAAAGAAAAGCATGTTGGTACAATTTAATGTTTCTTTTAGTTGACTGTAGACAGGAGAGCTGGTGGGAAAAGATGTCATGGTGATAGATTTAAATGAAGATTAAAGGATTGGAACAGAGGGGGACAATCAGCTTTGGTACATGTCTAGAGGTGAAAATGCACAGAATCATTTTTAGAGAGGAATAAATAATTCATTTTGGCTTGAAATTGAGTCACATTTAGGGGAAACATTTGAGACAGGTTTAGAAAGGTAGGTCAGGGGTGAGATTGTATGGAACGGTACACAGCCAGCCTAGTATGTTTACAGTTTGTGGGGGCAAACAGTGGGTTACAGGGCTGACATAATTAAAATCACCCTTTAACAAGGTAAATCTGTCTTAGTTGAAGGATTGAACAAGAGGCACTAGATGAAGAGGAAAGTCCAGCAGTTACTGGAACTACTTAACCTAGAGAGAAATAAAGTATGGTAGGGAATTTATTTAAAAATAGGGAAATTTGGTGTGAGAGAGACTACAGAAATAAAATTGACAATACTTATTAACAAGAGGGCTATGGAAGCTAGTGGACTTTTCAGGTATATTTTCATAAGTTGAAGTTGTATGACTCAGAGAATAGTTGTTGACATTGACATAAATTGGGGATTCTGGAGAAATGATCAATTTACCATATTCACTTGGACGTGTAGTGCTAACAGATTATTTGTAGACTTCTAACTGCATAAATGTTAGTATTTATCTAAAGAGGAATAGATGTAGTTTATACTCAAAGAGTTTCTAGTGTACAGCAGAAATTTAATGAATTGTTGCTGATGAATGATTGATCAGTAAACCAAAGTAACAGTTAAGGACTTCTGAAAAAAATCAGTTGCTACACGAGCTTTTATAGTGATGTCTTGCCTTTTTACTTCTCAAAATTATTCATGCCTGCTCTTGGGAAGGAGGTTGGAATGCAGAATTTGTATTTAGGATCCTGATTTATGTGCCTCTTTCTTTTTGCTTAATTCTTGGGTATGTATAGTAATACAGGAAAGAAAAAAAAAAGTATGGCTCTAAACATTTTGTCTTTAAATGTAAGCACCGTGGAACAAAATCATCCTCAGAATGTTTGGAAAAAATGAATAAAGCAGGAAATAGGTAACTGCCCAAGATTTTTGTACAAATATTAAAATAAGTGGCAAATGTTAACATTTGGTCAAGAAAGAATGCTGTCTTCGGCAGTTGAATATCAGGAAATTAATTAAATGACCAAATGAAGACAAAATTTTTCAGGATGTTTCCCCTACTTCCTTTACTTCAAGAATGTATTTGAAAACCTCTTTAATTGTTTCCTATTTTTAATGCATTATCATCACACTCAATTACTAAGCCTTTTTGAAAATTATTCAGCATTTGAGATTTGAAACTATCCAGTAGGGTGTCTATTTTTATATAGAAAATTTTAATGGGAGACCACGAAATTTAGTCTAGCATATATGCTAAACCAATACTTAAAAGGAAAAAAAAATTCTCTTAATCTTTTTAGTTCCTTCAATTGATAAAACAAGCAGGCGTCCTAGCTTAGCTAAATATTCTTGAAAGAAAGTTCTGTAGGTGAAGTGACAAAAACTTACTGGGTGCTTTATTATACATTCTTTTCTTTGTGTCTAAGAGAATTCTTAACATTTATACAAAATGGTATTTCCCTTTTAGGTGTGCATCATAACACATCGAAGGAAGATGGCATTTCCAGACAAGTCTTTCATCCTGTGACAGCTCAGTTATTCTCTTCCAAATATGCTAAAACAACAGATTTTCATTTTGTTCAAGGCCTTACATCATCATTAAAAAGGCTTTTAGAATTTGTTTCAGTCATCAAAAGGGCAGAACGAGGAGAGAGAATAAACATTGAGATACCAATATCGTACCATCTCTGAGACAGGATTCAAACCTTTGCAAAAGCATGTGCAGTTACAGAGAACCTTCTCACTGTAAACAGCAAAGCCAAGGTCTTACAAATAAATGGAGTAGGCAGCTTATGGGATGTGATTAGAGGGGCAAGCCAGATGCTCCTATCTAAAAATATCTCTCCCGCCTGTTACCTTTAGAATTTATTCCGCTGCATCTTGGAGGCTTTTTTTGATCAGCTAGAGACCACCATTAAAATATAAATACTCCCGGGAGACGCAGAATCTTAATCTTTTATCAACTATCATCTTGGTGGACTAGTGGAATGAAACAAGAAATAGAATAGAGCTTTGGAAAAATGACTAGAGAAACAAGATAAAGGGGAAAGGGATCCTGGCAAGAGAGAGAAAATCCTGAAATAGAAACTTCTATATTTCACAATTCTGCCTGGCACCAGTTCTGAGTAAACTGGGTATGTGTATGTGAAAGAAAGAAGAAGACACAGTAAGTCTTTCAGACTCAGAATTAAAATGCTATTCAAGCAACTTTCAACAATTTGTATTTTACAGAAGAATTCAGTGATTAGACCTTGATAGGTCTAAGTTCTATATGAATTCAATTTACTTTTAAATGACTGTGGAAACACCAGTTAATGTTGGTAAACAAAAGCATCACATTAGATGGAAAATAATAATGCCTACCATAGGATTTATGTAAATTTTAAATTAGGTGGCATATAGACAGAGAGACACAAAATAAGTATATTTAACAAAACTTAGGTTTGGCTGTAACTCAAAAACAGTTGTGAATCCTCCAATTTAATCCGCAGAATTCCCTCCGAAGTTGATGGTTGTCTCTACTGTGCCTGGGACATCACAGAGCAGGGGATACAATCAGAAAGAAGATCTGAATCCAGGTTCTGTCACTTGATAGCTGTGAGATTTATAGTACTTTCTTCAACCTTTAGAAACGTTCATTTACTCATTTAATCACTACTGCTGTGCTCTGCCACGTAGGATTCTTTTGAAAATTTGAGATTATTTATGTAGCGTATCTAAGGTCAAGGAATGTAGTAGTTTCACAATAAAGGGTATTTGCCTGTGATATACTTTACTCAATATTATTACTTAAAGGAGAATTTCAGCTTGTTTTTCTGGGAAGATACTGCCTTCTCTTTGTAAACTAAGGCATATGTATTTGGTTAAAAGATTGTTCTGTTAATGTTTAATAATCATAAGTGGCAGAATTTAAAAATATAAAACAAGAGGCCATAGTTATGTATACACAGAAAATACTTTCCTGGAAAATATCTATTCAGCACTGCCAGGACCTTACAAGGAAAATAAATATTCAAGACAGGTGATTATTGGACCTTAAAAATGATAAAAACCATGTGAAGAGCTTAAAACTGTCTACTTCAGCAAAGAACAGTTCTGCTTCTCCAGGCTACCTATCCATCCATCCATCATATGGCGTGGGACAGGTTTTCCCATGGTGCATTTATTTTTTCTCATTACTAAGGACAGCTGGTTGAATGTGAATTTCCATCAGATACATTTAACCCTTGGCTTGTAAGCAAGAACAGTATTGAATTTAATCATTTCATTTATTTTTCTTAACAGTTACTGGGTGAAATGTCTTCCATTCTGCTGCATTGCTTGGTTATCAGTAAAGCCGGGGCATAGTTCAATGAGCTCTTAACTGGCTCGGCAAAGCCTTTGGTCCAGCACCACATACAAATAGGTTACTAACCAATGCTCTGTAATAATGAAGAATTTGGATTTAAGTATTCATTTACTCCTTTCTGTCTCTTTCCTAATTTCCAGTGCAGCTGAAACATATACCATTTGCTCATGGTGATAGCAAAGGGTATCACAAATGCAGTGAACACATATAGGGCCCTATCTAACTGCAAGTCTCCCAAAGCAGCCTGCATTGAAAGGTGTCTGGGGAAGATGAGGAAAATGAGATACGTTTTGCTCAGCCACAGAGCATTTTCCTCCAATGAGAGAGAGCAAATGCTGACATAACTGGATTCATAATTTCCAGTGAGAAATAAGCAGCAGTCACAAGTGAAACTGCTGTCAAAGATCTATTTTCACAGAAGCAGACTGGGTGCTCATGTTAAATGCAGAGGCAGGAATTGGAAAGAAGACAGCCAAGATGAGCATGTCTGAGCCAAACAGTCTCCCTGTACCACCCCTTCCTAATAGACTCAGTATCCTTAATGACACAGATGTCCAAACACCAAATGGGCTCCCAACAGAGACCAACAGAATTGATGGTGCTGTCTAGATTTTCCTCATTGAACTTTCAATAGTATTTGTTTAAAGAGAGGGGAGCTTAGGGTTACACTTTCCTGATAACAACCTTAATTTCCTCATTCCCTTTTTATATGTAGATAGAGTTGCTATCTCCTAGGTGCCTGCAGGGATCTATCTGTTTTAAAGAAAATTTCGAAGGAGAAGGTGAATTTGTATGTTAATCCTCCTCCAATAAAATAAACATGGGGTGTGTTGTAATTATTTCTTTCATCTGTTACTAGAGATGATTTGAACTAAAGTAGGGGTTAGCATCTGTGCTAAGGTGAGTGAGCTGGCTCTGCTGACGGCTGTGACTCTGCAAGTCGCTTCTCTGCATTTTGTGGCATCTTCTAAATGTACATTCTTGTAGATGAACAGCTCACATGGCTGTGCACAGGCCAGTAGGTTCCTTCATGAAATAGCAGGGTGCTGACAGAGCACTAGGGTACAAATGCTTCTCCAGCAAAATCACAATAGATTGTGGAAGGCCCCTTGGGCAGTAACTGATATAAATCCTGCTTCCCTGTATTCGCTGAGTGATGTTCAACCTTCTGCATCTACACCAAGACTGCCCTAATTATTCAAGCTGACATTTCTCGCTACAGTGTTATTTGACAGCCCCACAGACATGTTTAAAAAAAAATTAGTGTAAGTTAATGGCTTATTCCAAGTACAGGAAGGTACTTAGCATGTCACAGGTGCCTTACAACGTGCTTCTTGGGCTTATAGTCAAGGTTTTCTGATTCATCTCATCACAGAATATAATGGTTCACCTAAGAGGTAAGGAGTAATGTGAAGCTGAAGAAATGTAAAGTATTAAATAAATGTACAATCACAGATTTAAGGGACACTAATTATGCGTTATAACCTCCACTATATCTTGGCTACTCATCCTCTCCCCCAGTGTGAAAGCAAGAATCACTAAAACAGGTCAACAGATTGATGATGTTTGAGGGGAAAAAAATGCTAAAACCAGAATACATATGCTGTAGGCACTAAACTTTACAAAATTCTGCTAGTTAAGAACAATCATCAATATATGAATAGGTGTATATATATATGTTTATTTAAATTTTACTTAAAAATGACAACATGGAAACCATAAACCATGATACTGCAATTATTTACTACGTGCTCTCTCAAATCAGGGACCTAGTGGGATTTGCTCGTCCTGTGTCCCCAATGCCTACAACGCCTGGAACACAGGATGTGTTCAAAAAATACCTGCTGAATCAATGATTGAACATTCCATTACATCTCTTAATTGCAAGGTTAGTCATTGCAATATTTAGTTTATATCTTGTATGTATATGGTCATAACCTTGTTCTCAAAATTTCTCAGCAAATATTCTTGAGCACAGACTATCACTGCAAAAATATTACACAAATTATTTCTAACTGCATCAGTGTCTCTGCACCTTCCATTCTGCTTGCTCTTTTCTCATCATAAGTCAACCGTCTACCCTGCACCCATTAAAAATAATGGGAGGTGTTGTTATTATTATGTCCTTTAACTCCTCGCTTACCATTTCCACTCCCTCACCAGCAAACTGAGCGTGCAGTATGTGTCTGAAATAGCTTTCTTCACAGTAATTTTACCTAGTGTTATCTAGTATATATATTTTCTCCTTGGGTTCCGAATTCTACTGGGTGAGCTTCCATTAAATAGGGGATAAGGGAATTGAATCATTGAAAATCAAGGAAAACACACTCTTTTTCCTGCAGAGATACTTGAGTCATAATAGTCATCTTTACTTCACCTTTCCCCTTTACTTCCAACTGGAATGTAGTAGTTCCGTAGTTCAGCAAATCGACTGAAATGTCAAGACCATGGGACATGCAACCCAGGACATCTCACACTTGAGAGAGCAATTTCATCAGGGCACGTTCTCCAGTGAAGAAGCCTCTGGCTCTACAGTCTAGAAGAGTGGGGTTGGAAAGTAGCAACTGCCAAGTATCAGGAGCTGCGGTGACCTACTTTCTTTAATATCCTGACTGCTGCTGGTTCACGCCTTATGACACTATGACACTTATGACTGTGTGTGTGCTATCTTTATATGTATATAATCGTGTATGTACACAATTGTATATTATACTCTCAATATATAATCTTACAATAACTCTGCAAGATGGAAATGATTTTCTCCACTTTATTCAGAACACTGGTATTTAGAGAGATTAAGCCCTCTGTACAAGGTCACCCAGCTAGTAATTGGAGAAACGGATTCAAACATAGGCAAACTACTCTACACTTGCTGCCTTGCCTCCTACAAATTGTTGACCTAAATATTAGGTAGGCTGAAGCTGATATGAAAGAGAAATTCCTGGGTTGTTGTGAGAGCAACGTTAGTTTGATCACTGTGACACATCAAGGGTGCTGGTGTGAATCAGCCAAAGGGACTTGGGCTCCTCCCCATTGCCTTTTTGCTGAAGCATCTAAGCTGTAGATCACTGCAAATCTCAGTTTAGGGACCCTGCCCATGCTCTGGGCACAAAGTGTAATTTCACAACAGCACCCTATCTATCTCACAGACCTAGGGCACTTAGATTAGGAACCCTGCTCCTAAACTCCCTCTCCCTCAGGTCAAAGACTCTTAAATCACAACTCTGATTGCCACCAATCCTTTCTCGAACAATAGCATGTCATTGACTATCAATGATCTGATTATTTCAAAGCCTCTTACCAGGGTAAAACTCATAATGAATTAGAATTCAGAGGGAATTAAATACTGCTTAGTATCTTTAGGTACTAGTAGGACTTTAAAAGAGAGAGAGAGAAAGAAGGAAGGAAAAGAAAGAGAGAGAGAAAGAGAAGGAAAGAAAGAAGGAAGGAAAGAAAGAAAGAAAGAAAAAGAAAGAAAGAAAGAAAGAAAGAAAGAAAGAAAGAAAGAAAGAAAGAAAGAAAGAAAGAAAGAAAGAAAGAAAGAAAGAAAGAGAAAGAAAGTGAGAAAGAAAGGAAGAAAGGGAAAGAAAGAAATTAATTTTGGTTATCCAGCTCCTTGTTAGGATTTGCAGTGATGATAAACTTGCTCTCCTACTAAATTATCTCAATTATTAGAAATTTTAGAAATAATTATTAGGATATAATTCAAATGAATAAAGTCAGCTTAAATCTGCCATCCAGACATTGGCCCTTTGGAGCAGAAAAAATTTCATCGTGCCCCTCCCCTTTCTTTTAATTGAGATATAATTGACATATTATGTTAGTTTCAGGGGCATAATATAACAATATAATATTTGTATACATTACAAAATGATCACCATAATAAGTTATTTAACATTCATCACTGCACATAATTATAATTTTTTTTCTTGCAATGAGAACTTTTAGGATCTAATCTCTTAGTAACTTTCAAATACACGATGCAGTATTGCTAACTATAGTTGCCATGCTGTACATTTCACCCCTGGGATGCATTTGATTTTGAGTGGAATTTTGTACCTTTAACTGCCAAATGCCCCCTTTTTAAGGGTCATTAAGTACTATGCATGTATTAAATGTAAGGTGATATTTTTTTCCCAAAACTACCCTTCAGAACAAAGGAGCTAGACTACTTATGAGCCCTGTTTGAAGAAGATACATCAGCCTTTGAGAGCTTGAGTCAATTTCTGTCTTAGATGCTTCCATTAAAAAGAATAACAAAGTACTTTAACACAGGTTAATAATTAGCTCAGGGAGGAATTAAAATTTCCAAGTGTTCTGTAACTTTGAAATGACACATTTTCATGACCACTTCAAAATCTCAATGGAGAAAATGCATGTGTTGTGGCAATGAAGAATATATACCTAACAGTGAGTAAAAAACAAACTTTTCCATTGTTATGCAAATATAGGAACACAATACATCCACCACCACAATCTCAAGTTTGCCTCCTGTGGGAGCTGTTTTGTGACCACCCAGGGCGAGTCGATCCACTGCCTTGCTGCACCTTCTCTGCAGAGGTTGTTTCAGGCAGAGGAGTCTACAGACATCCTGTGTTGTGATGTGCCTTCTGACAACCAGTATCTGGTCAGTGGCTCTAAGAACAGTGCCATGGTTTACCAGCTCTTGAATTGAAGGTTGTGAGCCACGGTCTTCAGGGAAGACCCAGAGAAGGCCAGTGGGCTGAGAGGTTGACCCCAGGGTGCTGGGTAACTTCAGTACCTCCCACACCTCTGCCTTCTCTGTGGCCAGTCATCTGTCCTTCCCTTTCCACCCAGCCCACACCTAGCCTGCCCTACCAGATTTTATTATATGGCTTAGGTATTTTTCCTTTGTTATTTTCCTACCACCAGTTTCTGGATCTTGTAATTAATACAATAGAAAAGCAAAATCTGAAAAAAAAAATTACATTAAATTAAATTAAAAAGCACTATCTTTCTACTAACTTGAAAATGGTGGTGGCATGTTTGATGGCTCTCAAGTGACATCAGCGATGACTGAGATCCTGACAGTGATGTGGCTTAAATTAAGTTTAAAATATTTTTGATACAGTGTGATACTAAAAAAGCAATAGCTGTCATTTAAATATGACAAATACAAATATGACTATTTCTTACATCCCTAGATGATTATGTATTTAGATAGGTCACCGTTTTTCCAGGAAAACAAGAATTATTTTTATCTCAGGCGGCATTATATTCCAGTATATGAGAAATCTGAAGCCTTGGCTTTCAAGCTGGTGTATATTTAGACAGGAAGTTCTCTGATCCCAGAGGGGATACTCACAAGGTATGATTTTGATTCACCCTAATATGTATCATTGAATATGTGACACCCAGAATTTAATACAACAGTGCTTTGTAGTTAGACACAGAATAGAGTGAAGTTTTTATCTCCCTTATTTTGGAAGCTGTGTGCTGACTAAAGTAGCTTAAAATTGCATTTGCACTTTGGCAGTCACATCACACTATTGACTAATATTCAGACTTCCTGCAACTAAAATCCCAACATCTTTCTGACATGTGCTGATAAGCCTCATAATCCTCCAGCCGTACTCATGCTGTTAGCTGCACTGAACTCTATTTTTACCCTTACTTTTTGTCCAGCTTACAAGATAGCCTTCTAACCCAGTACTGCACCTCCACATTTCTCATAATCTGCAAACGTGATGCCTGTTAGGAATCTCTGGCCCTACTGAAATTTTTGCTAGAGAAAAATGATCATTTCATCTGTATCCCTTTAGTTTTTAATGTCAGTAATAGTGTCTAGTTCATTAAAGTTCTCACTTAGAGATTAAAAAAGAATGAAGATGCATTGGTAAGGTGTCATGAAGTTAAAGACAGATTCTCTCCTAAAGAAATATCAGTCAGTGAGTGCTAAATTCTGCAGAAATGTTGTTATGGACTGAAATGTCTCTCCCCCAGAAGAATCTGTATGCTGAAGCCCAATGTGATGGCCTTTGGAGATGGGGGTCTTTGGGAGATGATGAGGTTTAGATGAGTCATGAAGGTGAGGCCCTTGTAATGGGATTAGTGCCATCTAAAAAGATGCGCCAGAGAGTGTGTTGTCTCTCCCTGCCGTGTGAGGACATAGCAAGAAAAGAGCCTTCTGCAAGGCAGGAAGAGAATCCTCCCCAGAATAACCCTATGCTGGTACTCTGATCTTGGATACTTCTAGCCTCCAGAATGGTAAGACAATACATTTCTCTTGCTTGAGTCACCCATTCTATGGTATTTTGATTTGACAGCCCAAGCTGACTAATACAAAGGAAAAGGAAAAGGGAGTTCCATGCAAACTTGAAAGGAGTTAGTCCACTTTGGGTGCTGGATTAATATAAGATACATAAGAATAAGATACTGGAGGCATTTGTTATATATTGTTTAACTGGAGAATTTTGGTTACCAAAACAAGGAGAGATATGATTGATGTTTAGAAGAGGAAGGCTTATGCAAAAAGGTGCTTTCATGGTAAGAGATCTCTAACTACTTGAAGGCAGAAGAAATGAAATCACTGAAACCATTAAAACTGAACATGATGGAGAGGGTCAGTCTAGGTGAAAGGGAGCAATGGATGAAATGAAAGCTAATCATAAAAAGAATAATCCTGGACATGCAGAAATGGAACTGGAGTGCTTAGAAAGTGGAAGTTATGAACTGGTTGGAGAAAAACAAGGAATTCTACGACTAATTTCACAGATTACAAGTAATCAGATCAAAGGAAGTAGGAATTGCGCCAAATGACAAAATGGTCAGGAAATAGCATCGATATAGTACTTTTTTCATGGCATCCTTAAATTGCGTGGGCTAGAGAAAAACAGGATGGAGAAAGGGGAGGGTCAGTAACATGGGTTTAAGTGACTTTAAATTTAGAAATGTGTACTACATAGCAGTTAATATTTAAAGTCTCATATTTGTTTTTCCTTTCCATTCATTCCTTCCCCACTTACAAGTGCAAAGAGGACATGCTATTCATTGATGTATTTTTTAAAATTTTTGTTGTATTATTTTTTCATGAAATTGAACTAGATCTTTTCAGAGCTTTTCTAAATTAGGCACAGGGCTTTGCTGCTGTTTTTAAGCTAAGTTAAACATCAATAGGCACTCTCTCCATTTCCATTGAAGTGTCACTCAGCAGAGAACCCACGCTAGCCAGGAGGTGGTTCTCTCTCAGAGATTCGTCATGCTGTGTTTAATCTTAGACATTTTTTTCTCAGAAATGAAACCATTTACATTTCCCATCTTATTGTCTGTAGTTTTTCTTTGAACCCTTGCTGCTGTTTCTATCTTAAACTCAACTTTTATTATTTCTTCCACTTTAGGACTCGAGTTTTAAATGATCACTTATGCATGTTCCAATTTGTACAAGAGTGTACATGGGTTAATAAAATTTTAAATAAGATTTGTGTTCATAAGTATACAAAAATTCAAGAAATATTCAAATGATATTTTCAAAAGAGCGCAATAAAAACTACTACATTCATATAGTATTCTTCACAAAACTTGGGGTATGTGTAAGAAAGCCTCCAAGAGTCTGAAATGAATGCTCTAGCAGGTGCTATGAAATAAGTATGATTATAAATTTTTTAAACAATACAAACATCCTATATCACTCTATAAAGTTGTCTGACAGCTGTAAGCTACCAAGAAGTGCATTTTCTCAATAAAACAAAAAATTATCAGTATATTTGGCCAACTGTACACCATCCACAATAAAAAATATCGATTAAGAAACAGCTTCAGAAAAAAATGCCCTTTTGGCCTAAGAGCTGGAACTAACAAGACAGGTTACCCTTTTCTTTAAGTCATCCAGCCTCAATCAATAAAATAGAAATCCACAGAATTTCTGAAATGCTTGAGACTCTATTTCAAAAGTTTTCCTTGGTTTCTGAATTTATTTAACTTACTGAGGACCTTTATATAATTTCCTTAGTGACTCAGTTTTCTAGAACAGCATCCAGTATACCAAAATATTTATTAGGGAGCGATTTTTGAACATAAAGCATAAAGTCCCAAAGTTTTGCTTGTGACTGGATTCACAGCCAATAAAGATGAGTATACTTTTGCAACTGAACTGAAATCAAAACATCTCTGCTGACCACAGGTTCATTTAAAAAATATATTTAACTGCAAACAAAGCTTTTGGTCATCAGTCAAAATTAGGTGTTAGTGTTCTATAACCATGTTACTGAAATAGTTAAAGAAAAAATAATCACAAAAGAATTGTTTTAATTTTTAACAGTGACACATATAATTAAATATTTCCTAGCAATGCGATATTGTTGGATCCCATGTGAATCAGAGTGCTTTGCTCACTGCCATCAAAGTTATAGATCAAGATTTATTTTATCTGTTTTCTTTCCTCTGGTAATTTTGAAAATCTTATAAAGTATTTATGATGGGAATTTTGTCAATCCAAAAAATTTCAAATGGTTTCACTTGGTTTGTGGAAGGAGATGGTCTCCTGTTAATTAAATTCTGCCCAAGAAATAATGAAGGTCACTCTCACATTATTATTTACTTCTTTGGATTTTCTATAAAGTAGAAATTAAGATTATAAATAATTTTCTTTAGAAGTTATTGTATTCTAGTCATTGATGTTAAAATGATTATTTTAACAGAATTTATAATTGGGCAGCTAAGAAAACAGAAAATAGTTGTATTCATTAGTTTTAATGTACCATATAGAATGAAGAAAATATTTTTCAAAGAAAAATCGGATGACTAAATCAATTCTTAGTAATAATCTTCAATTAACTTATAAAATTTTAAAACAATGCTGATTAGTTTTTCAAATTACTAAAAGACTATACATATTTAACCATTTCTGGCTTGGTTTCTATGGAAGGTTAAACTAGACTATCAATTAGTAAGGGAAGGAAACATTACATTATTTATTGGTCATCTATGAACATTAGCAGCTGTTGAAAAACCATATAAGTGGATATAGATGTATAATTAAATATTTGTATATATCTAAAACTTTTGTATGTCTTCTACTTATTATTTCTTAAACTGATTTGCATCAACATTAATAGGACTATTATACCTACAGTACAAAACATTTTACCATTTCTATTCTTCTTTAAGCCACCACACAATTTTAAATGGACTGAAAAAGAAACACTGCGATACATTTTAAAGCATATGTTCAAATACTCCATTGGTGTATCATTTTAAAGGGTGTTATAAAAGCAAGCAAAGAGCTCATTGTTTATTTATGTAACATGGGGATTATATCCCTGAAATAAGGTCCACTAGACTTTGAGCACAATGATGGCAAGAAATAAGTCACTTTAGCATCAACATTGTTCCCAGAAAAGGCATTGCCGGATGCTAAATTGTTATTGAGTGAACTGACAAAGTAAATGAAATCCTTAATAGGGTTCTCAAAGGGAATAATAGAAGTCTATATCCTTTCCAACATTTAATAAACTTATGTAGTTTAAATGTTTATCCCATGTAGGGGTGTGCAGCCTAAAATATCAAATGTTTATGCTTGGGAAACATTGAATCAATTGAGAAAAGTAATATAAGATTTTTTATGTTGATCAAAAACTTTGATTATCAATTATAGATGTCTTTGGTTAATATAAGTTGTAAGGCAAGGAATTTGTTTCCATTGGAGAAAGGGAAGATGAAAAGGATCTTTGATGAAAAAAATTTGGTGATGGGCTCACTTAGGGTTCTAATATTCTAGATGAAGGCATGTGTGACTCTCTGACATCCACATGAAAGTGGACAGTCATCACCAGCAGTTGTCTTTAAGTATTTGAGAACACTTGCAAAACTGGATATGAGTCAAACAGTTTAAATTCTAAAAATTTCACCAAAGAAAAATCTCACCAATTATAAGCAGTTATATATACACACACACACAAAATATATATATACAAAATTGAAACATTGAATTATTATGCTAAGAAGTTACTCAATTGCCAGAAGAGTAAAATGCCATACGAAGTCCCACATTATACCTTGGTTCTTAAGTATAATTTTTTATTTCCAGCATATTATATTTGCTAGTAGGTTTAGTGTCTTTTCATAATTGAATATTCAGGAGAGGGGTTTAAATCCAGTGAGAATCCAAGTAAGGTTAAAAGATTCACTACTTAGATACTCTTAATGATTCCCATGCTAAGTGTACTAAATTGATAAAACTTTGCTTTTATGACTAGTGTCAGCATTTTTTAAATTTGTCTTTTTTTCGAATAATGCAGAGCTGATGTGATAAAAAAATTCAAGTAATCTTACAAACACATTTGTTGGTCAAAGGCAACAAAGATGAAAACAGCATCTCCATGTGAAATCTCTAAATGTTCAGTATCCTTCTTTGGGGGAGTTAATAAAAAAAAAAACACAATTTAATGAGTCAACATACAATGGACATAGGAATTCATTTTATCAACCTAAAAGCAAAGGGTCATGTACTTTCTCAATCTTGTGTATAGTAATAATTTTGAGCAAGGCAACAATTTTTGGAAACCAGTATAATATGGTAGACATTCTTTTAGAGAAATTTTGCGTTCATGTTGTATGTTAAGTACCACTAAAATTGTAGTGACATAAATATTAAAACTACTAGCAATACTACATATAGTTTCCAGATTTAATAGTGAAAACAATAATACGTTATCTCTTGGTTTTAAAACTTGTGAGCTTTATAACTGCATGAAATGAATAAATCCTACCGACTCAGTTGCCACTTACATTCAGAAAACCAGTGGTAATGTGGATATCTTTATTGACAATGGGGTAAGTACTAAACAGACATGAAGTGAAATCTTATTCTCCATCACTTCCTGGGGATCACAGTGCTGTCTGGTGCATTTAAAGATTAGGCTTAAATGGAATACTTTTCACTGTGGTTATACTTGTTGTTCCCTCAGAGACAAGACTAGTAGATATCCCAGATAAAGACAGGCAAAAATAATCTACTGATATTAGTAAACACCCTGTAAGGAAAATGGATTGTGGTGACTGCCTCCTTTAGTTAAGGCTTTGTCAAATTTTCTACTTCAGCTCTGTGACTTAAAATGATTGCTCTAAGGCAATGTAGATCTACTGTGTGCTTTTTATGGCTCAGTCTATTGCAGGGGGATGCTTTCCTGGGAAAACCTATGAAAAAAAAGTTCTTCAGAATTTTAAGTGACCATAAGATAAAGAACTTTTCCTTTTAATCTCTTGCATCCTTTCCTGGCAAAATTTCTGTCCAGTTTCAGACTGATAGACAAGATGTCATTCCCAAACTGTTCCTTCAATTATCTGGAATAAGAACCTGTATATAAATATTCTTTTGATGTAAGAATGTATGCTCAAGGTTAATTAACACTGTAATTTTTCTTTGAGTGAGAGATCTGGGGCACATCTAAAATCAAGTGCATTACGGAACTATATGCCTTGTATCTGCCTAACAATCATCAACTAAAAACCTAAAACTATTAAATATGTATTTTTTTCATGTACTAGAAGTGATGCATTAAGCAATTAAAAACAGAAAGTAGATCTCTGCACGTTTTGAAGAAAATTTGTAAATATTTCTTCTTAGAAATAAAAGAAAAATGAAACATTTAAAATCCTTGTACATGGTAGATGTCCTTACATGTGGAAAGGAAAGAAAACACACTGCAAAATAAAGTCATGATGATGCTATGCAAAGCATAAAGTTAAACACTGCAGCTTACCCATTACTGGACATTCTCAATTCTAAATTCTACTTTAGTCAATATGCTGAAACTGGAAACTGCTCTCATGTAAAACCTTCTTTAACCACTCCAGCCAGTTTAGCCTCTTATTGAATTATTTTAGTAGCTTATTCTTTTAGAGAGCATATTCAAAATAATCTCCTGATGTCAAAAAATATAGTGACCAACTCTACATCTGTTCTCATCTCCTTCCCCCAGGGCATTTCCCTCCCCCCGCAACAGGCTTTTCCCTTGATGTATCCAATTTTCATCTTTCCTCACTAGCATGTCTGTGCCACTTTTTCTCACCACTCCATATGCTTAGGAAGCCTTCCAGATTACACTCATCAAGTGAGTGCAGCCTCCTCCATATATCTCCAAAAAACAACCTGCCAAGTCAAAAATTCCAGTTGTACCCTTTAACAAATCTTGAATTCTCTTATGTATATTAAATTGTCTATTTCTTTTCCCCCTCAGGGCCATCACACCTTATATTAGAAATTTATTATTAATTGATTGCAAAAGGTTTCATAATTTATTTATTACAATGTGTATGAATGAATGATTATCTTTAATCACAGCAACTCATTATGCCCTAATAACATAGTGAAGGTGATAACACTATTACCATATTAATAGAATGAGCTTTGATTGTCTTTAATGTCAACATGGTTGTTCTATTAGACAGAAGTTAAAATATGTGAAAAAGGGTTTACAAATTCTCATAGAAAACATTATAGGTTTATATATTTCCTCAAAACATACAAATCAAAGTCAAATGATAAATTAAGGAGAAGTCAGCAATTCAAAGTCAAAGAGTATTTTACACATTTAAAGAATTGAATTCAGGTGGCCTAAATCCTTTTGAAAGTGTGCTTATTATTAATTTATGCCTCCAACTAGGAAATAGCTGAGTTATATGCTGCATTTTAGAAATATTTAGCATGTATTCATATGGTACTTCTTATCTCTTCACATGAATATTAGGGGCATTAAGCAAGAGAAGTTCTGGTTTTTCTCCCATCTCTGCAGCTCAGTACACACAAACTCTTGAGCAAATCCCTCATGTTTCTGAGCTTTGGTTTTCTCATTAAGCAAACAAGGGTAGTAATGATTGCCTTGCTTACCCCACTTGTTGAAGATGTTTCAAGCATCAAATTGGATAGCATGGAAATATTTTTATTTAAAAAAGTAAATTAAAACAATAATAAGATACAACAATATACCTGTTAGAATGACCCAAATCTGGAACACCAACAACACTGAATGCTGGTGAGGATGTAGAACAGCAGAAACTCTCATTCCTTGTTGGTGGGATTGCAAAATGGTACAGCCACTTTGGAAGACAGTTTACCTGTTTCTTACAAAGCTAAATATATCCTTACCATTTGATTCAGCTATCGTGTTCCTTGGTATTTGTTCAAAGGAGTTGAAAACATGTCTACACAAAAACCTGCACATAAATATTTACAGCAGCTTTACTCAGAATTCCCAAAACTTGGAAGCAACCAACATGTCTGTCCAGTGGGAGAATGGATATGTAAACTGTGGTACATCCAGACACTGGAATATTACTCAGCACCAAAAGAACTGAACTGTCATACCATGAAAAGACACAGAGAAAATTCAAATGCATATTACCAAGTGAAAGAAGCCCATCTGAAAAGCTGCATACTAAATGATTAGAACTATATGATATTCTGGAAAAGGAAAGCTATGGAGACAGTAAAAAGATCAGTGGTTGCCAGTGGTTGGATTTGGGAGAGATGAATAGGCAGAGCACAGATGATGATTTTTAGGGAAGTGAAAATACTTTCTATGACTCTAATGGTGGCTACATGTCATAACACATTTGTCCAAACTGATAGAATATACAACACCAAGAGTGAACCATAATGTAAACTATGGCCTTTGGGTGATTATGATGTATCAATGTATATTCATTTACTGTAACAAATGCATCACTCTGGTGGGGGATGACGGTAATAGGTGAGGCTATGCATGTGCGGGGGCAGAAGTATGTGGGCAATCTCTGTATCTTCCCCTCAGTGTGAACCTAAAACTGCTCTAACATATATATATATATGTATGTATATGTATGTATGTGTGTGTATATATATATATATATATATATGTATGTATGTGTATATATATATATATGTATGAGTATATATATATATATATAAAATATTTAAAGTACTTACCTGAATAAGAAACAAGTGATACAGTATAGCAAAAATCCCAACCTTTAAAATAGCCAAATGTAATACAAATATAAATTCTTCAATAAGCTTCTCTTTATGGTGGTTACAATGGTACACAAATACACTCAATGGGGGCTGTCAATAATGATGATTTTCTTAGGAGAATAGAATCATTTATTAGGAAATATTAAGGTATCTTTCTGAGTAAGAAGAGAAGCTGGAATAAAAGCAGTAGAGAAATTCAAATATTTCTTAAATCTAGGTTGGCTCCAAATTTCTATGATTCTGTGATTTTTAGATGAGAATTTAAGCTGCCTTCACAGTAAGGTGAAAACTATTCACAAGACTCTAGTGTCCTACGTCTTTTGCTGTGGGGGCGTGAGGACACGGCTGTGTTCACAGATGCACTGGTGTATTCAATAGACTGTTTACAAATGAACTGTATGGTGAAGTGGTGAGAGAATGATAAACAGAGTTTGAAAAAGAAAACTGGAACTCCGTTCTGTACAGAGTTGTTAGTAATTCAGAGTCAGAAAACATCAGCAAATAAAATGCAAATGCATGAAGCCAAATGGATAAACTAAAAATAGCCCATAGTGTGACCCCCCAACTATATGAATAAATAAATATATCAAATGCAAACTCTAATGCCTAACTAACAGACCAATATGAGACAAAAGGAACAAGGCAGGAGGACCATCCTGTGATAGCTCTTAATCAGGCATTAGAAAAGTGAGGTTTAAAGATTCAAGTATTGCTGTAAGTTGTCAAAGATGATACAGATTCCAACATATGTTATTTGAGTAGTAGCGTGAATTTAAGTCCTCATAATATGAAAGAAAATAAAATTTGGTCCTACACTTGTGTTCTTATTAATTGACAAGTGCAATTGTTTTCAGTGATACCAAGTTAATCCAGTTGTTTAAAGCACCATGGTCCAATATTGTTGCTGCATATATATATACAGTTTAAACATATAGGTGTCTATTTAAATTTAAACAAGTACAACTTACATAAAACTAAAAAGTGACTTCCTCAATCACACCAGTCACATTTACAGAGCTCAGGAACCATGTGACTATTGTACAGGCTAGCAGAGCTATAGAATGTTTCCATCGTTGCTGGAAGTCTTTTGGACAGCACTGCTTTAGGGTAATATAGTTTTCCCAAGTACTGAGGCACAGAAGCATATTCACAAGTGACAGGGCATCTCACATCAGAGATAGGCCCATAATGTAACTCTAATAATAGTGAATGCAAGACAAAAAACAAAGACTGCAAATACAGAGAAGGTGCACCAATTTTCCTTATAGTAAGTGCTAGCTAAAGTAAAAAATTGAGTTAAACTAAATGCTTTGATATCAAGGTTTGAATTTGATCACTTTATGTTTACCTATTAGATTTTATTATAGAATGTCACATTTACAGGCTAGTTGGAGGTCTTGGGGTGGGTTGGGTATTCCTTGCATCCTGACAAATTTTGCTGTTTTAAAACTCATGCCACTGACTAGTCTCTGTTCATCATCTTTGTCACCCTGGTATCCAGCACGCTCTCAGTACATGTTCATGGAATGAGGGAGATTCATCTCATTCTAACAGGAAATCATTCAGCATCTGCTTCCACACTTACACTGGCAAGAGATTTACCACCTCATAAGAGAAAGTGTTCCATTTTTAACAGCTTAGTTAGAAAGAAGTGTCTTCATTACAAGAAGATCCAAATTTACCTGCTTATATAACTTCCATTAATCCTACATTTTATCAGATAAAATTTGAAAGAAGAGGTTTATTTCTTTTTCTATGTAACAGCCTTTGAAATACTTGCAGGTGACTGTAACACTTAACCTACCAACTCTTCTCATAAGGGCTTAATTCCAGATACTTCTTTGTTCTCTTCTAAGTTGACCTCTCTCAAAAAAGCAATGTCCAGAACACTACATCATCTACCGGTTGTTCTGATCAGTGCAGAGAACTGTGGGAATTATGTCCATGGCTCTGTGCAGTGTACTTCTACTCAGGATGCCCAAGATTCCATTAGCTTTTCTTGGCATTCCCATCACAAGATGACTCATAGTCCACTTAAAATCAACTAAGAGTTCCTAAGTCTTAAAGATGAGATGTTGTCAAATCATGACTCCTTCGCCCTTGGTCCTTGTAGTTGGTTTTCTTATGCTTGAGAGGAAGACCTTACTTCTTACTGATGCCTGGGGGATGCTGTTTCCATCAGTCAAGATTTTCTAAATGTGAAACAAGCATAACCTATATGTCTACATCCAAATCATTGATAAATAGAGTCTAAGGTCAAATGCCCATATCACAATACCAGAAACCTCGTTCTAAGATGATAACCACACTTACCATTTTTTGATCATTTATGATGATTTAGGAACCACATATATATGATTTTTAACTCTTACAAAAACCCTCTAATATACACCATTTCATAGAGAAAAAATGGAAAATGTGTATGATTTCATCAAGAGCACATAACTAGACCATGCCAGAGCTGGAATTCCATCTGGGACCTCCTCACGCCAAAGACTGCCTTGTTACCACATGACCCACGACTCTAACTCCCTTCGTGTACAGATGTGTCTCCTTAGATCTCACATCTAGAACATGTTTATTCTTTTCCCTCAAACATATCTCATAAAGACTGTCAAAAGCCATGCTGACACCACTAATTCATTTCTATTGCATTCCAGTAAGCTAACAAACTATTTTTTCAAAATTAGGAATGAACTCTCTTTGGAATCCTTGCTTTTGTAAGCACTTTTTAGTGATTATATTTGTTTTCCTAAATATTTGCAACATATCTAATTTTCTAGTCTATGCTTTGCTATACAGTGTTAAGTCTTTAATTTAGTCTTTAATTTTTTAAAATCCATCATTCAACCCTTCTTGAATTTCAACCCCCCACCAAGCAAGTAATATATATGGTGACACTTTCCATTTCAGCATTGTATTGCTCACTGCTACATCCAGAAGCTTATAAAGTAATAATAAATTAAAATCATGAGTCTCATGTCTACAATTGTGTTCATAACATAACCCTGTCAGGTGAAAGAATATTTCACTCTTCAACTAAAAAGTATGACTGAGAAATCTAGATTTGACTCTCTGGTCCAGTGCTTTCTTCATGAAACAGAAACATGAATATCAATTAAATACCCTTTGCTTCAAACTATTTTTCAGTAACAAGTGTTGATTTATTTACTTTCTAGCAATTGTTACCAGACATCACAGAAATATTTGTGTTTTGACCTAAAGCTTCTGAAATGGTATTTTGATCAAAATTATATCTTCACAGTTATATACAGAATCAATTATAAAAGCTACATTTATTTTGAATATCAGCTATTAGATTTTTTTCTTCTTATATAATTCTGAAATGGGGCGTGTACATATTCTTGAAGCCTCTTTAGCTACACTGTACTTTTTTTTTTTTAGACTGAAAGCTAATTGCAGAAGTGTTTCCTGGAAAAATCATAAGTCTAAAATAATCATATTGATAACAATGACATTTTAGCTTCTGGTTCTGTGTCCAAAATATATGCATATACATGCAATAATAAGGTATTATTCTAGAGCTAATTTTCCCTTTTTCTTTTCTGCAATTATACACTCAAACTCCTTGAAAGAAAAGGAAATGGGAAAGCAACCTGCCTTAGATGGTCTTACAAAGGAAAACTAGATTCTCTCACACCTACAGAAGTTGTTCCAGGTCGATGTTTCCTGAAACTCTGATTAGAATTTCAGAAGATCTAGATGCATGACAACTAGAGAGAGTGTGATGATTATTACTCTCACATAATTTTCACTGCAGAAGAAACTAAAAAATAATTTGCTGAAATGTGTAGTCTTATGTGAAGTTAGATGCATACTAAGAATATCAAGCATGTGAGGCATTTCTTTGGCAAAACTTAGGGAAAAAGTATGCAGTTAAAAAGGTTTAGTTCCACTTCTCACACAGGTCCAGCTTTTTTCTCCTGAATTCTCACTCTGGGTCCCTTCTGACTGAGCCTAACATTTTCAGAGGGTAGCTAATAGGAGTGTTTCAGACAGTGAGGTTTCTGTCATTCCCCCGCCCTCTTCTCCATTATGGTTATAAGTCTCTGAGGGTATCTCTTTATTAAGAAGAAAAAAAAAAAAAGGCCAGCCTATATTGAATTCTTCTGTCTAGCCTATAATGATCAGTGTCAGAATTGCCGCTTACTCAGTCTAATTGTTTGACTGTCTTATCTATGCCGATCACTGCACAATCATGTCAGTCTCAGATATTGATCAAAGGGGGCCAGTTGTCCAGATCTTTGGCCATGCATGAGATCAGCTTTCTAATCACGGCCCTGCAGATTTAAAGTGCATTTGGATGAATTCTGTGTCTTTTTAGAATCTCTCTCCTTTTAAATGCGAAATTGTCATCTAACATTGTGGCATGATTCACTAGACTTCGGTGCAGAGAACTGTCAGGATACTTTCATAGATTACAATCATGTATATCACAAAGGATACACAATTGTGTTATTCATATGTGTAATCATCCATAGACTGACTAGAAATAACAGTGGTCTTATTATGCAAACAGCAGTCCATAATATGCAAATGAATACAAACAAAACCAAACACAAACCTCCAGAATAATGTTTACTAATGTGTCCTTAAAAATTCCATTCTTAAAACTACATTTTTCCTGTCTTCTCGAAAACATTAAATAAGATCTAAAATGAATGCATGGGGAAGTTTATGCTTCCTCTCTTGCATGTTTGAAAAGGGACCACAATATGATTTTATTCAGATTATTTGATTTATATTCTCCCAAGGCCATTACTGCTTCCTGGCATCATTATATGCTTGTGTAAGGTTTATATGGTGTCTCTTTTAATTGCTTAAACTAATCTATTCAATGACTGCAAATCTAATGCACACTGGAACAGGCAGCCCATAAATTCCATCCTTCAGATGTGTCCTTGACCATGTGTTTGTCCTGATGAAGAGCAGAAACAAAATAAGAATAATAAGATGGGAGAAAGCCTTTTCTAATAATATATCCAAGAGACCTTAGATGCCTCAAATATATTTTTGTTAAAAGGAATAAAAATAAACAGCTCCATGCTTGTTCATATTTCATAGAGGATTATTCTAATCACCTTACACTTGAGACCTCAGGCTACTCCTAAACAATAGCGTGCTAGTACCAAAAGGTGACATTAGATCGTTAAGTCCATTAAATATGATCTTAAAACAGTTGGTATAATATAAATTTAGTTTTAGGTATATAGCCTCAAAGGAATACAAATATTCTTAATACCAAGGTAGAAAACTAAAGTTATAATGACTATTTATTTCCTAATCTTGTTTACGCTGCTCCATACTGATTATAGAGAGATCCACCTGAATAAATTGTCCACACACACACACACACCACAATGCAGGAAATCAAATTACTTACACAAGGTAATTGTTTCAGAATTGCTAAAATATATCCAAATCTCGATTCTCTTCTATGTTAGACTAGTTATGTTTTCCCACAAAATACAGAAGAGTAATCACAGATACAAATAGTGGTAGAAGTAGACTGAGAAACAATTTTCATAAAACCCAGAAAAAAATAATAATTTATTTTTCAAAGTATTTTCCTGCATACATACCTATTTTTTTTTTTTGTGGACTTCTGGTTACCTTGTACTAGCACTTACTGTTAAATCCTAAAAATGAATACAGACGTGGCTTAAGTCATGCAAATGATATTTTTGCAGACTTCCCTCTGTTTAAGAAATGGTTTCTGCAACCCTCCTCACCAAACATATGTGCAATACTTCGTTTCTCTCAATATCCTAGAACATCATTTGCAGTAAGTCCTGAAATCACTCTATGGCCTAGTTGCTGAGCTCTATGGCTACTTCCAAAAATACCCTTCTGAAAGCCTAGTTCACTGTCTCATTTATTTTTCACAAGAATGATTTGACACAGTTCTAGTCTCCATTACATTGCTACAGAAAATCAAAATCTGCTTTTGGCAAACAAAAAGCCTCACGATTAACTTGAGTCACGGGTTAATTCTAGGAGACACTTAAGCTTCATGACTCACACTTGTCTTACCATTCTTTCTTGAAGATAGAAAAGCTAAACAAGGAAATGAAGCAACATTAGAAGACAGGTCACTAGCTTTTCTTTGTCTCTGGTATATACAGAAAAGTTCATCATGTATCAGGTCAATAGACAAGTAAGTAAGTAAGTAGCCTTTGGAATTTGCCTTCCCTATTGCTCCACTGGGTATATACCCATCTCCTTTCCAATCGACACTATCGAATACCATTGACTGTAACCGTATCTTAAAACCACTCCTTCACTTCCCTTGGATTCAGGTCCTAGCTCACCAAATTGTAGTATCATTGGGGGAATCAGCCCTTTGAGTAGCTCCATGGTTTATTTTTCATTGTGGCATCCTCAGGGCACAATATTCCTTGTATCCAACTTCTCAGCACTCATCTCTGTTCCTAATTGCCACCACTCTTGTACTCAAAGATACAGGATCTTTTGAAATATTGCTTTAGTCCTTCACAAACTTAAAGGTTTATCTTTATGTTTTTACCCCTTCTCAGGTTGTAAGTTGTTATAAGGAAGAACAAAAACCAGTTCCCAAATATCAAGACACAATGTGGCACTTTTATTAAAAGAAATGCTCATGAGACTGGTTTGTGTTCCACAGTCAGCAACATAAGGAGAGAAAGTATACTTATGAATTATAAGGTCAAGCAGTGGAAGAGGAAGAGGACAGATATGTTGGAGCTTTTCAAAGGAAAATGAAGAGGTTTCAGGTGACAGGGTTGTGATCTAGACCCAGTGGTTTCAAACTATTTTGCTCATGGATCTTAACCAGTTAAAAAAAAATAAGATATAAACATAAACCTTCTATATGTAACTACTCATTTTAAATTACATCCATGTGTTCACGTGGTGAGCTAATCTATCAAGGCACAACAAAAAGCCAGGGTAAAATTCATCATTAATAACAGACAATGTAACAACTGATTTCAAGCACCTTGTCCAAATTCAAGTTTTTGGTGTAACTTCTTATCAAGTTAGGTAGATCATCAGTTACTTTAGAAAATATGATGTATTTGATGTAAAGCTTATTCTAGAAATAGACGTCATTTCATTTTCTGGATGTTTGCAGCATCTGCTTGTAATATATTCAATTGGCAGGTTTGTGCTCTGTTCATTTGAAAGTGGACACATGCCCACTAGCTGAGGATTAGTTTCATTACAGAGGAATAAAACAATGACTACTTCACGTAACAGGAGTGTGGAGACTGGTACACGATACATTAGAGTGAAATCAAATGCGTGATTAGGATGCCACAGCTATCTTCCCATGCTGTGGTTTCTCCCACTCTTCCCTGAGATAACTTCAAAAAGGTGACTATGACCACATTGACCTTAGTGATGGGGGTGAGTTTCAATCCATATATTAAATCTGAGACGGTTAGCCTTTACTTGCTTTCTTTAAGAAAAAATAAACTGTGATTCAAATCATTTTTTCCACACGACAGTGCATCATCCCAATTGCCTTCTGGAGGAGACACTCCGCACTTTGGAGACTCCTGGTAGAAAGGAGTAGCTGTAAGGGATTATAGGAAAGAAAATCTCACTTCTGTTTTCCCTAAGTCAGCCCCACTCTCTTGCCCCCTCTCTAATCACAGCCCCTTTCTCAGTCATTCTGGCGCCTACTTTGTTCAACTGCCTGCTCTAAGATACAGGTTTGAGATGAAGGGGGCTTGACTCCATCTACAAAGAAATTGGATTAGATAAGAAGTGGGGAAATTATAGTCCAGAATTGAAGTAAAGACAGTCATTTGAACTTTTGAAAGCATCCTTCCATGTGACAGTCATGCATGAGTACCATTGACTTTTTCTTGAGATAATTTATGGGCAATAAATTGTTTGTGGGCTAGCCTATTTCCCTAACTTCTTAAAATACATTGTTTCTATAGTACAATAATGGCTTTCTAATTTTGAATAATTGACCTTACCACACGTTTTGGAAACAAAATGCATTTGCAAATGACAAATCGCACATGTAGAGATTTTCAGCTCTTATGCCAAATAAGAGTCTAAACCAGCTCAAAAGTGAAATTCTACATTGTGAAATTTAATTAGGAGCGACTGAACACACAGTGCAGTGTGAACTATTCACCTTATCTGCAACAGTGTTTTGACATAACCTGGTTTAAATAAGAGAGTTTTAACCACATAGTCGTTAAATGACTTTTGATATGACACTAATAAAAGCCTGTCTGATGTTAGGTACATTTAGGCTTTTACTCCTTTGTTTATTTTGAGAATATTAATCATTGTATTAAACTAATAAAAGAAAATTGTGGGTTTAAAATATCCATTAAAAAGTCGGTATCTTCACCATGAACCAGCATGATGAATCTCTGTCGATCCCAGTGTAGTGTAGAATGAACAAAAGAGACGTGAATAGACCAGGCTCCAGAAAGCAGGAACATAAATTAACTCTAATTACTGAATTGTAACAATCAGAATCATTTCCGGTATCATGAAGTTTTCTTGGTTGACAAGATGTAAATAAAACATGAATTTTTGAGGGGTGGGAGAGAAACAGTCAATTCTAATGTCATATTATCTCAATGGACTTTTTGGTTAGGGTAAGAGTTAATAATAACGGCTAACACTGACTCAGCACTTTACTACATGCTTTATACATGTGGAGTTATTTAATCCCAAAAACCAGCCCACTCGGTTGATAGGGAAATGAAGGCTCTGACAGGAAAAGTGTATTGCCCAAGGGCACGTAGCTCTGGAGTATGCTTCTAACCACTATGCCAATATGGAATAACTACTACGCAGGAAGCTGAAAGCTATTCTGTTAGTCCACGCTGAACACCTTATTTAAAGCAGTGATACAGGTGGAAGGGAGGTAGGTGAAAGAGGGACAAAGAAATTAAAGAATCACTCAGCAGGCATTTCTATATTTATTAATGTTCTCATTCAGCAAACCTTTAGTAAATGCACACTATGTGCCAGGAACTAGATACCTAGGTGCCAGGAATACAAAAATAATGTACTTGACCTTGGGGAGGGGATTCCAGTACAGTAAAGGAAATAGAAATAATTACAGTAAGATATGGTAAGAGGCAATGTATTTATACACCAAGTGCTATGATATCATCCCCCTCCAAATGCAACTGCACAGTGAATAAAAAGAAATGTATTTCTAAGTAAAACTGTGGGAAGGAGCAGGTCAGCAATCAGTGCAATATAGTTAATCACATGAATTGTCTGTAAAAGGTGGGTTTTTCTACATTGTCTAAAAAGGATGAGAAACCAAGATTGGAAGAGAGAAAGGAAGTATTGAAAAGAGCATTTCTTCTGAAACACAGGGTCGTACAAAGTGAGACAGGAAATACTCCCTTTGTCCTGTGTTGAAAAATATGCAAAGTGACTATTACCTATTGTCTAAGCCAATCAATCTAATGGATATCCTTCAATTCTTAAGTCCACTCAAATCTTAAGAAAAGGGAAAAAGAGGACACTAATGAACTCATCTACAAAACAGAAACAGACTTGCAGACATAGTAAAGAAACTTATGGTTACCAAGGGGGAAAGGGGATGGGAAGGGATAAATTTGGGAGTTTGAGATTTGCAAATGTTATCCACTAAACATAAAAATAGATTAAAAAACAACAAGTTTCTTCTGTACAGCACAAGGAACTATATTCAATATCTTGCAATAACCTTTAATTAAAAAGAGTATGAAAATGCATATATGTAGGTATATGCATGACTGGGACATTGTGTTGTACGCTAGAAATTGACACACTGTAACTGACTGTATTTCAGTAAAAAAAAAAATAGGTAAATCAATCAAATCAAACAAAGTCCACTCACTAGTAAATTGCATTTCAGTTACAAGCAATTTTTTTTCTTGTTAAAAAATAAAATATTGGAGGAAAAAATTTTGATTATTCATCTCAAAACATTAACAGAGAGAAATATGTGGAAGATGTGGTACTCATCCACAGAACAGCCCGTCTGAGGAACGCACAAACTAGAGATGTATTGAAAGTTCCACTCGCAGCTCTTCTATGGGTCTAATTTGAGGAGGACTATACAGTCCCTTTGGCTAAAACTCATTTCCTCTATGAAATCTCTCAGTGCCTGAAATATTACCAGTAAAATAATTCCTTGAGTTTCAAATGATTTTTGGCTCCATGAATAAACTGTAGATTCCCCCTCGGCAAGAAACACACCTTATTCCCATGCATAATGCATTTTACTGAGAGTGGCGATTACGTAAACCCAGCAAAGCTTAAGAGGAACACAGACAGCAGGAGGCCGTACTCAGGCAAGACAGGCAGTGCTGTTTGGGAACAAATCCCTTACTCTAAGTAAGGAAAGGTGGAAAAATCGAACACAAACCGTCATTTGTTATCTGTATGACCTATATCCAGTCCTGGATATTACCTCTTACCTGTAACCAAATAAGAGAAAAAGGACAAATATGTTTTAGGGAGTGAAGTTTATTTTACCCTTGTCATTATCTATAGATCCATCTCATTATCATGGTTCTTTTTTCAATAATTCTTGAGGATAAAGACAAAACCTAAAATAAGACTCGTCTTTTGGAAATTTCATACTATTTTCACTTTTTGTTTTCCATTCAAATACTTCCCAAATTCTGAGACGTAGACCATGGCACCCCCAACCCAGGAATCCACACACCTACTCTCTCAAGCTTCAGTGAGAGATTGGGGGATATCATTTTCCTTCACTCACTGAAAACCTATAATAGTTTGGGACCTATCATTTTATTTCTCATTCTATTAATACATTTCTGAGGTCATTATACTTCCCCTCAGGTAATAATTAATATTTCATTCTTCTTAAATAGTATACCTCTCTTTCTATCTTTAGAATCCCTACCATCTATAGGCTTGACACTTGAAAGATCTAGTCTGATTTTCATAGGAAGAAGACAAATCTGGCTGGCAGGGTGTTTAGAGCATAGTGATGACAGCCTATATGCCAGTTTCACCAGCATCGCAGCCTGAGTCATAGGCTGTACTTTAAACGGCAGCATATGGCTAGAGAGTCATAGCAGCAGGAAAGTGTGACGGTGCCCAGATCACAGCTGCAGGCACACAAAGAAAGTTTTGAGGCTAGTATCCTTATCCCTCTTTCTCGCCAACAACAAAAAGGATGACTACTTAAGATTCTGTTGTCTTAGAGGCTTTATTAAGTTATTGCTTAAGGTAGGAAAAAGATATTATTGTCTACATATGTTTGCCAGAATCACGCAGCTTCCCTATTCTGGCTTTCCTAGCAGGTGTCTCTTTAAGTACTTATTCTAAATGGAACACAACTGGGAGACATCAGAAAGGGCACCATTGACAACTGTCAGAGCAAGTTCCAGCTTGACTGGTAACTGAGCAGAAGGTCTCTCTCCAGAGTACTTCAGATCATCTGAATAGCAGCCTCATTTCCACTAGGAACCCAGATCCTACCAGAAAGGAGTGCTGGGAAATAGTGGCTTCTGGTGAAAGCTGATCTCCTCCCTGGAAATGGCCCATTTTCTACAGAAAATAGCTATGGTGAACTTACAAGAATCCTGCTTTTAAAGGCAAAATTGTAACATTTGAAGCAAGCACATAATCTAGAGAGATGTCATAATGTTAAGTGAAAATATGCTAGATTAATCTTCATTCATACCTGTTGAAGCTTTATACTCTAAAATCTTTTCATAATATAAATGAAATGAAAACCTCCAAGCGGTCCAACTTTTTCATTCAACTAACATATAAAAGATTAATTTACCAAATATGGAGATGATAATGTAGATGTATACATTCAGGTATTTGACATTTACATTTTTGCCTTGTATTATTATTTTTGTTAGTTCGGGGCTTCTGTTATTGTTGCTGTCATTAACCAGGAAAGAACGGGAAACTTATTTTCATATGTTAAAATTTAAGAGCCCATTTAAATAATTTTCAGTTAGAGCTGGTAAGATATTTAGGGTAAAGTTGCTCTGCAAACTAAATATAGGGAAAAAAAAAACAATGGATTTTCTTCTTGCTCAGGATTATCCATCTGCAAAATAAAAGCTACTGTGACTGCTGCATGATTACAAGAAAATAGATATAACCTAGCATGCTATAATATATTATAAATTTCTGAAAGGCACCTCTTGTTTATAAAGTAAAATTTATTATGGGACATTAACACATGTTCTTTTCCACATTATTTACAAAGGAGTCTTCCTATATAGAAGTGAGTCATAGATTAAAGGCCCATACATAAATTTTGTTTTCTTATTTTAAGCTATTAATGATCTTCCATGATAATACTCATGTATATTTAAATTATAAGAGCCAAAACACCATTGTTGATATTTGTATTTACAAAAATTACATAAAATTATCTCTCACTCTTATAGTCAATATCCTAATTTGATTAGCAATGAGTGACTTCTTTTTTTTTTTTTGTAACTGTAAGTTGTAAGTGTTGAGTTGATATTAAATGTCCTTAATAGAGCAAGGAGATTAAAGACTACACAAAACAAATATAACTACAAACTTTTTTTGTTTGTTTTGGAGTTTTCACTGTTTTTGAATGGCATAGACCTGCAATGCATGCAAAAATGAACCCTAGGCAAATTTTCTTATAATTAGATCCTTCTTGACTTTTGTAATAGAATGCCCTTTTGTGGATTCCAGTGAAAAGCAAGGCTTTGTATCATATTTCATTGGGAAAATAAGAACTATTTGCAGAATCTTTCTCATATTTTATCAAAAAAAATCTGTAAATCCACATGGTCTTGAGTCTAACTTTTCCATTATCTTGCTCATTAACAGTAGTGGAAATACCTTTCTTCGTATTAAAAGCTGATAGAATCATCCATTCAGGAACCAGTCCCTGCCTCCACCCTTCTTGAAGAATTTGTCCTCCTGCATCTTAAGCATTCCTCTCTAAAGGATCTTTCTTAAGAACATACAAACTTTCCATAGTGACACTCATTTTAAAACCAGCACAACCAATTATATTTAGTCCACATCTCCATCAAAATATAATCTACTGTCTCTTCTCAATTGTGTTCAAGTTTCTTGCAAAAGTCATTTATTCCAATCAGATTCCCTTCCTTCTAACTCCAAAAACATTTCTAAGACCACCGGCAACCTTTACATCTGTCAAATCATATGGATGCTTTTCAGTGCATATTTTGCACAATTGACCATATTATACTTGAATCTCTACCCCTCCCCCTTCCCCATCCCTCTCCCCCTGTCTCTGCTTCTTTCTTCTTCTCTCTTTCTCTTTTTGGCTTTTCTCACTCACCACATACTAGTTATTTTCTCCTACCCCTTGGTCTGTCTTTCTTTGAATTTCTTTCCTAACTCTTTTCTATTTAACTACTGACTACTAAAATTCTTAATAGCTCAGCTTGGAGTAATTTTTTCATTTTTCCCTGCAAGGTAATGTTTTCTATCTCCATTGCTTTTAATACCAATTATTTAGCAATGGTATCCACATTAGTATATACTACATATATGCATTACATATACTAAATATATTATATATAGATACACTATATGTGTACATGCACATATATATTTTATTATCATCTATCTAGTTGGAATTCTGATCCTTCTAACAACTTATTTTAATCGCATTTTTCATCTGAAAAAATTGCAGTGCAATTTAGTTGATCATGTTCTCAAAAAGGGAGGTGTTCTTACGACATCTGTCCCTCTTACCAGCCTCGTATAATTCATCAAGAGGTGATCTTGGTAACATCACATACTCACAAACACACACACACACTCACACCTCTATCTCCACAATCCAAGTTCACTTCATACAAGACAGCTGGGGTAATCTCATAAAAGTATAAAGGAATCATCATGTGTTTTATCTGAAATAATTTTTAATTTAAAGTAAAAGATTTGTTATCTTGGCCAACATATTCTGATAGTTTCTAACCACTTCAAGTACTACCCTGTGTTCTAGAAATTTCTATCCATCCTTTACATCTCAATTTGAATATTACTTCCTATAGGAAAATTTCTCTGATTTGATCTAAATGAAATGTCTTCTTCCTATCTCATCCCCTCTGTTTATCCATCATAATCTATATCACAGTTTGTGATCATATATTCTTTTTTGTTCTCACTTATTTAAAACTTTATCATTTCTAGTTTTTAAGAATCAATATTGCCCAAAGCAATCTACAGATTTAACGTGATCTTTATCAAATTACCCAGGACATTTTTCACAGAGCTAGTACAAATAATCCTAAAATTTATATAGAATCGCAAAATACCTAGAATTACCAAAGTAATACTAAAGAAAAAGAATGAAGCTGGAGAAATAACCCTCCCAGATTTCAGACAATATTGCAGAGCTACAGTAATCAAAATAGCATGATATTGGTACATAAACAGACATATGGATCAATGGAACCAGAATAGAGAGTCCAGAACTAACCCCCCAGACTTTTGGTCAGTCTTTGACAAAAGAGGCAAGAATATATAATGAAGTAAAGACAGTCTCTTCAGCAAATGGTGTTGGGAAAACTGGACAGCTGCATGTAAATCAATGAAGTTAAAATACTCCCTCACACCACACACAAAAGTAAACTCAAAATGGTTAAACATAAGACAAGACACTATAAACCTCTTAGAAGAAAACATAGGTAAAACATTATCTGACCTAAATTTTAGCAATGTTCTCCAAGGTCAGTTTACCCAGGCAATAGAAATAAAAGCAAAAATAAACAAATGGGACCTAATCAAATTTATAAGCTTTTGCACAGCAAAGGAAACCATAAGCAAAACAAAATGACAACCTACAGAATGGGAGAAAATATTTGCAAAAGACAAGACTGACAAGGGTTTAATTTCCAGAATGTATGATCAGCTCATACAACTTAATGATAAAAAAAAACAAACAAATAACCCACTCCAAAAATGTACAGAAGTCCTGAACAAACAATTCTCCAATGAAGACATACGAATGGCTAATAGGCACATGAAAAAATGCTCAATATTGCTATTAGAGAAATGCAAATCAAAACCACAATGAGTTATCACCTTATACCAGTCAGAATGGCTATCATTAAAATGTCCACAAATGATAAATGCTGGAGAGATTGTGGAGAAAGGGAACTCTTCCACACTGTTGTTGGGAATGTAGTTTGGTGCACCTGTTATGGAAAACAATATGGAGATTCTTCAAAAAACTAAAAATAGACTTATCATATGATCCAGCAATCTCACTACTAGGCATACATCCAAAGGGAACTTTAATTTGAAAAGATACATGTACCTCAGTGTTCACAGCAGCACTGTTTACAAAAGCCAAGACATGGAAACAACCTAAATGCCCATCAACAGATGACTGAATAAAGAAGCTGTGGTATACTTATACAATGGAATACTACTTAGCCATAAAAAAGAATAAAATAATGCCATTTTCAGCAACATCGATGGGCCTAGAGACTATCATTCTAAGTGAAGTAAGCCAGAAAGGGAAAGAAAAATACCATATAATATCACTTATATGTGGAATCTAAAAAAAAAAGACAAATGAACTTATTTACAAAACAGAAACAGACTCAGACATAAAGACAAACTTATGGTTACCAGAGCTGGGGAAGAAGGTAGGAAGGAATAAATTAGGAGTTTGAGATTTGCAGATGCTAACTAGTACATATAAAATGGATGAGCAAGTTTATACTGTATAGAACAGGGAACTATATTCAATAACTTGTAGTGATCTATAATGAAAAAAATATGAAAATGAATATAAGTATGTATATGCATGACTGAACTGTTATGCTGTGCACCAGAAATAGACACAACACTGTAAACTGACAATACTTCTATAAAGAAGTAGTGTTTATGTATGACTATGCAAAGTTACACTTTGCTTATTACCTTATTTCCAGCCTCTTGCTTAATAAATATTTGCCAATAAGCAAATATTTTAGCAAAACGCTTTCAGCAGTAAAGATCATTAAGGTGAAATTCAGTATAAATCTAAAAAAAAACCCCAAAAATGCATAAAAGCAAGCTGTTTTATAAGCTGTATTTGTTTCATCATAGTCAGACTTTGTACATGCTTATTAAAGTAAGCTCCATGTGTTTTGCTATTAACAGACTATTTTAAACATGTGCTATATGCTAGGTATTATATCTATGAACAGAATATATAAAGTATTGACCTTAAATTTGCAGAATCAAGTGCAACAAGACTAAGCTACAGAAAAGGTAAAAACCAGTTAATTATACTAAAAAAGTTCACTTCAGAAAGGTTTAATTTTTATTTATTACTATTATAATTACTTACTTACTTAAAAATTAACCCAATTGAAATTTACTGAATTCTTACATCCTAAAGATCCTCTTAATTATACAATTTCTACCAACAGAAAAAAAATTCCCTAATTGATTAACCTATTAATTGAATTCTTGTTATTTTATAAATTAAAGCTCTCTACTTACTGAATGCAAAATATGTCCATCATTGACAATGCAAATATTATTGAATGTTTAAAAATCAACTGAAAGGGTGAAGTTAAAATTAACCTGGAACACTGGCCTCAAATGTATGACACATGGTTAAGATACAAAACAGAAAATTAGTCCAACAGTAACTTATTTACCATTAATGTTAAAATAACAAATCTCTTATATCAACTCCTATAAAATACACATTTTCCTATAGAATGTTCTCCTAAGATACACCCAAATTCCAGAATTACAAAAGGTATGTGTATAAAAGTAGACATGAGTGAGTATTAGGATATAAAACTGCATTGTAATTCGATTTTTAATTATAAAGGTAGGATTGGAAGTAGCTTTCCTCTCTGCTTTTGTTGCATTATTTAGACGCATAAAAGCTGCCTTCCAGGACAAGTCTACCCATGTCCAGGGTCTCCTGGAAGGAGAAACAGGCTGCCTGATCACCCCATCTACTTCCTCCTCGGAAATGTCCTGGCTCATTTCTACCACCTCTATCAAAACTGGCCTTCTCTGAGCCCCAATCCCCCAAACCCTATCTTGTAAAGAAATGGTGATTCTGTATGCTTTAAACAGAAAATTGGAGGAAAATAAAACTCTTGAAATTACTTAATCTCCTCAGCAGCACTTCTTTCTTAATGTCAAATGAAATTATTTTATGAGCAATTTTTTTTAAATTAATAACAATGTGAACTCCTGGTCTTGATGTACATCTTAATTTATTTCATATGTTCCACTGTATTTTCCATTTTTTTGGAAAGTGAAATTTTCACCAAGGCTTTAACATTGAAAAAGTTATCAGAGGACAGAACGTAGCCTAATGGAAAAACAAAGGTTTATTTATATTTATCAAGATCTGTAGAAAAGTTCTGAAAAAGGGGTCGCCCATTGATTGGAGTGGGGGTTCCTGGCAATGTCAAAGTGTGTGGTTAGGGAACAAATGATTTTGCTGTTTTCTCCAGATCTTTCTCAGCAACTTTAGGCTCATGACTATATTTCTTGCATGTGACAAGTCAAACAGTGTAAATAAAATCCTTTTTCTTTCTTGCATATAACAAATCAGACAGGAGATTTATACCCCCTCTTCAGTTTTCTTGGAAGGTGTATTCCTGTCATCACATAACTGCTTTCAAAATGCATGATATGAAGATCCTAACTTTGAGGTCAGATAGGTTTGAGTTTAAAATCCTTTGGTCAAGTTAACCAGTTTCCTCATTTTCAAAATGGCAACAATACCTAACCTAACAGGCTGTTGAAAGATTTGAATGAGATAAGAAATTATTGGCTCATTTATTCAGAATTTCCTAAAGAGTAGTCTTTATGCTATTTCTCTCTCTTACTTTCAGTTTTTTATATGGATAAATTGTTCAAATGCCTAAGTAGAAAAATGCACATCTGTTCACCATCTAGTTTTAATTTCCTTATTGGTATAAAAGAGATATTCCCCAAAAAGGTGTTTTCAGTCATATTTTTATCCAATGAGTACTTGCAACTTTGTAGTTCATGATCAGTTATTCCACACAGACACCGACAAACTCCTGTGGTTGTGTGTGTGTGTGTGTGTGTGTGTGTGTGTGTATACATATAAATATAAAATGCTAGTGTTATTCCAAACATTTATAATTTCTCTATAAAAAGAAAAAATATCCAGTCCCAACCTCTGCTAGTGACAGTCAATGAAAGTGAAGAAAATTATGACCCGACAAGATCACTCAGACAGCCAAACACCTTAGTCACCACTGGCATTTCACTTACCAAATATGTTATCTGGACACATACACAATGTTTTTGAAGACCAGAAATAGAGTTTTTCAAAATGAGAACCTATCTCCTTCAACTTTAGTTAAACTAGTTCATGTCAAAATCCCTCTTACTTAAAAAATAACCTGTATTCCATAAGAGATTTAGAGAGTAGTCATTTAACCTGCTGTTATTAAACTCTATGCATGTATATATGTTATATATACATATAAATAATCACTCATGCAAAATATGTGTATGCCTATTTACAAAATGCTGGGGGAGTTTGCCTATTTATCTATCTATCAGTCTGTCAATCTATCTATTTATCTCTCTCTGACTCCCCGACTCTTCCCACCATGAATTGCGTGTTTGCAATTGCAACCCTGAAGTGAGACAAAAATGAAGAATTGCTTCACTGAAAAGAGTGCTGGGCAGGCATGAGCATCCTGATGTTTCCCTCCCCTTTCCTCTGATGCAAGGAATCTATTTTCTGAGATGAATTAGACTATGGGCTGTGGTAGTTGGCTCAAATAACACAGTCCAGTAATTTTATTAGAGTATATCTTTGGGATAATGCAGGTGGGAAATGTTATATTAGCTTTCTCTGAATAATTATTATATTATATGTTCAAAGAATATAATAATTACTATGTTATAAAAAATAATGATCTTATTGTCTAGTTTTATGCATGATCTAGATACCATATGCCACATATTGATTTATGTTGCTTACAAATGCATACTTATATGTTTCACATTATGGTGTTTAACCAGGGGTAAACATAGTTTATTTCATAATTAGAAAGGTCACAATTTTCTTAATTTTTCCTGAGTTCTAAGAAAGAAAACAATTCTAAAGTAATAAGAGCAACCAGAATGGAAAAGAAGTTTGTCTTGTATAGAGTCTTCTGATTTATTCTATTTCAAAAATGCTTTTCCAAAAAGTTAAGTGTTTTCTAAAATAAATAATGCTGTCTTAGTCCCTTAATTAATCTGCACTACCCGCAGCCAACACGCTCTTAACCCAGGCCGGATTAACTGTATAGGACAGGCTGAATGGTACATGATGAAATGCCACACCTTGATTGCAACTTGGCCTTTCTAGTCCAAGGCACAGGTAGTTACAAGCACCAGGAGATTTATTTAACCTCTCAAAGCCTCGCATGCTCACGTGTAAATTGGGGGTAAAGAGTTTCTACTTCACAGAGTTGTAAGTATTAGGTGAGATGATTCAGGTAATTGCTAAGACAGGGACTGATACCTTGAAAGCTGAAAATATTTGAGTATGAAACACAAAGCACACTTCCCATAGCCTATTTTCACCCAGCAGCTAGTCCTTTTAGAGTATGTAGATCATGTCTTTACGCTCCATGTTCTGCAATAGCTTCCTCCTCGGAGTAGAAGCAAAACACTGAGTATGAACCTTCTACAAGGTTATACACAGTCCAGTCCCTGCTGATTCTGACCTCAACTCTTACCTCCTTCCCCTAATTATCTCCCTCCTTGTTCCTGAAATAAACCAAGTGAGCTACTGATTTGGGCCACTGCACTGTCTTTTCCGCCAAACTTTGAATATTTCTACCAATTCTCCTCCCCACAGCCACTCCCCAGGAGCCCAGTACCTTCTTGGCTGACTTCTTCCTCATTTCTTGTCTGTTCAAATTTAATTTCATCAGTCTTCTTTACTCACCTAATTCACTTCTGTACCCACTACCCTGGCCTCTCTCCACTTACCTTGCTTTATTTGTTTATTTTTTATGGCACTAAAAATACCTTTGAAATGCTGTTTACTTATCAGCTTATTGTTTATCTCACTCCAATAAAATGTAAGGTCAGGGAGGAAAGGGATTTTTTTTCTTTTGTTTGCACTACTTTTGCACAGCATATTGCATATAGGGAGAGTCATTAAATATTTCCTAGATTAATTAATAAGCCTCATTGCCATTTTTAAGGTTTTAGAATTTCTAAACCAATCAATTATACAGGCTCAGAAACAGAATGTGGCAGATGTTTTCAATCAAAATACAATTAATTATGTATTTATATTTGTAGGACTCCCAGGAAAAAGCACACTTATAATGGGGGGTTTGTATTAAATATTCTACAGTGTGAATATTAAAAATTCTATCATTTAAATATTGTTGAAATAATATTAATATGAAATTAGGATATAAATTTAATGTATTCTATAT
Organism: Vicugna pacos; assembly: GCF_048564905.1. Taxonomy (NCBI): domain Eukaryota; kingdom Metazoa; phylum Chordata; class Mammalia; order Artiodactyla; family Camelidae; genus Vicugna; species Vicugna pacos. The sequence continues at coordinate 40,275,570 of NC_133000.1, forward strand.
TAAATAGCAAAATAGCAATATTAAACATTCTGTCAATACCAATATTCATGCAAAATGTGAGTTTATAATTATTAAAAATTTAACTCATAAAAAAACTGTTGAGTAATAGGAAAATAAAATATAACTGCCACAATTTCTTAAAAATAAAATATAACTGTTACTATTTTATTGATAAAATTAATATAACATAACATTGATGGTAATTAAAGGACTTTTGAAAATACAATGTATGAAGTAAATTATATACTGTAATCAAAACCAATAAAAACAAAAACCAATAAAAACATTAATTCTCAATATCAAAGTACTCCTGTTTGCTTCTCTTTCCTGCAATGAGATAAATGATGAGATTTGGTATTTTTATACATCATACATTATCAGAGTTTAGGATGGATGACTCCACAACTGGCCTTAAGGGTGGCCTCTGGCTGCTTACCAATCCACATAATCATTCTCCTTACATCATGGTTGGTTTAATGGTAGATACATAACCCAAGTGTAAACCAGTTCACATGTGGCATCCATAGACACCAGTGATTGTCTTAGGGTGAACCAAGGAACTATCAGCAGGAATCTTGGTCATGGGCTCAATGTTTCAGGCGGCATGTACTGTGTGAGGTCAACAACTTTTATAGCAATTTTGCTACCATGAGAGAAACCAGCCAGAGGATATATCTTAAGACAAAGCAAAGATAAATCAAGAAAATAGCAGAAATATGGAGAATTTCTGATCAAATCATAGCTAAAGCCTGTGCCTCCTAGCCTTTCAGATACAAGAGCCAACATATTGTTTGTTTGTTTATTTAGGACAGTTTTGAGTTAGGTTTTTTTGTTTCTGGCAGCCAAGAATATCTACCATATTGCCATGACCTCCTGTGCGTTTTCAAAAATATGTAAATGAAGAAGTTGCTGCAGAACTGCAGACTAATTTGAAGATTCTTGCCAGAATCGATGGTGCCATCCTGTAACAGAGCTATATCTAATGTAGCACTGTAACAGAGAAGAACAAACCTGAGTCCACATTGGATCTATTCCTCTAGCTCTAACCCTGTCTGTGTTCTGTTGCCTGTGCTTAGTCATGCTGGCTCTGCACCTGTGTAAACATGTTGCCTATAGCCTGAATATACAGGAGAGTCCATCCGCTTTAAAAGTGTAACACTTTCCCTTTCACATAGAGATAAAAAGTTGCAGAGCAGAGAATAATATTTGTCTTGATAGAGGTTTACAGGAACATTGTGACTGGACCTAGGTGGACAGCTGCAAATACAGCGGATTTCAGCACCAAGAAGTTTGCAGCAAGCAGTGCTTTGTTTCCCCTTTTAGTATAAAAGAAGCCTGAATTCTAACTCAGGTAAGATGGTTCTTTGGGACACTAGTTTACCATCTTCTTGATCTCTTGGTCTTCTGAATAAAGTTTGAATTATTCTTCTCCTTAGGCATTAAAGATTCTGCTCAGAGTTGTCATTACTTTTAAAGAAAAAAAACTCTCAAATTTTACAATGTTACTTTGTAAAGTAAAAGTTCATTTTCAATTTGTGATTAAAGTAGTAAGTGTGTAAAAGTTAGGTGTTTCTGAAAGGAAAAATAAAGATAAAAAGGTAATTAGCTAAATAAAAATAGTTTTTGGATTATTCATTTCTTTACTTTATCCTTCTTTTGAGAAGGTAATTGGGAACTGATTGCATTCTCAAAATTACTAGAGACGCAGCAGATGGCTTTAAAAATATTCTCAAATTAAAACATGATTTTAGTTTGTGCTCTGGAAACAGAAATCATAAAACTTTATACATTCAATCCCATTTTTGCTGATGTAATCTAATGTAAATAAGAATTTCATTCTATTTAAAAGCTAATTTTTGCAAAATTTCTTATCCTCAACACCATATTTTAATAAATACTAACTAGACAACAGACAAATGCCCATAATTGTACATATTCTGCTACAATTTATGTATATTTTATACATGTATACCATGCAAATAAATATTCATACTAAGTAACAATGCAAAATTTCTTGAAGACAGATATAAATGAAATTATGACTTAACCAAATATTAGAATAGGATTGAAAAACCTCTTTGCTAGCTTAGATCTATTCATCGTAACACTGAGAATAAAGAAATCATTCACTATTTGTGTACTTTTTTTTAATGGTTAGAATATTATTTGCCATCATCTTGGTGGCTTTAAGAATTACATAAGTCAGACATTTAAGTCCTCATGAAAATTGTCATATGTTTTAAGATATCCATAACCTACATTTTCAAACCAACATTATTTTTTCCACCTCTTGAGTATTTTCATAACCAAGATTCACATGTGGTGTGGCAGGAAATACACACTAGCCTGAATGCTCAGAGAAATTTACTTCTAGAGCCTTTCCTAACACTGCTTGATTGCCTAGGAATTCTCACTGAAACAGTCTAGGCTTTGGTTTACTCATCTGTAAAAGGGAAGAGGAAATATTTGGATCTGATAAAAGCCAAGACATTTTTCAACACTCTAATCTACAGTGGAACCAAGACTCAAGAAAGCAGATGATAGAAATAAAATCTACTTACAAGGAATAATGAAGGGAGTAATTTAACTATAACTGAAATTGATTATCAAGATATTCCTACCCTCAAATTCAGGGTTTTTTTCCTTTTAGCAAAACAATTGATATATTATTTCATAAAATATTAGTATATTTTCTCACTACTTTTAATAATTAGGTTTTTAGTAATTTCCTATATTGTTCCCAAAGTATGATTTGAAGAAGCCTTCTGTATAAGTGGACCATCTAACACACTCTTCCTGTTTCAGCTATGTTGGCTATCTGCTAGCTCTTCCAATTTGCTGGAAGAAATCCAACCTTAGGTTACCTACACTTCTTAGTTCTGCCTGGAATACTTCCCCAAATCATTGCTTGTCTAGATCATTCAGATCTCAGATCAATGCTCATATTCTCAGGAAAGTGTCCCTGATTTGTCTAGCCATTATTTTCTGTTATATCTCTACTATTATTTCTCAAGTTTATCCTTGCCATGGTGTCTGTTAGAAGATGAAATCACTTTGTTTGCTTACGTTTTGATTTTTCTTTACCTTGACAAGAAAGTATATTCCTTCTGCTTTCTTTACTATAGTGCCAAGATCAGTCCCTGGCATTAAAACCTATCATTTTTGAAGGACTATGGCAGTACATTTGGGCATTTATAATGTGTGTGTATATATATATATATATACAGGTAAGTGATAATTAAAATAAAGTTAATTTATTCATAGATAGTTAGGTATGATGATGTTACACATTTAAATTTTTTTCATAATTTGGCCCATGAGCAAGTAGTTATGTCTAGTAATATGCACTGTATATGTAGTGAAAGCTTATACATGTGTATTTTTCTTTTAAAGTTTATTTGAAATTTCAGGCCATTAACAAGATCAGAGTTGTGTTCTTCTTTATCCATGGACTGTATCAAAGTTCACAGGCTATAGTTCTCTTTCGATTTCTGCCAGGCATCAACATAGCTTATGTGCATGACTGATAAGAAAATTTACTTATTCACTGAATGATGCTCAACTGCTGTAGCATTCAAGCTCCAATAATAATAACTGCAGGGTGACTGACTGATAATGGCTTATCATCTCTCTACTAGAAAGGCATGTAAATTAGTAAAATAGATGTTTAGTTGTGTTTGTGTGTTGGAGGTAGGTGTATTATGCTCTCCCATTTCAATGCATTGTAGCACACTCTTTATACAACCTGGGAGGGAAAAATATGTGTAGACGAATGAGAGTCAGTCCTACCTATAAATCCTTGTCTAGTCAATAGCCATTATATGCATTTGCTTAGCCGTGACTATGACCAAAAACATCATGTACTCACAAGTTGTCAGGTTTTCATTGGTAAGGTCTCTTCCTCACATCAACCAAAACAGGAGCAAAAGTGTGTTTCTTACATTTTCTTTGACACCTTATGATTAAATGATCATGACAAAACAAATACAAATGAATTATTTGTTTTTCATTCAGGGCAAAAAAAAATCAGGGTAACCTGATAGTACCTTTAAGATGTGTTACTGGAAATAAGCAAAGTCCAAATACTAGGTAGTCCGTTTACACAATTGATGGTAGAAGAATGACCTTTAGCTACTTATTTTATTCTAGGAATTCAAATTAACTAATATCTTATTAAAATTTCTATAGGGAAACGTCATAGTGATTTCCAACAGATTTTTAAGGATACTAAAGCCATTTGGTTTTAATGTTCATAATGAACATAAAAACAATCACATAACAGAAAGAAACAAAAAATGAAAAATAAATATGTAGAACATTAAATAGAGAATAATCCCATTATTATAATTCTAATGAACATACAGTAGATAGATAGGCATCAGTATATAGATATATATCACAGGTAGGAAAATTGAAGGAAAAATTCAAATTAAACCATTAACAGAGCCTACCTCCACAAATGGCACTGGAGAGGGCAAATATTTTAATCTTTAGTTTCCACACTTCAGTTTTAGTTAAATGTATTACAATGAATGTATATTATTTTGCAATTAAATTTCTTAAATGAACTAAAAAAGACCTGTGATTTATATTTTGCATGTTTCTATTTTATTTCTTCAATGTGTGCTTTGTAATATGTATACAGTAGTCCCTGCCATTTGCAATTTTGCTTTCCTAGATTTCAGTTACATGTGGTCGTCAACTGTGACTTGAAAATATTAAATGGAAAATCCCAAAAATAAACAGCCCATAAGTGTTAAATTGCATACTATTCTGAGTAGAAGGATGAAATCTCACACTGATCTGCTCCATCACACCCAGAAGTGAATCATTCCTTTGTCCAGGGAATCCTGCCTATTAGTCACTTAGTAGTGGTCTTGATTATCAGATCAACTGTCATGGTATTACAGTTCCTGTGTTCAAGACACCTGTATTTTATTTAACAGTGTATCCAAAGTGCAAATTAGTGATGCTGGCAATTAGGATATACCAAAGAGAAGCTGTAGAGTCCTTCCTTTAAGTGAAAAGGTGAAAGTTCTTGACTTCATAAGGAAAGAAAATGCTAAGGTTGCTAAGAACTATAGTAAGAACAAATCTTCTATTCCTCAAATTGCGAAGAAGAAAAAAGAAAACACTGTTGGTGGGAATGTAAATTGGTGCAGCCATTATGGAGAAAAGTAGGGAGGTTCTTGAAAAAACTAAAAATAGACTTAGCATATCATCCTGCAAAACCACTCCTGTGTATAAGTCTGGAGAAAACTCTAATCTGAAAAGATACATGCACCCCACTGTTCACAGCAGCATTATTTTCAATAGCCAAGACATGGAAACAACCTAAATGTCTATCGACAGATGACTGGACAAAGATGTAGTATATATATATGTATACACACACACACACACACACACACACACACACACACACAATGGAATAATACTCAGCCATAAAAAAGAATGAAATAATACCATTTGCAGCAACATGGATGGACCTAGAGGTTATCATAGTAAGTCAGAAAGAAAGACAAATATCATGATACGTATATGTGGAATCTAAAATAAGATACATATGAACTTACAAAACAGAAACAGATTCACAGACATAGAAAACAAGCTTATGTTTACCAAAGGGGAAAGTAGGAGGTGGGAAGAGGGGTAAATTGAGAGTGTGGGATTAATTTATACACACTACTATATATAAAATAAACAACAAGGACCTGTGTATAGCACAAGGAACTATATTCAATAGCTTGTAATAACAGATAATGGAAAAGAATCTGAAAAAGGATATATATATATATATATATGTGTATGTATAACTGAATCACTTTGCTGTACACCTGAAACTAATACAACTTTGTAAATTAACTATACATCAATAAAACAAGGTTATTAAAAAAAAAAAGAATTCATACTAGTTTTGCTGTCTTACCTCAGGTTGAAAAGTTACAGCCATAGTGTGGATTAATGCTTCATTAAGATGAACAAGGTACTACAGTTTTACGATAAGATATTTTAAGAGAGAGACCACATCCCCAAAATTTTTATTACAATATACTTTGTACTAGTTTCATCATATTATTAGTTACTGTTGTTAATTTCTTACCATACCTAATTTATAAATTAATGTTTATCATAGGCATGTATGTATAAGAAAAAACATAGTATAGATGGGGTTCTGTACCTTCTGTGTTTTCAGGCGTCTACTGAGAGTCCTGAAACAGATCTCCCACAGATAAGGGGAGACTACTATATTTCTGAGCTTCCTGGAAACATTTGAACCAGAGTTCTTTTAATGACTCCTAGGCTACGTGTTGGTATTTTTCTGTGGCATGCATGTGACAAGTCTACAGAGCTCAGCTTCCTTGCCTGTTTATAAACACTCAGAGGACCCTGGTGTGAGCAGTGGTATCATTACATTGCTGTTTAATAGCACATGCTGTTGATACATTAATTGCTTTATTGACTATTTTAGAAGTTTATGACCTCATCTACATTCCAATTTGACCTTGTTTTGCACTTTTCCAGTGAATTGCCACATTCAACAACCTACATAATGTGAATTATACCAATAAATTTACAAAATGAAAAAAGAGTCAGATGATATGCACCTCATTATTTTTTTAATCAACTAAATCATTGGTAGGAAGGATTTTATATTGCAAAGAACTGCATAATCACAAGACTGTGATGCTATAGCCTCATAATTAGAAAAGATGCTCTGCTTTTTTTAAATGTAATTTTCTTTTAAATAATACTTACCAAATGAGTGGGCCAGGCAATATACTCATGGTTTGAAGCAACAGGATTTGCTCTAAAACTTAAACTTCAAATAGAGATTTTGTTTGGAAATGCCAAATAAATTAAGAGTGTGCTTGCTGACATCATAAATATCTATTCAAAATATATTTTTTAATGGAATTGTTGTTTGTAAAACCTCAGTAGGGACTTATGCTTTCCAAGAAATGAAAGCTGATTGGGAAATGGACAGAAGCTAATTGAGGCCATGAAAATTTGGTTATGATGCAAGATAAAATTTATATTGTGTATCTTAAGTGTACCCCAACATTCACAGCAGTATTATATACAGTAGGCAAGGCATGGAAACAACCTAAATGTCCATCAACAGATGACTCGATAAAGAAATTGTGGTGTATTTATACAATGGAATACTACTCAGCTGTAAAAAAAAAATGCCATTTTCAGCAACATGGATGGAACTGGAGATTGTCATTCTAAGTGAAGTAAGCCAGAAAAAGAAAGAAAAATACCATATGATATCACTTGTATTTGGAATCTAAAATAAAGACAAGTGTTTTGTATTTACAAAACAGAAACAGACTCATAGACATAAAAGAGAAACTTATGGTTACTGGGGGTAAGGGAAGGAAGTCGGAAGGGATAAATTGGGAATTCAAGATTTGCAGATACTAACTACTATATATAAAATAAACAACAAGATTATACTGGATAGCACAGGGAACTATATTCAATATCTTGTAGTAACCTATAATGAGAAAGAATATTAAACAGATATATGGATGTATATGTATGACTGAACTATTACACTGTACACCAGAAACTGACACATTGTAAACTGACTATACTTAAATTAAAATATATATTTATAACCTGTATCTTAAAAGTAGCCTGATGTCTACACAATAAAATTACATGTAAAGCAGTTTTGCCACTTTCCCCATTCCCATTTCACCCTCAAAATGCCAAGAAAGAAACTTCTTTAAAGAATCTTCATACAGTTTCTCCCTTGCTAGGCACAAAATGTCAAGTTTGTGAGTTTTGTGTTCTAAAACAAGGTAGGACAGGGTATTAGAGTCCATGGCAGAAAAAGATGACACAGACTTTGGGGGTATTTACTGAATTTTCATTATTGGAGAGCATTGTTATCTATAGTGATCTGAGTGCTTAAAAATGGTTTAAGAAGGAGAACACATAACAATATTCTCCGTATGAAATGTAAATGAAGGAACTGGGCAAGAATACAAATGAAAGAATGAGGAAAAGATTAGTGGGAATTAAAATTTCAGAGCTAGATGCAATAGAGGCAATTATCTAGTCCGACTTATTAGAGAAGAGGAAATGAACACCCAGAAGCCTTAGATGACTTGTGCACAGTTTCAGTATCAGCCAGAGTACAAGGGTGATCTGCACTTAAAGGTCTTGTAACTACACAGCCAGAGCTTTGTTACTGATTGTGATTGCAGAAAAGACCATGAGGATCCATTCAGGGCAAATAAATTGTGCGCAAATTTGCTGACATGAAAGAGATGCTCACACGCAGTGGATGTTGCTGTACCACAACTTATACACTGTATACCAAGCAACAGTGAGACTACCAAGAAGACAGACAAGTTTAGAAGAAGGGATTTTTGAAAGGGCAAAAATTCAAGATCTTCCCTTACTTCCCAATCATGGTGTATAGGTATTGGTGTAAATATTCTGTATGTTGCAAGCCATTAATTGATTGTGATTTCAAGCGAAATAACACTGAGCCACTAGAAAGTATTTAAAAAAAAAACACACTGTAGTTAGCTTACGGATATGACTTGTTAAAGTAGCTAGAAATGTTTTCCATACCTGATCCACCACTGTCCCAGACAACCCCAGGAAACAAGAGTCACACTGCAATTAGGAACAGACAAATTCCTTAATAGAGGGACTGTAGCCATTAAATAGGCTCCAATTTAATTTCATCTTCCCAATGGTTTGTTTCCTCTGATCTTCCAAATAGACTTATTAGAGAAACAGACAAAAATTTATTCCTCAACTAATTTTATCCAGTAGTGAATGCCACTTTCTGATTGTAGAAATGGCACTTTATAAAATTACTCCATGCTCCTAAGTCTTTTTTTTTCCCACTCAACCCCTTTACCAGAAGAACTTTCATCTCAGCCTCACCTCTAAATCACTTTATTCATGAATAATGAACGAACAATCCTGTGTACTTGTGAATGATTTTAGATATCTAAATTATTGTTAAAATTTACATTCTCACTTCATGTGACAGGGTGTCTAATTGACTGCTCTAGATAGAGCAGCCGCTGCCTCAGACTCTCGCAGAATATTAAAGAACTGTGTGAGCCATTAGCAGGACGGGGACATAAAAAATTGAACAAGGAGGAACACTTCTTCAGACTGGAAGCATTTTCACCTGCACGGCAGAACAATTCAATATCACTATCCTGCTGGATGCCTGGGCTGTTTCCTTAGAAGAAACAAATAAAGTGCTCTATCTCAGCACCTTCAAAGACTGATGAAAAATAATAAGTTTTCAAGCCATGGCGGTATAATAAATGTTTCAGCAACTTTTTTTTTTAACTAAAAAGTTATTATTTTCGATGGAAGATAAGGTGTTGTGGTGTTTCAAAATTTGATTTTCTTTGGCTTTTCTGTTACGGTTTGCAAAGTTTTCTAACTCCTTAACAAATTTCGATGATAGTCCAGTGAATGGGGTCATTAATTTAAAGGCAAAAGTGAATGAGGTTTAAAATAAAAGACTGTACATCCTTAGAGGGGGCGGTAAAATAGGACACAGTTTTAAAACTCAGATCATTGTAAACAGTTATGAGCGTAAACCCCAAGCATTAGCTATGCCTGGATTGGTGACAACTTGAGTGACAACACTTGACAGCCCATCATCTCTGTCTTTTTCCTTTTCCTCAGAAGAACATAGCATTTGTGACACAGTTAAGCAAATGTGAGGCCCAAATCAATATCAAACACAGATTCAGTAGCAAATAAACTTGATAGCATTTTCTCATTTATGTTCAAAGAAAATTCCCATTTCTGAAGAGAGTCTCCACACTTGATTTCCTACAACATTTTAAGATGTATGCTTATTTCTATTTGATATTTTCATTATCCTTTGTTTAACTGATCCAATTTCCATCTTCCAACTCCTACTCATCCTAATTTTGATTAAATTTTTCCTTTTTCTTTCATAAGAGAGAAGTACTTTTTCTAGTCAAGAATAAATTCACTACAGAGAATATCCCCAAAATAGGTCTGGTATTTATCTCTCCATAAAGTTTGGTTTTCTTGTTATTGTTTAATGTTAATTTTCCTTTCCAGAAAACTCATCTAAAAATATTTTCAATTTTAATATTTCTTTAGTCCATCCCTGACTCCAGCTTGCAGTTATATCTCTCATCTGGACCAGAGCTCAAAATGTATTCTCTTATTCCTTTTTCTGTCAGTCAGTGTTGTCTAAGGTCCATAAGTTATCTGTATACAGGACAAAACCAAGGTGAAGCTCAACACATCACCAAGCAAGACCAAGCTGTTCATATCTAAAAACTATTAAGAGAAGAACAATGGGGCACATTTTCCCCCATTGCAGTGGACAAGGACAAGGCTAGACATCTTTGTGAAATATTTTATCATGTCTTTCAAGACCAAAGTGTACAATTAATGCTGCTTAACCAAAAAAGTATTCTCTAGGAAGAAAATATGTGTGTGTGTTTATGTGTATATACAAACACACATACACATATAAGAATATAAGACTTCAAAATAAAATTACTTTCCTAGTTACACACTTTTTGAAAATACATACTTCTGACTTACTTTTTTTTAAATAAGCTTAGCATCCTTTATTATTTCAGTTTACCTCAAATTTGATTTATTCATTGTAATTTCACTTGACTGACTGCTTTTCAATTCTATTAATATTTTCACCTGAACTCAAGCCTGGGAAATAATGTCAAGTGAAGATTAAGAATGAGGTTGATTTGAAAATAAACAAAAGAACAAAAACCCCAAACCCAAATCGAAATAGAGTGTTTATTTCAGAAGTAAAACCAAGCATATTTCATGAAGAAAATCAAATATTTTTCTTAGGGGAAAATACTAGTGTTTTTATGAAGGACAGTAATAAATTTCACTAGCAAAAATATAAATAGAAATAAGAAAAAGAGGCAATGTAAAAACTGATTGGGGCATATTCCTTGATTAGGAGAAGTTTCATACCTTAATATTTCAGAAGGTAATAATTGTGATAAAATATGTTTTTTATTTAATGTTGCTTTCAATAGAATAAATTTTGGTTTTGCTTAATGTTACACAGAAAGGAGCAACAAACTTCTAGACTTTTAGAAATACAGATTAAAATGGTGACCAGCGAGCTTTACATATATATTTTCTGACTCTTGATTAATTAATGAGCAGATTATAACCTGAGATTCAGGAGAAGATAAGAGGGTAATATCCCCATAGGAAAACAAATGCTTTGAACGTCTAATGATAGATTACTCATCAAATATTTTCTGAGCACCTACTGGGTTTTACATAGTATGTGAAGAATTGGGGTGCAATGGGGGAAAGACACTGCAGCTGCCTCAAAAACAGGCACGGGCTCTAATTTGATGTTGCTGAAACCACGCCCTCGAGTGGAGGGAGACAATTTGAAATGTATACCAAGCAATTAGAGATGCTGCTTCTTTCCTTGGCAGGGTACCAGTCCAACTATGAGCACTGTTCTTTTCTTTGACTCTTGTACCTCTTTTGTGATATTAATTCATTTATTGCTTAATATATCATCACACTCCTATTAGAAGACACGCTTTTAAAATTTCAGAGCCAGTATCTGTCTCTCCTTCACAGCCCCCTGACATTCTTAGTTGGATATAGTGGGTGGTACAAAAATATATGCTAATTAATGGTTCATTCCAGACACAAAAAGCCCTGGATGACTCTGAACTAGTCACAACAACAAGCTGAACTGATAAAAATGCATGCCCCAAAAGAAAAGACAGGATAGGAGAGAAAATAGACCAATGAATTTCATCATCAAGAATCTGCTGGAGCCAAGGTACACCAGTATTCTTGCCTATCGGTTGTCTTGATGACAACGTAAATCAGAGCTGTAGAGTAAAATCTCTAACCACTTAAAATCCTTGACTCAAAAAAAGTCCAGAATGGACAACAACTAAAATGTAAAAAAGCAGCAAAGGAGAAAATACGTCTCCCATTGAAGGAAGTATCTACCTATGCTTCCCTTGATGAAAATGTTTTACATTAAAGTTTAGACACTAAAATTTAGATTTTCATTGGAATATACTCTAGTAGGGACGACAGATAATTTTCAACCTTCAATAAATACTCTGCATTGCTTACATTATTTATTATTTAGTAAAGAGTGATTCCACAGAAAAGTTCCCATTAAAAACGTTCAGTCACCATGTTATATCACTCATATGTGGAGTCAAAACAAAAAAGAAAAAGAAAAAAATAGGACACTAATGAACTCATCTACAAAACAGAAACAGACCTGCAGACATAGTAAACAATCTTATGGTTGCCAGGGAAAGGGAGTGGGAAGGGATAAATTGGGAAGTTTGAGATTTGCAAATTTTAGCCACTATATATAAAAACAGATTAAAAAATAAGTATCTTCTGTATAGCACAGGGAACTATATTCAATATCTTGTAATAACTTTTAATGAAAAAGAATATGAAAATGAATATATGTATGTATATACATGACTGGGACATTGTGCTGTACACCAGAAATTGACACATTGTAATCAACTATACTTCAATAACAAAAATGTTCAATCAGTGTTTAATATGTTGCATAATACATAGTAGCCATTTGTGAAGCATCTATCAAAACATGAATTAATGAATATACAATAAATGAAAATGATTAGCCAAAGAAATGGTTTTGTTTATTTTCCTGATGTACCTGGTACTTACTTCGTATGCTTAATACAAAAAAGTAAGACCACAGCAATAATTCAAACTTTCTATAAACAAACATTTGCAGGTAGTATTCTCCTTAGCTTAATTTCATTTGAGGAAAGATTTAATTGGACTAATTACTGACATTGTCTTTGTTCAGAATAATCTGAGGCATGGCGGTCATAATAGGGAATAACAAATCTGACTCCGTATTGGATTGGTTTCTTTTACTTTAACCTTTGTATTCTATTGCATTTGTTACCAGTTAATCACTAAAGGGATGTTGCCTATAGCTTAAAGTATACGTAATGGCCCATCTCCAGGAGCCCTGCCTTCCGTGTCTGAGCATTAAAGCTAAAATACCTTTGTTTAAGCCCACAGGAAATGTCCTGACCAGGCTCACCTATGAATAGCTGCATGAAAGAAGAAATTAACACATTCCCTCTGGAGGCCAGACCAGGAAATATTTGCAACAACTTATTGCCTTTTTTACTTTACCTCCTCACATAGTCCTCTTTGTTCTATATAAGAAACTAGCATCCAGACCCAGGCAAGATGGTTCTTTGGGACACAAGTCCACCATCTTCTTGGTCTGCTGGCTTTCCAAATAAAGTCACTATTCTTTGCCCCAACACTTCCTCTCTTGATTAATTGGCCTCTTGTGCAGTTCACAATATGAGCTTGGACTCAATAACACTATGAATTAAAAGTAAACATATCGTTGTTAGTACAATGATGAAAGATATTACTTGAAAAAGGGTAGTTTCTCTGCTTTTTACCTAAAACTTCTCACTTAACTCCGAGTGACAGACAGGGAGTGGGGAGACTGAATAGTGGAGCGCCTCACTAGTACAACAGCTAATAGGGAGAGTGATTCTCAGAGTTGTAGCCACTGTCACACTTCTGTCCTTCTTCACACCTTGGGTTAAAATGCAAGACAGATATCAGAAAGCCAGGAAGGGTGGAAGGGAAGGAATCAATAGGTGAATAAGCTGTGGGGTAACCTACTAAGAAAGTTCATAATTTTTAAAAATTACATATGGGGGTGTGGGTATAGCTCAGTGGTGGTGGTAGCATGTGCAAAGTCCTCAGTTCAATCCCCAGTACCTCCATTAAAAAAGAAAAGAAAAGAAAAGAAAAATTATGTTTATTATAATCACATGTAAAACATTTGCAATGATCTAAGACAAAAGAAATCAGAATCCTCTAATCATTCCATTAAATGGAGTCCTTCAGAAGCTAGAGACAATTTTTTTTTAAATGATCTATGGCACTCGTACCACCCAAGGACCAGTTGGGAGAAAACAAAACACATTAGTTGTTTTAACAGAGAGAATGTAACACACAGAATTGTTAATCAGATGTTGGTGGGCTAAAAATGAAAATGAGAAAATGAGAAAAAAAAGAGAGAAAAGAAAAATCACATAGAGGTAACATAGCTGTGAATAACTATGGGAAGGAGCAAACATCCATACAGCTCAGGACACAAAGGAACAGTTTGGGGTTGTTGGAAATAGGAGCCTGGCAGAGGGTCCCACCAAACTGGGCCTCAGACTTTGGAGAGGATACTGCCTGGCTACTTCTGGTAACTCCAAGGGGATATAATGAGACAGATTCTAGAACGCTTAAAAAAAAAAGAAATCCCTGCAACCAGGAATGGACTGCTGCTGCTGCCAGGGTGAAATGCCTTTGCTGGGGGACCCTGAAAGGAAGAGCCAGCAACGAAGAAAGCCACAGTTTACTTAGGCTTGGCCAGCCAGCCTCCCTCAAAGGCACCCTGCTGTCCAAACGGAAAGGCAGTTCCCTGAGCCCCCACCCAGGAATCTCAAAGCTGGTCTGGAGCCGGGAGGATACCAGCTTAATAACCAGCATTGACATTTAATCAAAGAAATTAGCATGTGATAACTGATCAGATTCCTTTCATTTTAAATAATAATATTATTCTGTGAATAACTTGAGCTGAAGTATGGACTCCAGGAATAGCACTGAACATGCCCCAGAGGCTTGGTTGTGGAGAACTTCTAAGAGCAAGAGAAAAGAGGAAAACCTTCAAAGTACGATTTTGCCATCTGATCTCCTTTTTTTGAGTCTCTTTTGAAAAGAATTACGGCCTTGGTGATTCAATGACATTGTCTGCAACACTGTCCTGACTTTATACACTCCTCTATACTGTATATAAATATATGCGACGACCACATAGGGCCTGGCTATATTTAGTATGCCCCATTTATCATGGGATAGTTAATTTGTACATTCATCTTTTGAAACTAATAATGAATTTCTAAAACCTTTTAAACGGGCTTAAGTTTTGTAATCCATTTATTGAACATGCCTGCAATGAAAAATTAATTATTAAACAAGTGCCTTGGGAGGACATCAGCGGCCTTGTCACCCATGCACGAGATTGATAACATGTCAGTTTTCCGGCCAGGGAGGGTGCTGACAACTCTCAAATTTAAACCTGGAAGGGTAATGCTAAGCATGTCATGGCATAAGTCACATTTTTAATTTATTTTTTATTAAATGTTAGATAGAATAAATTCATCCATGCCTCTCAAACTCCACCTGATTAAATGAGCTGGCACCCTTTCAAATGTAAGGCATGGTTACGGCTTCTCAAGGGCATCAGAAACACTGAAGCATAAGACAACGGTAAATACAAAAGCAAAAGAGGCGGACAGTGATATATGCACAGGCACCACGGGCGAAGTGAGGTTTGCGAAAATGCTGAGGCTAACAAAACAAGGGCAGCGCGTTCCCCAAATGGTGACTGCACCTGCAGGCTGAGGCTGTGCTTGAGTGCTGATGCATCAACGTGTTCACCACGAAGGTGGAGGGGGGAGAAAGAAAGAAACCTAAGACACAGAAAGGAACAGCTGTAATCAACTTTCAATCCCTACATCTTGGGGTTGGGTTAAGAAGTTGGGAGAATTTGTTAATATCTATGTCAGTTCATCCCTTTCATTTTGCAAAGCGAAGATGGGTTTCTGCGACTATAAAGGAGGAAAGAACAGCTGTTAGATTGTGTATTCCTGCAGCTTCCTGAACTCTGCTCCTTCCAGGCAGAGCTCAATCTCCCTCTAGAAAGTGATTGAAAAGTAGTTTATATCAAACATACTCAACCGGATCAGAGAGAACAGATCATCTGAATTACTGCTATCTGAAAATGCTGAAAATATGAAAATCTGTTGAATGCAAATGAAAAGAGCCTGAAGGAACTAAATGGTGATTACTTAGACCTCTTAGATGATTCTTACTGGGCCACAATAGTTGGAAAAAAGATAAAGAACATCTTCTTCACATATTGCTTTACAGTATATAGTCCTCACTCTTTTTTTCAGTAAACAATTAGTGGATATTTACTAGGCTAATGGGCTAAATAAATACTGTGGAAGATATAAATATGTGCTCAACACTGTCTGGCCTCACAGAGCTTTTTTTTTTAAGAGGGAGTTATGGCTAAGGAGAATTTAAGTCTTACCTGAGAGGTACAAGAAAAGTGCAGAATAAACCACAGCTTGGGTCCTCAGAGTAAATTTCAACAAGAGAGAATCTTTTGAGCCGGACGTTGTATTGAAGGTCACTATGCTGGGAAACGCTGGTGAATGGTCACAGATATCCACTTTTGTAGACTAATGAGAGTCATAATAAAATAAGTTATATGGCGTTTTAGGTAAAGGATTTTATGGGCAATTCAGTATAAAATTGAAAATTATGTAGTTTTTAACTAGTGTCACGATGGAGAGGAAAAGGGAAGGAAAGCATGGCAATGTAAACAGAGCTGTGCTTTGAAGTGGTGGTTGAAGTAGATTAGATGTGGAAGAGACTGGAGCTAGGGGAGGTGGTTAATAGTCACTTAAAGCCTCATTGCAAGAGATAGCAGAGACTTAATCTTGGATTATGATTTTAGAACTTAAAACTGGGCCATATCCTAAAGAAACTGACCATTCATTGAAAATCAAAAAAGAGTCATTATCATCAAGGCTCAATTCAAAATAAAAACAAAATAAAAGCAAAGACTTCATCAATCATTATTGACTAAGAAAAACCATGACTACCTTATAAAGACTCCTTTGCACACTATACCGGCCTCCTTTTCATCCTTTACCTGTAACCATTTCCCCAGCTGCCCACCCTTTAGAAAGTCCTGCTGTCCAAACTAACTTCTCTACCTGTTTTCAGGTGATAGCATTTATTCTTTTGAACTCGGTCTGGCAGACTCCTACTTATACTTCAAAGCCCAGATCATATGTCATGTAATCTCTAAATTCAATTAATTTAGCTTGAGATGTCATGCAAGGTTCAGATACAGTTTTCAGTGTCATTAACAAGTAGTAGAAATGCTGATAATGGGTGAAAGCAGCAAAAGAAGAACATATAAAAGTAGATAGGAACAGGGATGGCCAAACTCATTAATACTTCTAAAGGACATGCTCTCCTTGCAAATTTCTTTTACATTCTTTGAACTTTTAAATGAAATAAACTTACTTCTAAAGGAATAAGTAACTTGATATCATTTCCATTCTTCAATCATATTTCTGAAAGAATAAATTTTACAAGAAAAAGAATCAAATTCTCTTTTTACAGAAGAAAACTAATAGAATTCTTAATTTTTATCCATGCTAAAAAGTGGATTTTAGGCTTAACTCATAACCAGTTAGCTTTATTCACAATGTTTTTAAAAAGTTTAAGCTAGAAAACAAATACCAAAAGAGGTCCAAAAGTTGAAAATATTAATTTTCTGATACTTTTAAAGTGGTAAAAACATTTATATAAAATAGTATCTTTATTGGTATTATTGATTTGCATTTATTGAGTACTTATATGATCCTGGCATATGTCTAACTATTTGATATCCTTTATTCACTTACAAAATAATAGATAATGGGTAGCTTTTATAATTATCCATGCTTTCCAAAAGATTAAACTAAGATTTATGTAAAACATGTTCCTCAAGTCATGTATCTAATAAGTTCAACAAACAACTAAATCTGTCTCAGTCAACCTTATTTTCCAACTATGGGGCTAATTAGCTAGTTTTGATAATCACCACACTCAAATAAAAGTGGGAGATTTGATGTTTGAACTCAGATTTAAATACAGAGATATCATGCTTCTTTTAACCACATTGGTTACAAAAAAAAAAAACAGCAAAAAAAAAATTCAATACTGTGTGTAAAACTGAACATTTGTGCCATAAAATTTTAAGAATTATGTCCCTGAAAAATTATTCCACCAGACACAAAAGAACAAGACTAGAAGCGATCCTATGCTGCCGGGAATTCAAGTTTTAGTTTGTTTCTTACTGTCAACAAAACAAGGGTAGAGAAATCCCAAAATGGGAAAAGCCATGGCTTATTCCTTGACTGTCATGGTCTGAGAATGCTCTTGGTACAGTATTCTAAGTACCTAGGAGAGAATGTCAATCCCCTTGGTTTAATTAGGACCAGAGTTGTTTGGCTGTGACTGAAAGATGGAGAGAAAGCAACATGGGATCTGAGAAGCAGGAGGAACAGTTGGCCTGTGTACTCCTAGTGGGACGGAGGGGACAGGAGCATCCCTCTTGGTAATAGTGAATCCCAGGTACCCTGCTCAAGAGGTGAATCTTCCAGGAACAACTATTAGCCATTCCAAAAGCATTTGATATATTAAGGTTTTACTTTGTACCTTCCTAGTTTTAATTTCTATCAGTACAGGTGACTACTCTGTAGGAAGCTTGTAAGAATTCAGTTATCATCACAAAGATTTTTCAGCTTATTTATTACGCCTCTAAGTTCCTGTACAAAATTAATGTATGTTTCCCCTGTAGTCTATCATTTGTAATATAAATATTTATTTTTTGAATTAATGCTAAGAAATTGTCCCCAGAAATAGTTAGAACCAAACTGCTTTAATATAAAAGTAGGCAAGTTAGATTTTTCTATAGAATATCTTTATTTTCAGAATTCCTTGAAGTAAATGTTTGTAAAAGATTCAAAACATTGAGTTTTATGGAAAATCACATTCTATCAATTACTGAAATATGGACAACATAGCAATCACTAAGGGAAATGTTTATTATTAAACATTTAATTTGCAATATCAATAAACTTACAGTAAAAGATTTTACTTAGGATTTTTGCATTGCCTATAATACATTTATAAGCTGTTCGATATCCTCCTAATTTAACTCAAATGAAAAAGAGATACAATAGAGTTCTCAAAATGCATATCATCTAGGTGTGCACGTGAAACAATATTTTACACTAAGTTAGAATGACAGTCAAATACGTTCAAGATTGAGTTTTTCAATATATTTAGTCAGCCCTAAATGTCATTATTTTGTGTTTGAAAGGAATTTAACAATTCATCAGGAGTCTACGATGTCTAGTTTTTCCATTTCTCGCTTTTTTTTCTCTTTTTAAGAAGATGACTGTCAATTTTTAGAGGCCAATGGTTATCTCTGTTTGGTTTCCAAATAGGACTAATGATGTGCTAAATCCAATTACTCATAACTTTCACTGAAACCAAGTTTGCCTTTCTAAAAGAGAGTTTAATCTTCTATGAAGTTCTTTTTTTTTATTCATTTGCCGTCTGACTATAAATTATCAGATTTATTCTGCTCTTTTTGTCTCTAATGGAAAGTATTACAAATGGTGTCAGAAAGTGACATATTGATCAGACCATTAATTTTCAGTCTGTCCATTTCTGGGCCTTTCTGTAGTCTCTGTGTAGACCTGATGCTTGTTTTTGTTGTTTGGTTTGGTTTTGGTCTTTTGGTGGTTTGTTTTACTGTTAAATAATATAACTACATTTATTTATTTATTGAGCATTATTAAAAAAAATTATTTTAATGGAGGTACTGGGGATTGAACCAAGGACTTGTGCTTGCTAAGCATGTGCTCTACCACTGAGATATACCCTCTCCCCAGTCACTGCAGTTGGACGGAGATGTTTTTAACAGTCAACATCATTTATGAGCTGCACCTCCCCCTGAGTTTTAGTGGCCTTTATCAGACTTGTTTTCTACAATTTCCCAATCAAACGGTTTGACCTGGTTCCTTTAGAAAGGTTTCTCAGAATTATAAGTGTACACACACACACAGATATGGTAAGTGTACATGATTCAGAAATCCATTGTATAAAGCAAATATATTTCTTGAAGTACTGTTATATTTTAAAAGCAACTTTACAAATAACTTTCTTGCAACAAAGATACTATTCGACTTCTAAAAAGTCACTTACTCCCCAAACTTTCACATTCTGGCCCTCCACAAGATGTTTTTTCCTTCATCATAAGCAGCCCCCAATGAATACACATATTATTAGATAGACCTAATACTACTAGACTTGGGATAGACTTAGGAACATCACGTCCAATTATTTAAATGAAGATCAAGACAGAAGCAATATAGAATGAAGCAGGAGCTTTCATTACTTCATAGACTGCCAAAGAGTCTGTCCCAGTTGTGAAATTAGTCATGATACACTCTTAAGATATTTCACTCGCTAGTCTATCCATTATAACTACAAAATTAAATAACACTTTACAGGAACTATTTTAATGATTGCTGCTCATTATTAGAGAATCGCATAGGAAGAAAGAGCATTTATTAAAAAAAAATAGTCTCTTTAAAAGGCATAATATCTGTCACGAGTTCTCTATCCTACTAGTCTCCAGAGAAGGCAGATGGATGTCCCTGCTCCCACGTGCAGGGGAGATCTTGCAGACCTGACTGAGCCTCTGATAAATCTTCTCTATAGTCCCATTAGTTTTGATGAAGTTCTTTGAGAAACTGAGAAGAGAAAAATGCCTTTGAAAAATGCCCCAATTCTACAGTGTGGTGTTATCAGGGCCCTGATTTATTCCATAGAAGGGAGTAGGTCACAGAGGAAAAAATTAACTTTTTTGTCTTTGATATATTTATTTGCTTAGTGCAAACATATGATTAAAAGCCACAATATAGATTTTAAAAGCTTTTCACAATATTATACTTTGATTAGATTCTTTTAAAATATTCACAGAAAATATGTGTTTCTTAAATAAAAGGAATTTATACCCTGCACTTTGTTATGAGCATTTCATTACCAAGAGCATATTTTAAAACAACGATGTTTAGAATATTTTTGGCAGTAAGTAGTAGACTGTCGGCTTCAATGGAGTCCAAGTTGAAATTCAGTTTCTCTCACTTGGTCAGTGTGTGATTTGTGGGATGTTTTTTGGATTATTTGTGCTTCAATTTCCTTAGCATAAAGAGGGGAGAGATAAAATATTAAATTCATGAGATTTGAGGAATGATTGTTTAAGGCTCTTGTTTTTCCTGATGTAAAATAACAGATAAATATGCTCTACTGTTGTTGTTATTATTATTATCAGCATTGGCCAATAAATCTTCAAGTGAGCTATTTCTAACTGAATATCAATATCTAATTAAAAAAAGCTGTATTTTGCAGTGGTCACCTAACAATAAATATTATTTTCCAGATTATTTGTAGGATTTTCTTCCTCCTCTCAGTAATTACTGGACATTAGAGATGGCCCCTTTGGAAAGAGGTGGACACAAGAGGAAGAGATTGAGCATCAAGGGTTTCCTGTTTAAAACCTTAGCGCAGGAGATTAGGGGAAGTTTGACAAACTAAGGCAAGCAGAGTCAGGGACATCTCAGCTTGCGGGACCTTCCATTTGCTTTCCCTACTGATCAGGTAGAAGATTCACTACCTCAAAAATAAGATCTCTATGGAAGAGTGGCAGGAAGAGGTTTCAGGAGGGGAAGTTGATTTGGTGGAGCAGGGGAATTTTCCCCTCTTATCTGAGTTTGCTTTAAATCGATGGTTTTCCATTTTGAGGGTTTGGGTCAGTGAGCTTGGCCAGCAGTAAACCCAGGCAAACAGGGTTTGGAGGACTTTTCTGCACACCTCTGTCTGGACCATTCATCACTCTGTCTTCAGACTGCCTTCTCCTGCGCCCTCCCCCAGACTCCCACTTTAAAACTTTAAGTCAAACTTTTGTTTCCCCCAAACATTTCATGTGTGCTTCCTGTGGTTGGCATCCGAGATAATGTCAAAAGTGTATTTTTAAAATGTCTTCCAGAGACAAAATGCATACTTCTAATTTCTAAACACCAAGAATGAATTTAGCTAGGTATTAAGTGATGATTGTCTTCTATCAGTGAAAGTGAAAGATGAATATGTTATTTCAATGTCCTTTAAATAATATATATTGGCTTATTTCACAGGTATTTAATCCTGCCCTACAGCCGGAAGGCTTTTATATAAGGGTTATATGATAAATCTAAAAAGAAGTAGCAGGCATCATTAAATAACGGGACTAAACTTGAATTTTATAAGTAGAAATATAATAGTATCTTTAAGTCTGAGCTCTAAGAGAACATGATCCTGCAGCATGGAGGGTGGGCTGTGGAGGGAATGTGAGAAATATAAAACCAGAATAGAAATGGATTGGGCGTCTCTGGCGATCCAGGTAGTTCGTTCTGAACTCTGTCTGAAATTATCAGAATTACCTGGTGAACTTATTAAAAATACTGATTCCCAAGCCTCAACCCCAAAAGATTTGGTTGATGAGATCTGGAAATAAGTATTTTTAGCCACATCCCTGGTGATTTTATATGCTCCTTTCCACATGGATCCTTGTACCATCATTTGAAACTAAGAAAACATAGAAGAGGGAAAATCAGTGAAGAGATAGATTTAGCTTTTGTTTTTTTGTTTTTTTAGCTTTATAAATTGGATTAAGATCATTTATTCTAAAAGCATCTCTTTGGGACCATTAATTTGGATGTAATTTTCACTTATTTAACTCCCGCTTTATGGTAAATATTACTATGTAATATTATATTATTAGATATAATAACTCTATACATTAGCTATTTTAATTAGGTATAAAAAACATATTCATGTATTTTTTCAAATATATAATAATTCAATTTCAAAGGGAAGTGATATAATTTCAATGGGAAAAATAATTATTAAAGGAAGAAATCCATCTGAGCCTAACTTGGTTTTCAATGTTAAGATCTAAAATATTTATACATATTCGAGCTTCAATAATACTTCCAGTGTGAGAATAGATTACAGGGAAACATTCCAGAGTGCATCAAAACTTATCCTAAAATCTTTTTTTCCTGGAAAAATTTCCTAAGTTATAACAGTAGAAAGAGCAGTTCTCTAAAACTTTCTATGGTGGCATGAACTATGGCAAGAGTTGGAATGGCTAGGCCTATTTCAGAATATCAGTACATTGTTAATACATTGAATATTGTGCAGCCATTATAGTAATAGTTTAAAAAATGTGAAAACCTTTGGAAATATTTAAGATATAATTTTAAGTTAAAAATAATGAATGGGTTCTACACATCAAGATAATTAATCTGTAAATACATTTATGATTGAGCACAAAGGCCTAAAGGAAAAGCAAGAGTTCCAACATTACTCAGGATAAAGTACTGAGATTAGAACTGGTTTAGACATACTTAATTTTTAAAACATTCATTTTATCTAATTTATCAATGTAGAATATATGTTAATAAACAATATTCAAATTTTTCTGTATAGAAAAACTATATTAATTTGGCTTAGAAATGATTTTCAGTCTATTAGCATTTGTGGCATAACTGAAAACCCTCATTCTCTCCTCAAATTTCCAGAGCTGTTGTGAACATAGACTACTGAGAAAGAGGAATAAATAACTTCTATCCATCCAGTCAGCATAAAGTTATTAACCATATACTATATGTTCAGGCCATGCAGTGGGAGAAAGAATCCTCATATATACATGATGCAGGTGATGTGTGCTTTTGTTTCTGTGTTCCTCATTTTGTCTAGTGTTGATCAAAAGTTTGTGTGACCAAACCTCAGGACCTATGCAACCCTGAATCCTTGTACCTATGACTAACATTTATATTCAGGTGTCTTTCCTAATATGTATTATAGCCAACTCGAGAGTGGCTGGGCAGTTATGAGGATCTCAGCTTTACACCACTAAAGACACAGAATGCAATTGTATTACTGCTTTGAAAACAACTGGTATAAGAAAAATATTTCTGGTCTTGTGTGATTGTACACAAAGACTAGGCTTTCAATCAGAACTTATTTCACCATTCATATTGGCATCCATCATAAAATACATTTATTATAAATACACTGCAAAAGTACCAATAAAATAGCACATTTTATTAAAGTTAGAATAAGTCCCAATCAGCATTAAATAGGATGGATAGATTTTGGAATAAGAAAATGAAAGAGAAGCATAATAATATGGAACAAAATAATGGAAAGTACTCAACAAATCCTTTGTCTCTGTTTACATTCTCCATAGCAGTTAAAATTGGTAGAGCCTATTCAAAGTTACTGGAAAGTAAAAAGTCCTATAACTAATAGTGGAATTTCTTTTAAGTACTGGCTACCCACTGGGTAAAGAACTGTATCACATTTCTTTTCTATGTAAACAATTCGAGAACAGAGAAATCAGCTAGTTGCACAATCTATAAAATCGTTAGTTTGTTTTTTGAGGAGTGAGGAGTGTGTGTAATTACCTATTGTTTTGTATTACATGTTATCCAGGAAATACACTAACTCTATATATCCATTCTTTACAACTAACTCCATTCCCCACTTACCTCACTGGCTACTGGATGCTTTTTATTTAGATACCTCACTGATATCCCAGAGTCAGCATACTCAAATCAGATTTTTTTTTTAAACCTGATAGAGGTCCTTTTCCCTTCCTGGGCCTCTCTCTTCTCATCTCAAAAACAAGGATAATAATACTGGCCCTACTTCTACAACACAATGCTAAAAGAATAAAATTGTATACGTGTGTGTGTGTGTGTGTGTGTGTGTGTGTGTGTGTTAGGTAGTTAGATAAGTGAGAACACTGGCAGATAAGGTGGAGAAGAGGGAGGATGGTCCGGAGGATGGTGATATGCCCACCTACAGCATAAAGGGGCTTTCCTTCCTCTAAATGAGTGCCAGCAAGAGACTGGTTAGAACCTGACAGTGGCAACTGAGCGATAGCGACAAGGACTTAACCAGACATGACCCAATGCTCATTGTAATATAATTAACATGGGGGTTTTGCCCTCCCCCATGGGTTTTTCTGTGTACGTCAATGGGTAAGGACATGTGCAAAATGGGACAAGCATGACTAAGTGCTCCAGGGGCAAGAGCCATCAATCAATCAAAAGACCAACTCTAATCGAGGATATAAGAGAAGGGACAAACAAAGACCATTGCAGTCACCGTTGGATCAGCCTACCTTTCATTCTTGGAGGTGTTCTTTCTCTTTGCTAAATAAAACCCTTAAAATCTTTTTCTATACAGTACTTCTGTCTCCCATCTAAATTAATCTCTTATGGGTAAGATAAGAACTGGGGTCTTTTTCCTTCCTCTTTTAAAGGGTAACATATGTCTCTGTGTGTGTGTGTGTGTGTGTGTGTGTGTGTGTATTTCCCTTCATTTGATTTCTAAATAATTTAAGAGAATAACACCACCAACAACAAATCTGTGCTGCTGTAGAATCTCAAACATCATTTTTCTGATGCCTCTGACCAATTCTGCAGTTTTCTCATCCTTAGACTTGCCTCCTCCTTCCTAGCCTGTTCAGGGCACTAATTTGGGTGTAAACCCCTGTCCAGTTTGAGTGGAGAGGACCCTAGGAAATTGAAGAGGCCCAGCCCCTGCACCTGTCTAGCCTTGCATCTTCATGTCACCTGCTGCAGCCCAAATCTTGAAGGCTTCCTCTCGTCCTTCCCTGGGACACCAGATTTGGGAGGATATCAGCCTTGAATGAGACCCACCATCAAACTGAAACTCCAGGAACACCTCCAGGACAGAACTGAAAAGAATTTATAATGTGCACTGAGTCTAGATCTCTAACTACATTGAAAACAGAATTTCCTGTCCCTCCTCCCATATATCAATCCCATCTTCTGCTTCTAGCAGACCACCTCTCTTGACCTCACTGTTGCTGTCCAAAGGAACCTGGACCCCTGGACTCATCCTGAAATAAATCTCCTGCATATCCAAAATGCAGCAATCAAACCTAGTCAACTTCCCTTTTCTTATATATCTTCATATGTACCTACCAGTGTAACAAAATCATCAGGTGCCTACCTGCCTCTCATTCAGCCAATGCTAAACCTGTGCAATGTGCCTGAACCCCTCCTTTCCTTCGGAGCCTGCTGCTACCTAACTCATCTTTCCTATAGGCAGCTCAGGGCTATCTCCCAGCCTGGTGAATTCTCAAACTTGAGTGTCCATCTAAATCACTGGAGGGTTTGATCAAACACAGGTGGCTGGCCTCAAAGTCTCTGAGTCAGAAGGTTTGGGGTTGGGCCCTAGACTTTGCCTTTCTGACAAGTTCCTCCCTGAGGCTGACGTTGCCAGTCCTGAAAATCTACTTTGAGAAACTTTGTTCTAACACTCAGTTCTGAACTCCTCTTCCAGGATTTCAGAGCTGTCCTTAAATTGAGGCCACCCTACTCGTTTCATCACACTGAGTGATGAATGTCTCCTTAGATAGCTGTGGATTTAGAGTGAAGTTACACATCAACTTCAGGTCTCCTTGAAAGCCTAGTAAGTAATTTGTATTATTTTTCTTAAAGAGAGACCTACAATATTGTTTCAAGTCACACAAAGCCTGAATATCCTACTGCTAGGCATCTAGGGTTTTTCCTTGATTTAGGAGCATGTTAAACTTCTTTTAATTTCTGTGCCCTGTCTGATCTGTTCTCCTTACTAAGTCCTTCAGCCTTCACTCTGCACTTGCTTGTCTCCTAAGGCAAATACCACCCATCCTTGACTACCAAGACCATGTCTTGCATTTACTGGATGAAATCCAGCTCTTCCTTGTTTGTTTGTTTAATCAGCTGTCAATTGCTTTGTGTTGCTACTTGTTCTTTATGAGTCTCTCCCTAAAGAGAATATATGTAAAACCCTTTTGGGGTTTTACTTTTTGGATGTTACTTTGTCAAACTATATATCTAGCAATTAATGAACTGATGTTAGGGAAATGTGAAGACTAAGTTAATCAAGTTAATTAAAATAACTATAATAATAGCAGCTGATATTTATCGAAGACCTACTAACTGGCAGGCACTGTGCTAAGCGCTTTACACATATTATTTCATTCTAATCCCAGACTTCCCCTAAACTAAGCTACTATTATTAGTGCAATGATTGTTGTTTTAAGATAAAACTGAGGCATGGAAGAGTCAGACAACTTCCTCAAAGCCCCTCAGCTAACACAGAGCAAGGATTCAAGCTCCAAACTGGCAGATTCCAACATCTTAACTCTTGATCAGCTAAAATGGAAGCTGTAATCCATTACATCATTACGTCAAGGTTAGTGGATGTGGGGTGGCTCTTTCAATTATTTTTCTTCTCTCTATTGCCTACAAAGCTTGCAAGGCAGGATACTAACCTTGCTTGGTCATAGCGCAATGGCACTGTGGATAACATGGGGCCATACCAACTCTGAACAGGATAGGTAAGTTGGAAGTCAGAAGAATGACATTGAAGAATATCAGGAATGTCGTTTTCTATAGTTTCTAGACTGATGACTAGTAGCTAACTGATTGTGATGATTGTTATTATTTGGATGAACGTCCTAATATATTACAATTCCCTATTAATATATTATCCTGGTCTTTTTGCAATATTCTTTTCCTTACAAGATTATACAGTGGCCAGTTTGTGACAACTTGGCTCCTGCAGTCATTTCTGATGAGAGACACACCTCAGTGCACATTAACATTTCTCCTGGACTTTACACTAATTCGAAGGAAAGAAATTCAAATGCAGATCAGCCACCTTTGGCCAGAGGTTGAAACTAGTGGGTAAAGTCAATTGCGGGATTATTTTACTTCCATTTTTTTGAACCAGAAAGATTTAATACTTAGTTCTTACTCCTTGCCAGTAACCCTCTTATGGATTCAAAAAAATATTCACAGACACTGTGATGTTCATCATAATATTCATGTGACTTAGACAGAGGTGACAAACACAACTCCCTGTATCAATATAAAACTTAAAAAAAAGGAAGTTAAAACATATGTACAACGTGTGGGCAAAGACAACTTCTGATGCTACTTAACATGCATCATTTTTAATTTTCTTCTATCATTGTTCTCTTATATCATTTTTTATTTCTCACTTTAATCTATGTAAAATAATACCAAATGTTTACTTTCACAGTTGTCATCTACAATACTTATTAAGTGCATGCTGTATTCAACATAACCAGGAGGCAGCAGAAAAATCTCCATTCATATCCCACATTTCCAGTCTAAAGTCTACTAGATCAGAATATTATTGAAAAGGTAATCCAGAAGTTTATCATTTATCAAGTTTTTTCTTCACTTTACATAACTGGGACACTAAAATAATTACTAGTTTTCTGAAACAAAAGCATTTTTATTCTTATCTTGGGAGATGGAAGCTTTGCTAAAATACTTCTCATCAGGTATCTGTAAAATTAATACCTTAGAGGTGACCAATATGACTGAGAAGTATTTTGGTGTGTTAATAATTAAATGCCTTCTGCAGCGCTGACCATCACTGCTACACAAGAGACTGTCCCCACATAAGCCATCACTAGACCATCATAGTAAGATCTGAGACATTTCATTTTCAACCAGAGATGCCTTTAAAAGACTCATCAAATTGAAATTACAACAAAAAGTAGAAGCACTAAGAGATTCAAAATCGGGAGTTTCAGACTTGCTGATACTAACTACTATATATAAAACAGATAAACAAATTTCTTCTGTATAGCACAGGGAACTATAGTCAATATCTTGTAGTAACCTAGAATGAAAAAGAATATGAAAAGGAATATATGTATGTATATGTATGACAACTATTATGCTGTATACCAGAAATTGACACATTATAAGCTGACTATACTACAATTAAAAATAAAAAAAAAACTTGAAAAAAATTTACTTAGAGCCATGCATGATGGTTGGGGAGCTGAATGTTGTGGGCTGCTCTTCATGAAATTATCCTGCCAAAGTCTTTTGCTCTGGATAGAGGCACTCACGTTTAGATCTCCTGTTCCTTGAAAATGTGGTTAGGTGGCTCCTAATATCAGCAGTCCCATACTCTAAAATAACAAAGTGCCTATTTTTGCATTTAGCTTTCTTTTACTCAGTAAAAACGGCATTGAATTTTTCTTCATATTTTAATGAAGAGAACACATTTCAGTGTAATTATCAATTGAACCTTGAAACTAAGAATAAATACAAGACCTTGCTTTGGGTAAAGCATTCTCTGCAGAGCAGTGTAAATTCCTTCCTCCCTTCTCCTCTCCCTTCCTTCCTTCCTTTTTCTGCAATTATGTAATCACTCTGTTTTGTATATAGTTTTTTAAAAGCATTAAATCTTGAAAGACTTGATTTCACAGAATTCCTGAATAGTGACTCCATTGTTATTTGTTGCACAGAATGTTAAGCTATGGAAAATGAAACAAATTTAACCCTTTTATAAAGTTATAAAATAAATTAGCACTCAGTATGAATATTAGCAAATGAATATTGAAAGCCATCAACAAGGAATAATGCATCCATAGCCTGCTTTATAGCACCTGCCTGATGTTAGAGCTCAACAACACTTCTCTCTCTCATAGTATTTTTAATAACAGTTGTGTGACTGATGACTATGAGGTTTGGTGAGATTTAGGCTGTAGTCACATGGGCAAAACAATATTTAAATACCTGGTAGCATGTTTGTATACATGTGCCTGTATGCTTATGAGAGAAAGAGAAAGAATTAGAATGAACCTGGCCATCGGGTTTTCTATAATGAATTACATTCTTTTCAAAGTACAACAAGCAAGCTATTACCAACAGTATTTAATTACTTTTGCTAATTTATCACTGATGGAAGAAGGAAAGGAAAAAGCAAAACAAACTGTGGGACCTCAAGGTTTCTCCTGCTGAATGAACACTGATAAGAAAATTCTGAATCATTGTTTCACCCAGTTTATACTATTCACGGACTGATGAACAGCAAGGCTACAAATAAATTGAATGGTTACTGAATCACATTGTTTTCCACCTCATGAACAGCAAAGACAGCCTCTGAGGCATCCAGCTAACTCCCGGAATTGTGATGGTTCCCCCACTTCCCTCCTCCAGCCGACTAAATCAAACGGTTAACACGGAAGCACTCAATAATTGACAAATATTTCCTTTTTGTGTGTGTAGGAAGATTAAAGAGTCACGCTATCAAGAAAATTCTGTAGTATTATTATATCATGAAAGAGTCAGAAGATCAATTGTAGAGGACTTAGGTGTAAATTGGCTGGCATGAGGCATCATGGCAAAAAGAACACACTTTCCAAAGCTGCAGGAGATAATTAGGCCCAATTACTAGGTGAAGTCACTGTATTCATTTAAAAACCAGATAGTATGTCAAAGTGTGTATGTATGCGCACCATAAAAATTGTGGGATAGCAACATTAGAGCTGTGATCGCATAAGTATTCTATTTTTTATTAATAAGAAAAGTGATACATGGTCACTGTAAAAAAAATGAGCATATCTAGGTGAATGTATTGGAAAAGGATAAATCACACATGAAACCCCCACTCAGAAATAACCAAATTATATTGTAGTTTTTCTTAGGATTTCTCCTAAGCATATGCTTGTAATATGCACACACACACACACACACACACACACACTTCTCTCTCCAAAGATACGCATCATTCTTTTGTATCCTAGTTTTGTTTAGCTAACTTTACAACATAATCATTATTCCAGTATCATTAAATGTTAAGTACAAAATTAGAATTTCATTTTACACATGTACCATATATATTCAACCATAAAGCTATCTGTAAACTCTAAGAAGAATTCTTTCTCTACATCTCTTATTTTTCCATTGATATAAACTCCTGGAAGTAAATCAAGGTTTTGGTTTGTACATGGTATAATCATAACAAAATATTTTTAAAATATATATCCTTGAATCCCATGTGCAGACCACCTAGCCCATGATTTGGAGCCTGCTCACTTAGAACCCCTCAGCTGTTAGATTTACTCATCCCAGATTGGTTTTCCTTGGATGTTTTACCCATAGTTGATTAATTGGAAAAATATCAGAGGATAAATAGGTGCAATCAAGTGTTTAACACAGCAACAATTAGGGATTGGAGAAAAACAGGTGTAGCCTTAAAACTATCCACATTAACTAAGAAGAAATCTAAGGCAGCCAAGAGAGAAAAGACCAGGCTGGTGGAAGACAGACACTAGGTGGGAAAGGGTTGCCATGCTGAGGCAAGCATTCCGCCAGGCCCCTGCTCTTGTTCTCATTCTCAGTGTCTAACCCAGCGCTCTGGCCATCTGCCCATCTCAACTCTGCTTACTTGTTCCTCAGAAACAGTTCTGTATCTTTCATACTTGAAGCCTTAAAAACCCAGATCAAAAAAGGTATTTTTCTGTTCAAATTTAAAACTACTCCCAACCACACAACTTCTTTTGCCTTCCTTGAATCTAGGCAAGTTATGCGTCCCCACCAAAAAAAGGATCCCTTTCTATAGCATATTCCAACATAGATATCTTGCCAGATTATTATTGCCAGACAGCTGTGGTGGGCCTGGCTAATATAAGTAAGATTGTCCCATATTGATGTCCTTTGTGAAAACAAGGAGCTGGCAGTCTGTAGAGGCAGGAACAGTCCCATGCTAGACCCTTTAATGTCTCTTGCAAAACGTCCTTTCGAGGTTGAGTGTGTCCTCTAGAACTTTTATTTCCTTGCTAAGAAAAACTGGCTATCCTCAGTCTTTTCTCCCAGAATGTTTTCTCTATTGCTCTACTTACCTGAAGTCTGGATTTCCTTTGAAAATATCACTGCTTTTATCTCAGTGCTACAGAGCACACTGAATTACGTCTACTCAGCTTCCTTCCCCATTTCCTTTAACAGAGTTCTGAGTTATAATCACCCTGCTCAAAATACCCATCCCCACCTCCCACCCACCCACACACACACATCCAGCCCTTCCGCAGGTGACCTATTTCTGTGTGACTACTAGCCAGCGTCTTTACACTCTCTTGTGAATAAATGGCTCAGTTCATTTTGAACTGTGTTTTTGATCTTTCCCCTCTCCCACTTCTTATAGCTTTCCTTTAAGAATCCTGTGTTTTCCGTCTGGAATTCCATTACCTCCATCCGCCATTTCTTTGCTTGTAGATGTTTTAAAACATCCTTCATGATGGTCAAAAATCTCCTTTGAGCCCAGTTTCTCTTCAGGAAGCACTCTCATCTCTCCCTTCCTAGTTACCAACTTTCTTGAATTAATTGTCTAGCTTTATCTTCTTTTTACCCTAATATAAACATTACCTCCCCCCACCAACAGCTAATTTATGATTGTCAGTTCCCAGAATCAGCAAAGTGAGTTTTGGTCTCAGTCAGGGTCCCTGGACATCACTGAAGCACTTAACAACAGGACATTCCTTACTTGTTGAGATTTTCTTCTGGAGCATCCATGGCATTATTCACTTCTGGTTCTTCATTTACAACTTTTTTATTTCCTGCTATTGACATGGACACCATTTTTGTGAATAACCCCCTTAATGTTATTTAGATTTGGTCGTCATTCTCTTGTAATTCCCTCTCCCCCATTCTCCTTGGATAAGCACACTGACTTCCATTGCTTTACTGTTCTCTCAACACGAGGCTCTATCAAAGCTGCAGATATTTGGGTGAGTATTAAAAAATACAGCCTGGATTTTATATGAAGATTGGGATGAAGATACAGAAGAATATTAAACTTAATTTAGAAAAATCATGCTTTGCCATTCCTTTCCTTCTGTTTAGCCTTGCTTCCCCTCTCTACTTCTGGTATTTGGTGAATGGAATCACCACCCACCAAGTTGCTCAACTTAGGAATCATCCAGTCCTATCTGAATTATCCTTCTCTGCTGCTGTTTCTCTCCACAACTCATTTCTAATCTGCTTTTCTTATCACCCTCATGATTACAGATACATAGTACAGATTAAATACATTGGTCCCACTCAAGAGGCTTAAACACTTTGATCTTTGATGGCTCTGTTAACAAGATTCAGTGTATATCTACTATTCAAGTCCTTTACATTTTGGTCCCAAACCCTTTTTTTTTTTTAATCTCAATTCCTCAATAATTTTTCTTGTTATGCCACCAAGCAGAATGAATATCTATTCCATCTGTGATACCGCAGCACACTGTTCTTGTCTGTAGTTACAGCTCTCAGCTCCTTCTGCTTTAGTAAGTTCTTAGCATGTCTGTTCTTCTAGTTAGAAGTTCCTGAAAAGTAGCAACTGGATCATTCATCTCTGTAACTCCCACACCTGCACAATTCCAGCTATTTTTCTGGCTCAAGAAATGTTTTAAAAACTAATTTCAGTAATTAAAATCATCCTTGTATCTACAAGCCTTTGCTACCTTCAGATGAGGTTAGCTCAGTAGCAACACATGTTATAGTGTAGCTTTAAATTTATTAGAATTTATTGCATGTCTTGTCTTCGGAAGAATCCCAAGAATGTTCTTGAGCATCGGCATGACGTCTTCTAACACGCCCCGTGGTATTAAGTGAAAAGTCTGCCTATTTCTCCATGGTAGAGATAAAGGAAATTAGACTAATAGAGGTTAAGTTACTTATCATTGTCACAAAGCCAGTGGGTGATACAGTTGAGAATTAAAAACACTTACTTTGAATTTCCATTCATTAACATATTCACTCTATAAAGCATTCATTCAATAGTAACTTCCTATCTCTTTATGAGGACAAATGAGATAATGTCTGTAAGACAATTTGAGCTACTCAGGAAAAGCAGGCTATATAATTTAAGAGATGAATCTGATAAATTGGATTCGCAAATAAGGAGATTGGCTCAAAGCCTCTAGGAGAGGAAGTTATTGTGTCATTTTCCCAATCATCTTGCCAATTTACCTCAAGCTTTTACAATCATACACGTCTTCTATAGAGCTCAGCAAATGAACTTCTCGAAAATGTGGTTTGGTCTCAATTCAGTAAATTTTATTTGTACTTTCCTCGTATTCTCTCCAACAGTTCACTGACCCATTACGTCACCTACGCTTACTATGCATTCAAATCAGCAGACAAGCACATTTGACTTGTTTCATGGCTAATGCTTTAGCAACAGTCTCATATCACATTGATTGGCTATAAAAGCATTTTCTGTTTCTTATTATTATATTTATGTGTAGGTTCTACATGAGAATTCACCATATAAGCCTTCGAGAGTGTATTTCTTGCACTTTGGTCTTTTTCAGTAATAGCACCTACTATATAGGACCCAAGGGCACCCATTAAGTGCTCAATGATATTTTCTACGGGACTTTTTTTTTGCGTCCTTGGAGAACATTTCTAGCACTCTCAGAAGGGCAATACAATCAACGCAGCCTCTGACAGTTCTGAATTTAACTACGTGCATGCTATTGAAATGCCGTAGTAGATGAAGAAGAAACTGCTGGAACAGGGGCACATGTGAATTCAAAGCGAGCCAGACAAACCTGGCCGTGTCCTGTCTTCCACTGCTTAGAAAAAAATAGAATGGTCTCATTGAGGGCAGAACCGTGATTTGTTGCACAGAAATAAAGCAGAATTCAATTTGATTTCAAAAATCAACCTGCTCAAGAAAAGTGGATCAGTATAAAGCAAAAATGCAATTTGAAACAACACAATAAATTTTAGATATCTGAATGTTCGTTCGGTGTTCCTATAAATGACGTTTCACTTTAAGTGAATTACACTGTCACTTTGGGGGATCTAAATAAATCTTGCTCTCTAAGAAATGTGCCGACAATGATATTTCCTTACAGTTAAAATATCCTTGTTTACAAAGATAAGGCAGATGGATACCAGCAGATGGGCACCATGAGGGAAAGGAGAGGTACCCACCTGTGACTGTGCCCGTGAGCCCAGGTTTACTGAGGAGATAGTCTATTTTTATATCTTTGTTTCACTTATGAAGGTTAAATCATAGTTAAAACATATTCTCCTATATTACTATTTTTAGAATTTAAATTTATCTCAAATGTAAAATAATGATGATGTTAACACCTTCCCACAAAATAATAATTAAAAAATCTTCAATAATTTAAGAAAATTATTGCTGTGAATGATCTGTGAGTGATTAAAATTATACTGCATATGAATTTATCAAGAGTGGTAAGTAGGGACAAAAATGTTACAAGTTTTTGCCGTGCACCAAGAAAAATTGCAAATCAAATAATCTCTGATTGGTACTCCAAAAAGTTCGTATTAATTTAGAACTAATGGTGTAGGTGAGAGAAAATTACAACTTTAAAAACACACAGATACACAACTCAGCTGGATTTACGAGGGAATCTTTGAACACAGACATGCTTATAAACCTTCCTTTGATTAGTAGTGATCCAATTCTTTGTTGTTACTCTGTTTATTTATTTTTCATTTTACTAAATTTTGTTAGATTTGAAGCAATTCACTGATTATTAACATACAATATGTTCTTATAATGTCACCATTCTTTGGACGTTGACTTGCGATAGTCAAAATGGCTAACAAATCCATTTTGCAAACATCGACTAATTGAGAATTATGTGCAAATTATGTCTGAAATAAGCAAAGCTATGTTAGGTAAATAACATCATTGGGGCTCCAAATAAACTTGCAACTTAGTTAGAAAAAGGGTCAAAAATGGGCAAAATTAATTAAAAACAAGAGATTAATATTGCATTTCAAAAGGAACATAAATAAAAAAATACATGACATGACATTAAATGGGATGGCCAAATAATTTTACTAAATAAATTGAGAATATTCTCCAATGAGAGTCTCCAAAGAGTCAGTAAACTAGGAGTCACCTTGTTAGGTAGTTAGATAAATGAGGGCACCAGGCAGATAAAGTGGAGGAGAGGGAGGATGGTCCGGAAGATGGCAGTATGCCCAACTTCAGCATAAAGGGGCTTTACTTCCTCTATATGAGTGCCAGCAGCAAACCGGTTAGAACCGGACGACTGCAGCTACATGATAGAAAACAAGGACCTAACCTGACATGACCCAGTGCTCATTGTAATATAATTATCATTGTGATTTATGCCCCCTGTGGGCTTTTCTTTGTACAGCATGGGTAAGGACATGCACAAAAGGGAACGAGCATGACTAAGCATTCCAGGAGCAAGAGCCATCAATCAATCAAGAGACCACCTCTAAGCAAGGATACAAGAGAAGGGGCAGACAAAGACCATTGCTATCCATCCTTGGATCAGCCCACCTCCCGTTCTTGGAGTTGTACTTTCCCTTTGCTAATAAAACCTTTAAAATCTTTTGCTGCAAATGTTTGTCTCACATGTTAATTCTTATCTCTTGTGTAAGACAAGAACTGGGGTATTTTTCCTTCCCCTTTGGGAGCAACAATCATGTAAAAAGTAGCAGATGAATGTCCTCTCACTTGGTCCCTCTGTTTGGGGGTGGATTTCAGAAGTGTTGTATCCTTCAGACAGAGCCTGGTTTGGCTCCCCTGATTGGTTAGTGCTGTGCCCATGGGTACCAGGGTGGGAGAGACAGCACTTGTAGCTGTAGTGACCATCTCTCTTCTAGACCCTTCCATCTTTTCATTCTCCACATGCCGTCAAGCTCCATACACACTCTTCTCTCCTAAACACTTTCTAAGGCACTGTTATGTCCCCTGTCATAGTCTCTCTGCCTCTAAACTAAATAATGCATCCTGATAATTGAATTTTCTTTCTGAAAATTAAATATGGCCATGTCACCCCCTCCTCCAAAATTGAAAGCCCTACAAAGTTTGAACACTTATTTGGCAAATAAGAACAACCCTGATCTCATGAGTTCACGGAGATCTATTTTTAAGACAAGCATCATTATTCACCCTGCCTGTTTCTCACTTTTCCCTCAAGTAATCCTAAGCTGGGAGTGGGGACAGCTCAGTCGCAAGCATGAGGTCCTGGGTTCAATCCCATGTACCTCCATTAAATTTAAAAATAAAAATAAAAATAAAATAAAAATAAAAATAAAAGTTATCCTAGGCTGATTACAGCTTCTTGAACAGCCCTTATTCATGCCAGATGTTTTTCCTCTTCTTGAAATGTCCTCCCTCACAAAGTTCACAAGATAATATTCTCCTTTTGAAAATGTCAGTTCAAATGGTTGTCTGTGAGGCCTTCCCCAACACCTTCTATCAGGCTATAGGTCCTTTTTTGTTGTTATCTATACATTTCCACTGTACTGTTTGCTTTTGGTGGATCTCCCTCAAGACTGCAAGCTCACGAGGTCAGGTTCATGTACTCTTTCACTGGTATGTTCCCAGGGCCCAAACATCACCAGGGCCAGAGCAAGCAGCCAGTAAATACTGAAGGAGAGGAAGGATGCCCTCAGCTGAGATTGACCGGGGAGGTGTTAGGAAAGAGGGCATGTCTGAAAGTCAGGGAGGAAGCTTCCAGAGAATCCTGGAGGGAACAGAGCAAAACTTCAGGGGCAGCAAAAGGGAACACCAGGCACACTCCAGGGACAGAGAACAAACTGTTTTGCCCCATGAAAGTTAATAAGGAGAGAAGAGTGCCTGGGTGGGTATGGGAGCTTGACAAGCTGGCTTTTATCTAATAATTCGCTGGATTAGACACACTCTCTCAATCACTGGCAAACTAATAAATTCTTTAGCTATGAACATATTTTCTAAGTTTGAGTAACAACATTTTTTAAATAAATTTTCTACAAACAAGCCTTTGATTATCATAATTTATATTTCAGAATGCACAGGTATCAAGTTGTAGTTTTCTTTTTAGTCTGTATGTATAGTTTGTGTTTCTTTTTTTCTATAAGTCAAGTGCTGCTAATAGGCAGAATTCATCTGCAAAAAAAAATACAGAAAAACAACAACAACGAAGCTTTTATTTGGTTGTGTGATACTCACTTATCTCAGTTGGACGATGTTATGTCATGTGTGACTAATGTCAATTCATCCAGCCACCTGCCTTCTCCCCACCAGCCACTGACAAGCTGTGGAGGGAAGTACACTGACAGATAACAATATTTTTTGGATTCACTGCTCAAGTAAAGCTTTGTTGAATCCACAGCAACCAAAGCAATATCTATATCTATCCTGATTACTCAGCAGACAAAATGCGGATCTGGAGGGTTGAACCCCTGAAAAAGCATCCCCACATTGGGAGCTGAAATGCAGAAATTCTTTTCTTCCCACACTGATTGCAAAGCAAAGAGAAAAAATCAGCAACAGACTGTCCATCAAGATAGCAACTGGGAAAAATCAAAACAGTAAAATACATAGTTGGCACGTTGCTTTTCTATACTAGCCAAATGCCCACAGGAATAAATGCCATGCAGATTTCAGTCAATAAACAAATATCTGACAAGAGGTCAAAGAAATCAATCCAGCCTGTTATAATATATTATATGCAGAGTAATGGGAATAGAATCATCATCATAACGCCAATAACAATGTGTTTGGTTTTAAGTGGATTATGCCTTTATCATCTGTTAACCTGAATCATATGGGACTTCAGAAAATTTTTATTTGGTGTATGAAATGCTTTGGGTCCACAAAAATCTGAATATATGAGATTTCCCTCAGCAGTTAAAACATTAGTGAAAAAAAGTACGAGAAAACGGAGGTATAATTAGGGCAAACAAAGTACACAATAAAATGTGAATATCTTTATTATATAAATATCCGCATGTTATAATTTAGCACTTTTGCCCTCTTTTGTTCTTTGCCTATGTGAAATAAAAGAAACGTATTCCTCCATCAAAGGTTCAGTCTCCATTTACATTTCTTGTCACTCAATGTACAACTCATTCCTGTGTCACCCAATGCAGACCTAGCCAAGCTTTAAACTCAGTGAGCAAAGTGGCCACTGCTTCAGTTATATTGCTGTACTGTGCAACTACAAGCAGACAAGGGAGAATATTTTGCTACACCTATAAGCCCTCATTTGAAGATTAGGTGGAATTCTGCAGGAACCACTCATAGTTTTATTTCTCTCACCTAGCACAGTGCCTGAGTACCAGATGCTCAATAAATGTTTAATAAGTGAATACAGCAGGAAAAAAGGAATCATTAAATACTTGACTGATACTTACTGACAAGTAGTGCAGCTTTATTTTATTCAAGTACCCAAAAAAGTTTTTGATACTAGAAAGTATCATTGAGATAAATTACATAATTTTTCTTTTTATGTCTCTCGGTTTAAAAATGCATATGATCTACTACGAATGCACCAAGGGATACGGAGGTTTTGTTTTTTTTTTTTTAAATACTAATTATGATGTCATTTTCAAATGTAAATCTTCTATTCTTTTTTCTTTTACTATATGTATATAAAGTACATCACTTGCATTTTTGTTAGTATTCACCAAGTGCTAAGTGAGAAAAAGTATTTATGAATCAATTGGTATGCATTAGGGCCTCAAAATGGAAGATTTCTTCATTTCATAAAAATGCTCCAGCCTCTGAGTGTGTAGGGAAGAACAAACCTGATTCCACATTAGATCTAGTCTTTTGGCTCCAACCCTGTGCTTTATTTTGTTGTTGAGGTGTATAGTCAGGCTGGTTCTGCACCTTTGGTAAAAGAGTATTGTCTATAGCATGAAATACAGAGGCTAGCTCATTCTCAAGGTTCTGATCTTTAAGTGTATAACACACTTATTCATATAAAGATTAAAAAAAAGCTGTCTTGCTGGAGGTTTACAAGGACATCATGACCTGATCTACCAGGACAGCTGCAAGAAGAAAGGAGCTTACAACAACCAACAACACCTCCTCCGCTTTTAGTACAAACGGTGCCTGAATTCTGACTTGGATAAGCTGGCTCTCTAGGACATTAGTCTTCCATCTTCTTGGTCCACTGGCTTTTGGAATAAAGTCACTGTTCTTTGCCCCAAGACTTCATCACCCCTCAATTTATTGGCCTGTCGTGTGGCCAGCAGAATGAATTTGGACTCAGTAACATATGTGCTGGGATGGACAAGGAGGTTTTTAATTAGGGACCTGAATCAGAGCCTAGGAGGACTAGGGCATTCCATCCCAACCCTACCCAGTGTGTGGAATAACTTTGCTATTTTTCTTCTTAAGCAGGAACTAGGCATGACTTCCATGAACACCTGTTTAACTCAACCTGCTACACTGAGCATTGTAAATAACCAAAATGTGATTTCTTTACTTTCTTTCAGGAAAGAGTGTCTTACACTTCCAGTGTTCAGTCACATTTAATAAAGATGAATCTTTCTAACAATTCAACACCCTCAGTTCTTTTAAACACAAGGAGGCAGACTGTTCTGAGATATTCTTTAAATTTATAAACCGTGGAGTTCTTTCCATTAATGATAGAAAAGAGTATTGCCTGCCCATCAGACATCAAAGGCTCCTCTCCCAGGCTGAAGCATCAGGAATGGGGGTGCAATTATTATTGAAATGGAAACTGACTGCATAAGACTGGCTGCTTCAGCAGCCTGACACTGACTGTGGCAGGGTCTGCAGGTGTACAGAGTTTTGCCTATTGATACAAATTGAATCTGAAAATAGCAATTTATTCACCAAATCAAGCCAATCACTGCAATGCAGTTTTCTCTTTTGGCTCTTATTCCCAACCAACCACTCTTAACCACTTGGCAACTTTGTTTTACAGTGAACATTTCTGTTTTAGGAAGGGGATTGGGGAAACTCTCATGGAAAGCTTTTTTTTTTTTTTTTAGCCTTTTTAACTTCGAGCCTTTATTTCAGAAGATGGTTTGTTTATAGTTGTACTACTTAATCTAGGAACAAATGATCAACACCTGTTCCAAATTAGTACTCCAGTCCCACACTCCTTTCTCTCTTCTCCAATTGTCATATGCCTTTCTTTATCCATAAAAAAAGCAATCACATTAGCATCCTTTGTAACACAATTTCAAATCTTCAAAGACATACAAGAAATTCTACAGTAAAACTGCATCTTCAGAATCAGCTTACAGGAGATAGGAAAGAACATAAAATAAAGACATATTTGAAGTGAATCTTTTTTATTTCAACAGTTACTTGAAGCAACACCTAATAGCCAAGTCAAGAATTTGAAACAAGTAAATGAAAGATAGTTTGCCTGAGGGGAAGCTAACAGACCAAAGAACTCTCAGTTTGGATCAAAGACTGGACAACTAAAGGAACCCTCTCAAATCTGAATCCACACACATCCCTGGCATTTTGCCAGCCTTTCCAAAGCTCCTGAATGGAGAGGTTCACAATGGTTAACAGAAGTTGTTGTCACGGCTCTAAGAAGCCATCAGGAAAAACAAAAAGCAAAACAAAAAACAAAAAGCAACAACAACTTGAGAAAAGGCAGTTGGGAAACACTTGAAAGAAAAACAAGTTGGACTAGAAAGAATGCATATTTAAATGCAATTTCTAGGCAAAGACAGAGTCAATCCAAAAGAATATAAACAGACAAAATAAATTATTTCAGTAACAAACCAGATTGTATTTTAAGGACCCCCCATATTATGAGGGTTTCTAGCTGGTGGAGAAAAGAGAAGAAAAAGCAAGAGGGAGATGAGGAGGAAGGGACGTGGTAGTAACAGCAGAAGTTCTGGTTGTTGTTACTGTTTTCCATGCCTTAACCCTTCAAACAAGAAACCTGCATGCAACTGTTAGTCCGTGTACTACTCTAAATTCTTTATCAGGAAGCCAACAGAATGTGATTTTTGTATTTTACCTTTAAATCCATGTATTTTAATGTAAAGGGATGATGGAAAAACACTGAATCATTTAGGTCAAGAGATATAGAACTTTATACCCTGGTGAAAACAACAAAAGATTGACTAAAACCAGATGATCAACTACTAGAGAGCAAAAGTTTGTATTAGAGCAGGCTAACTACCACAATACTCAGTGGCCAATGGTCATAGTTTCTATGTTTGTGAGTGTAGCATTCTCTGGGCAATGGTGTACTGGAGCTGTTGAAACCT
The DNA here is from genome assembly GCF_048564905.1 of Vicugna pacos. Classification (NCBI taxonomy): domain Eukaryota; kingdom Metazoa; phylum Chordata; class Mammalia; order Artiodactyla; family Camelidae; genus Vicugna; species Vicugna pacos. The sequence goes on from NC_133000.1 coordinate 40,317,227, forward strand.
GTTAAATTTTCAGGAATTACGTGATCCAGTTATTAATCACAACCATTATTAAAAATTAATTGTAGAGGAACTCATAATTCAGTAAATTATATTAAAATCATTGTTTTAATAACTTTTTCTATTATCAGTGACCTCAAGATTGTTCCACATGTGGTAAGTGCAAACAGTATGTAATGCTGTGCCATATGCCTCTCTTTTCAGTGCCACACTCTGAAATATCATGTTGGTACATTACATTCACCCTAGTGAAAGGATTTACACCATAGAAATTAGCTAACTCTACATATCAGGGCTTGATTTAGCACTTTGTTAATTATCTAGACTCAAGACGGTGATGGAGAAAATAATATTAATACAGACTGAACTTGAAATGTCTCATAGCTGTAGCCATTACATTGCACAGAGCAGAAAAAAAAATGCTGTATGCTCTTTCAACATCTGAAAACTACCAAGCAAATAAGTGCTTACATTGCGGATGAATGCGTGAAGTTCTGAAATATGCCTTTTGTTTTAATTCTGTCTTTTGCACTAACATAAATGAAAATATCAGCAACATGCATGACAGAAGTATACTCACTTGTCATTTGCCAATTAAATAAAAATATTCTGTAAGAATCAGTTGGTTGTATGAAATTTAGCATGAAATATATGGTATTTTTAAAATTGTGAGCTACATATTCTTTATCTCAGTAAAATACGTAAGAAGCGTGTATATCTATGTGAGTGCAGGGATGTATACATATGGCAGGGAAGAAGAAGCTACTGTTTACTGTGGTGCTGTATTCTAATATTTTTCTTCTAATAGAATAGGTGGAAAAGGTTTAGCATGTTTTATCTTAACTCGCCTATGAAAAGCCAAGCCATCTGTTATAGATCATGATTAGAATATTGGACAAATGTAATGATACATTAAAACTAAGTCATTTCAGATATAATTCATGAGGTGTTCAAGAAAAATTAATATAAATGTTTCCTTACTCTTCCTTAAGTATTCAGAGATCTCTATTGCTATTGAGGGAAGCCCCTTATTTTATTTTTCTCTCTGGACTGCGGAAGCACATTCAAAAATACATAATTATGATCTTGCCATTGGCGTCAAAAATTAACTAAATTATTCTCTCTGAAAAAAATCATTTTGGAGCATGAACTTAATATTGATTTACCTAATTTCCATTTGTTGAATGTCAACTGTGTGCTAAGTTAAAAGCAATTCCATTTCTGAAACAGTAGATTAAATGTGACTAGGGGAAGATGGGACGGAGTGGTTACAAAGGCTTCAAGGAACTTTTGTTGGTGTTTGAGATGCATGGTATTTTGATTGTGGTGATAATTTCACAAGTATACCCACATGTCAATACCTATCAAATTGTATTTTAAGTGTGTGCATCTTATTCCCCGTCAATTTTACCTCAATCAATCCATTTTGAAAGTTTCTAGAAAGAAGAAAAATAGGTTAAAGAATATATATATGTGCTTTTACTATATATAATATATACTACTATAACACTATATAATACCGTAGTATTATACTATATACTTTTAGTGTTACCATGGTGTATCTGATTTTTGCCTACTTTTTTATCATTTGTGCTGTGTTCTTTTAAAAATGTAACAAACACATTTTGTTTTATGATAAACAATTATATCTCTTAAAGCACACAAAACACTATATACATAGAATGAATTCATTTTTAAAGTGTGAAACTTAGAGAAATAGATAAAGATATTTAGCTATTAAAAGTTAGTTAACCCAAGACTTAGGAAATGGCAATTTAAATTTTTTCCTTTCTTGTGCTTTCATTCTAAATATATTTTTTATAAATATTTTAGAATATGTGTTACTTCTGTACATTGAAAACATTTCATTTAAATATCTGTTTACAATGCACCCTCATTGACACCTTAGAATAAATAACACCTTAATTTTGATGGATTGTCTATAAATTTAAATGAGGGCTAGATATATTTTGAATCTTCAAAGAGTTTTTTTTTTAGGGGAAGATAATTAGATTTATTTATTTATTATTGAGTTTTTTTCTTTTTAATGGAGTTAATGAGGATTGAACCCAGAACCTTATGCATGCTAAGCATTCACTCAATCAATATATAGAATATAGAGCTTATTCTTCCTTAAGGTAGACTATTACAGCTGAATTATATCAGAAGGATAATTCTTGCAAAATCATGTTGGCCTGAAATCAAATTGGCTTCTAAAGATACCTTATATGAATTCTGTGATTTTAAATAAGTCTCAATATATTCTTATTGATTTCTTAATTTATTCAATAAATATTTTGACTTAAACATTGATTATGCAAAATTGAATGAAATAAATGATCTGCTGTCATGGAACTCATAATTTCAAGGCAAGACAGATGGAATAATAATTTTGATAAAATACTTAAAAAGCTGTTGGAATTTTTTTCTTATCAAAAAAGAAAAGCAGAAAGAGAGGAGGGTATACCTTCCTCCAATTTGTCCTTAGATGGGATTTATGTGTTAAAAAGCTGTGCAGGGTAAGAAGCATGAGAAAAATCACTTCTTCAAAAGAATGTTAAAGCAGTCTTCTGCAAATTTTCACTGTTTCTAATTATGGAAATATCCTGGGTAGCCTCTCAGGGAGGCCTGTCCCCAGTCATAAAGAATTATTTATCTTTCTTCAATATCTGCTGATATTCAATATCTGCTGGTATTTTCCATCCCTCTGAGAAAGTGCTTCAGTGGTTAACCTCTTCATTCAAAAGCTAATATATCCCTATGTTCCCTAGAAAGCAGCTCTCTTTACTGGCATAATTCCCTGCATGTGTTTTAAGAGCCTTGACTAAGTCGTTTTGCCTTTTAGTTCGCAATGTGCTTCTGAATGATCAATATGCATTATGGGACTATGCTTATTCATCATTTTTTTCCAACCAGGAAAACACATCAAAATTCTAGTGAGAACATTTAAACATACATAGTACTACTCACCTAATGTAACCTCTCATTACACTCCAGTTTTCAACTCCCAAACTCAAAGAATTTCAGTTTGTTTCTCTATTAGTGTTTTTTTCTTTTTTCATTCTTTCCAGGTAAATGTCTTAATTTCATAAATAATAATTTTGAAACAAATCAGAACCCTCTATCTTTCTGTCAAAACCATTGTAAAAATTAGAAGAGCCCTGGGAACATCCACAACTTTGCAATTTTTGAACACCCAATTTTCTGGCTGGCTTAGTGAGCCCATTAGCAGGAAGAGATTACATTTTGTCTTGCAGGAATAGAAGGAATGTCCCAGGCACTCCCTGCTCTGGACAGGCAGCTTTAGATCAATAGCAAAACATTTTCTATGAACACAAATGGGCAAAGTGGAAGACAGTGAATTGTCCTAGTAATTTAGAATGCTTAAAAGAGTCTCTGGGACCCAGCACTCCTTCCCAGAATAGGAGCTTTACCAGAGATTGAGGATACTTCTGCCAGAATTCAGGCACCTTCTGCCCAACATACCCTTTATGAAAAGATTAACTTATGCTCCAAACCTCCTCAGAGCCTTTATCCTGAAGGATGAGGGTTTTATATTAAAGTTGTATTATATTAAATATCACCTTCACACTTCTCTCATTGCTAAATAGAGTTGTTAACTTAACAACTTAGGGAGCAAAATTAGAACTTTTTAACAATAAAATAAAAGCAAGTTGGTGATAAGAAAATCTAATACACTCACAATTCCTAAAGTAAGTTTGTTTATGTACTATTTTAAACATGTCACTCAAAGTAATCTCTTTAAACTCCTAGTAACATTGATATAGGAAATTTAGAATAACTAGCCCTAAAATTACATGATATGGTTTCAACAGTGACATTTTAAAGAAAAAGAATTACTGTTTCAAGCTAACTTTGCATTCAACGCATAAATGAGTGAAAAAATGGTGCCATTTATAGAAAGCTTTGAGAGAACTGTAATACTGCCTTTTTGTTTTTAGTCATAAACTGCTTTGAAAGCAGGTGTTATGAATGAAACCACAGTGTAATCTAAAGTTGGAAACATTTATAATTTTTGTAATGAGCAAACAGATAAAAACCCAGTTATCTCAGAAGTTTAAAATATATATATATATATATATAATGAAGTTAAAAGTTATCCATACTTTCTGCAACTTACGATAATAATTTCTTCCAGATCTCTTAACTCTTTCCTTACCTGTAAAAGTCCAATTCAAGTAACATTTTTGCCCTCAAAATGTCTCGTTCTGCTACTTTCAAAATAGTATTTCATAAAATTTGGGATTTTTCATTGGTTGAATATTTATAGATTATTTTTCCATTATTTATGTATTAAATACTTGCCTTGCCACTTGGACATTATGGAGAATTAACAATGTTTGTATTGTTTCTGATTTACTATTATAGATTTAAGAGACACTACCTTTGAAAACTATGCCTTTCAAGGAGACACAGCCCTTCTGGTCTTTTACTTTGATTTCATATGATTTGGTAGAAACTTGCCAATGATAAACAGAGGTAAAAATTAGTTTCAAAACAAATATCCAAAAAAAATTTAATAAGAGAAACTATCTACAGAGAGCACAGGTGCACTTATATCAACAAGAATTTTGTAAATAGCCATTGAGCTTCCAGGGTAGGTTGTTAGAAAAGTTGGTAGACATAGGTTCTAGTTGTGAAGACAATTGTTAATTTTTTTAAATTAAAACTTCAGTTTTCATAGGAAAAAACTTATATAAATATTTCCAATTTAGAGAATTATAGAATTGTTTGTATTTATGTAAAAATTCTGTTGAGTATTTTTTTAAATGGTCTTCTTTGTCCTAAGGCTTAAATGTAAAACCGGGAAGTTATTACATGTTATTAACACAATTTGAATGAGTCTCATTATTATAAGACTATTTGGACAAATGTCTGTGCTATTTTTTAGTTTGAATTAAAACTGTGAAGTTTGAATATCTCTGGCTATATTGTACAAAGTGCACCAAATTTAAGAAGATAGTTCTTCATATATAAAACAGGATTGATGCTGTTTCATGCAAGCCACTGAATAACAATTTGAAGAATTTGCCTCCTAAGCACAGCAAATGCTCTGCTTTGAAGCAATCAGAATCAGTTATTATTTGCAGATCTACCAGTATTGTCTCTATAGTTTGCAAAATCTGAGTCACTGAATTCTGGTATTGGCCCATGTTTTTGGTCTGCTTGCTAAGTTTCCTTCTTTTAAAGTTGCTGACTGTTGATGGCTGTGATGAGTAGTTAAAAATTTTTTTTTTAAATAGATCTGAAGAAATCCTTGGAGTACAAGATGGACTCCCTCCCTGTCTTTCTGTCCACTTTTTTTTTTTTTTTGCCATTCTTTCTATATAAATGCACAAAGTGGCTGTAACAGTCACTTTCATACCAATGAGAATTAGGATTTCTCTTTCTCTTTCTTTTTGCTGTGATTGTGTTATCAAATAGTACATTTATCTTTTTTACTGGATTTTGAAGCAGGATAATGAAATATTTTTCATAGTTTGAGCTATGCTTGATTGTAGTAAGAAGTTAATATTCATATAAATGATAGTACCAGATAAGCAAGGAAAAGGTAATAATAAAGGGGGAGAAAAGAAACTAGCGCATTGGTCAATAAGTGTTTTTGCAAAGCAAAAGAGGGATTGAGTTCATGTGTTACAGATGAGATACTAAAAGACTGGAGGAAAAAAGATGGAACACTGATGATAGGTAGTTAGTCAAGAGAGAGCACAGGGTGGATAAGGTGGAGGAGAGGGAGGATGATCCAGAAGATGGTAGTATGCCCTTCTCCAGCATAAGGGGGTTTTGCTTCCTCTAAATGAATGCCAACAAGAAACTGGTTGGGACCAGATGGCTAAAATTGCACAGTAGCAGCAAGGACCTAACTGGACATGACCCAATGCTCATTGTAATGTAATTAGCATTGAGGTTTAGCACCACCCCACACCATGGGTTTTTCTGTGTACACCATGGGTAAGGACATATGCAAAGGGGACAAGCATGACTAAGCACTCCAGGGGCAAGAGCTGTCAATCAATCAAAAGACCACTTCTAAGCAAGAGTCTAAGAGCAGGGGCAAGCAAAGACCACTGCTATCCTCCCTTGGATCAGCCCACCTCCTGTTCTTAGAGGTGTACTTTTCCTTTCCTAAATAAATTGTTTAAAATCTTTTGCTATACAATGCTTTCCATCTCTTGTCTGTATTTTTATCTTTCAGGTAAAACAAGAACTGGGGTCTTTTCCCTTTCCTTTCTGGGGTAAAACTGATAGGAAAAAATGTTGTTATCCAATCTATGAGAAGGTAGATGGTGGGGTATATATTATTGTTTTGCAAATAAGGATATGTTGATTTGAACAACGTCTTTCAGTCTGGAATACCGGTGTGAGGCCATGATGTTTGGTGCTGTGGCAGGCATTCTGTGATCTTGCAGGGAAGACAAGAGAATCATGACAATTCTACCCTTTACAAACACTGCACTCACACTGCTAAGTTGCTGATCCCCAGAACTGCCTACCTCTCCTCTTTCTGTGATGTGAGATTATTAAATGTCTTTACCACTTAAGGAACATTTGACTGAGCCTTCTTATACTAGAAATCATTCCCAGAGAGTCTGTGAAGCAAGACACTCAATATCTTTTGATCACTTAATGTGCATTTCAATTCAGTGATGATATACAAAACAATAAATGAAACGTCTATTCTCTGAAGACAGCAAGGATTGGGAAGAAATTCAGACTCTAAAAGAAAATTGCAATTACAACTTACAAACTTCAAAAGGAGTGTTCACTTTAATTTTCATAAATAAAATGGACAATGATCTACTCTTAAACATAAGTTATATATTATTTGAAGTATAAACATAGCATATATATGTAATAATCTAGGCCAATTCATCACATTTTCAATATACTGACCCTGCCTACAACATTCAGATCACAATCTTCATTATTGGTGAAGTGGGATTTTACTAATGATCTTCTAGCATGTTCAGTTAAAGAGAAGGAAACAAATACAAAAGCAAATGCATACTGTAAAATATGTATCCACACTACAGCTGTGTTACCCTGCGCACAGGGAACTAACTACATGATGGAACCAGTTCTGACAGAACAAATATAGTAAACATTTTTTTCTGCAAAATATACCATGGCATTGTTTAGTTCTAAATCTTTGATGCAAGAGTGTTCTTCCATTTCTTAAAATTTTGTCTGTTCAAAGTCATTTGAACTATTGGGAGCATAACTTAATGCATGTAAGTTCAGGAATATTTCATTGCTGAAAGTTTAATCAATTAGTTTTACCATTTCAGTCAATGCTAAAACGATATTTCATTCCTACAGAAAAGAATGGCATGATTCCGTAATGAGTATAGTGGTCATGAAATACCGCAGTCTGTTCCTTGTGGGTACATGTATATACATACTCATATATACGTGTATATTCATGTATGTGTACATGCATGCCTGTGTTACTACACAATGCTTAAAGAGAAACAAATGCAGGTTCAATAATTATCAAATTGTTGTTATTTTTTTCAATGGCATATGTGAAATTCCAAGCTGAAAAATGTGCTCAGTTGTTTCACAAATAGATCTCAGACCAGGGGTATACCACAGGATACAACGGCAGGCAGGCATGTACTTTCCAAAGTGCACAAGTCATGCGTCTCTTTCCAAAATGTCCTATCATGGTTTATTCTTACAAGTATGTGCTACCCAGAACATTTACTTACATATACCTCATACAGCAATAGATATAATCACCATTTCAATTTTCCTGTTGTATTTACTCAGAATTTCCATGATGGTGGAATTATGTTCATAGAATTGATGTACAGTTTCCAATTTCTTAAGCAAACACTTACAACTGTTCGCTACAACATTATGCCTCTCTTAACTTTTGAACCTTTTAAAATTAAACTCAGAAATTGGCTTTAAAACAAAGACTTGTTCAAATTAATGCATATACGACTATATAATTTAAACAATATTTTAAAATTATATTATTAAAATTAAATTATATATTAATTTTTGACTTGTTAGGGGGAAAATAGATGGTAATTATGAGAAGGCACCTAAGATATATTTGGACACAGATTAATTAATTATGCTCGGAATCAAGAAGTCTCCCCACCAAACTTGTCTAGGCAACAATCTCAAAAGACTTGAAGAGGAAAAGATACATCGGAACAAATCTCTCACTACTTCTGCAGCACTACTCAGAGCCTGCTTACCCATGATGAGAACTCTTGTCTTATTTATGCAAAAATAATACAAACATTTAGAGTTCAGAACATACCCCCATTTATTCTCGGTTGATTTTCTTATCTGCTTAAAAGTTATCTGACCATGCTCTGATTTTAACCTTGAAAACTTATAGACATAAATCATTAAAACTGTTCCAAACAATAAAATGTTAAAATATGACAAGAAAGAATACCTCCTATAAATTTGCAAAGCTCTGATAGATTTTTCTCTTTTCAAAGCAATTACTCATGCCATTGACGGAAATTGGAACAGCACAGGAGCATTTTAGTAGAGTCACAGTCTGTTCTGAATCTAAAAAGGAAAAACATAAAATGCCACATCTCACAGTAAACAAAACGTATTCAGACACAAGTGTCAGAAGGGCTGTATTGGAGGCGAATGCACATGCCTTTGACAAAAATGTCGGTACAGTGAGATTGGTTTTGCCCCACTGTTTTATATTTTGTCTGTATTCCTAAGCTAAAGTACATTCCCCAAATCAAGTTTCCAGCCATTCAAAACTCTATTCCTACGTAAAGCTCTAAAGCCACTAATCTCTCAGCCCTTTGGTAAGTCAACACTGTAATCAATAGTATGCTGCCTTTAGGTCTCAGGGGCATCCTTTGTTTACCACCAGCTCTCCAGGAGAATCCTACGAAAATCATATCATGTTCCACTGGATCAAACTATCATGGAAGTTTGGGAAACTGAGACATTCAAGAGAAATGTGAAAATGACCCAAACTGAACTAAACAAATTTCAATTTCAGGGGGTTTTGACATTTTGTCATATTTAAATTAAAAACGATGTTATTTTGGTTTCTTCCTGCTCTAAACATGTTGGTTTTCTCTTTTAGGAGATTCTGATAAAATATGTGATCATCCCTTGCCAACATTTTCAATTCCTCTTCTGTGCAGACAGCAGGGTTTATATGATAAAATTTTAATGACCATGGACCTGCATAACAATGTGAGGCACCGGCACATTTTCAATAAGGCTGTGCATTTGTTAAGACTGGCATTGGGTGGTATTCTTTAAGCAGAAGCCTTCGTGGCCTGAGAAGCAGGCTTAGCAGAGATAGAAGATGCTCTGGCGAAAGCCCCATTATCATGCAGCAGTCATGGGATGTGATGGGGATTTATGAATCTCTGCCAAGGAAACTATAGTATGGGCTGCAAATTACAACTGGGGTTTAACATACACCCGACACTAGGCTGGAGGATCTAGTTTTCAGATTACTCCACAGACTTAGTTAAAAGCAGCTTTAGAGCACCCCTCAATCCCTGATATGTCCCCTTCAACTTTCCACAAAATCCTACACTACTTTCTGGTTGGCAGTTTCATAAGAGGGAAAAGTTTAAGTCAGTTCAGGAGAGGTTTTGGATTTCTGTTTAACTCCTTTTCAATCCAGGGTTAAGCAGCACTGGAACTGTTGGGGTAGGGTAGGGACGGAGAGAATGCTTGCTTTGCAATGTTAAGTCATGACGTTACGGTCCTTGCTTGGCTTTCACAGAAATGGTTCTGGGGCTCGGCTTCATGACGCAAGTCTACATCCTCAACCCTGAGCCTGAAGATATGTATACTTTCTGCAGCTTTACTGCAGATATGCTATGAGCAGACACAAAATTCTACTATGAAATTTCAATTCTAAAAATTGTTATTTAAAGATTTATTTGTTGTTCATAACTATGGCCATCTTTGTGAACTCTTATGATCCCAATATAAACAAACAATTCTGAAGGCTGATTCTGAATCTACATGTCCCATCTTCCAGAAGTGATCAGGTTTGTGTAGCATCGTGTACACAATGCTAATCTTGTTATGTTGTATAAATCTGATACCAGAAAAGTTCTATCTGTAAGAACTATATTGTAGCTTTCACAGGACAGAAATATTCTGAAAGTTCTCCTCTGGCACTGAGCATACTGTCACAGAGCATAGACATGAGAGATGGAAACTCTCAGATGGTTCATGGTTCAGGCCTATTCCATTTCATAAATGAAAATTTATTACTGCTATTCTTCATTATCTTAAAAAAGATAAAATTAACTGGACCTTCAGGTAAAAAGATCAGCTTGAGAATGTGGAGGCATAGTTTATTTACCCCTCTAAACCTTAAGTCTTGGCCAATGGAGAAATGTCTCTCTGAGCAAAAAGAATATCAGAATACTGGCATATATAGAGCAATTTTTGGGGGTAATAAAAATAGTAAAAAGATTATTGTAATAGAAATGGGGAGGGCTGAGGGAAAGATTGCAAATATTAGAATACGGTTGTGAGATAGTAAAGAAAATAATTCCTAGAAGCTTAACATTAAAATATAAATAATAGTTCATATGGATACAATGAAAACAGCTATTAAACCAGAAACAAAAATCACAAATGCTTTAAAATAATTTGCACAAAATTCCACTTGAAATCAAGAAATCACTTAGAAGCCCAGGAAATTGCCTTTGATGTTGGTTGCCATGTATTTTATATTATAAAATGAATCAAATTTTAATTTAAGATGAATGTTTTTGAGTGAAAATACTATAACATTGATGGCATTATGAAAAGCCACCTATTTCAAATATTTTTTCAGAGATATTTTAAGATCACTGTAGATCTGAGAGAATAAGAATAAAGTAGTTGTAAACACAATTACTGTAGATAAGCATAGCAATTTAAATGTGCATGTATACATTTAGGGTTTTAGGAAAATACGTTCTGGTATTATGTTTAAAGTATTAATTTTAATATAATTACTCATGAGGTAATAACATGGTAGATTGCCTTAACAAACATACACATGCCCCAAATCTAATTTAATTAGATTTGAACCAAACTGTATCCAGTTTCCTGATGAAGTTACAAATCTAATATTTAAAAACACCTAGTCAAACAATCCGCTCTTCTCTCTGATAGTAAAGCACTAAAGCAATAATAATCACATTAACATGACTTATTTATAAAAATAAACATTCAGATCATATTGGAAACCTGGAAATATGTTTTTTAATAACCAACGGCTTTTTGAATTTTTAACTTGGGTTAAAAATTGCTCGTACACAGCAGGAGCAGGGAGGAGTGTTGGAGGTAAGAAATATTTAATAAATTTTGCTGCTAAAAAGTTAGTATTTGTGGCAACAATAAAGATTCAGCTTTGCAAATAAAACAAGTTATAGCTTGATTAAATAATTAAATACTAAAGACATAAAAATACTTATTTTTATTTTAGAAGGAAAAGTTCTACGCTTCCAAGACTTAAAAAAATTAAGTATCCTATATTCACTCTGGAATATTTCCCTCCATTAAAATTGTTGATTTTGAAGGATGTATGAAAACATTGATAGATATTATATTTTAGTCAAAATCAAAATTCATTACCTTATATACGCACATGCTAATGTCTTTGTGATACAAAACACATTTTGTGTAGGCATTTTGTTTGTTTATTTGTTTTTTGCCTTCCCAGGATCCATTTCCTTTTCAGGGACTCCCCCTCCCCCAAAATCAGTCCAAGAATTTCAGATAGAGCTGACCACAAATGCATCCTCTCCTGCTCCAAGTTGGGACAAATGACATAGGCCCGGCCATTCACAATATTTGATCTACTAATCACACTGATTACTTAAGGTTTAAGCATTTGATTTGAGCCAGGGTAATGAAATTCTCTTTCTGGACTCTTGCTGGAACACTGAGCAAAAATAGAACAGCTAACACTAATGAAATGTTTACTGAGTGCTGGGCTTTATTTTAGTGCCTATAGCAGTAGCTAATGCAATCTCCCGAATAGCATCACTTTTAATGAGCAAAGAGGACACAGAGATAGCAAGGAACACCAAGGGACCTAAGGAACAAGAGCCTTCTTCGAAAGAAAACCTAAATGGAGGAGAGCTGATCTGGAGATGGGAAACAAAAGGAGAGCCCAGGTACTGACAACATTATCAGAGCAACAGGACACAGCTGAGCCTTCAGTCAGCGCAGCCAATGCCTGGACTGGTCAATACTAGCAGCCAACATGTTCCCTTTCGTGTTTAAAAAGCACAGGTGGATGCTATTCCTCAGAGTGAAAAAAATCTTGATGAAAAAATTAGGATAATTTAATACTTTTAAAATTTTATTTCACTTAATTATTCATTTCATTTATTTATTATATTTGCATTTCCTTTGATGTTCTATATGCAATTCGATAGACATGTGATCTCTATAGATGACAAATAGATCAATATAAAGAGAGGAGACCTATAACTTGAATCTCAAATGAAAAGCAATATTTCTCGCTAGAAAGACAGAAATGAACTTTCTCTCCCTGCCTCCTCACACATTTTACTAACTTTTCTAAAATTGAATTGCTCTGGGATCTATGACACAGGAACCACAAGAATGTGGTGGAAAGAAAAGTCACAAACACAACTGCATTTGCTCCCTTCTGTTTTCTGCCCCCTGCCATTGGACAAGGCCATGTGACTAGTTCTAGCTACTGAATGGTGATAAAAATGAAGCATGTCACTTCTCAGCTTTGACTGCAGAGAAACCATGCATAATTCTCCACTCTCTTTCTATGTTGTTGCTCTGGCAAAAGCCCCACGTTTCCCAAGAGTGCATCTCCAGGATGCACACATGTTTTCAGCCTGGATCCCTGAGTGACTGTGTGGAGTGGACGTATTCCATCATGCATAGGGTTTGGGGCACAAATGAGAAGTGAGTGTTGTGGTTTTGAATCTCTGAGATGTTGGGACTTTGGTGAAGGGGAGGATGTTGTTTTGTGTTACTACAACGTGACCTAGACCTATCCTGATAATTACAACACCTTTGTAATTTTGCCAGAAATGAGCTATAAAAAAGTCTCTGGAGTTCACTCCCTCTCTAAGTTCTATTGTCTCCCCTTAGTCAAAGAGAACACATATTCTCTTAATATAGTTATAATATATAATCAGTGATAATTTTAGTAATATATAATTTTGATTTAAAAATGTTATAAATTGTGTTTTCCTGAGTAGTGGCTTAAATTCTGATTTAAAAGAAATCCAACCTTATCTCCCATTAGGGAAGGCATTCCAGAGCAGAAAAACAAAATTACAAAGCAGTATCGAGCATCTTAGTGAAAAACAAAGTAAAATGACCGAAATAAACATAAAACTGGGCATGTGTTATCACAAGGATAATTGCAAACAGAAACAATTAACTCTCTGAAACTTTCCTTTTTAACAAGCTGGACTGACGTCACATACAGATAGCCTTTAGTCTTTATATTAGCAATTCTCTTTTGTACTATTCATTCCAAAACAAATGCCGCTTGTCTGATATGTGCCAGGAACAATGAGAATATTAGAAATACAATGACAAACGGTGCTTAGCTCCAAGAGTTCGGGGTTTAGTAGAGAAACAGGCAAGTAAATAAACTATTAGACTGTGCCATGCTGTGCTCTAACAGAGGTATGGGATGACCTAATGGGAGCCTAACAAGTGTTGGGGTAGAAATTACATTAAAGATTACCCCTGACAATCTTTGAGGATAAAAAAGAGTTTGCCATATACAAATATTATAAATTATAGAGAGTACACAGGAGGAGGTGAACTTGAAAGACCATCACATTGTGAGGAAATAAGTCATACTTGAGAATTTTAAGAAACTCCATATGAATGGGACTTGGGATTCAAATAACAATCAGCTAGGCCATGCACAAAAGGAAAAGGAAAAGAACATGTCTTAAATGTCATTCAAAAGATATGGGGCTTTATGCTGGGAAGCTAGTGGGAGCTGAGTTTAAAATCAGCTAAAAGCAAGTGACTACAAGCAAGTCAGGCAGATTATGTTTGGTGGGTTTAACCAGATTAGCCCTCCTTTTCATTTTCAATGGTCACATTTTAAAATTTCTATTTCTGATGTAAATTTCTCTGACATTTATTTAAAGGATAGGAAATTACTTACATATTTTAGGCTGGAAGAGGACATGCCAAATTTTTGTTTTAGAAAGCTCTTCCTAGAAGTAATTTGGAGATTGGATTTTTGGAGGGAAAAGATGGAAGGTGAAAACATGGTTGGCATCTATCAAAACAGTTCATGTAAAGAATAACTAGGAACTGAAACAAGCCAAATGAAGTAGGCATAGGAGTACTTTATGAATTTATATAGAAGTTTGAATCAATAAGACTTGGTGACCCAGCAATTCCACTCCAGGGTATATGTATATCTGGAAAAATGAAAACACTAATTCAAAAAGATACATGCACCCAATGTTCATAGCAGCATTATTTACAATTGCCAAGGTATGGAAGCAACCTAAGTGTCCATCAATAGATGAATGAATAAAGAAAAAGTGGTATTTATACACACACACACACACACACACACACACACACACACACACGATGGAATACTACTCAGCCATAAAAAGAATACAATTTTGTTATTTGCAGCAACATGAGTGAACTTGGAGAGCTTTATGCTAAGTAAAATAAGCCAGAGAGAGAAAGCAAGTACTGTATGATAACACTTATATGTGGAATCTAAAAACAACTCAACAAACTAGTGAATACAACAAAAAAGAAGCAGACTCACCAACATAGAGAACAAACTAGTGGTTACAAGTGTGCAGAGGGAAGGGGGAGTGTTATAGGGGTAGGGGATTAAGAGATACAAGTTATTATGTATAAAATAAATGAATTACAAAGATATATTGTACAACATGGGGGATATAGTCACTATTTTATAATAATTATACACAGAGTATAACCTTTAAAAGTTGTGAATTACTATATTGCGTACCCATAATGTATAATATTATACATTAACATATTTCAATTAAAAAATACTTAGTGATCAGTTGGCTACAGAAAGTGAGGGGAAAGAGGAAGGGAAACAGCTAAGGTTTCTCCTCCGTGACAAAGTGGATGGTGGTATCAAATAGAGGAATAAAACATACAGGAAGTGGAACATCTAAAACAGTGAGATAAAATTACACAGCCTATAGGACATGGAGGTAAAAATATACAATATCTGGAATTGCAGATTAAAATCATAGGGAAATGTCTAGACTAGTATAATAAGAGGGAAGAAATTGCTTAAAGTACTTGGAAAAATATTGGCTCATCTATCAAGGATCCAAAATTATAGCCAACTGTCAGGTTAGTTGATCTAGGGGTTTAAAATTGCCATCAGTTACCAGTTCCTTTAGAGTTACATGTTCTATAGTTACTTCATCACAAATTTGTTATCTCTGATGGTCATGGGTTGGCTCTCAGGACAACAGTCAAGACTACATACGGAAATTTGTTCACGTCCTGTAGAAGAATCGTGCTGGCCTTTTACGGTCTATTTTAAATGCATGGAAACTTAAAGCAGGCCAAGCAAACCTCTCATCAAATTACTTTAAACTGTTTTAGGTTAATCCATTCCTATTCTAGGGAAAGAAGACTGGTTTTAACAAAATTAGTTCATTGGAACAAAATTTCAGCCCTGGAGCAGGGGTTAAGACAAAAGAAGAAATCCAGACACCCTCAAGGTTCTGCTGGGAATGAAGGATGGAGTCACAGATACTAGGCAGGCAACCAAGTTCATCCACAAAGCTTAAGAAAAAAATTTGGCTAATTTCTGAAACACCTTTATCCTGAAGCTGTGCTAAAAGAGAAATGGAAGAGAGCAAGATGATTTCAAAATTAAAAGATTTAAAATACCCTTTGCTTCAGAAAATAGTAAGAAATAAAATCTTACGATGACACTCCATTGCTAGGGTGGCTAGAAGGTTAAGATCAAAATTCCCCTCACATTTTGTACGGTTATCAAAATGAGACCCAGGATGCTAGTTCCACATGGAATTCTCACTGCTCCTCAAAAGTATTCCTCGTGTGTTTTCTACATGTATGAATGCCTGTGTTGGTGCACAATTTATGCACACACACGAACAAAATACAATCACTTGCTCATTTCTTTAGTCCCAAGAGAATTATGCCCTAAGCTTGCTCCAGGCCATCCCTTTTAAAACAAGTCTAACTCTTTCAACGGAGTATCGTAAGTGGAATGGCAGATGTTAAAGCACGTCCTGGAATCTTCCAAAGGCTGCTGACTTTACACTACAGCTTCAGAGCTAGGAAAAGGCTGCGACTAAATCTTACTGAACATTAATAATTCAAGAAAATGAGCAAATTTATGGAGGTGGTGGGGAAGTCCCTTAAGGACAGGGATGTCAGTTTGTATCAGGGCTTCAGAGGAGGAGGAGAAGCTACTCTCAATGAGACGAGAGGGAGGGAGTGGAGGAGAAACCTAGGGTCATGACCTCTCAAGTCTTCAGCCAAGTTGCTAAAAATACCACATGCTTGCTGTGGATGATTTTTTATGGAAAAATGATGACACTAAATCAGATATTCTGCCAAATATAGTGTGATTATAGCAGAGATTGTCTGTGCAGATATAGAGGCAGAAATGGAGCTGGTGATGGAAATGCAGCCTAAGGGAATTCACAAATTGTGGGGAAAGATTGAAACATCCACAGGGTATAAAAAATTAGGGAGAACAGGGCAAGAATACTCAGATCTCCAAGAAGCCAGGGGAGCCTCAGCAGGGAACTGAGTAAAGTAACAATTAGAAACAGAGCCCTTTCTCCAGCATCCTTGTCATTTCAGTGCCCGGTAGATGCTTGATGTGGTCAAAGTTCCCAGCTGAGCTTGACTTGTTCTACATACTGACTCCGAGCTTCCTTTCCTATTTCATTCCTCACCACCCCTCACATAAATGCTCTGTTCAGGTCAAACTAGATAGTGTCTTGTACAATTTCCTCCCAAGCTTTTTTCTTTCTCCCTTCACCAGGGTCCAGGATACTTTCAATACTTTTCTCATCTCAGTGTGTCTACCAACTGCGCCTGGTCCTTCTCAGTCATCACAGACTGTGTCTGTCTCTCCACCTCCCGTCTCTGCTTTCCATCACCTGTTTTCTTTCTTGTTTGATGGCGAAGGCATTATCCAACAAGAAAATTAACAGAAAAGGCTACCCAGTGACTGAAAAACAGTATGTCTCAAATGAATTCAAAGACCACAAGACTCTGAATGTTTTTAATACTTTTTTTTAATGTTTGTTTTTTAGTGGGGGAAGTAATTAGGTTTATTTATTTATTTTATGGAGGCACTAGGGATTGAACCCAGTACCACCCTCATACTAAGCACACATTCTGCCACTGAGCTATACCCTCCCCACACAAACTCAGAATTTTAAATACGCTATTTTGCCATGGAATTGGAAAATCCAATTGGAAAACTTTAGCATCAGTAAGCAAATGTTTGGAATGTCCTTACCACACCTACTACTAAAATTTAATTGAACATGATGACAGCTTCAGTGTTTGTTTTGAAAAGGAATAAACCTTTAGCCTCATTTTGGCTGTCCAGAGCATTAAGGGAAGAAACTTTCCATGAAACTCTCGTAATGGTTGGTCTTTCATTATTTTCTGTATTTGTTTTGTTTTTGTTTTTATTTTCTCCTTATTCTTTATTTTTCTCTCTAGTCCCTCTCCTCTTCCTAAATGGTACTGGGTTTTTAATGCGGAAAAAGGAAAAGGGAGAGTGCTTATCTAAATGTTACTCATTTTATCCACCTCAAATATAAACTGGAAACCCTTCAAACACAGCTTATACTCGTAGGAGATCTTCATCTCAACAGATTGTAATTCCATCCTTGGCCAGTGGCCCGTGCTATTATTCATGCCACTATAATATGTTAAGAACCAAATCCCCTGAGAATATAATTATTATTAGATAATGCACTCTCTTATCAATGTGGGCTTCACTAACAGTTATAAAAATGTTGCCAAGATTACACTCTGGCAATTAGTCCTCAGTGTGGGCTGCTAATGGATTTTACACTCAACTTTAAGATATAGATCCTAAGACTATTTTAGAAAATAACTCTTAATCTCTTTTTTAGATTAACAGGTATGGACAGACTAACAAATCTTAGTGAAACACACCTTTTTCTGTTTGATAAAACTGATAAAGCTAGTAGTTTACTAATAGTTGTATCACCGCAAACAAGTACAAAAACATAAAAAGGCATAAGCTTGTTAAAAAGACCTAAGGTCAAGTTCACACTTGGTGTAAAGATCACTATTTTGGCAAACTCTGTGGTTTCCCTGTAAGCTTTTAGTGGCCGATGGAACTGAGAATCTATGATTTCACTTATTTTGTCACTAAGAACAGCCTATTGAGGAAATGTTTCCCTGTGTCTGAGTGAGCCATTTGAGCTACAGAATTAAAATTAAAATAGCAATGGTCTTCAATAACACAAGAAATGTATACCAAAGAAAATAAAAAAGCCTGCATTCTAACATAGTATAACTACAATAGGGAAATCTCCAAGGAAATCCTGCTTATCCTGATGAGGTGAGATGTGTTCTTAGTTTTATCTGACAGACTAAAAACCTGAACAATTGAGAAATGAGGGACACAAGAGGTCAGTTCAGCTTCACAAACCTCACTAAGCATCTAATATGTCAATAAAACATAGTCTTGGTCATACAGGAGAGTCACAAATAGATCAGTTCAATATAATCTAGTAAATATTCTAACAGGACATTTTAAAGAGAGCAATGCATGTAAAGAATTTATCATCATGCCTGCCCAAAGAGCACATGATACATGCGGGCTGTACTATGTATATAACAATGGAAGTGCAAATAGGGAACGAAGCAGTGACACTAAGACAAGGCTAGTGATGTCCTCTTGGTTTCATAACTAGCAGCCAAACCAGCTGGAATCCAGGTTTCTTAACACCCACTTTAATGGCTTTTCTAAAAGGCCAAGCGGCCCTCACAGGCTCCTCTGGGATGAAATCTTTGAGCTGAATAGTAAGCAGCACCTGCTGGAGTGCATTTGCCTTTCTCTTCCCTCCTCCAACCCCACTTAAGTGAAAACAAAACACTTTCAAAACATTCAAGTTATGCATTTCTAATTATAGCTTTAACCAAAATGACATCTTCAGTTGAAAAGAGTGGCATTTTCTTTTTGATTTCATATATATACATATAAATAAATCCCAGAACACTTTAAAGGTTAAGTTATGCAAAATATATAGTTACATACAAAGGACTCTCCCTCCTTCTGTTCAGTGGAAACTGACATCCAGAAGGTCTTCTCTGTGAGTCCTATTTCTTTCACACTCTTGCTGCCTATCAATTTGGGGTCACAATTGTGCAATAAGAAGGTCTTGATATAGCTTCCCAATAGATACAGGAAGGAGTGAGTGCAATGTCTTTAAGTAAAATTAAACATACTAGTGAATTGTACAATGCTATTCCAAGTCACACAGTGTGTAACAGCAAGCCACCAAGTTCTTGTGCTCCAGTATCTGCCTACTTACACTGAAAGCCAACTCTCCTGATTTTAAATTACCATGCATGGTGTGATGACGATGCTAATGTTAAATTGGAAGGTCGCTTTAAGGACCTACGTGGATTAATACTCTCAGATTATTCATCCAAAAGCATGGTAGAACATACAGCCAGTTTTCTACCAACAAAAGTACGGTACAATTTATGAACCAGATTTCTTTGAAAAACCAACTCAGAGGGATTAATTACTTGAGAAATGGCTGTTTCTGATAAAAATGCACTTCTTGTCAGTAGTCGAAAAATTAACTTTCATACTTCTTTGGTCATTATGTCTGTTGCCCATCCCTTATCCTTGATCACTGACCTCAAAAATATGTTATTCCGAAGCTCTAAGTAGGGATATTGGCCCTAAAAGAGACTTGACAAGTCATTTAACTCAAAAAGGATCCAAACACTTGTTCATCTTACAGCCTAACATGAGAGCTTCTTGTTCTTAGCCTAGTGACTGAAAATGGCATGGAAACAAGTGTTTAATGGCTTGATGGGGTGTGATTTTCCTCTTCCATAAATCCTTCCCTCTCCCAGGTGGTTCGCAAACACTGCATTTTTCCAGGAAGTTACAGTAAATTTCATATACACGCCATTAGTGGCTCTGAAGACCAGCCCTTGCCTGTATGCTCAGGACCCAAAGTGACAGTGTCAGGAGGGATGGAGAGTGCAGCCAGTGAGCTTCTAGGAGCACAGCTTGCTGCCTGCCCCTTCTGTTTGTGTTCATGTGCTTGTGCCGAGATTTAGTGCATTTACTCCCACACCAATGTATACTCTCAGTCTCTGGGAGGAAGACCACCCCAAGAAAGAAATCCGACTGTCTGGGAAAACAAAGAGAACAGTAAATGGGTGGGTGGGGGACGGAACAAAGGTGTGGACTGAGTTTCTTTGGGCCTGCAACCTCCAAGGCTATTTGACTTTAATTAAAAGCTCAGTAAAGCTGGAACCTCTCTCCCTAGATGGTGAGCAGTTTACAAGCAGGGCCTCTGTAACCCACAGGTGTGTCCAGGACTCCCACAGCTCTTGCACACAGTAGGTGTTCATATTATGTCTCTGGAATTGAGTCTGCTGCAGGGACTGTTTTGTTATCCTGACAGGCAAACACAGGGGCCCGTTAGAGTTTGAGTTAAAAGCAAAACCATCCAAAGACATAAAACTGAAACACCTGCAGGGTTTTCAGTGGCAACATGTGCTTAAAACCTTAGGAAACCAAAAATCCTAGCCACCCTCGGAAGGTAAATTATTTTTTAGGGGTGAGTGCATTTCGATCAGATATTTCTAGAAGTCTAAAATTAAAAAAATGGTTCGCTCTAACTTCTAGCTTTACCTAATTGGTTCTTATTGTTTTAATAGAAGGTAGCTTTCTCGACTACCATGCTCTCTGTGTTTAGTAAAATATAGGCATAAATGTAAAAAAATAATATTTGAATGACATAGAAGGGATTATTTCATGGGCTGAGCACACTGCTTTATAAAAAAATCTTAAGTGTATCGTTTATACGGTCTTACGGGCACATACTAAGGAATGATGTTCCTAACAGTAGGAATCTGTAAATTGTGGAAAATTGTCTACTGTGTTATATTTCATACTTGGTTGTCTCTAACATTAGGAATAAAACATACCCCAAGCATTTTGGAAAAGCATCAAATTCTTCTTCCCAGTGATGCACAGAGTTTTCCCAAGGGGGAGATTATTGTAGTTCCCTCCTCACTGTCAGTGCAGCAGAAGCCCAGGGGGCAGATGTATATACATCAAGGACTTATTAACACCTTTTGTAGGAATCTTTGCCTGTGGATAACTATAAAGAAGCACACACTTTGTACAAGGCACCAAGTCCGTACTGGTAGCTGGCTAATAGGCCCCATCTCTTCTGAAGGAGATGGTTCAAACAAAGGAGACAGTTAGCTTCCCAGTCTGTGAAATGTCTGCCAATCTGGGAAACTCTCATACATTAGCAGTGTAAGAGATTTAATAGGTCTGTAGGAAAATGTGTCCAAGAAAAACACCAAATGTATAAACATAAACACCATTTTCTACTGTGTTCTGAAGAACTGTCTGCAGCCCCCAAATTCTGCAGATAGACAGCAGGACAAGATATCCAACAGTTAGTGTTTGTTTTGCTTCTTGCCTTCAGAGAACAGTGAAGTCAGAATGAACAATAGCAAATTCAGAGGGAATCACAGAGAATGAAAATGTTATCTAGTTGACCTTAAATGTTTGTCACAAGATTTCCTGCAGGCTTTTCTGAATCCCAGTCTGATACTGTGTAGGGTGCAGAGTATGCCACAAAATAGTGAAACATTTTGGTTGTGAAAAAAAAACATTGTATTTTCATCACTAGAGATTTGCTCATTGCTGCTGGGTTTCCTATCCTAATTTTGGTTGCAAAAGATACCTCGTGATCTGATAGCATTTATTCCAAAGCACCCCTTCAATATGTTTAAGCAAGTCATTGTTCTTTGGATCTACTCTGTCTGAACTCTCCACACACACCTGAGCAGGGAGGAGAGGAACCCACAACTTCACTACAATGAAGAGGGGTGATTCCATTGACTCAGGTCCTACCATATTGGTACTTTATATTTGCAAACATTCTGCTCTTCTAAGAATGAGTCTCTTTCAGTGTGATCTCCACTGGGTATTTATAAGAGGCACTAATAATTATGTTCTTGGCAAGCTTATGAAAATCAAACCCAAGCAGGAATTAAGAAGAGAGCAGAACACGGTTTAGAGTGAAGTTATCACACGCTTACTCATCTACGTGTGGTATTCAGCTTCATGTTGTTATTGTGCAAAGCACTTCTAAAATCTGCTAACGTTTGGCTTAAACTAAATGGAAGCTTAGGATTGGTACTTTAATGATTGGAACAGTGACTCTGCCTATTGAAAGATACAGACCTAATGAAACTGGCAAGTTGTCTTCTTTAAGCCAGCAAATTCTCTGCTCTAAACGTCATGTCTGTCTGACAAGCAGGGTATGTCTCACAGCAGATCCTAGAGCATTTACATCTCTCAGATTTCCATATTTCTTATTGCTTCTTTTCCCCCCAGATACCAAACAACAAGTATTGATTTAATATCACCCTGCTGTCTGTCTTAATTGAAATCTTCAGCATATATAAACATGTCAAGAGCTAGAAATAAAGAAATACAACTAAAAGCTCAACAAGCAGTAGATATAGATCTTTGGGGGATTAGAAATCTTATTCCTTCACTTGGTTTCTGAGTTGTATTAATGGCCACAAATGAAGATGCAATAGTACTGGGAATCAATCAGACTCTGCTTAGAGCACAGATCCAGTAGAGAATATTTCAAGATTCCTTATTTAAGGAAGATTCTTTATTTTACCTGCTCCAAAATAATTATCCACCAAACTGATCCTGGCAATGAAAATACCTAATCTTTTAGCCTTTGGATTAAGCCATTTTCTTTCCAGAATGTGATTATGAAATGCAAACACTTAATAAAGGGAAAGAAAACAGTTTGAAATTTGTGTTGACTGACTAACTACCCTTGTCTCTCATCTTTCTGGGAGATGGGGCTGCATGATCTGGTGGAAGGATTAGTGGTTCTTAATTAGGGGTAAAGGGTACAATGAAAAGGTCAATCAACACTGGCGTCCATTAGCAAATAGTGAAGGACCAGCAAGAAAAGATTGAAGGGAAGCTAGTCATATTTTACAACTGGCAGGCAGAAAACATCCCTTTCAGTTTCTCTCTCTTTCTCTTAATGCCTGTTAAGCTATCATATTACTTTTGAGGTCATGTCTTTGTTAGGCAAGATGATAGATTATCCAACTGAACTAATCAGAGGTTGAATAACTTTCATGTTCAGAAATAGCAGGCTAATATCTACCGTGTTTTTTAAGTGTTCCAGGTGCTGCGTTAGATGTTGTTTGCTGTTATTAATACTTGCTACAGCTGGGTAAGTTGGATACCACAGTCCATGCCTTATAGATGGGGGAAATAAAACTTGGAGAAATTAAACGGTATTCACAAAGTCACTCAGCTATGAGTGATCAGGTTAGAATTAGGCTCTTGTGTTTCTGAGTCCAAATTCAGTTTCCTAAAGCTTTATCTGGGGCTATTATATGCTAGAAATTTTCAGTGAGCAGCCAGCATGATGAGGGAAGCAAATGGGGCAGACAACACATCTAGCAAGGGCCTCAGGAGGAGGGGGCCAGGGGACACCTAGAGAAATGACTTCGAAGAAGTCAGCCCTTTAAGAAGGGATTAGGGAAAAGATAGGAAAGATTTCCAGAAGGGGAAACGCATGCCCTCAGGCTAAGAGGAAAGAGAGCTGATTGGGCTCCAGGAATTAAAAGAAGTGAGGTGCAGAGGTCAGCGCTCAGATCACTTTGTAAGCCCTGTTAAGGATTTGGGAGGTTATCTGAAGGATAACTAAAAACTAAAACTAACATGGAAAGTTTTACTTGTCAGTTTCATCTATATATATGCATTAAGCACATGTATATATGATTTATATATACACATACATATATATTCATAAAAGATCACTCTAGCAGCAGTTTAAAAGCAAAACAAACAAAAATATCCACAATGATAGGCGAAGAGAGGATGCAGGAAGCCCAGGTAAGAGGGAGAGGCAGCCCTTCAGATAGATGACAGGCACTGAGAGACGCAGGTAGGTGACTGCATAACAGAAGATATTTATATAAATTACATTTAATTATAAGTTGAATTTCAATTTGCACATTATACATATATAACTCTTTCCGAAGGAACGTTCATGTGCCCGATGCACCGTGAGGCCAAACACATCGGAACGTCGGAGGTTGGAGCAGAGTAAGTTTACTGTAGGGCCGAGCAAGGAGGACGGGGTGGCTCACGCCCAACTTCCCAAAGGGATCCCACAAAACATATTTAAAAGCGGGTGAGGAAGGGGTGTTGCAGGGTGCATGATCAGCTCGTGCACAATCCTCTGATGGGTTGATATTGAGGTAACAGAGCTGTCAACACTATCAACCCCTAGGTACCAGGTCTGGGAACCACATGTGCTCAGTCATCAAGTAGTTAATTTCTTCCCTTTGCTGGTGGTTTTAAATATCTGAAAATCTTAGGAAATATGCATGAGATACTATTATCTGGGTGCTTCAGAAAGGAGCTACAGCAGAGGACACGGGGGAAGGGTCTGACCCTAGAAGGCCCCACAGGGTCCTGCTTGGTTACGTAACTGCCTGGGATATGTATGAGGCAGAAAGAACTGAGCTTTATGATTTTTCTGTGGAGGTGGAGGGTGGGGAATGGAGAAACATTCAGGATTTCTAGTTTGAGGAAGTGGGGATGCTGTCCACTCAAACAAGCTGTGCAGCAGAGCAGACAGTGGCCCTGTCTTAGGAGGAGTTTGATGTGCTGCAGATTTCCATATGGTGCTGCTCCTGTGGGTATGACAGGTAAGCAGTTTGAGCAGAGCCTGAAAGGTCTGGTCTAGAGATACAGCCCACAGTCCAGGAGAGGGTGGAGAGGTCAAGTGCGGTGGAGTGCCCTGTTTCTGAGAAGCCAGTGGAGCAGAAGAGGAGACCCCAAACAGAGGACATAAAGAACATCTGAGTGAAACTCGCTTACTTAGGGCAAAATTGTTAAGTGAAAAACACTGTGAATTTCAGTTTTCCTCTAGCTGATTCATTTTTTTTTTAACGGAGGAAAAATGGAATTTGTGGCACAGTTTTGTCCAAAAATAAACTATACGCCTGTCTAGAACTGCAGTTTTGCTCTGCCCTCCAGGAACCCCAGGATGAAAGAGGGGAGCAGAAGGGTCACAAGACCACAAATAGCACAGAGAAAACAGGACATAGGCTACGAAACAGCAAAGTGTCATAGAATGAAGGGCATAAAATGGGATGCTCTGGGGGGAGATTTCAGTTAACAGCACAAAATAAGATAAAGCTATTGGAAAGGGAGCACAGGCTGAGATATACATCAATTACATTAGTTTGCTCTCTCTCTCTCTCTCTCTCACACACACACACACACATCTCTATTCTCCAGACCCATAAGCTATCTCAGAACAATGACTTACGCTACATGCATCTCCTCCATATTTGTGCACCAAAACAAACAAAAATAATACAAAACACCTTTGTGATTCTCTGCTAAAATATATGTTTATAATGTACAATTTGCCTTTTAGGCCCAGTTGTCATTTACCTTAGGTGTCTTAAAGAAACAGCTGACACATTCAAGTTTATAATTCCAATATTTATTAGACTCATGTTTAAAACAAGCTCTGTGATCACCTGAATAACAACGTCTAACATTTAATGAGCACTTATTATATGCCAAGTGTTTTTCCAAAACAAGTACAACTATTAACTCATTAGATTCTCATAAAAACCCAAGGAGCTAGAGACATTTACACTCTTTCCAGTGGAGGAAAAGTCTCTATTCTAAGGTGCTCTAAAATTATGAAACTTCTGAACCATCATTGGTGAAAGATGCAAACTGTTGATTCCCACCACTCACTCATCCACTCACTTTGGGGGAAAAAAATGACAACTTAGGTGTAACAGATAGACCAATAAAATAAAAGAGAAAAAAGACAGGGAGGGGCAAAACTTTTTTTTTTAAGTCCTTCTGACCATGCAGTTAGAATAACATCTAAAATCTCTTTAAAATATTCAGTAATAGTTCATTTTAATTGAAGACACATAACTTAGTTAACAGAGTAATACATTAAGTAAAAATCTGCTGTTTTGAGATTTTATTTTTATTTTCATATATTTTAATTTGCAAAACATAAATGTATACATATATACATCTGTAACTGAGCAGGACCCTGTGGGGCCTTCCAGGGTCAGACCCCTCCCCTGTATCCTCTGCTGTAGCTCCTCTCTGAAGCACCCAGATAATAGAATCTCTTGTATATTTCCTGAGATTTTTCAGATGTTTAAAACCACCACCAAAGGGAAGAAATTAACTACTTGACGATCTAGAGCACGTGGCCCCCAGACCTTCTGGCACCTAGGGATTGACAGTGTTGACTGCCTGTTTCCTCAACATCAACCAGAGAATTGTGTATGAACTGATCATGTATCCTGTGATGCCAGCCTCCCACACCTGCCTTTAAATATGCTTTGCTGAAAGCTTTCGAGGAGTTAGGGGTTTTCGTGGGCATGAGCCACTCTATCCTCCTTGCTTGGCTCTGCAATAAACCTTCTCTGCTCCAAACTACAATGTTTCAGTTTGTTTGGCTTCAAGATGCAGAGGGCACACAAAGTTAACTTCAGGAACACATCCATATTTGCTCCCTTCCTCTGGGAATCTGTGTGCTTTTGCATATGGTTGTCCAAAAGATAATGGATTCATTACTGTCACTTCTGCTGCATGTCCTAATTTTGTTTGAAAATCATTTATCTAAGAGCCCTAAAAGACCTAACTAGCAGCTTTGGAGGTCAGATGAATGATTCTGGCTTTCCTTTTCTAATGCACATATGATGGCTACATGTACATCTTCGACAGTGATGTTAACATTCAACTTCTCAGGGGAGGAAAGAAATACAATGTTGACATGCTTTAATGTTAAGAAACTAGTTATAGTCAAAACAGCTTGAAGGGTTAAAAGTAGAAACAATCAACTTAAATACACTCTGACTGTGAGAAAAATCACAATCCCTAATGTTGGGGACATTCATAGCCCAGCATCTGTCATATTATTCAGCAATGGGATTGGTATTCAGTAGAAATTCAAAAAATACATAGTTTGCATGATAAATGAGTAATTGTGTTTGCCGTAGCCATTATATAAGCATATTATGTTTGTTCAGACCATCAGAGAAATCGTATGATTCTAAAAGTAACTTGAGATGCTAATTCTTGCTTAAAGTTCTCACTGCTGCATTGGTCCTATTATTAATCTCCATTTCCCTTTGGTGGATTGTATTTTGTTATTTCCACTTAAAGTCTTTGAACTGTCTTGATCCTATGTGGGTTCTTTCTCTTTGAAGGAAATATTACACTTATTACAAATTGCTCTTTTTTTCCCGAGGTTTTTGATAACAGTATGCATATTACATTTACTGAAACATTAAATATAAGAGTAATAGTTGCTGTATTTTGCTAAACTAGTTGTGTTGGTCAAAATGAACTCTGAGGTGTTCCCAACAGTTTGCAAATGTCAAAGGGTTTTCTGAAAACTCTCTGTTGAGATTTTGAGATAAATACGTGTGCATCTGAACAGGCAGTGTGAGTAGAAACAGCAGTCATCCAACCCACAGTCACTGAGTGCCTTCAAAAGCATCGTTCTCCTCCTGGGGTTTTTGGTTAGATTCCGGTGGAGTAATGTGTTCTAGACCTCTGGCGGGAGGGATTGCGGGAGTGCTTGCGGGAGTAGGTATAATAACCTGAGAAAAATAATGTCTAAACAGAAATTATGCAAGCAGTATAGAACAAACAATGTGTCTTCAGAAACAACATGCACAAATGCACAGATTTACTAAAGTGAAATCTTCAAAACTGAGCACTGTTATTTCAGAAGGGGAAGCCGCAGGACACTAGAATATTTAAAGAAGCCTTATCAATTCTCATAAGGCGGTTAATGTACTAAATGAGTCCAGGGCTGCAATTTACTTATGTAAGAGACAAGCACTTATTTGTTTAGAGGAATGGATGGTACTTAAAAAACATCACTAAGGGCCTAATTAACAAAAATGTGATTATTTCTCGATCTGATCGCTACATCTATTCTAGTTAGCTAGCTGACCAGATACTATCTATCTATGTACCTCTATGTCTATTTTCGTATGGCTGGGCTTATTTGATTTCCTGCTCCCAATAAGATGCACAGTCAATAATTAATTATATTCACTAAAGGAGGGGACGGAGTTCAACATTATGGATGATAAATAAGTTTTCTTGCTAGAAGTGTGTCTCGGGGGACTCATTTAAAGAAGACCCCTACCCTCCCTTAGAGTTCTTTGCGCTCATGGGGACAGCAAAGTGTAAAATTAGGAGCCCATGTTCTGGAGGGAGAATGTCCAGGTTCAATTCATGATTCTATAATAATGTGTAAACCTTGACTAATTAACCTCTCCAAACATGCTTTTCCTACTCTGTCAAGTGAGGATGAAAATAGCATCTTAATAATGAGAGTACTGTGTGCACTACATGGGAGAGTGCATGTAAAGCACTGAACATGGAGCCTTGTACACAGTGAGTATAAGGGGGTGTGGTATCGTCATCATCACCATCCACCACCCCCTCACAAGGGCGAGGAGGGCAGATTCAGCCTAAGCTTTTAATCCAGTACTGATGATGTATGCACTGTTTTATACACATTGTGCAAGGTACGTGGGATAGAGATGAACAAATCTTTATTCTGTAACTGCATTACTACCCTGTTTGTCATATATTGATTTATGACCATAATAGATATTTAATTTGAAAGATATAAATCATCACCATGAAATGGGTTCACCATGAAATGGGTATTCTTGTTTTTTGTTTTTTTTTTAACATTTCTGGTTGAATGTCAGCTTCTTTGAAGCCAGTGGTTCTTACAGCTATTTGATGTGTCTCCTTGGGGTTGGGAATACTTCTGGCTTCACAAAGTTACGCTGTGGATACTGGCTGCTTCATTGCTGAAAGGAATTCTGGGAAGCCTGAATTTGATTGACTGGAGCATGGAAAAAAGGAGGTAGAGTTGACTCCATATCCAGAGAGAAGCATGGCCTTTACTCTTGGTGGCCTTTGGATCCACTGCACGGCATTAAATAACCAAATGTGGGGGAGGATGGCAAGTCACTGTCTCTACTTTCCTGGAATTTAACATCATTGACATACTCTTTGGCAACCTTTGCCTCAGGGGTACAGCAGACAGAACACAGGCTTTAAACACAAAACCGTAGCTATAATATTACCTACCACTTACTGAAAACCAGCTAGATGTCACACACTCTTCAAAGAACATCATATATATTATCTCCAATAAATATCCCAGAAGCTCTACAAGTTTTTATTATTATATTCCCTGTCTATATCAGAAAACTGAGGATCAGCAAGGTTAAATATATTGTACAATGTTTTATAAGAATATAATTTGAAACCACTTGGAATTTAAAGTCAAGTGTATTTGACACAAGGTTCCACTTATTTCCAACATGTATTTATTGGAGGATGCAATTTCATGCACCTTATTGAATTATACTAACTTCTTCATTTATAAAATGGATAATACTAACCACACCATTGACTTGCATCATTACATGACATTACCAACTCAAAATATCCACGCTCATAAATATCTTCTCCCCATCTTGATCAGAGGCTCACTTTCCACTCATTAGGTATCACTAATTACTTCTGAATGAATAAATCTCTATCTTATTAAAAAAAAAACAATTATTCACCTATATTGGCTCCTGAGATGATCCTAGTGCTCTAGAAACTCACTGTCTAGTGGTGGAAACCATATTAAACCACATAATCTCTACAGGCATTGCATTTCAAAGTGCTGGACTAGGCTGAAAGTATTTGTTCTGCACACAGTTCAACAACAGAAACTGTGCCAGTATTTAAAAATGAGTGATTTCATTCCAAAATCTGGAATCTCTTTATGCTGAAAAATTACAGTTCAGGCAACACTGGGCTCTATCACCACACAGCAACCACCGGTGAGCCTTCAGGGGCAGGTGCTCTCTCACATATGCCGGTTGTTTTGGGTAACAGCAGATAGGCCTCATTCACCTACTTCTCTTCCTTTTATCACCTGTCTGCAAAACTTGTTCCCAACCCTTGGAGAAGCCCGCAGCCTCCATAAGGATCAGGACAACTTCTGGCACAGTGTGTACTCAGGTCAGTATGCACCGTGTGTTTATTGAATGATAAGACTCTAAAGGGAAGAACAGCAGTTTTTAATTAACCTCTCTTTCACAGATTCAAACCAATTTTTTATCCATTGGCAACTGATCTTGGGAAATGGCTGGGAGGACATGAAATTCTCAGCATGACAACATTTTGAAATAATCAAAATGTGCATCTTCCAGGTCATGGGTCATCAGCACCATAGTTGGCCATCAAAACAGAAATGTACTTAATCCAGACCGATGAGCCATGTAGTTGCTGTGTTTGATGAATCTTCGTGCCTTCCTGGCACTAAATTAGGCTTACTTGTGGTGCCCTTTCCTAAATGGTGTGTTAAGAGAAACAGACAAAACAAACAAATGAACAAAACAAGATAACATTACTTTTGTGGGAGGAGGGTAGAAAATTGGATAAACCCAGAAATAATAAAGATGGACTTTGAATTTAGAAAGAGCTGAGTCTAAATCCTGGTTCTACCAACAAACATCATTTTAACTATGGTCACATCACTAAATGTCTCAGAAATGTTCTTTCCTTTCCTCTACAAATAAAGACAATGCTTAACTTTTGTATTAGCTCTGAGCATCAATAGTAATCCATCCAAAACATGGTCAATCACTACACCTGCCCATAAAGCTCATGAATAAAATATGATATTCTTTTTTTTCCCCTTTCCCCCTTCTTACTTACAATTTTGTGGATTTTTTTCCTGACTCAGTATTATTCTCTGAAACTCTGTAATTACGAATGTGAAAGTAAAACATCTAAAAATTGAGTTTTATTTCCATAGTCTCAATTTTTATCTGATTTAAATAGTAGCATGCTTTTAAAATCATAAGGAAGTATTATTTCTAAATCCTTATCTTCTACATTATATTATACTATACAGTATGTGTTTTCTCTTTATATCAAAACATTGTAAAAATAACTTATTGAAAGAGGAATTTTTTGGTGAATTCGCAAATTTTCTCTCTCAGTATGTAAATACAATTGATTTATTCAATATACACATATATCTGTGTGTTTGTGTGTCTAACTACAGACACACCTATCCTCACATATGAACACATATATCATTCAGGAGAAAGTTCGAGGCATCTAAACAAGAGCCACAATACCAGTATCTTAGCTTCTTTGAACAATATGATTGAATGCTCCTTATCTTACTAGAGTGACCCCATGTTCTCCTATGCCACGTGTGCAAGTCCCAGCAGTGAATTTAAAGCCAATCTCATTTTAAGTTTCCATTGTACTTGGCACGATCCTCATTTTTCACTGCATTGCCCTCGTCAGGGCTGTGGTCCAGGCTGGGACACCACTGCCGATAAACCGGAGCCATAATTGAACTTATAACTATAAATGCTTTTCCTTCCACAACAGAAGTATTACTATAAATGAGAGCAAGCAGATTTTTATGCTTTGAAGTACATAGGTAATCTCAAATGGCAGTAAGTGTATGCCTAGGATAGATTCAAATAGTAACACTGTGTAATTGGCTCACCTCTGATCCTGAAAGTGTAACAAATAATTGCATTAATCATTTTCTATACATTAGCCCACATTTGAGAAGGGCTTTCAGCGAGAGATGAAGGCAGCACCTGGCAAAGGGAAGCCCACCTCCTAAAACTAACTGGATGCAGTGAACCTGCAAAGATACGGCAGCTTTCCAGTCATTGTCAACACATCTCCTCTGTTTTTAGGTTTACTTTTTTCCAAGGAGGGGTCTTTCAACATGGTTTGAGTGAAAAACGGCTGACGGGCATTTTAGTAGCCAACCACAGTGGAAGTGAGGGGTTCCACCTGCACCTAACTTTGCACTGGTCTCTTCTCCTTCTCTGCACATATAGTTCCGGTGTGCAGACTCCCAGGAAAGTCTGAGCTCTCCCAAGGTTGCTCTGGCACCCTGGACCAAAAGTTCAGTCTCATCTCTGTCCTCCCCATTCTGTTCTGTCCTCCTTTGTTACCCTGAAATCGTAAGCGTGGTTGCACTGTTGTCCACATGTGACCATCTGTTACCCAGAAACTCCTCCATCCACGTATGCAGTAGATATTTACTGCCTATTGTGTACTAGCATTGTTCTAGGTGCTGAGGACAAAGAACATGCAAAAAAAAAGTTCAGGACCTAGAGAATCTTATACTCCAATAGAGAGATAGAGAAAAAAAATTAAGAAGTAAAACTGTAACACCCTGCCAAATAATTATAAATATTGTAAAGAATAAAACAGCCAGTTGTGTAATGCATTGCATCGTGGAGGGTGATTGTAGACAAAGTGATCTGTCCAGGAGGGTCTGTGACATTTGAGCGAGAGTTGAGTGACAGGAATGAGTGTAGTTGGGGGGCCTCCTTGGGGAAAGAATCCAGTCTCACAAGGGCTGAAATGTCCTCTTAAGGCAGTAATAAGACTACTCAACGTTTGCTTAATCAGAGTAACAGGAAGCTTAATAGAAGAAACTATTTTGAATGAAGAAATACAATTATTTCTAGCATTATCCTCATCTTCTAATTAACCTGTTTTGCAATTTTATGGAAATTAACTTTGAAGCTATCAGCTTCTCAGAGGTCTTTGCTGCTTTAAGGGCTTCATAACACCAACATTCTGTGTTTATCTATGTATTTTTTTTTCTGGGATGAAGTCCTGTCACTTTTATTATATGGTCACAGGGTGTCAAAATACTGTTTGTGAAGAGGAGAAATGCCATTTATTGAATGCCAGCTGTGGAATAGTGAGTGTGGCTCTGAATTCAGAAGAACCTGAATATGGAAAGGGAGGTTATAGCTCAGTGGTAGAGTGTGTGCTTAGCATGCATGAGGTCCTGGGTTCAATCCCCAGTACCTTCATTAAAAAAAATGTAAATAAGCCTAATTATCTACCCATGCCCCCCCCAAAAGAAAACCCCAGAAGGACCTGGATATGAATTCTAATTGGGCAACTCACGATCAGTGTGGTCTGAATGTTTGTAGCCCATGAAAATTCATGTTGAAACCCTAATCCCCAAAGGTGGTGGGATCTTTGGAGAGGTCGGGTCTCTGAGGTGATTAAGTCATGAAGGTGGAGCCCTCATGAATGAGATGAGTGATCTCATACGAGAGATCCACAAAGCTCCCAAGCCCTCTTCCCGCATGTGCGAATATGTCTGTGCTCGCAAAAAGGGCACTCTCCTGGGCGTGCTGGCACCCTGATCTCAGACTTCCAGCCTCCAGAACTCCGAGCAATACATGTCTTCTGTTTCTAAGCCAAACACCCAGCCTGGGGTGTTTTGTTACAGGCACCTGAACTGACTAACACAAGGCAGGTCGCCCATATCCCTTGACCTCCACTATTCAAAGTCCTAATGAGAGGCAAACTTCCCCACCATTTTGCTGGAAGGATTTCAGGCAGTCAGGTATACAAAGTGCCTGAGCTCTGCTTGGCACTCGGAGGAGCAAAGGAGACCATAGTTGGTGAATTTCCCTTGCTTTATTCCATACAGTTTTTCCAACCACCCAATTTAATCCAAGAGGAAAGAAGTCCTGAAAAGTTAGGTAATTTCCCTAAGCACTCACGGTATAAGTGAGGAGCTCAACTTCAAACTAGGATTTTCACAATCACAAACACCTATTTT
Source organism: Vicugna pacos (assembly GCF_048564905.1). Classification (NCBI taxonomy): domain Eukaryota; kingdom Metazoa; phylum Chordata; class Mammalia; order Artiodactyla; family Camelidae; genus Vicugna; species Vicugna pacos. The sequence goes on from NC_133000.1 coordinate 40,351,246, forward strand.
GTTTTTCAGTGGCTGTCTTTTTTTTTTCCTGCTATGTCAATTCACAAATAATAAATGCTTTCGATTCTTTTTTCTCACCTGTTTGTCGTATCTAATCACTCTCTAAGGCTTGGGGATTACTGTTGTTTTGTTTTGAAACGACTCTGTTAACAATCCCTTCATTTCCATTCTCACCGCCAGCACCACGATTCTGACAATTATCACCATAAAATAGAAATATGATGACTTTCACATCAGCCTTTTTGCTTGCATACCCTCCTTTCTCCCCAGATTAGTTTCTCTGAGTCATTCTGAGAGCAACATTCACTGACTTAAAACCAAGGAGAGCATCATAATAATACAGACCAATTCCTTCCACCTTTGCATCATTTCCAAGATGATGTGGATTGAATTTTCCTTCCGCAGTTCTTCACAGATTAGAATACGTGAACCTTCTGTGATGTCTCCTCTACAAAGGTTTCCTTTAAGATAATTTAAACTAGAACACTCCTGCATAAAATCTTTGGGGAGGAATTATGAGCACCTTGTTTGGCCAATAAGATCTGGTTTATCCCATTTTATTATTATTATGATTATTAATATTAATAGTAGCATTACTAATTGTATTATCATTAGAGAAAGAAATGAAACTATATCTTGCATAGCTGACAAGACAAATGCCTCTGAAATTCAATAAATGTTTTTGTAATCTTGTGAAGTTAGATTATATCAGGTGAAACATGAAAAAATATTATATGTATTGTTCAGTAGTAGAAAAAAACAGAAACAAAATGTTAAACCTCCTCCTCCAAAGTGATCTTTTCTCCCTTAGCACCCCAGATATCTCCACTCCCCTAGGTGCTGTCTGAGATCAAGCCCTGGGCTTCCTTCAATTCTATCAGCAATCAACAAACAGTATTGTTTCGCTCATTTGAATGCTTCCATGAAAACCTCGAAGGTCAGTTATGGAAACAGTCAAATGAGCAGAAAAACGAATGCCTGTTGAGCTGCAACATCTTTGAGATCAGGAAGGATGCATTAATCACCTCTTGGTATACACACCTAGCACAGGTATAAGATAATCGCCATATTCATATGCAAAGAAGCTGTGGTTTGAAAACTGGCAGGAAACGTATTTGAACCGACATCATGACTGATGAAGAAAAGATTGGTTTAAAAATACAGGCCACATTTTTTTTCAATTTACTTTTTTGTTGTTATTTCAGAACCTTTTGCCTTTGAGAAACTTTCTAATGAAACCATTTGAAAAGCAAATCAATTAACTTTCTCATTTCTCTCCATGTCACTTCCCTCTCAACAAACTCCCAAGAAAAAAAATGTACTTAAAAAAAAAACTGCATTATAGACATGTTCTTAGTGGGTTTACAGATAAGGAGAAACAGCCTTCCTACTGCCTTACATTTTCTAACATTTTCAGGTAATTATGTGAAACAGACCTTAGAAGGGCAGAATTCACTTCCTCGCATCTGTCTTTTGGGCAGAATCCAAAAAGCAAAGGAACCAAAATAAGGAAATCAATTCCTGCCAACGAGTGCCTGAAAAGCTCCAGCTAAATGAACTGATGTAATCTCAGCGCAGGACTCAGGCGGTGATGGCAGGGGAATTCTCATTACTCCCGAATCTGGAGGAGGGAGAAGGATATGGAGTGAAGCGCTCCAGCAGTTCAGCTGGTGGAAGTCAGAGATTACTGATAAGACAGAGGCCAAAGGAGCTCTCCCTTGCCTGGGCTTGGGCGATGTGTCTTACACTGTTCCGCCAGCCCCCAAGTGACAGGAATCCAAGGTACCACTATCAATCTTATTTGCCCCAAACAGATAGTGAAACACAGACAAGAAATTGGTGAGATTAGATAGATAGATTTAAAAAGCCGAAAAACACAACACATTTAAGCTTGTGACCTGTGCTCCAAATAACTCAACATACTGCTGGAAAATTTCCAGTGTTGATCAGAATGGGCCCAGGCATGCTACATTCATCTGACAAAAGAAAAGCCTTCCTTGCAGTTCCCAAAGTGGGACGGGAGAAATTTGCAGAGGATGCCAGATTTCTTTCCCAATGTTAACCATCTTAGATCACATAAAAGGCAAGCGCATCTCCTGCCATTTCACTGGATGACTGCATACTGCACATTGTGTATTGTCAGCTCACATTTGCGGAGGCAGCTATAACTTGAAAAGGAAGAAAAAAGGGAGAATCATCAGGAACTATGAACAATCGTGTATTCCTGTAACAACATCTGGAGAGCTGGGCTTAAGGAAACTTCCATTTAAAAAAAAAAATTGCCAAATTGTATACAGACTCATTTCATACAGCAATCTAAGGAATTATAAAATTCTTCAGGAATCAGAAGTATTAGGAGCAAATTTGTGTCTAAAACAATTGCGGAGAAATTATCTAAACATGCTCGAGCTTCATTAAATTGATGAGGTCAATTCAGTTTTCTTTCTAATGTGTTTAAGAACATTAAGATATTTTCATTACTTTTCTCTCAGAAGGGAAGAGAAGTAATCTATGAAATGTGCATTCAAGTTTCTTAATGAAGGTCAGAATTTGCTGTTAAGTGGTAAGTAGTTTCAAAGAACTAGTATAATGTTTGAATTAAATGCTATACTTATTTAAGATTTTATACCTCAGGATAGGTTAGAGTCTGCTGCAGTAAATAGCCCCCAAAACTTGGTGGTTTAAAGCCCAATAAGGTTTATTCCCACTCGTATTCCAAGACCTCACAGGTCAGCTAGAGGCTCTGCTCTGTTTGGGATCTTAGCTGACGGAGCACCTGCTTCCTGCACCATTGCTGGTTGCCACAGGGTAAGGTAGAGTCTGGACAATCTCCATAAGCAATTACATGCTCCAGCCCGGCAGAGATAAACCTCACTTTCGCCCACAATTCACTGTGCACTGTTCACAAGGGACACTCTAATCACAAGGAAGTCAGGAAACATGAGTATCAGCCATGGCAGCTACCATTTATTAAGGGCCAACTGCATGCTAAGGCTGGGAAGGTGCTTTACGTGCTCTGTGTAATTTTCATAATACAGTAATGATGTATGTGTTAAATATCTTACATGTAGATATTACGAAGGTTCTACTTAGCTTATTAAATGAATCTGAGGCTCAGGGAATTTAAGAACTTTTTCAAAGCCAAAAAACTACTACTGTGTTATGATGGTCAATGTCCTTTCCTTGACACCACACAGCTGATTACCTCCTTAGGTCTCTGAAACTATGTAATTCTTCCCTTTAAAAGCAATAAGAAGATGTGTTCTCCAAGCATAGAGCCCATCTGGTAGACTTTGTAATTTTATGTTACACATTGTCTGTGAAACGAATGGTATAGAGCTAAAAGACGGTTTTAATTATTTACATACAGAAAAGGGAATAATAACCATAACTTTAAAAAATGTGGGTATTCTTTGTATTTATTAAGACTCAAATATTTACTGCAAATAGTTTGCAGAGCTACAGGGATTATGATGAATTGACACGATACTTATATAGCATCAAGAGTCTATAGGAAAATTGGAGAGAGAGAGAGAACATTTTGGCATAAATTATTCAGTAGAAAAACAAACATGATACTCCATCCTCTGAATTTCCCCTTTTGTCTCTTTCCATTGCTTGGCTAGTTCTGCTGGCCTCCGTGTTAACCTCAGAAAATAGTCCCATCTGGTCCCAACTGTTAAAGTGCTAGAGACCTCTGTTGAGCAGCATCTTCAAAATTGCCAAGTGTTCTAACGCCTTGATATTGAAAAACAGTAGACTGGAAAATTACAGGAGATTGGTTTCCATAGACCCTTGTTTACAACTGTAGCTGATAACTAAACAGCTCCAACTCATTCTACGGCAAGTGGTTTCTCTGAAAACCTCTAGATCAAAAAAGCAAAACGAAACAAATGTCCAAATCCAACCCCTCCCCCTGCAAAGAAACAAAAACAAAAACAAAAACCTATGCAGCAAATTGTAAACCTTATTTATTTTTCCTAAATTGCTGCATTTTACAGAATCAATCAGCCAGAGTACCAGTACAAGAAGCTAAAATCCTTTCTAGATCTAATGTAAATATTGTGAGCAGAGGAAATTATCTAAATGGTAATAAAATAACAAGGAATAACTGTTTTTAAAAACCTAATAATCAGTTAGTGCTTTTATCACATCAAATGCACTAGAATTCTTTGAACTGAAGCCTTTTCATCATAATGTACGAAATTAAATATCTGTTCCTTGTAGAATATGATTCTGCTAAACTAGATTAAAATCAGATCATGGGCAAAATCAGTTTTGCTTACTATAATCCTAGCCTATCGAGATGCTAGTCTAGTAATCATGATGAACGTCTCCCCTCCTCATTTTTTCCCCAAGTTTGGACTTTCCCAAAAGATATAATGTGTCAACCTTGTGCAGTTTTTTTTAATGTATTTCATTACAGTACTACGAAGGATAACAAATGGCACCCATTTCAACAACCCACTAGGGGATTCAAAGGAAAAAAAAATGTTTGTGTTTGTGTGTCTGTGTACATGTGTATAATCTTGTGTAAAGAGAGGCTCAATCAATCGATCTATAGATAGATATGTAGATAGATGATAAATAGATATGTAGATAGATAGATAGATATTATATCTGTAGAAACGGAATCCAAATGAACCAAAGGATTAGTTGATTTAAGAGAGAATGATAAATATTTAAGCTGTCTTGGGGGAATTGTGCTGACATTGGATCTTCGGATTACTTCTCACATAAAACTCAGAGGATTTGGGATCTTGTCAGGAAACTGGAATGAAGCATGCTTACATGATGTTAATCATGCATTTAATCATTCTTGTATTGCAAGTCCCCTAAATGGTGACAGATAAAATGAAAAGAAAAACAGGCAAGTGTTCCCCTATCACCCCATCCCCTAACACTAAGCTTTTTCAAAGGCTAACACGAGTTTAGCTATGTTCATTTGAAAAAAAAAGTTTTTTATTCATCTGATTTTAAAAGAATACCTGAAACAAGTCGTTATCTCTCACTTAAAGATGTAATGATTTTTTCACAAATTATTTTCAGTTGTCTAAAATTATATTCTATTTTCAGATGCTAACTGATCTGCAACTCCAATACAATAGAGTCTAATAGCACTGATTTTGGAAGCTACTTAATCATGATGCATGCATGCTAGTTATCTGAGAGGGCTAAAATTTTCCACTAAATACACGACAATGGTATGGTTTCGATGATTCAACTTTGAAATGAAATTTTAGTGGTGAACTTCAACAATTTCACTGGCAAATATTATGTGCCACCACTGCTGCTTTAGAAAAGAGGGAACTGTGACTCAGAAAATTGATATAAAAATCATAAAGCCATATGGTTGTTGGGGGCAGAACATGTTTACTCACGAACCCAGTATTCTTTCACCCAATCTGAAGAGACTTTTGCTTTTGTCACTGCTTCTATGGTAGTTTAATTTTATTCTTAAAAAAAAAATTAAGACTCTGATATAAACATATATTAATGTGACTATTTAGGTATCAAATTGGGAAGCAAAAATCAATGTATGTTTTGAGAGACTAAACTTTAGAGAACTCATGATTAGAAAATAGTCATCCGCCTATATTTTGGGTAAAAGTACAAATTGATACAAACTTTCTAAAGGAGAATATGGTTCAAAAGAATCACAGGTTACAATATGTGTTTTCTTTTACTAAACATCTGTACCTTAAGAAATTTATTTTGTTAAATAATGTAAGGTGTTTCCTTAATTGATATGGAGGTTAAGGGTTGTTTCTTATGGCATTTTCAAATAGAAAAGAAATATCTGTTCATGTTTGGTCTATCAATTTAGGGGAATACTTGGCAGTCATTAAAAGTAGTCATTATACTTTTGGATCAGTCAGTTTTAAAACCTGAAGAGAAAGTATGCTTCATTTTAAACCATGTATGCAGAAGGCTGATTCTTCGTCTTATTTGGCTAGTATAACTTAAATAACTGGGAAAACTAAAAATCTTAAGTGAAGACTTTCATATAGAAAAATCTATTTTTTTTTATATTTGTTATATTGTTTTGAAATCCTAGGGATTTTATCAGTGTTTTCTTGCTGAAGGAATAACAGACATGGTTAACATGAAATAAAATACACTGCTTCTTAATTTTCCACATTAGCAGACACCGAGTAATTATTTTCCCTATGTGGTCAACTTCAGCATGCCCACTTTTGCTGCGATTTGTTGGAGGCCATACATTTCCCTAATGGGTTGATGAGGCTACACACTTTAAATATGGCACCTCGTCATATTGAATATGTAAGCTGAAGGAGTCTGAGAAAACAGCAGATGCAGAAGTTTACTCTGACCTTCCTCCACCCTTTTCCCCTGAAATTGGTCAACAGACACTCCTGTGAGAGCTGCCCTCTCTATACCTGGAGAGAGGGAGCATCCTTATCTTTGAGCACAAAGGGACATTGAGAAGAATCAGAAAAGACCTTGCTAAATTTCCCCCAGTTGACTACACTCGCCTTGTACTCCTGACTTCTCACATTTCTCCACAACTGCCCATCCTTCCTCAAACCTCGCATGAAAAGACTCAGATCTGTTTCTTTGGGTCTTTCTCTTCTTATGAAGTCTCCTGTGTCACATAAGCCTTATAGTATATAAATGTGTATGCTCTTCCCCTGTTAATCTGTCTTTGTCATTTTAATTTCCAGATCCAGCCAGAGACCCTAAGAGGATGGAGAAAACCTTTTCCTCCCCTACGCTCTTCACTGTTGTATTCAGGGCAGGCACAACTATCCATATTAAATGCACGAATCTATATCCTCAGTGGCATTGTCACCTATTAGTGCTTCTGAACTCTGTTCTTGAGGGTGAGAAACGGCAAAGGCTTGGAAACCACCTAGGGCTCCCATGCCTGCCAGGGTTATTTCTTCTTCTTTTTCCTTTTTTTAGCCAGGGATTCCAGACAAAATCTTTTCATCCATATTGCTAGCAATCCTATTTTATATTGTCCTTCAGTTTAATAGTTGGGAGAAGATGTCTTTGTTTATGAGCAGAGAAACACAATCGTCAAGTTAACATCTATACTGCGACAGTCCAACCGAAGTATGTAAGCCAGGACTGTCATTTTAAATAGTTTAATAGCCATATTTGAAAAGTAAAAAAAAGTGAAATTAATTTTAATAATGTTCTTTATTTTACCCAATATATCCAAAATATTATCACTTCAACATGCAGTCAATATAGCATAATATCAACAAGATTTTTGCAATGTGTATGTAGGTGTACTGTCTTCAGAATTACCACATATTTTATACTTAGAGCACATCTCAATCTAGATGAGACAAATTTCAAGTGCTCAGTTGCTACATGTGGACCATAGTGATCCTGTTGGGTGGCAGGGCCATTACAAATGTAAAAGATCATCTCACTTTCCAAAGTACTTATTCTGGAGGCATGTGATGTTTTTTAATCTTTTTTTTTAATGATTTTGAAGTATAAAACAAAGATCACCAGAGATAAAAACAAACAAAACAGAACAAAAAACACATTAAAATAAAAATATAAGTGCAATAACTTTCCAGGGAGGGGAACGCATGCCAGTGTAGACATGTGCTGTGTGGGTTCACTGATTTAGGGAAAGAAACCCAGGGTTCTAAGTACTAGGTCTACATAGAGGAGTGGGTGTCAGGGGAGTTGGTAGGGGTGGGTGGCAATTTCATGCAAGTTACGCTAACTAAAGATGGAAAACTAGCTCCCTGGATTGGATTATATGCATTGATTCTGCACAATTTAAACCCAATAATCCCCTTGTCGGAAAAGTCTTCAGTTAGTTTCAATAAAGGTCTGTCATCCTTAGGTCTCTCAAAGTTTACAGATCTTTACTAGTTTTATTTCGTTCAAACCAGTTGTGGTAACAGAGCATCAGTTTTCTTTGCTCCTAGGCAAAATACCTTCACATGCAGCACATGTTTTACAATAGAATAACCCAAGAAAGCAGTGTAAATAAGCATATTAAGTACAAAACAAGGTTAATTATTTTCTAAGTTTATACAACACTGTCAACAGTAGTATAAATAAAATAAATGTATCTAATAAATATCATGTCATTTAAATTTTCTTTAAAAAAATCCTTTACGTGTTAGGTAAAGAGAATATTCTAAAAATGTGATTTTTATGTAAAGCTTATTCATTAAAAGTTTATTTTTTCAGAAAGCACTTCTCAACGAAAGTTAGCTTTGTATGCCACATGGAGCTTGCATTATGCTAACAGCTGGATATACAAAGGTGCTGGAAGTGTAGTTTCCACTTAGGTATTGGAGGAAAGAAAACTGGTATTCATTGTGTGTAGAAAATTAGGAGTTACATATTTCTTACATTTACTCCAAATGCCTTTTGGAGTTGGATATTATTATCAGCATTTTACACATGGGGAAACTGAAATTCAGAAAAATTAAATAGCCCTGTCCCTCCTTCCACAATTAAGTGGCAGAGTCAGCATTAGAACAGGTGTGTCTGATCCCAAACCTCAAACTCATTTCTGAACAGCATGTTGCTTACGGTTCAGAATCATCTAGCAGAAACCTGGAAGCAAGAAAAATAAAGGAAAAATAACCTTTCAAATATTCACTAAATGATACCTGTAAAAACACTAGATGCCACTATTTTAAATGATCTCAACATGTGAAAATATAAAGTCAGGATGAATGTTATCAGAATATGCTCATGTCTTAGTTTCCTATCATCTTCTCCGAATAAACTGAACTCATCAGAGTTAGTCTTTGAATTTAAAATTTTTATCCTCTCTAATAAAAAGCTCTCTAAACAAAGCTTAGTTGCACACTGGTAAAAATAAGACAACAGGCCCAAAATGGAGTCACTTATGCTAAACCCTACATCATCACACTGAGACTTACTCACACTGTCAGCTTTCCAGAAATGGAGTCAGTCAGGAATCGCCTGATCAGAATTAGCTGGGTAATTGCCCTGCTAGACCCCTGACAACCCCTGAAGTAAATTGTCCTCACAATAACCATTGCCCTCTTTACCTGCTATAACTTCCTTTTTCCCTCTCCCTTCTGACTGTACGTTTTCCATTTTTGTACAGCTCTCAAAGCTCCTTTTTACCTGCTAGATTGGATGCTGCCTTATTTGAATCAATTTTTGCTCAAATGAACTCTTCCAGCAGTTCTGGCATCAGAAGAAGAAACTGAAGGGCACCCTGATGGTCCCCAGGAGCAAAGAGCAACCAGGCATAGATGCCCATGGAGCCCCGTGAGCTCCCTGCTTTCTCTCTGCCTGTGAAGGTCCCTCTTGGTCCTGGCTATGCAGCTTTGGGGTTGTGAGGTTTCAGAATTTATTTGAGCATTTCTTTTTTTCAGACTGGTTTTGACTTAGAAACCATTTTGGGTCCAAGGTCTGACTGAGTCTGATTGGAACTAGGCTGGGTCCAGTGTGAAGACTTGGGTGAGTAAAATTTTGTTTTAAGGCTGAACAATCAGTTTAACTTTACCACAGATAATCTTGAATTACAGTGGCTACAGTGGAAAATCTTTAACCTAGATAAGATTATCTTTATGAGGTGCCCTAGGGTAAAAAAAGCTCAGCCAAGCACTCACCATAAAGCATAGAGGGAAAATGAATTCTTTCCTCCTCTGTGATGTCTAGTGACCAGGATGAGACTTTCTGGGACACCCCACTCACTTGAGAGCCTACAGACACAGGATCCTGGGAAAACTGACAGAAGCCCACAGAAGATGAGGATTCTTATCGAAGTCAACTTTCCCCAGCTCCACTGTGACGCCTGGTTAAGAGAGGAAGGTGTACCATCATATTGCCCCTTCCTTTCCAAGCTCAGATTTGCAGGAAACAGCATTTGTCAGAATTAAATCTGTGAATTGTGACTTGCGAGTTTGCCCTCAGGTACCTATTGGTTACAGATTGTTTATAACCCTGAGACAGCTAGTGCCTTCTTGTTTGTCTTGTGTTTGTGTCCTGAGAACTTGGGTTGGTTGAGGCCCCCAAAATACTGCTGAACAGAAATGTGGGTTGCAGGCCATTTGCAGCTGGGGTCCTATTGGCTGTTGCCAGCTCTCAGGGAATTGCCTCTTTCCTTGTTTCTCTTTGGGAGTGACTCTGGATCTTGTGAGCATGCATCTTTTTTGGAGAATTGCTCTTGTTTCCCAGGAGTTTTTCAATACTTCCAGGAATAATTATTTGTCCAAGCTGAAACCTGACCAGGTATTTGAAACAAATTTTTTCTTTTTAAATTAGGTCTATGGTCAGAGATTGGCTGAAGTGGTAGCTGATATTCAGAGACTGATAGGAACTTTGTTTTCAGTCCTTCTCCAGTAAGCTCAAGTGAAACCAGATACCCAGTTTGTCATTTAACAACACAAAGCTTCCTCCCACAAATTTTTAATATTTTACTTTAATATTTTAAAGTTGAGGGTTTTTTTACAGTAATGTTTCTGTAAAAATAAAAGCTAAATAAAACCACTTGATTTACATTTAATGCCCACTCTTTTTTATGTCTGTGAGTCTGTTTCTGTTTTGTAAATAAGTTCATTATAATCTCCAGGTCCATCCATGTTGCTGCAAATGGCATTATTTCACTTTTTTAATGGCAAGGTAATATTCCAGTCTGCTATATATATCACAGCTTCTTTATCCAGTCATCTGTTGACGGGCATTTAAGTTGCTTCCATGTCTTGGCTATTGTAAATAGTTCTGCTATGAACATTGGGGTGCATGTAACTTCTGAATTGGAGTTTTCTCCAGATATACGCCCAGGATTGAGATTGCTGGGTCATATGGCAAGTCTGTTTTTAGTTTTTTGAGGAATCTTCATACTGTTTTCCATAGTTGCTACACAAAACTGCATTCCCCCAAACAGTGAGGAGGGTTCCCTTTTCTCCACATTCTCTCCGCATTTATCATTTGTGGACTTTTTAATGATTAAGACCTACTTTTTTAAGGCATATAATAAATATATTTAACTTACATTTTCACAAAACTTTTTTGTTAGTAATCATTTTCTAATGAATTTCTTGGAAAACTGCCAATAGCCTTTCTTTCCAAAACGATATGACTTAATGAAGAGAGCATAATATATGATATATCTTTTCTCATCCCCCCAATTTCTCAAAAACCCCAAATAAACTGAAGTGTGTCGAATGTAGGGGAAACTCTTATGTTCTACTTTGGTGTCCAATGGTGGAGAAAATAACAGTCTAACAGAAAATAAATGTGAAATACTATCTAGTTTGCAATTGTTTTTAAAATTATATTAAAATATTTTGCAATTAATGATCTAACTAAAACAAAAACAAAAATGAAAGCCCACTTCAATCAACATCATAGGGTAATAGGATTATCCTTCGTCTGAGAAGGTTCAGGCCAGTTTCAAGCCTGCTTAAGTCTCCCTTTCTTCCCAGTCTGTGCAGAGAATGAGCAGTTTGATCTCATGCTAGGGCTTTTCACACCCTGTAATAGACCATCTCCTTTTACCCTGAATCTGCTTTTTGCAGACCACAAAAGTTCTTTATGGTAAAGAAATCATTACTTGTGTTTACTGTAAGGAAATTTCCTCTAATTAAATTGTTGCCTTTTTACCCTTATGGAGTCTAAGAATAAACAGTACTAATGGGAGCAGATTTAAGCAGATTAATTGGTAAGTATCTGTGGTGCTAATTGCTCTGCTTCTCTGAAAAATCCTGGGATCCTCAAGAGCGGGATATATTCTGAAAAACATGTTGAGCATGTGACGGCCATCCCTCATTCATGTCACATTAAGAACCTCTTTCAACAGAGACCATTACACATCCCTCCATCTTTGGTACAGTGTGCTTCAAGTACATTCTGGGTATCTGGCATGTCCTTGCTTTTGACCAGCTCTGCCCCCTACTAGATGAAGAATAAACAAGATAGAATGCATTATAAATACAAAAATGTGAATTTTAAATAAAATACAATCATTTTCCACATAGAGGTTTTTAATGGTCACATATTAGCACTTTGTCTTATTACGGACTAAATTAAGAAGTATTTACCCTTTGACTCTGTGCATCTACAGAGAAGAGTTTAGAGGCACCAATCTCAGGGCTTCACCTCAAACCTAACATGAAGTATGGCCAAGCATAACTGCTGTGAAAAACAAAGAGGCTCACTTTACCTTCACAGTTTCAGGAAAAAATCAGAAGTTCATTTAAATCTGTCAGCAGATAATATGAAGTGTGTGACATCAGTAACACTGGATGCAAAGAAGAGTGGACAGTCACTCACTGTTAAGTGTGAGAAGCACTGACACCTTACAGTTTGCAGGAACGTGGTCTTTTCTATTTTGAAACTTCTCTTCAGGCTCACAACTGTTTCAGGAACCTACCTGCTGTGCCTGTTTATACTGATTACATGGAACAAGCAAAACAACTGTTTTATGTTGAGCCTTTCCTCTTTTATCTAAGCCTTGCCATTGCCACTGATTAAATTATGCAGAGGCCATCGAGAATCATTACATTCCATCTTAATGTATGTTTCCTCTCTAAATTACGCATCTCGATAGCTCTCCTTTCTACAAAAAAATTGTGGTCTCTAGTAGGTGTTTCTAATAATTTGTTCAATCTAGCTCTTGAATGTAAAATCTAAGAATTACATATAAATTGGTTGCCTTTATTTTCTTTTCCCCAGAGTATTGGTGCTCAGATTATAGTTTGCACATGGTGATGTTAAAATGTAGATTCCCTCCCCACTCTCGGAAGATTCTAATTCCAGGTCTGGAGCAGTTATCTGTACTTTTCTCAAGCTCTTAAACTCTAGGTAGTCTGGCATACATTTTGACACAATGTCCTTCTAGCAAATTGAGGCAATAATCTGAACAGTCAGATTTACATATTCATTTCTGTTAACTTCCCAGACAAAAGGCACTTTCTTTTCAGAGAAACTTCTCTTTAAGGAAAAGCAACTGTCCGTACCCAGCCCCCTAGTCTTGGGCATAACAGAGAAAACAGGAAGAGTTCAATTATTTAAGGGCAATAAAATGATCAAATTAATGAATTAGTCATCTCATGTCCCTGTTTCCTGCCTAACCACTGGCATTGATTCTTTTTTAAAGGATGAATGACTACCACCCTCCAAATAACAAAAGAAAAAATATAAGAAGCTAGACTCACTAAATATTATAAAAGCCAATGGATATTGTCATGTAATGTAATGTCTGACCCTTAGATTGCAAAATTTTAAAAGTTTAAAGCTGATCATTTCTAGTCTTGGCAAAACCTTGGTAGGAATTTAAATTCATACAATGGTGAAGGAGAAATATCTTCTCCTTCGGTAATATCTGTCAAAGCTAAAATCATCACAAGTTTTTATCCAGCAACCTTGTAATAAATTTCCCAACAGAAATAAAACACAAATTTATTAAAAGTATATCAAGAAAAAATAAGATGAACTATTCAATTATATGAGAATACTTGAAAAACATGGTTTAATACCCTCTTGAGACAGGTAGGGAAGGGGGCAGGGACCAACAATTACAGGAATGACACAGCAAATGAATATAGGCCAAAAACTGGCTAACACCGAACTGGGCCCAAGATGGCAGGAAATTCAACTCCGGTAGACCTTGAGCTTCATTATAGGCTCAGTGCAATATATTTGCATGTAAATGGCACACGATGGGTACCACGACAGTTCCCAGGCTGATAGTAAAAGACCAAAAAATAGGTGGGGGCCCAATTCCTAGGAATCCTCACCCCTTTCCCAAAATAACTGGTATAATACTCCCACTTGTCAGCATATGAAATTACTGAACCCATAAAAACTAAGCATCCCAGGGACACTCTCACTTTCCAGGACAACCCCATCTCTGGAGGCCTCTGGCCTTCTGAGAAGACCCATACTCTGTCTATGGAGTGTGTATCTCCCTGAATAAATATACTTTCACTTATTATGGCTTGCTCTTGAATTTTTTTCCTGTGCGAAGCCAAGGACACACACTCGCTGGACACCTGGCACATGACCATCCTCTAGTGCCCATTTTCCTGCAACACTGTTATCTCGTAAATGTTAGTAAAATGAACAGTTATAATACGATTGATGTAACTGAGTTCCTAGGAAAAGCTGTAGAGTCTTGCATAAGGCTTGTTTCAGACCATTGAGAGATGTCCCTTTCTCTCATCAGGAGGGACTGCTGACCTCTGTGGACCTACCCACGTGTCCATATTAAGGTATCAATCCTATACTTTTGGCACTGGAGGGTGAGGTTCTGCATACTGGAACCTAAGGGGCAGAGAGGGAAGTTCTTAGGCAATGTACATCCAAAAGTAGTGGTGGTACTCTGGCAAATATTCCAAAATATCTACAAAGCAGAATGTGTCCTGTTATGTAATAATATATGTATACTCAGATTAAAAATAAATCTCAGTAGTTGTATTACCTTAGAAATATCTGTCAAGTGCTGAAAGCATACGTGATGAGTCTCAGGAGCCAATAATTATAGTTCAATTTTTTTTCTTCTAACAAAAGAAAATTGGAAATAATGATTGATCAGACACAGAAATGAACTGCAAATTTTTTGAAGAAAATGATTTGGTTCTACACAAGCACATTTAAAGGCACTCAGTTGATTCTTTGAAATTCATGCCACTGAGCAGTCATTTTCAGGCTTCAGACATCTGATAATCAAACAAGGTGCTTGTTAAAAATTGCAGATTCACAGGTACACATGCCCAAATGATCTGGGGTGGGGCCTAAGGATTTCAGTTTTCATAAAGTATCCAGTATCAGTTTTACTCAAGTAGTCTGGAAATCACAAATTGAGGGGTGTCCCAGAACAAAATTGAGGTGGATGGGTCTAGATGATTGTCTTAAGCTGTTTTTCTGATGGCCCCTCCAACTATAGTAAATCTTCAATAATATTGTGCTGAAACTCCATATTATCAAGCATCAAGTGGTTCCAAAATCCAACAGAAAGTGATGGTCATGGAACATACTCAAATAGTAATAGTTTGTTTTATATGTTAGATTGTTTAAAATCGACCAATTGAATTTTAGCAAATATCTGTCAAAAATAACAATTTTATTTTTCACTGGGTGAATGTTGAGCCATACAATCTGACAATAAATATTAAGACATGTATCAGTAAAAGCTATCTTTGGTTCGTGTGTGCTACCAATAACTTAATGTTTGCTATTACAGAAACACATGTATCTAATTAATTTAACTGCAGGAAATCGCAAAGAAGAACTAAAACATCATCCTATTTTATTCCACTAGGACTTAAGATCTGATTGATTAAAATATTCCTTATGACCACCAACGAGTTTATGGGTTAGGAAGAAAGGCAAGACATGTTGCAGAAAAACATGATACTGCATGTTATAAGCAACAAGAGAGAAACAGATGAAACAATTAGACACAATTAGAAACTTATTTGATGGCAAGTGGGAAAATATGCCAGTAAGGCTATGAAACATAAGAATTCCAGGAGTTCTTTAAAAGCTAAAACTTTTTGGCAAAAAAATCAACCAACTATTGCTCACATTCGAAAACTTTATAGTTTAATAGCTTTATTATATATCTGCTATATCTTATGAAAATTCTTCCATGTGTAATCAAATATCTACTAATTGTGCATAGTTTTGAGATTCAAGAATGTGATAGTTTTTTGTATGTTAACTAGAAATCTATTCCTTTAATTTTTTATATTACAATGTTAATATATGTATATTGTTTATAACATGAAACATCCTGCTTTTCAACATAAAAACTTTTTTTTATCATTTCCACTAAAATGAAGTACTTCTACTAACAGTCTAGTTCTTGAATTGTTTTATGAGCTTTTAATTTCTGGTGGGAAATTTGGGACTTAAACTTTCTGATTTACAGTTTTGCTAAGTAGCCTTCCTGATGTAAGATTTGGCCCATCTACTTTATTTTATTTTATGGAAATAAAATATCTATCTATCTATCTATCTATCTATCTATCTATCTATCTATCTACCTACCTACCTACCTACCTACTTATCTATTTATCTATCTTTACCTATAATAGCAAATGTTATGCAGTAAAAGTCAATACAAGATACTTTTGGCTTGAAACCCAGCCAAGAGGATATTGATTTCCCAAAGTATCTGCAGGTAGCTTCATTTATAAGGTTATCCAGGAGAAGAAAACTCAAGACAAGTACTGCAGAATAGTTCTATTCAACTGTAAAAATACAAAAGTCAAGCAAAAATGAGAAAAAACTTGGAAGGATGTACTGTAGCCTAATGTGTCTTTAATTTGTGATTTATAATATCTGAATAAAAAGGAATTAAGCAAGATTATAGCATTACTAGTATTAATACATAAAAGTCTGTTTTGGACTCAAGACACAAACAGAAAGGGAAATGCTTTTGTGGGGACTGTGGTTCTCAATATAGTTTATTCTTACACTTGAGAACAGGAGAATCCCCTGGTACATGGTCAGATATTCTAGAAACCTGAGGGGAGCCAAAATTTGCTTGTTCTAAGTGTGGACCTCTTTTAGGGATCATGCGTTGTCCCAGTGGGGAAAGGATCTCTTGTCAGGTGCACATCCGCTTGCAAACCCTTAGTGAATTAGTGTGATATAGACAAGAAAAAAAACAATGCAACTCCTTGTTTCAAATAATATGCTTAGAAGCAGATCGCCAAATGATGAAAGTATTTCAGGACACCAATATGTATCATTTTCTACATTTAGCTCTCTTTTTTGAAGTTGTTCGTGGTGCTCCAAACTTCTCTGTCAATTTAGCACATTTGTTCTTCTTTGGGGAACACAATTACTGTTCTTCTTGTGGGTGCATAAAGAGGAAGGTTATTGAAGTCTGTTATGAAAGAGGCAAAGAAAGAAGAGGAAAGGAACTGGGAATATCTTGATTTTACATAAACATAAAGTGAAAAAAATCCCTGACAGATGTAGCTTTTATTCATGCTCACTGGGGAGGGTACAAGAAGATTCTAGGGCATTCTCTTCTATACGATTACTGTTTTTAAATTTCTACTTTTCTTATATGATATAACATTTGAGTTAACGCAATTAATTGTTTTAAAGATAAAAATGGGATTTTCAAGGCTGGATCTCATACGGGAGAGCAGTGGAGTACCTAGGAATCTTTTTCATGCACTTTGCCACCCATGGTTCTAGCTTCTCCATTGGAACAGTTCATTCTTCCTCGAGGGCCTGAGGAATAATTAACACATTCTTTCTTAATGATGACAGGCATTTTTCAGAAAGTTTCTCAAATCTCTCCATCTATTTTCACATCTAGTTAAAATTCCATCACACCTTCTTACTCTACACCAACTCCTCCTCACCCTATATATATATATATATATATATATATATATATATAAATATATATATATATTTCTCTGCTCTTTCTTCTATTTTTACACATAACCTAATACATTCTCCACTTTAGACTCAAAAATCTTCTCAAAAATATCCATTTTTCCTTACTAGTAAGAATAAAACACTCCAGCTGAATATCCTAGTGAGAACTGTTCAAATGTGTTTTTTTATTTATTAAGAAAATAACAGTGCTATACTAACAATAAATAAAAATACCTACACATCATGTATCAAAACGGTAATAAAATCCTATGGTACTTTGTGGAATACTGTCTAGACCATTATGCAATTCTATAAATTTAGAGATTGAAAGAACTTGGGAAGAATTGACAAAAATATTGGCAAGGCAGGAATATGACTGTATTCCTAATATAATTTTCACAATCAAAAGCTTTAATCTAAATTAAAATAAAAATTTACAGACAAAAATAACCATTCAAATAAGCAAACATGTTGATTTTGTCTAAAGCACTCCACTTACAACATTTATTTTTCCAACCATTCCAAAAAAAGAAATGGCGACTGTAATGAGCATGGTCGTTGTAATATGGGGGTGGGGGGAGTTGAGCACTTTCTATGGTCCAGAAACTGCTCTGAGTACTTCACTTGCATTATTTCAGGTACATATCTCTTATGGACAAAGATAAATGCCAGCCTCTCAGGTGGGAGAGAGCATTCATATGTGGAGATTTAGTGTAGCAGGGCATCTAAGTTAGTGGAAATGAATGATACCCAGTGAATTTATGAGAAGCTCTGCCTTTTCAATACGTGAATACCTGGGAACATGCATCATTCTTCGGTCTACCGACTAGCTGTATAGTGAAGTAGTGGGAGGAATTTTACACGCTGGAAAGGATCCCTTGGCTAAGGGGAAGACAGAGGTCTAAATCAGCAAGCGCTACAAAGCATAGGCACCATGACTGGCAAAATGGAGAGGGTTGCGGGAGCACAGAGTAGAAATACAGCAACCTGTGATGTGGACTATGTTGAGGTGGTATTGAAATCCAGAGCTTAGGCATGAGGAAGGGAAATGGTGTCTCTGACAGATGAATCAGCATCTGCCATGTCTTCTTCAGTTTCTCTGAAAGCGATTAATAGCAGTGATCATAAAATTCTGTGAAACCAAGTTGTTGGAAGAGAAATGATAGTACATTTTATTCAAGACAGATTGCCAGCTACACTCAACGTACGTAGAACTGAATTTTCCTGTTCAAAGGGACCTAAGATGTGTGTTTACTACCACCGCTTCACACTTTGAGACGTCAATATATGTAGTCATGGAAGGTCAGCAGTGTTTAATGGTGGATTGCGTCTGGTTCGTGGATCCAGAATCTGAATTCTTCCCACTACATTCATTGCTAATCTCTCTGGCCTGATGTTGGAAAAGACTCACATGAAGTTGCCTTGTTTCTGAACTTGCCCTCCTACGGTCAGTCTGTTCTCAAGAGTACACAGAATGAAGAGCAAGGTGAAATCATGTCACTTCTCCGTTCAGAACTATCAGTGACCTTTAATTCTATGTAATGTCCCAAAAGATAACTGCCACACACCATCCCTTCATCGTCACTGCTCACTAATCTCTGGCGTTGTCTCCCATTGCACTGCCTGGCACTCTTTTCTCCATCTTCTTGGTCCCTCGTTGATTACTGACCTCACTGTGTCAGGAAAGCTCTGACTTCAGGCCTATTGCTTTTCCTCTGTCTCTCACCCTCCTTCATATATCCACTTGCCTTCCTCAGCTATTTCCACATGTTGTTTTTTCCCCAATTGTCATTTTGATGAGTTGCCCCTGATCACATTTTTCACAAGAGCCACTAATCTCCTTATCCCCTGATCCTCCTGATTCTTTGCACTCTCTGCTTGATTTTTCTTATAATACTTATCACCACTTGATAAATATCTTAGCTTTTTTTTTTCAGCTCCATATATTCACATGTCAACTCCATTTCAAAAGGAATTTTTGTCTCTTTTGTTCTCCGACATATTTCTGATATCTAAAATCATATTTGGTGCTTCAGGAATGCCCAATAAATATTTTTTAATTAAAAAAAATTGGAGGAGAGGTAATTAGGTTTATTTATTTATTTATTATTTATGGAGGTATTGGGGAATATCAATAAATATTTTTCAGTCATTCATCTATTCTACAATTTTGAAATCCCAGTCTATCCCTTCCCAACTTCCCTCTTTATGTACCACTCTGATTAGCCATTTATTAATCTATATTTCTGTGAAGTGTTAGTCTTCAGTCTACTGCTGTTGTCATGTAACTGTGGGTCACTTACGGCATTAAGGGGGGTTAGCAAATCAAAATCAATAAAACAGTTTGAGATTTCAGAAGCATTCAGAAATAAAAGAAAATTATTACTGTCTAGGCAAATTCCCTTAGAATCAATTACCCAATTTTAACAGCCCATTAGGATGGCTGTCAACAAGCACATTTCATGTTCTGAGTGGATAACAGAAATATCACATATCAACCTTTTTGTGAAGAATATTTAGTTATATTAGTTGTGATGTATGTATTGGTGCATAATATAAAAAAATTGATGAAATTATCTCTGTGACCTTGATGTGAAATGATTTGCATTATTTTGCAAAAAGTACAGTAACTTTATGATTTACAAACCATTAATTCATTAATGCCAGTAATTCTAACAATGTGAT